>NC_138187.1:22196468-22796468 GCF_964194105.1 Spermophilus citellus | reverse complement strand
CTGATGGACACTTAGAGTGTACCCCTTCCTTGGCTATTGTGAAAATATTGCTTCAGTGAACACCTGAGAGCAGCTGTCACTTGGATACACTGATTTTGTTTCCTTTGGCTGTGCACCCGGAAGTGAGATTGCTGAGTCATATGGCAGTTCTATTTTTATTTATTTATTTATTTATTTACTTGGGATTTTTTTTTTTTAAACTGGAGCATATTAATTACACAGAATAGTAGGTTCAATTGTGGCATATTCATACATGCATGTAGCATTATAGGATCAGATTCACTCCTCAGTGCCTCTCTGGCCCTCCCCTCCCCCATCTGGTCTTCTTCCTCTAACACAGTGATCTCTTTTCTACTTTCCTGATGTCCTTTTTCTTGAGTGCCTTTGCTCTCAAGATGTGCAGGAGCATGAGAAACTCATTGAGAACTGTCTTCCATGGGCTGTCAGTCTTAGCTGGGACTGTTGGCCTCTGCCTGTTGCTGAGCTTCTTTATGAAATGGCTTTTAGGTTCCCTAAATAGAGAGCCAGGCAGATGCCATATGACCTTTTGGGATACAGCTGCAGACATCAGGCAGTATCATTTTTGCAGCCTCCACAGAAATGGAAATTCTTTGATATAGCCACATAAGTCTGAGTTTAAGGGAAGGAGTAGCTTTCATTGCTTTGATGATAAATTTGCAATGTTCTAGAAGAGCCCCTGGGACCAGAAAGGTGTCTGGCATATTTTTGGAGAACACCATTTGTCACCCCCAAACTACTGGATAACTGAAAACTCTTAAATGTGTCCATCAGGTGCTCAGAAGGAAGAGAAGGCCTTGACACGGCTGCAAGACTCAGCAACCCCAGAATCTGCCATTGGCAGTGATTTGATGGACCTGGATGACATCACATCAGGTCAGATTAGCCAGGGACAGGAAGACAAGTGCCCCATTCTCTCTGATCCATTGTCCAGTTATAGAAGTCCAGTTGAAAATAGAATTGTGAATACCAGGGACTGGAAAGGGTACAAGGGGGAGGGAGGGAAAGGGGTGATTGGGTTTGACCAGTGACTGCTTTGTGCATGTTTTGGAATATTACATTGAACCACACGAACCTATACAATTAGCACATGTTAATGAAAAAAGAAAGAAGCCCTTAACAGCTGCACCAAAAAGTGATTAGAACTGTCACGTTCTTCACTACTTAAAACACTCAGGGTCATCCCAGGGGAACTGGGCTGCACCAAATAACCACACAAGATACAGAGGTACCTTTTTCTTTGGGGTCCTGTGACAGCTCCTCTGACCTTAAGTGTCCACAGAAAGAGAGCGAGTGTATGCTGAACCCTATTATTGGGGAGAAGCCATTCAAATGAGGCAAGGGGTCAGGTTTAGGGGGTTGAGTCTAGCTTTGTGATGTCTGCTGTTAGCAGATTGACTGACATCTAGGAAGGCCACACCCAAAGGCACAGCAAGAGAAGGGACACACAAAGTGTTTCCATGGAACATTCTATCCCAAACAGGGCAAAGGGGTAGTATCACAAAGGAACAGATGAGCGTAGCTCAATCCATGGGGCGACACGCCTATATCTGAAGACGTGTCCTCAAACTTCCGTGACCAGGGCAATGTCCAGGTCACTACGAGATGTAGTTACGGTCAAAGTTTCTCCGATCTGGGAAGGAGAATGTGAATCATTTGGACTGGCTCCCCACATAGAACAATAAATGAATTCAGCAAAGTTGCATTTACACAACATGAAATGCTTAGAAACTTGTTCAATGTGGGAAATGATTCTGTAATGAAAACAATAAACCATTGAAGAAAGGCATTGTAGAGAGCAAATAAATGAAAAGTTCTCACATATTAATGCATTATAAGAATTAACATTGTTAAAATTAAGTCCACTTTATCCATGGATAGTTTCAACAGCAGAAGTAAGAATGCATAAACTTTAGGATAGATAATTTGAAATAACACAGTCAGAAAACAACATAAAGCCTTTAAAAAAGACCCAGCATGCACAAGCCCCTCGGATCAATCCTGCACTGAAAAAAGAAAAGAAAAAAAAAAGCCTTTAAAGCACCTGACCCAGTCAACATGATGTGTAACAATAACACGATAGCTCCTTGGGGGCTTTCCTGACAAAATTGAAAAAATCATAGATTGAACCATCTAAATTGAGGAACAATCTGTAATTGGGAAAAGAAATTTTACATAGTCTTCCCACATAATGGTGAATATTCTTTGATACTCCACCAAAACTTGACAAGATTAGTTGCAAAGTGAAATCTAAGATTATATCTCTGTACATTAAAATCTGCTTGCTTAACTCAAACTAACTTGTGATATCATGCATGAGTCATTGGGAAAACATTTGTTTACTGAATTATCTATTTCAGCTGTTCTTAGCTGGGGCTAATTTGTATTCTAGAAAACGTCTGGAGGGGGATTTGCTTGTCTTCTTGGTGGTTGCTCCTGACACCTTGTGGATAAAGTCCAGAGGTGCAGCTAAACCTCCTGCAAGCCTCAGCCACAAAACAGCAGCACAGATCAAAGTGTCAGTAGTTGGGAAATACTAATCTATTTAATGTTGACACATTTTATTACACATTATAAAAATTTGTATTTGTAAATATAATCACCATTTTTGGAATGTTTTTAAGTGTTGGGAAATTGTTGAGGTGATTATGGTGGATACAAATTATCACAAAACTAATTTTAGATTTGACACTTAAATTTTATTATTCACAAAATATGTTCTTAATTATTTTTATTTAAAAAATTATGTCCAATATTACAGGGAGGAAATTTCCTAGAAATTCCAAAATATTTCTATTTCCTCTTTTTTTCCTGGAGAACTGCAAGTATGACTAATCCCACTGAAAGTAGCACTGGGGAGGAGGGCTGGATGTGGAGCTTCAGCCAGCTGCCCTACAGAACCTGCCAGATTTATTCTTGTGTGTTACAGGAGTTTCTGATGAAAGGTCAGACCTTCAGAGAGATTTTCTTTGTAATGTTTTTATTAGTGTATTTTGTTAAACATAACAGTGGGGTTCATTGTGGCATATTGTGTATGTACCTTCTTTTTTTTTAAATATGTATTTTTTAGTTGTCAATGGACCTTTATTTTATTTATTTATATGTGGTGTCTCATACATGCTGGGCAAGCTCTCTACCACTGAGCTACAGTCCCAACTCTGTATGTACCTTCTTTGTTCCATTTAAGTACCAACTACTTCCTCTTTCCTGCCCCTCTTCCAGCTCCATAATAATCCTCCTCTTCTCTACAGGTCCCCTTCTATTTTCTTGTTGTTTTAATATTGCATTCTAATTCCACACACAGGATTCAAGATGGTGGGCTGGAGGAAGCTGGCATTTCCAGTTGCTTGGGATTCAGGTGTAGTGGGTGCTGCCCTGGATGCAGACATCTTTAAGTACTGATGCACTGGATTCTGACCAATTATTGCCTTCAGTGTCAGTAATTTGGGTGTTATCCCCGCTCAGATAACAAGGTGTAGGTGTCACCCCGCTGGGGCTGGGGTTGAGTTACACTCACCTATTCCTTTGTAATCCTACCCCTTTGCCCTTTTTGGGATAGAATATTCCATGGAACAGCATCCCCCAATAAAACCCAGGTTTGAGGCACGCTCTCCCTCTTTTTCTTATCTGCCTTGCCTGCCTTGCCTCCTTTATGGGAGCTAGGTCAGAGGAGCCATCACAGAACCCCCCGTACCCCCCAAAAAAGATATTTCTCTCTGTTTGATTATTTCGTGCCAGCCCAGTGTGCCAGCACAGTTCACTTGGAGTGACCCTTACTGGTTTAGTCGTGGGATGCAACAGGGTATATTTCTCAGCCAGGTGGGTGAAAGAGGAATTGCACTAAAACTCAGTACTGAACAGTTAGAGTGTCTTAGGGACTCAGAAATTTGGGCACATTGAACAAAGAAGAAAGACTACTTTGGAGCTGACCCAGGTGTAGCAGCGTCTGCGGCTGCAGCACTAGTTCACCACAGAGGGAGACACAATGGACAGATGTGGATAGAAACACCTGGAATCAGGAAGGCAGCCTGGACTTAGCTGCACCGAGAAGAGGTGTTTGCAAATGCTGTCTGTTTCTCCACTGGCTACAGAGAGCTGAGGCAGGAGCATCTGGAGGAGGCCATGCTGCAGCTGCTGTTGTGGAGCTGAGAGGTCATAGAAAACATGGTCAAACTGTCCTGGCAAGTGCCTACTGTGTAGCTAAAGAAACGGGAGCAAAAGATGTACAGAGAAAGTTGTATTAGGGGGATTCTGTCAGAAAAGCCAAGGGGAGCCCAACTGGCTTTCCCTTTGGGTCTGGCAGCTCACGTGACCATCTGAGGTGGGTGGGAATACTCTCAGGGACTCAGCCTGGGAAGGCTGTGTTGGTGGGCAGCAGAGGGGTGAGGGATTGGCTCCCCTGCTCCTGGAGGAGAACTCCTGGGAGGCTCCAGACTCTCAGCAAAGGCCATGCTGTGAGGTGTGTTGATCTAATCTCTCCAGAGCAGACACTACCTGGGCCTCAGAAGGCAGTTCCTCCAGCTCTGGTCTGTTAGGGCAGTGCTCTGTATTGTATTGTCTGTGTCATGAACTGGTTCTCTATACCACAGGACACCCAGTGCTTTGGTCACAGTCCCTTCAGTCCAGCTGGGTGTGTGCAGCGGTCACCTGCCCGGCCAGCACAATGGACTGTGTGTTTCCAGATGGGGTTTTGTGGTGGCTTCTGACCACACATGCAGCCCAGGTCAGGCACTTTCTGCTCAACACGACTTTTGGCTATGGCACCCGGGCTTTTCGTAGGATAGGATGTTGGATATTTTTCCAAAGCAAGGCTACCGTACAACAGATTCAGGTGACTGGCTTCAGTGAGCTGCCACTGTGGAAATCATGTCATTCCCAGAGATGAAGTGAGATCATCAGCATCTGTGCTGGGAAGTTCCCAGGACCCTCTCCTTCACCCTCAACCCTTCCAAGGGGGAACTCCTCTTTCTCATGTGAGCTGGCTGGCAGAGGCGAGGATATTTTGTTTCTCTTTTCATGCTGTTGTTCTAGGTCTCCAGATCTTTCAAGGTTCCAATATCCTCCTTGCTGATTTCCGTGTCCTCCCACGGCCACTAACCTCAAAATGTGTCTGTGCATTTGTTACTGTGGTTATTTTCTGTGGAGGGGGAGGCGGACCCTGGGTCAGGAATTCCACCATCCTGGGTCCAGCTATTTTCCTTGATGTTACAAATCACAGTGAATCTTCAAGAAACTGTTTTAGGAATACCCAGGCCTGAATAACCAAAGTTTGTCTGTTGTTTGTGTGGTTAGAATGGCCTGTGAGAAGGGTGTCACCATTTCTTACCGTCAGTCACATCACCTATTTTCCTCAAGACACTTAGATCACTGGATGATCGGCTTCTTCTACTTTTCTTGTGTGAATGACAAGGGGTGGGGACAGCAGGTGACACTGCTTTCACGGGCACCCTGCAAGAATTGTAGGGATTCCTAGGTGCCAGGGACCATATTCAGAGAACTTCTTCCCTAGACTTAGGTGAGAAGAAAATTTTATTGGAATATTCTAACTTAGAATATTCTATTTACTAATGCATTGGTAATTACACTTTTAAGCACAAGATAATTTGCATATCTAATTTTCAAGCCACCTTTAGCAGACATACTGCCAGATCAGCAGTTAGACAGAGATACTTTCCAATTTGTAGTTACTTCAAACTCTGCAAGAGGATAAACAAAAGAAATTAAGAAGCAACCTCTGACCTCTCTCTCAGTGGTTTAGTTTATTATCAATTCCAGTTAAGGACTGGAGATCATTGCACTAGCCAGCAGTAAGTTTCTAGACACTAGATGAGAATAAACTGTACAGCAGAACATAACAGTCTAACTAGAGAACCCTACTTAACAGCAAGGAAAAAGGTAGGACCAATTTCTAAATTGAGGTGGGTGCTCCTTGGGCAGAGCAAAGGAAGAAGTGTGGGTTGGAGCAGTGTTTTTAAGTTTGCTTTTCTTCTTGTTTTACCCATTAGCCTTAAAATGTATCTCATATTGAGTATCTTTGTGATGTACTCAAAAATAGGGTAGCACAGTGTTCTCAGGAAGCCTGGCACAGCCTGTCCTTTGTCCCTCCCCTCCTTGTTCCCAACTGTTGCAAACTCAGGCATATCAATCTGGCCACTTTTGAGGGCAGAAGAAAGAAGAGCAGTTGGGGAGTCAGTGGAGCCTGTGTCTGCTCACATCTGAAGCTCTGGGCAGGTAAGTCATGTAGTGTTTCTGAATGTGGAGTTTTTGCCTGCCCCAGGACCAGGACTAAGGAGAATGTGTCAGCACTAGGGGAGGTGAGGCCACAGCCCCCAGCACAGCACTGGTAACATAGGGGCTTCGGTTCAGCTCCCCAGGCCCTTGCTTCCACAAGCTTTGCAAGCTCCATACTCCTGAGTCTCAGCCAGGGGCCCGTCTAACACACGGAGCCAGAAAGCTAAGCAATGCCGAGTGTGCTTCTCATTGCTCCAGCACAGTGTTCAGCAAGGTTCTCCACTTTCCTTTCTCATGGCCAGAGAGTCCTCTGAGAAAGAACAGTCTTGTCCTCTTGATTTCAAAAGGAGATGAGCCTTCCTGGCATGTTTCTGTTTGTGACTGAATGTTTTCTTCTAAGTCCTACCTTGAATGCTGTGCTATTTAATATGTGCAAGCCTGTCTAACAAGACAGCTGCAACTTGAACCAAGTCATCAGTGTACATGGAAAGCTGACACTTGTGGTAGTGTCTGTCTTGGACTCCCTGTGCCCGGTCATGCTAGGAACTTAACCTTGGTGAGTAAATCTGAAAATGTCTTGTCTTTTCATTTCAGTTCTTTCAACCTGGCATGGCAGAAAAAACAAAGCGCATACCCTCACATATACCAAATGATGAAGATATAGTTAAGTATATCTTTCCAATGCAATTCTGCCCTTGTACTTCAATAAAATTGTACAGTTTCTAAGTATTGACTGAGTAATCTGATTTGCTTCTAGATGAGAAAGGCTTCTTACGTTTGGTGATGAATTGGCTTTTTTTTTTTTAATGAAAAGAAAAGTTTTATTTTGGCTCAGAGTTTTGGAGGTTTCAGTTTAACTGCTTGACCCCATTACTCTTGGGTCTGTGGTGAGGCAGTTCATCATGGCGGAAGCACTGCGTGGAAGAGGCTATTCACTTCCGAATTGGCTTTTTTTAAAAAAATATTCATTTTTTAGTTTTAGGTGGACACAATATCTTTATTTTACATTTATGTGGTGTTGAGGATTGAACCCAGTGCCTCATGCATGCTAGGCAAGTGCTCTACCACTGAGTCACAATCTGAATTGTCTTTTATATTGACTAGACATAAACATCAGTGATGGTTTAAATATTTATTACATATTTCTTTTTTTCATTTTTACTGGTTCTTTTTAGTTATACACAACAGTAGAACCCATTTTGATATAATTATAAAAGCATGGACTATGTCTTATTCTGATTCAGTTCCCAATACTTCTCTTTCTCTTTCTCTCCCCTGCTCCCTTCCCTCTACTCATCTTTCTGTCATTTATCCATAGTTATCTTTTTAAAATTAATTTCTTGTGGAGGTACACAATGGTGAGATTCACTGTGGTACATTCATATATGTTGTTCTTGTTAGTGAAAAAGACCATTCCTAATTAAAATCAAAGAAAAATTAAAATTCTAGAACCTACCAACAGGTGTGCTAGTCAGCTTTGCATCACTGTGACAAAACACCCGAGGTGAGCAGCTTACAAGAGGAAAGGGTTACTTTGGCTCACAGTTTCAGAAGTTCAGTCCTTGGTGGCTCCACTATTTATGGCTTGTGGTGAGGACTCTGCTCATCATGATATTTCATCAGATTGAACCTTTCTTTGTTGACCCTCTCTCCCTTGCCATTTTTTTTAAATTTTTTGCTTTTAGTTGTCAATAGACTTCATTTTATTTTTTTATATGCGGTGCTGAGAATTGAACCCAGTGCCTCACACATGCTAGGCAAGCACTCTACCACTGAGCCACAACCCTAGCCCCTCCCTTGCCATTTTCGACCTTTAGGAATCACTATTCCATGTTCAGGTTGATTTTTTTCTTTTCTTTTTTCTTTTTGTAGCTATCACATGTGAGAGAATATGTGCTACTTATCTTTCTGTGTCTGGCTTATTTCGTTTAACTTGAGGTCTACCTGTTCCATCCATTTTGCCACATATGATAGGATTTCATGCTCTAGGACCACATTATCTTCCATTGTGTATGTATGCTGTATTTCTGTATCCACACATATTTGTGGATGAGCACTTGACTGATTCCAGATTTTAGCTCTTGTGAATAGTGATGCCACAACATCTCTTTGGTATGCTGACTTTAATTCCTTTATATGGTAGTTCTATTTTTAGCTTTTTGAGGAGGAGCATTTATGCTGTTCTCCATGGTGTTTAGACCAATTTACATTTCCACCAACAGTGTATGAAGTTTCCTTTTTTCTCCGCATCCTCACCAGCATTTGTTGTATTTTTTGATAATAGCCATTTTTGCTAAGGCAAGATGATATCTCATTTAGGGTTGATTTGCATTGTCCTAATGGCTAATGCTATTGAGTAAGTGTCCATATATTTCCTGGACATTTGTATTTCTTCTTTTGAGAAGTGTCTGTTCAGAAAATATGCCCATTTTTATTTTTAATTTTTTCTAATCACTTTCACCATTTCTATTTTCTTTACATTTTATTGGTGCATTATGGTCATACATACTGATGGGATTTGTTATTGCATATTTGCACATGCACACAATATACAGTATAACAATATAATTTGTCCAATATCATTTGCCCATTTTTAGATTATATTGTTTGATTTTTTTGTTATTTTTTATTCTTTTTTTAAATTTTCTCTCTCTTTTTTTTTAAGAGAGAGTGAGAGAGGAGAGAGAGAGAGAGAGAGAGAGAGAGAGAGAGAGAGAGAGAATTTTTAATATTTATTTCTTAGTTCTCGGCGGACACAACATCTTTGTTGGTATGTGGTGCTGAGGATTGAACCCGGGCCGCACGCACGCCAGACGAGCGCACTACTGCTTGAGCCACATTCCCAGCCCTATTTTTTTATTCTTTGTATACTTTAGATATTAACTCTGTTAGGTAAATAGTTGGCAAATATTTTCTCCCATTTTGTAGATTGTCTCTTCCCTCCTCGTTTTCTTTGCTGTGAAGAAGCTTTTTGTTTAACACAACTCTGTCAGTTTTTGCTTTTGTTTCCTGTGCTTTGGGGGGTCCTGTTCAGAAAAGCAGTGCCTGTACCAATGTTTTGAAAATTTTGGTTCTGTCTTCCTACAGGACTTTCAGCATTTTGCATCTCATTGTATGTCTGGTTCATTGTGAGTTCTACACAGGGTGAGAAGTGGGGGTCATGTTTCAATCATCCTTATGTGGATATCCAGCTTTCTCAGCACCATTTGTTGAATAGTCTGTTTTCTTCAATGCGTGCCTTTGGCACTTTTGTGAAGAGTCAGCATAGATGCATTGGTTTATTTCTGTGTTCTTTGCTCTGTTCCATTGGTCTGTGTCTGCTTTTATGCCACTATCCTGTTCTTTTGGCTATTGGGCTTCTGTTGTATGTATTGGGATGCTTCCAGCTTCAGTTATTCAGGGTCTTTTGTGCTTCCAAGTGGTTGTGAGACTGAAGATGTGGTGCAGCTTGATGCACCTGCCCTCAGTCATGGAGGTGGCGTGAGTCTTCACACGACTGGTTGTGGTTGTCCAAACCTGATGCCCCCTCGGTGGCGGCCACTTTCCATCACAGTGGTAGTATCTAGCCCATGCAGCAAAGGATGAGAACAGTGTGATGAGAACTGTTTTTATTGGCATAAAAACAGGCCCAGCACCTGATGAAACAGATAAGGGAACCTAAAAATTAACCCGTGCACCCAGGATAACTGACTCTTAGAAATGCCAAACACTGGGAAAGACACATATTGCTGGGAAAGGTGCATTTTAAGCTTGGTCCCTATCTGTCACCCTGTAGAAAAATGACTTAAAAAGAATCAAAAGCCTTAAATTAAGAACTGAAACTCTGAAACTACTGGAGGAAAACATGGGGGAAACACTTCAAGATGTTCATTCAGGCTGGGAATGTGGCTCGGTGGTTAAGTGCCCCTGGGTTCCATTCCCAGTATATAAAAAAAAAAGTTCCAGATAATCATCCAAAAGATAGTTAATGTCAATAATACAAAAATAGCTCAAAAACTTCACAAAACCCAAGTAATTTAATTTTAAAAAGGCAAATGATCTTAATAGACACTTTATCAAAGGAGAAATACAAATGGCCAATAAATATCTGAAAACTGCTCAATATCATTGGGTGTCAGGGAAATGCAAAGCAATACCTCCAGGAGACACCATCTGACCTGATTAGAGTGGCCACTTTCAAAAGCTCACAGAACAGCCATGGCTGGACACAAGGTGGAGAAAAGGTAGCTTCCTGCACTTTGGGTGGGAATGGGAACTGGAACAGCCCCTGTGGATGCTCCCAAAGCTGAAAGTAGACCTGCCACAGGACCCAGCTGTCCCTTCCTGACTATCAAGGGACAGTGAGCACTCCCTGTCCTGGGCAGCACCCTCTGCATGGCTAAGGCATGGAGCGGCCTAGCTGGCCATTTGAGGCAAAAGTGATTTGATTTGTTTTATTTAAATTTCAAATTGATTTTGGTTACTTTACATATGTAAACATGTGTTAAGTGTATATATATATATATATATAATTATATATATATATATATATAATTATATATATATATATATATATATATATATATGTTAAATCCTAATATATCAACACACTGAAAGAAAAAGAATTTTAAAGTTTTTCTTGTTAGTAGAAAAAATTATTGTTTTAGAATAACAGGTTGGGGTTTTGTGAGGCATTTGCTTCTTTCCCTATTTCTTTTTAAATTTAGAAATGTGTCTTTTTTTGTGATTGGAGCTAGATTTAGTTAATTTGTGACAATTGTGGCAATATCTGTGTTTCTGCACAGACTTCCTTTTGCACAAGCTTACTGAATACATTTCCATTTTGAGAGTCTGAGGCGTGATAATCAAGTGATAATTCTATTTTCCTTCATGTTATCATTATTGTTCTTTCAAATGGTTTTGTTTCCTCTTCTAATTGAAAACTTAAAAATTTTTCTTTTCTTAAAGCAAAAAGAAAATATCCGTTGCTTGACCACCATTGGGCATTTTGGTTTCGAGTGTCTGCCCTACCAGCTGGTGAACAGATCCATCCATCAAGGGTTCTCTTTCAATATTCTCTGTGTGGGTAAGTGCCAGACACCATAACCGACCTGTTTCCTCTTTTCTCATCTTCATTTCGACTTAAACTTCATCATACTGATTCTGTTAGGAATATTTTGTTATTTTGTATCAGTTTCCCACTCCTTAGCCTATGTCAAATTTTAAAGGTTTCAGAATTTTAAGTGTAGTAGGTTAGTGTGTATTTTCTTTCTCTTCTGTGTCCATGAAGAAAGGAATCATGACTAGCACATCCACTTCCAGAGACATTTGTCTTTCAAGTATTTGGGACCATTTATTAAGATTAATATAATTTTCAATTAACAAATTATATACATTTATAGAGTACAATGTGGAGTTTTGATATATGAATATCAGAATGATTAAATTAAGCTAAGTAACAAAGTCATCATCTCATTTACCTATTAGTTTCCATTGTGAGACATTGAAGTTTTTCTTTGAGTTATTTTGAGACACAATACCTTCCTGTTAACTATGGCCTTCCTGCTGGAAGGTTACTCTCACAGATGCTTCTCTTCTCTGAAGTGTGTGCTTCAGTGGTCAGCGGTGCTTCAGCCTCTCCCAGCCTTCTGCCAGGGTTCTCTCCCTAGGACCCCCACACCCTCTCTCCTCTCCCAGTCCCCTCTCCCAGCCCCCTCTCCTAGCCCCTCTCCCAGTTCCCCTTTCCAGTCCCCCCTCCCAGCCCCCTCTCAACCCCTCTCCCAGCCCTTTTCCCAGCCCCTCTCCCAGTCCGCCTTCCCAGTACCCCCTCCCAGCCCTCTCCCAGCCCCTCTCCCGGCCCTTTCCCAGCCCCTGGCCATCGTCCACTTTGCTCTGAGTTTGACTTTTATAGGCTTGAGGGCCCCTTCCAGCCACTATGGTGTTCAGTGTCCCTGCTAACCCGTCTTATGCCACTGTGATGACCTCTCTATGTTGGTTACAGGAGAAACTGGAATTGGAAAATCAACACTGATTAATACGTTGTTTAATACTAATTTGAAAGATAAAAAATCCTCACATTTTTATTCGAATGTTGGACTCAAAATTCAGACATATGAACTTCAGGAAAGCAAGGTTCAACTGAAACTGACAGTTGTGAAGACGGTGGGGTATGGAGATCAGATAAACAAGGAGGCCAGGTGGGTGTCTTCTTGTGTTAATTATAATGGCTTTGGTACTCCCACAGAGTTACCTTAGATTAGGTAGAGGGAAGGGAGGGGAGGGGTGTGGACAGGAAGGACAGTAGAATGAAACAAACATTATTACTTTATGTATATATCTGACAGCATGACCAAAGTGATTCTACAACAGGTACACTCAGAAAAGTGGGAAATTATATCCCATCTATTATGATATATCAAAGTGCATGAATGCAGTCTACTGTCATGTATAACTAATTAAAACAAATAAAAAAATTCAAAAAATTATAATGACTTTTGTACTTGAAGGAACCTGCTTTCTTTGTCCTTGACTAAATTGTAACATTCTTCTAAGGTAACTGACACCTTTCTTAATTCTTTTCTAATTAATGTTTTTATGGAACTGATACTTTTATATATCCATTTGTCTAATTTTTATAAAATTTTTGAATGAATTATAGCAAACATTTGTTTATGTGGTTTCTATAAGTTTTACCTCCTTTCAGAAAATAAAGACTTTTTATAGTCCTTTTTCTTTTTTATTGATTTTTTTAATACATGACAGTAGAATCCATTTTGATATAATTATACAAGCATGGAATATATTTATTCTAATTAGGACCCCATTCTTGAGGATGTGCATGATGGTGGGATTCACTGTGGTGTATTCATCTCTGTACATTGGAAAGTTATGTCAGATTCATTCCACTGAGTTTCTTTTTCCTATCCTCCCTCCCTTTTCTTCATTCCCCTCTGTCTAATCTACTGGACTTCTATTTCCCCTACCCCCAACCTTACTGTAGGTTAGCATCCACATATCAGAGAAAGCATTGGACTTTTGGCTTTTTGGAACTGGCTTATTTCACTTAGCATGATAGTCTCCATCCATTTACTGCAAATGTCATAAAGTCATTCTTTTTTAAGGCTGAGTAATATTTCATTTTCTTTATCCGAGTAGTATTTCATTGTGTATAAATACCACATTTTCTTTATCCATTCATCTGTTGAAGCTTGGCTATTGTGAATTGACCTGCTATAAACATTGATATGGCTATGTCACTGTAGTATGATGATTTTGAGCCCTTTGGGTTTATTCTGTGGAGTAGGATAACTTGGTCAAATAGTGGTTCCATGCCTAGTTTTTTTGAGGAATCTTTATACTTCTTTCCAGAGTGGTTGCATGAATTTACAGTTCCACCAGTAATGTATGAGTGTTCTACTAGATTTTTATATCCATTATAGGAGGAAATAAATTGTGTCATAGCATAGAATTTTATTTCATACTCCTTTCTGAAATGTCTGTTCATTAATGATCATATGTGACGCTCCTACTTGTTTAAAGTGAGTTTTAGAGAAAGGTGGGCTTCCTGGTGGCTAGTTTAGTGTGCCATGGCCGGGGATGTGTGGAGGCTACGACCTGCTGATGGTGAGTACACATTAGACCCCACCCTCTCAGTGGCACAGTGAGTGGCTTGAAATCATGAGGCAGCACTAGTTCTGCTAGTCTGCATCTTTCCCTCCAGAGATGCATGTTCACCAGCACTCCACTGTTGAAGGCTATGAACTGACACTCAAGTTATAACATAAATGTGAAAAAGACTTGGGCGAAATTTAGAGGAGGGGCAGAAGCAGAACGCATGTTGCCTTAAGTAGCAGTTTATATTTGGAAAACTAGTATCACCAAAATAATTGATCTGAAAGCATTTAAAAACACTAGTGTTGGTATGCTGAAGGTAGAGGGCAGGGTTTGCTGCATTATGGAGGAAGACTCACGCCATCCTGAGGAAGTCGCTTCAGTGCTGCATCCAAATTCTATCCACAAGAGGCTCAAGACACACACCCCATTTCCCACATTTCTACAATCCAGAAGCCAGAATCAGCCCAACTCCACCTGGGCTCAAGACCATTCTTTCTCTGCCTTTTCTGGCTATGGTGTATGCCTGCCATCTTTTCCTGTATTCCTACCATTCCTGCTCTACCTGCACATGGCATTGATGAGATCTAGCTTCAGTGGGCTCAGTTCCCTGGTCTCCAGGCAGAGCGCAGGGATAGCTGGGATCCTGCTCTTGTGGAAATATCTGGACTTCACATCCTAGTGATAAGGAACATTGTGGTGGTGGTGACATTGCTTCTGTGGAACATATGGCACCTCATTTCGGTTTTGGAATGCTTGGTGGGACCCAAGGGATCTCTTTTTGGAGGTCGAAAAATGTGTCAGTGTAATGCCAGATTTGGAGGACCCTAAAAGATCATCAGAAGCCCAATCTGATGCAAGCACACAGGGTCTTTATTGCAAGCAAGAGCCTGGACTCACAACCGTTTCCGATGCAGCGGTTTCGAGGAGTGAGTCCTGGTCCTTTGTTCAGTGAGATTTTATAGTTTTTTTTGGGATACTCTAAGCATCACACAGTAAATCAGTCCATACCGTGGGAAAATCAAAAACAACTCTTAGCATTGATTACTATATTCATTGTGGGGAACAAGTTGGGTAGGGGTGATTGATTAGTACAAGAGGTGGATTCGTTTGAACTGATTGGTTTAATCCGTGAGAGGTGTACATGCTAAACTACATGGTTTCCTAACATGTTATCAATCGCTGAGGCTACGGGGGTGGGGTGGGGTGTGTGTGTGTGTGTGTGTGTGTCACCTGGCATTCCAAGTATTTTCCCTTTCTTCCACTGATGGTAGTTGCTAGGGGGTTGTTATGAGTCTTCAAGGTCAGGCATTTAGGCCTCAAACATTCTTTGGTCTTTCCAGGCACTAGCGTAACTGAGTCAGGGACACTTGGCGCTGCAGATCTCTCCTGTTAACAGACAAACAACTCAGCAGGGTGGCTAGTGACTAAGAATGCTCTGTGGGTTTTTCCAAGGACAAGAGTCACTTTGGACAGGCCTTGAGGTAGACGCTGGTTTAATTTTTTTTTTTTTTATAATGGAGTCACATCAGTTTCTCATCAGCAGCTGAGAATCTAAGGTTCAGCTCTGCTCCTGCAAAGCAATGGTTTTTGTGGTCCTTAGGCTGGTTTTGCACAGCATAGTCCAAATTCTAATTTTTGAGCTCGGGGAGCCCCACATCTGCTTGGTCTCCAAAATGATAGTGCACATCTCAAGACCTGTATTCTGGGGAGCTGGGGTGAGGGACAGGGATTAGCATTGATTGCCATCCTGGGGCATAGAGAAGCTCTTCACAGCTTGGACCCAGGGTGGACAGTGTGGTGGTGACTTGCCTTGGGTATGAGGTGTCACTTGTTAAGAGGGGTCTTCAAGTGGAAGCAAGGGAAAGGGATAGGTGTGGCAGTGGGCCCCAGCATTGACTCTCTTTATGCAGGGATGTGGTGTACAGTAGTTCCCACTGTTGGGCTAGGGTACAGTCTTGGCTCCTATTGTAGGGCGAACACTGCTGGGCTTTGTAGGCTCCAGCCAATCCTTCAATGGGATTTAGCTAATTTATAGCTCTATCACACACATTGGTGATTGATATGTGTGCACATTTGAAATGATCAGTGCAGTCAAGATAATCACCATAGTCGTCATCTCACATAGTTAACATGTGCGTGAGGAGACCTTAGGGTCTGCTGTCCCAGCCAACTGCAGGTACATCCCAGAACATGTTGCCCATGGTCATCATGCTATGTGGCAGATATCCAGACTTGTGTATATGGCAAAGTTAAGACTGAGGTATTTACTTATCCATTTCACTCTATTGATACTGCTGGTTACCAGGAGAGTCCTTGCTTCCCAGAATGCTGTATAACACCAGAGAAACACCCGAGGAAAGTGTAGAGTGGAAAGTAAAAGGCTTTATTAAAGAATAGGAGAGGGGCTGGGGATATGGCTCAAGCGGTAACATGCTCACCTGGCATGTGTGGGGCCCTGGGTTCGATCCTCAGCACAACATAAAAATAAAAAAATAAAAAAATAAAGACGTTGTGTCCACCGAAAACTAAAAAATAAATATTAAAAAAATTCTCTCTCAAAAAAAAAAATTCTCTCTCTCTGGGGGAAAAAAAAAAAGGATAGCACAGAAGACCCCCCCCCCCCCAAAGGGATCTGAGCTCTTATCCCTTTATATCTAAGGTCTTCTTTTGTTTTCCTACATTTCTGTCCTTTATCTTGCTTATTTCCCTCTATCCTGCCTGGGTTGGGAGATCGAGTGGGAAGGCCAAAAGGTGGAAAATAGTTGGGCCAATGGGGAGAGACCTGGGCAGAAAGGGCCTAGGGGGATTTGATCAGACCTCCCTATTTGCTGGGAGCTACTTCATTAATAGTTCTTTAGCTTAGGGACATTAACATTTCAATCTCCCAGGTGTAGTTCTGATTTCTCCGGGCTCAGATCCGACTTCATTTTCTTTATTAGACTCGGTATCAGACCCGATTTATCTAGCTACACTAACTACACATCTTTAAATCTGACTTCATTATCGTGTATATAAATTAGTGTTAAAATTATTAGTCCATTTCATATGAAATGTAAAGATACTAAATATGGTATTAATTTATAGTTCTTTTTGTTTTTACCTTGTGTTCAGATAAAGCTGTCTTACATAATTACTTTGCTGTGTTTTCCTTCCCAGTACCTTTCTCTACACTTTAATTATTTATTTGATAAAATAGCTTTATTTTTGTATTTTGTACTCTATTTTATATTTCTCCTACAATTTGGTTGATATTTTAAAAGAGGATATAACTTTTATTTTATTTTTGTTTTCATGCCAGTTATAAAATTCCTAGTATTTATTTATTTTTAAAAAAAATTTTTTTTAAAAATTTTATTTTCATTAGTTATACATGAAAGTAGGATGCATTTTGACACATTGTACACAAATGGGGCACAGCTTCTTCCTCTGGCTGAACATTGTTCAGAGTCACTCCAGTAGTGTAATCATACATGTATACACGGTAGTAATGTATGTCTCATTTCACCATCTTTCCCATCCCCACAGCCTGTCGAAATGGGAAAAAGGTGCAACTTAAGCAGTGGAGGGGGAGAAATAAAGAATGTCCACATGCTTTTGCCCTTTTCAATGCTTTATTCATCAAATCACTCAATACAATTTCATCTGTAGGTTCTTAATCAAGAAAACGACAATCCTTAATGCTAAGCACTGCAATAGACATAATCGTTTCACAGCAGACAATTCTAGATTAATTAATTCCCAGCAAACATTTCTAGATTAATTAATTCACAGCAAACAATTCTAGATTAATGAATTCTAAGCGTTGCAAACACACTTAATCATGACAGACTTGTGACGGACTTTCCTTCTCCATGCTAAGTTCATGTGTCAGATCAAAAGTCTCAAGCCTTAGGCTATAAGTCCAGCAGATGTACACTCACTCAGACCGTGGTGATCAGGTCTGGAACCAAGGCAGGCTTCTCTTGGGGTGGAGCTGGTGGCCGCCTGAGGAGGTGGTCCTAGGGAGAAGTTGTGGCTCTCACCAGGGTCAAGATGTGGCTGTAGAGTTTGAGGGCGGTGAGGACCATGCAGAGGATCAGCAAACGATGACAAATGATGGGATGTCAGTCCAGGTCCTCATCAGGCTCTCCAGCTTGTGTGTATCAGTATTGGCTGGCTGAATATCTGTTCATTTTCTCTATTATTTATACTAAATTTTGGGGCTTTTGACTCCCCTTTCAATCCTTATCAGTTATCACCGGATTTCTCTGTGACATCATTTACCCTGGGGTTAAAACATCTGGTCTGGTGGTCCCCACCCTGTTCTTTTCTCTTTTCCCTTTTATCAGGTGAGGACAGCCTGCTGGAGGCTTCACTCTGAGTTTATTGGGTGTAGGGGAAATGACTTGTTTGTGTCTGAGGGCCATACTGGAGGGCTCTGTGGGTGTGCCTGGTGAGACTGCAGGTTTCAAACTGGAGTTTTTAAAATGGAGTTGTTAGGCTCAGACCCAAGGCCATCCTCACACAGTTCCTCCCCCTTCTCTCACTCTCTTCTGCATAATCCAAAATTCTTTCATTCTTCCCTATTCCCTCTCCTGACTATGGAAATTCCTGGTATTTTATTTATTTAATAATAGATATTTCATCAAACCTGGATGCCCAAATTCAAAGCTGTAAAAAGTAGCCTGGCATTTACACTCATTTTGGCTGGAGGATGGAAGGCGATTCCTCTGCCTTCTTCTCATTCAGGTTTTCTCATCTTCCCATAGGGAAGTACTGTGGACACGGGCCTAGTTATTTCCAAACAAAACCCCAAATATTTCTGATATCTGTGTCATTTCCTAAACCTAGCCAAACACACCTGATCTATGGGGCCCCCATATCCTTCCCTCGCTCCCTTCTTATTTGGGTCACCCTGGTTTATTTACTTAGTTTGCCCTCTTAAACTCCCCATACAGCAAGTGTGGCTCTTTCAGTGTAGTTCTGCAGGTGTAAAAAGCTATTTCAGTCAGGACATATCGTGTTCTGTCACATCCAAGCTGTTTTTCCTTGGGCCTCTATCTCATCCTCTTTGGTACCAACCACACTGGGTAACATTTTGGCTTCGGAAGACCACCGGATGTCTGGAGACTGTATCGGTTTTCTTCAATGTGTCTTGACATTCTGGCTGTTTTGCATTTCTGTGTACATAAACATATAAGAATTTCGTTTCTGATTGGGATTGCATTGAATAGATCGTTTTTCAATTTAAGCTATGGAAGGCACGGGTCCTGTTTCTGGCATGGAATTGTTTTCTTTTTTCTTTCATCTTCTGAAGCTGGGGATGGAGCTTAGGGACTCCCCCGCCCTGCCCTGTACCACCTAGCCACACCCCTGGGGCTGCCCCAGCCGACTCCTCTTCACTGATGCATAAGGTAGCATAGGATTTAGAGTACAAATCTAACTGTTTATGAACTGGTGAAAGCAGATCAGGTTGGTTCCCTCTGTGATCCTGCATCTAAACGACTGTCTTTTAGCTACCAACCCGTGGTCGACTACATAGATGCTCAGTTCGAGGCCTTCCTTCAGGAGGAGTTGCGGATCAAGCGCTCCTTCTTTGAGTACCACGACACCCGCGTGCACGTGTGCCTGTACTTCATCTCTCCAACGGGGCACTCGCTCAAGTCGCTGGACCTGCTGACCATGAAGAGCATCGACAGCAAGGTGTGGTGCGTGGGCAGCTCCCTCGGGCTTCCAGGTTTAAGGTTTATTGTGAGATGATGACATTTGGAAGCATATTGAATGCATGCGAAAGCAGGTTAATAGCCTTTTGTTCTAAGGTGTTCGCACTGGTTGGCGGGGGATTCAGGCCCCAACGCTGCAAGCTGGTTTAAGCAGTGGAAGGTCATATCTCCACCTTCCTGGAGGCCACCCCCTCCCTGCGGTCCTGCTTCCTCTGAAACCCATCTTCTTGGCTGGCAAGCCCACCTCTTAATCATCACGATCTTTCGGCTGGCCTCTGTATGTCCAAGTTTCTTATGAGGACATCTGTCAAATCAGGTTATATGCTACCATAACAGCCTCTTTATTTAATCACCTCTTAAAGCTCTATCTATAATTACAGTCCCATCCTGAGGTACAGAGTATTGGGGCTTCAGAACATGCATTTAGTGGGTAGAGAAAATTCAATATTTAATTAATTGTCACTTTAGTTTATGTTCCATATACATTTAATTAAAAAATCATAAATAGAAGGGGAGATGTATGTAAAAACTCAAAATGAAGCTTTAGTTAACATTTTTTTTGTGATTAAATTCTAGTTTGGATCCTGTCTGCTTGCCTACATTTTTGAAATTGAGTTTACTGTGTAGTGGTATAAAACAATCCTGTAATCTTTGAGTGGTGCGGCTTGTCATGCATGATTCTGCACACAAGCATTTCCAGAGGGGATTCAGAATGCAAGTCCAGGGCTGGGGATGTGGCTCCAGCGGTAGCGCGCTCACGCCTGGCATGCGTGCGGTCCGGGTTCGACCCTCAGCACCACATACAAACAAAGATGTTGTGTCTACCGAAAAACTAAAAAATAAATATTAAAAAATTCTCTCTCTTTAAAAAAAAAAAGAATGCAAGTCCATGTGTGCATCAGAAAGGAAGTAAAGAGCCAAAAAGACATGCTTTTTCTAGCAAGAGCTTGGGACACAAGTGGCTTCATGCTAATAGTCTGCTTATCCACAAGGCTTTAGAAAAGTACTGAGGACATTTATAAGCCCTTTTTATTTGACTAAATTCTCTAACAATTTATTAGTTTTTCATAGTTTAGTTTAAAATTGTGGAAAATGTTTTATTAGATGAATATAAAAACCACAGCATACAACTCTGTAGTCTTATGGGAGACATGTAATGAATACACCAAGTTCACAGCAGGGTTTGGTGGTGTGCACCTGGAATTGCAGTGACTCTGGAGGCGGAGGTGAGAGGACATGTTTGAGGCCAGCCTGGACAACCTAGCAAGACCCTGTCTCAAAGTTAGAAAAAATAAAAATGGGCTGTTGACAAAGCTTTGTGGAAGAGCACCCCTAGGCTCAACCCCCAGTATCACAAGTAGATTAATAAATGATAAATCTCCCAGGTTTGCGGTCAGTGCAGGTTTAAACACTTGCTTTACTTCGTTAGCTTTCTGTGACCTTGTCTCCAGTGGCTGGGGTTTAAATCACGGGTGGGGGTTTAAAGCTTTTTCATTTCAACATCTGACCCCACCCTGCTAATGAGTGTGGCTTTGGGAAAATTACCACACTTTGATTTCTTCCTCTATTTGTACAATTCTTATGTGAGAGTATTAAATTTAAAGGTATTTTTAAAATAGAGATTATATATATATATATATATATATATATATATATATATATATATATATAAATGAATGAAGCTATCTCATTAGTTTTTTTTTTTTTTCACTCAGCTCTGGTGAAACATAGTGTCTTTAATTTTATCCAACTGATCAGAGAAAAATCCCTAAATTTGGGTTCTTTTTATCTGAAAAAGTCTTAACTTTTGTTAAGTATTGTTCAGTCTGGATAAAACTTTGTATATAATCTCAAATAACATCAAGTTAAAGAAATTAAATTTCTGCTGAAATTAAGATCTTCCTCAGTTTATTGATTAAAAGTACATTCATAGTCTAGGACACCATTTTTTATTTAACTCTGTGGTGATCTGTTATTTCAGGCTGTTTTACAGGTGCGGGAAATCTCTAGCTTTGACAGGTACAGTTGCTAAACAGATGGGTAAAGATGACTGTTCATTCCTGGTGTTCCCTTCCAGGCTTTAAGTTCTCTGTGTCATAGTGTGTTTTCTTCACTGAACATGAACACCTGGGAATTGCTGACATAGAAAGTTTCCATTTTCATAAATGGATCATTTACTGTCACAACAAAATGTCTTTTCCAAGTTTCCTTACCAACACAATTCCAAAACTTCACTTTAGACTTGAATCTACCACCAATTATCTGCTCTTTACTCTGGAAAATATTATTTGTACATATTGAAACCATTCCAAAATTTGAACATCTATGTTATAATATTAAAACCTTGGATTTTCTCCAGGAATTAAAAATGGTGTGCTTTGAGAAATCCAAGCATTCTACCTAAAACTGATATTCATTTATTTATACTATATAGATTTTAACATGTGCAGATATGATTTAACAAGATATTTTAACAGTAATATCATATACTTTTGAATTTTTCATATTGTTATTTCCTACAAAGTTATTTGAATGTAAATACATGAAGAAAATTGTGATCATTTTATATAACTAGGAAAATGCTTTTAAGTAAAAATTCAAACTCAAATATGCAGAAATTTGACTCAAATGTGGAAATAATTTCTTTATGCAAATTATTATTGTACATGTTTGTTAGTGAGGTCTTCCTACTCTCTCTCTGTCACACACACATCCCCCCCCCCCCCCCCCCCGCGCCAACACACATGCAAGTTGGCCAATAAAGTTTGGTAACCAGGGCTGGGGATGTGGCTCAAGCGGTAGCGCGCTCGCCTGGCATGCGTGCGGCCCGGGTTCCATCCTCAGCACCACATACCACCAGGGATGTTGTGTCTGCCGAGAACTAAAAAATAAATATTAAAAATTCTCTCTCTCTCTCTCCTCTCTCACTCTCTCTTTTTAAAAAAAAGTTTGGTAACCAAAAAATATCTACATTATTTTCATGTGGTGTTTGAAAAATATAAGCAAATCTATCTTCAGGGGCATATAGGTAGGACAAGAATGTGTAAAAATGGGAGACTGATTAATTTGTATCCATCGGTGATTGCATGATTGACAGATGAAAGGAAAATTCCATCCTTTCCTCAATTTTAATGAAAAGTGTCTTGCTCTTTTTTAACTCTGTTTAATAAGAAATAAAACTGATAACAAAGTAAACAGTCCATCTGATTCTATTGCTTAAACTTTACTAACTTCAAATGTGTTGGAAGTGTAAAAGAGTTTAAAAGAGAAATAAAATTGAGACTTTGGGAAACAATTTTGTAAGGAAGAATTGACAGCCAGTGATTATGCAGTTACACAGATTTATTTCCAGAGCCTGTGAGATTTAGACTGTGAAAACTACAGAATGAACAACAAATATTCAAGGTCAAATTTTGTCTTCCTTCTTTGTAGGTGAACATTATACCATTGATTGCTAAAGCAGACACAATTTCTAAAAACGACTTACAGAAGTTTAAGAGTAAGATAATGAATGAATTGATCAGCAATAACATCCAGATATATCAGTTCCCATCAGATGATGAAACTACCGTTCAAGCAAACTCCTCAACTGTAAGCTCCTAGTTGTTGAATAATAATTCTGTGTGTGTATGTGTTTATATGTGTATGTGTGTGTGTGTGTGTGTGTGTGTGTGTGTGTATATATATATATATATATATATAAAAAGCTGTAAGTGGCCACATACCTTTATTTTTTATTTGTTTCATGTGGTGCAGAGGATTGAACCCAGTGCCTCACACATGCCAGGCGAGCACTCTACCGCTGAGCTCCAGCCCCAGCCCTAATAAATCTGTTTTAAAGGTGGAAATGAAGTACAATTTCTGTTACACTATTAGAAAAAGACAATTACCTGTAAATTACAGAGACAATAAATCATATATACTATATATATGAAAAATCATATTATATATTTCTAAAATCCAGAGTGGGGGAATGTTTTATTTTCCTGATTTTGAAAAATTTTGCCAAGAATCAATTAATTTTTAGCATCTTTATTTAGATTTAGTGTAATATCACACAGCTCGCCCACTTAATTTCTATAATTCAGAGATATTTACTTGCAGATCTATGCAGCCATTTTGACAGATTTAGAACATTTTTTATCACTTTAAAAAGAAATCCCATATATATTAGCTCTTCTTCTACTTACCCCCCAGCTCTACCTTTCCTGCCCATTTCTGAGCAACCACTAACTTACATTGTATTTCCATAGGCAGATTCCTCTGTTTTGAACATTTTACATGAATGGAATCACATATGTCACTTTTTATATTAGTCTTCTTTCTCGTAGGATAATGTTTTAAAGGTCTATCAGTATTGCAGCATGTATTCATTCCTTCCTGTGGCCAAACATCATTGTATGGATATATCACATTTTTACCCATTCATCAGTTGAATGGATATTTGAGTTTATTCCACATTTTGGCTATTAAAAAGAATGTTGCTATGGACATTGGTGCAGAGGTATTTGTGTGGGAATTTAAAAAAAATTATTTATTTTAATGAGGTATATATGACAGCAAATTGCATTTTGATTCATTGTACACAATTGCTGCACAACTTTTCATTTCTCTGATGTTACACGATGTAGTGTCACACCATGTGTGCAGTTGTACATGTACCTAGGGTAATGTGGGAATGTTTTTATTTCTCTTGGGTATGTATTTTGCCTAGTAACAGAGTTGTTGGAAACGGTTCAATCACTTGAAGAACTGCTAGGTTGATTTAAAATATACCTCCACCCACTTATAATCCCACCAGGAGTTACAATTCCTTCATTCCCTTGCCCTGATTGCCACTGTCTGATTTTAGTATAGCTAAGCCAGTAGGAATGAAGTGGATACCATCTGTGGCTTTAATTTTCATTTCCTAAAAACTAAAGATGTAGACCTTTTTTTCATAGGCTTATGCATGTTTGTGTATATTCCTGGGAGAAAAGTCTATTCATAGCCTTTGCTCATTTTTAGATTGAGTTTTCTTTTTATGATAAATTATAATAATACTTTATCTTTTAATTTCATTCTTTTTTTCCATGTTGATGTGTAATATCATAAGTTATTCCTCCCATCTAACTGAATTTTGGTAGCCTTATTAAACATCTTGAAATCCCTAATTCCCCCTGAAGTTCTAGTAGTTGCTACTTTACCTTCAGTTTGAGAGAAAACATGTAATACTTGTCTTTCTATATCTTAATAATAATTTAACTTTATATAGTATCTTCTAGTCCCATCCATTTTGTTGCAAATGGCAGAATTTTATTTTTAACAATGGCTGAATAGTTTACTTTTTTTGAGTGGGTTTTCTTTTTCTTTTAGGTTTTAAATAGTTGAATTCTTTCTTTTTTGGTTATTACTACCACCAGAGGAATCGCTGGCAAGGATTTTCTCCCATTCTGGATGCTCTCTCTTCACATTATTGTTTTCTTTGCTGTGCAGAAGCTTTTTAATTTGATGGCATTCCACTTAATGATTCTTGGTTTTATTTCTTGAGTTTTATGGGTCTTGTTAAGGAAGTTGGTGCGTGTGCCAGCATGTTGGAGTGTTGAGCCTGTTCTCTTCCAGCAGTTACAGGTTTCTGGTTTAACTCCCAGGCCTTTGCTCCACTTTGATGTGACTTGTGCAGGTGAGAAATAGGGGTCTAATTTCCTTCTTCTACATTTGACTATCCTGTTGCACCAGCATCACTTGTTACAAAGGCTGTCTTGTCTCCAACATATGTTCTTGGCAACTTTGCCAAGGATGACATGACTGTATCTATGTCACCGTGTTTTCTATTCTGTTCTGTTGGTCTTTATGTCTGTGTTTATGCCAACACCAGGCTGTGTTTGTTACTGGAGCTCTGTACCATAATTAGAGATTAGGTATTGTGATGTGTTTAGAATTGCTCTTATTTCTCAATATTGCTGTAACTATTCTGGGTCTTTTATTCTTCCACATGAATTTTAGGACTGCTTTCTCCACCCCTGTAAAGAACACTCTTGATATTTTGATGAGGATCACATTAAATCTGTATGTTGCTTTTGGTAATATGGCCATTTAAGCAATACTGATTCTGCCTATCCAAGAACAGGGGATGACTTTCCCTCTTTAAGGCCTTCTTTAATTTTTTTCTTCAGTATTGTATAATTTTTATTGTAGAGATCTTACTTCCTTGATTAGATTTATTCCTAAATATTATACATGTGTAATATAATATATATTTATTAAGTGATGACAATTATATATAATATTGCATACAAATATTATATAGATATGGGTACCAGGGATTGAATTCAGGGGCACTCAGCCACTAAGCCATATCCCCAGCCTTATTTTATAATTTATTTAGAGACAGAGTCTCACAGAGTTGCTTAGTGCCTTGCTTTTGCTGAGGCTGGCTTTGAACTAATGATCCTCCTGTCTCAGCCTCCCCGCTCCCAGCTGCTGGGATTAGGTGTGAGCCACTGCGCTCAGCTAAATATTTTATATTTTTGAGGCCATTGAAGATGAAATTGTTCTTCCAATCTTCTTTTCAGCAGATTAATTATTGGAGCAAAACAAAGTGATTGATTTTTGTAAGTTGATCTTGTGTCCTGCCATTTTATTGCATTTCTGGTGGAGTGTTTTGAGTCTTCTAAGTACATAATTATGTCATCAACAAACAGAGATAGTTTGACTTCTTCTTTTTCTGTTAAATTTCCTTCTCTTTTTTTAAAACTTTTTTTTGTAATTGTAGATGGACAGAATGCCTTTATTTTATTTATTTATTTTTTATGTGGGGTGCTGAGGATCAAGCCCAGTGCCTCATGTATGCTAGGCAAGTGCTCTGCTACTGAGTCCCAGCCACAGCCTCATTTTTCTTCTCTTATTTGATTGCTCTAGCTAGAATACTTTTAAAAAATTTAATTTGTTCTTTTTAGTTATACATGACAGTAGAATATATTTTGATATATCATATATACATGGAGTATAACTTTCCATTTTTGTGGTTGTACATATTGTGGAGTTGTATTCATACATGAACATAGGAAAATTATGTCAGATTCATTGTATTTATTTCTCATTCCCATCCTTCCTCTCTCCACCCCATACAATCTGCTGAACCTCCACTCCTTCCCACCACCTATTGAGAGAGTCAGCATCTACATGTCAGAACATTCAGCCTTTGTTTTTTTTGGGATTGGCTTATTTCACTTATCATGATATTCTCCAACTCCATCCATTTACTTGCAAATGCCATGATTTTTTCTCTTTTAATGCTGAGTAACATTCCATCGTGTATGTACCACATTTTCTTTATACTTTCATCTGTTGAAGGGCACCTAAGTTTGTTCCATAGCTTAGCTATTATGAATTAGGCTACTATAAACATTGATATGACCATGTCACAATAGTCTGCTGATTTTAAGTCTTTCAGGTATAAACCTAGAAGTGGGATAACTGGGTCAAATGGTGTTTCCAGTCCAGGTTTTCTGAGTAATCTCCATGCTGCTTTCCATAGTTGTTATGCCAATGTGCAATCCCAGCAGCAATGTATAAGTGAAACTTTTCCCTCACATCCTTGCCAACATTTATCATTACTTGTATTCTTGATAATTGCCATTCTGACAATTATCTGGGGTAAGATGGAATCTCAGTGTATTTTTTTTAAAGAGAGAGAGAGAGAGAGAGAGAGAGAGAGAGAGAATTTTAATATTTATTTATTTATTTATTTTTTAGTTTTCGGCAGACACAACATCTTTGTATGTGGTGCTGAGGATCCAACCTGGGCTGCACGCATGCCAGGCAAGCGCGCTACCGCTTGAGCCACATCCCCAGCCCCTCAGTGTATTTTTAATTTGCATTTTTTCTAATTGCTAGTGATGTTGAATACTTTTTCATATATTTGTTGACTGATCATATTTATTCTTATGTGAGTGTTCAGTTCCTTTGCAAATTTATTAATTGGGTTATTTTTTTTGTTATTAAGCTTTTTGAGTTCTTTATATATCCTGGAGATTAATGCTCTATCTGAGGTGCAGTGGAAAAGATTTTCTCCCATTCTGAAGGCTTTCTTTTCATGTTATTGTTTCCTTTGCTGTGAAGAGTTAGTTCTTTGATACCATCCCACTTATTGATTCTTGATTTTACTTCTTGTGCTTTAGGAGTCTTGTTGAGGAGTTTTGTTCTTAAATTTGGCTAGAGTTTTAAGAACTATATTGATTGGGAGAGTTGAGAGTGGACATCTTTTTCTTATTCCTGATTTTAGAGGAAATGTTTTCATTTTTCTCCATTTAGTATGATGTTGGTCTTGTCACATATAGCCTTATTCCTAGTTTTTTCATTTTTTTTTGCATGAATAAATGCTGAATTTTGTTGAAAGCTTTTTCTACATCTATTGAGATGATCATGTAATCTTTGTTCTTAATTGTCTTTATGTGGTGAATTACATTTATTGATTTTCATATGTTGAAACAACCTAAAATCCCTGGGATGAACAATCAAGATCATGAGGTACAATCTTATTTCTAGCTTATTGGAGTAACATTTTTCAGAGTAGTTTCTGATGATCCTCCAGATTTCAGTATTATCTGTGGTGGTTTCTCCTTTCTCATCTCTAATTTTGTTCCTTTGAGTCTTATCTCTCTTTCTTTTGGATATTTGGCTGAGGGCTTATCAATCTTGTTTATTCTTTCTAAGAACTAACTCTTTATTTCATTGATCCTTTCTGTTTTTTATTCTGTTTCATTAATTTTGGCTCTCATTTTAATTATGTTCTGTTTTCTGATTTTGGTATTAGTTTGTTCTTCTTTTGGGAAATACAAAGTTTTAAATATTCAAAAAGTGGTATGAGGAAAAGAAGGAGTTTGCAAATGATGGCCATAAGGAATGAGTAGCAAAAAGCCCCTGAATATAATATAGCAAACAGAGAGAGAAAGAGATAACAAGAGAGGGAAGAAAGAGAGAAAGTAATGAGAGGAACAAAAACAGGGTAAAATAACAAAGAAAACAAAAACAAAAACAAAAACAAAACCACATGAAAAGTCCTGACTCTCCAAAGTCAAAACGAGGCAAATTACAAACGGGTGAAAATGATAAAAATGAAAGAAAAAAATATGAATATGTATACACACACACATCCTCAAAGCAATCAGCTCTGTGAGAACACATACACACACACACAAACACACATCCTCAAAGCAATCAGTTCTGTGAGAACACACACACACACACACACACACACAGACAGACATCCTCAAAGCAGTCAGCTCTGTGAGAACACACACACACACACACACACACACACACACACACAGAAAATGGAAAGAGAAAAAAGGGAGAGAGTCTTGAGGAAAATGAAAGACTGTTTCCACTGACATGATCAGAACCCGTGACATGGGGAGGTTCACTGCCCACACATTGCCCCTCTTTCCATTTCTCCTTGGCTGGATACCTTTGAACAGAACAAGGGCTGGGCTCCTCAAAACTGATGTTTGTGTTGGTCACCAAGAAGCCAGCAGAGTGACCTGGAATGGAAGCTGAAGGCAGCAGCTCTTGGCTTCCCTTATCCCCAGAACAGGACAGGACAAATGGGAGCATCACAGCTGGAGCCCGGTCTGGACACACCAGTCAATGCCCCCAGGGCAACGCTGGTGTGGAGCACTAACCAGGAGGGGCCAGTGGCTGGTGTGGGCTCTAAGCATCCTGGGAACTTCGCCAGATGGTGTCAAATCCATCCCTGCTGCAGGGCAGACGCTGGTCTGGATGTCTGGGTCTCAGTGACCTCCAGAACATTCCACTCACGGAATGGGGGAGTTAACTCTGCCATCTCCTATGTTCCACAACATTGGGCTTGGACTTTCCAGGAGCAGACCTGGAGTTTCTGGCCTTGCCCAAGCTGTTGGCATGCGATGCCACAAACACAGGGAAAGAAAGGCTCTGTCCCCAAGGGGGAACCTGGCTTGGGCTGCCTTGGGTTCTGGGCTTGCTGTGCCTGTTTGAATAGGCTTGGTTGGGCACATTCTAGACCCCATGGCAGGTGCTCACTGGGACTCTTCAATGATTTTTGTGGATGCCCAGGATCTAGCTCAGGGGGCTGCAGCTCACCACTTCAGAATGGCCCCCCATCTCAGCTTCTCCCCTGCGGCCATGAGACAGGCACTTTAATCATAGCTGATGGCAGCCTCTGCAGGGTTAGGTTAGACTGCCTCTTGGCCACAGGTTCTCCTGTGCCAAATGTAGGTAGAGTGCTTTCCCCTCTCTGTGTCCCTCTCCTTCCCCTCTGCAGTGAACCATTCAGAGCTCCAGAGCTTCTGTGTCTCCATGATTCTTCTTCCATTGCTGAACTCTAGCTGATGCCCTCCATTACCATCTTGCTGAGAAGCAGGGCTCCTGCTGTTGAATCTCAGGTCATGGAGCAGCCGGGACACACACTTACTTTCACCAATGGTCTCACCGCCCACAACCTTACCACTTAGCACTGCTGTTGCTTTATCCCATAAGTGTTGGTGTGCTGTTTTTAAATGTCCACTTGTCTCAAGTTGCTTTATAGTTTCTTTTGAGATTTCTTCTTTGACCCATTAATTGTTCATGAGCGTGTTCAATTACCACATATTTGTGTATTTTCCACTTTCTTCCTGTTACTGACTTCTGGTTGATTCTAGTCTGTTCAGCTCTTTCCTGGGTGTGTGGATAGGTCTAATTACTTTCATGTTTTTGAGATTCTGGAAGAGAAAATTAAAGTTTATCTTCTCTGTTATTTTTTTTAATATTTATTTTTTAGTTATAGGTGGACACAATATCTTTGTCTTATTTTTATGTGGTGCTGAGGACTGAACCCAGTCCCTCACTCACACTAGGTGAGTGGTCTCCCTTTGAGCCACAACCCCAGCCCCTCTTATCTGTTCTTAAGAGTGCCTTTGGATTCTTTTTCTATACCTCCTCCTGAAAATGAAGTCAGTTTTTGGGAAAATGTTAGATGCTGTCTGCTTTATGGCCTGATTCTCCACTCTGGCAATGTAGCTGAGGCAGGCTCTGGAGTTTTGGGTGTGGATATTAGGTTTTTATTGAGTGTTGCCACACTGTGTTAACCAGGAGCTCAGAGGGAAGGGACAGCCATCAGAGTGCCTTTGTTCTGCCTCACCAGGCAATGAGCCACTGCCCCTGAGCTGGGCCAGGCTTTTCTGTTTGCTGCATACAGAGAATACCACCTATTCCTTGAATGGGGATTGAGCAGTTCTAAGGAGCGTCCTCTCTTCAAATGCCAGGGACTTTGCCTCAGGAGAGGACTGGGAATGCAGCAGGTCTGGGAGAGAATGCCAAATTGTCTCTAGTATCAGGACAATACTGTAGAAGATTTAATTCTTTGTGTCAATTTATTAATGTGAGTAAATATCTAAAATATTATTTAATATTTGAAAGGTAAACTTTGGAGACAGTCTTAGCTTTTCTACACAATTCGTCTGTCTTTCCAGAGACTATTAACTTGTCCTTTACCGAGTCAGAATCATTGTGAAGAACGTTGCTGACAGGGTCTAGACTATGAGGTGACGACTGATAGATGTTAGTTCTTTTTCTTTCATTTTTTTTTCATATGTTTCATACCCTATTAATTTAAAAATACTTAAGGTAAACCTATTTCTTGATTGAACAGCTGAATAATGTAAAAATTTTCCCTTATATTATGTTAATTTTTCTTTATGACTTATCTTGAAAATTTCAATCTCTCCTGTGTTATATATACCTCTGAGAACTCAATTATAGGAAATGATTTTTATCATGACCAATTAAAAGACTAATGCTAAGTATTACATCTTTAACAAAATGTTTAATAATTTTAAGCATAGGAATTTCCCTTATTTCAAAATTCTTTTTTAAAAAATTTTTATACTTTATTTTATTTATTTATTTTTGTGTGGTGCTGAGGATCGAACCCAGGGCCTCACACATGCTAGGTGAGTGCTCTACTGCTGTGCCACAACCCCAGCCCCAAATCAAAATTCTTATGTAGACATATCTGTCTATATAACATCTAAATGACCACAAGTCTATCTTGCGTACTGTCCAGAATCGTTTTGCCTGTATTTTTCCTTCTTACTCTGCTTATCATCCTCTCAGATATTCCATGAATTGCACTTTATTTTTCAGGCCCCCTCTGATTCTCATGATCTCGAGTAGCCCTTTGTGCTCCAAATCATGTTTAGAATTCACTGAGTTGTATATAGTGTTGTGTTGCTCACAGCAGGTTGTCTTGCTTTAGGTAACAAAAGATGGTTTTCAATTGTTTGAACATCCTGAAATTAAGTCTTTCAGAAATCAATTAGCAAATATTTTCTGCTAAGTGTTAAAATAGAATGCAAGGTATATCCCTTGTTTGATTGATTTCTTGTGATATTTTCATCTTTGCTATTCCCATAACAAAAAGAGCAAAATAGTAAGCAGTGCTGTTAAGAGAGAATTCAATTTGTATCATTCTTCTTTTCTAGGGAGTGCTCCCATTTGCTGTGGTGGGGAGTATAGATGAGGTGAAAGTTGGAAAAAGGATGGTGAGAGGCCGTCATTACCCCTGGGGAGTTTTGCAAGGTAAGTGCCATGAAGGAGGGGAGATCTGGAGTGAGGTCACATACCCTGTGTGCAACGTGGTCTCAACTGCTTGTACTTGAACTAGCCTTGGCAACTCTCGCTGGCTGTAATGAATGCTTACTAGTGAGAAAAACAGGTTCTCCTTCATTTAAGCCAATTCTTACTGTGATTATGATCCATTCTTTTTTTATTGGTTGTTCACAACATTACAAAGCTCTTGACATATCATATTTCATACATTAGATTGAAGTGGGTTATGAACCCCCAATTTTACCCCAAATGCAAATTGCAGAATCACGTCGGTTACACATCCACTATTTTACATAATGCCCTATTAGTAATTGTTGTATTCTGCTACCTTTCCTATCCCCTACTATCCCCCCTCCCCTCCCCTCCCATCTTCTCTCTCTACCCCATCTACTGTAATTCATTTCTCTCCTTGTTTATTTTCCCATTCCCCTCACAACCTCTTATATGTAATTTTGTATAGCAATGAGGGTCTCCCTTCATTTCCATGCAATTTCCCTTTTCTCTCCCTTTCCCTCCCATCTCATGTCTCTGTTTAATGTTAATCTTTTCTTCCTGCTCTTCCTCCCTACTCTGTTCATAGGTGCTCTCATTATATCAAAGAAGACATTTGGTATTTGTTTTTTATGGATTGGCTAGCTTCACTAAGCATAATCTGCTCTAGTGCCATCCATTTCCCTGCAAATTCTATGATTTTGTCATTTTTTATTGCTGCATAGCACTCCATTGTGTATAGATGCCACATTTTGTTTTATCCATTCATCTATTGAAGGGCATCTGGGTTGGTACCACAGTCTAGCTATTGTGAATTGTGCTGCTAGGAACATCGATGTGGCAGTCTACCACGCGGCCTGCGCAGTGGTTTCATTAATGAGGTTCTAGGCATAAAGTTAGTTAGAAGAGATCGAAATAAAACACACAAACCAGTTACCTTATTTATATTGCTAGGTCCGAGACGGCTCACCTCCCTGGTTCCCGCCTCCAGCCGCCCAGCAGGGCAGCGAGGATTACTCTGGGCTAGCAGGAGAGAGAGAGAGCGAACACGCCTGGGAGTAGCCTTTTATTTGGGGAACAAGAGATTCAGGGGAGAATTCCATCCAATGAAGGTTGAGGGGGGGCTGCACTCCAAGGTCAGGGTCAGTGATTGGGTCCCCGGGGTCAGTGGTCAGGCACACCCCCACACGGATGGGCTCTCTCATCAGGAAAGGGTCGGGAAAGCTCCGACACAGCCAGAGCGCCTCAGGCCCTTAACGGGAGTCACCCAATCACGTGTCAGAATGGCTCCCCACATATTCCCCCTTTCTTTTCTTAACAATGAGGCGGCGGTTCACTCTCTGGAGTTCCTGGATTCTTGATTGGAAGAATCGCTATCCTATAGTTACAATACAAAAGAGAATTAACAGCAAAGAGAATAATCCAATAATGTACCAAGCGGAGTGCTTAAGAATATTTACAGGGTTGAATCCATTTAACTCCTTCAATATTTGGTTAGCCAAAGAAGAAGGATTTGAAAAATCAGCTCTATTATTTTGAATGTCTTGGATATGGTGATGAAGTTCCAGAATATCCAAGCTATTATTACTATTTTGCCAAATACCTAATAAATGGTTTTTAATCTTCTCCCAATCCCAGAGAGAAGCATTGTACTTGGCAGCTGTAACACATACATACTTATAATTAGCATGGCATTTAAGCCTTTCCTTAAATTTTAAGGCTGAAGCTTCATTACCTATGTTTATAACAGTCGCTTCTAAGGCGTTTAATTTAGTCTCAATCCTTTAATCAATATTTACTTGATTACGCAGAGCCTTGGAAGTATTTTGAGCTAAATTATTAAGAAATTTTGCATGCTGAATATTCTGAGACAATGTCAGAGATGCAGAGACAGTTGAGGCAATAAATGAGACCAGTGCTAAAACGCCAACAATTATGACTCCAATAGCACGCTTAGGTCTTGTTAGCTGGGCATGAACTTGCTGCAAGACTTGTAAACCAGCATCAGCATACCATGGCTCTGAAATATTAGCAGGTAATAAAACAAAAGAGGGCTGATGAAGTATCAGCACTCCTTTTCCTCCATTATACCTAGAAATACAATTAGTTAGGTTGCACTTATTACAAGTAACAACATATCTGTCTTCTATCCATTTAACTTTTACATTTCCAATAATTAAAACATAAGGAGATTGGACACAGGCTCTTAAGCCATAGCAAGATCCCTCTTTACAGTTCTTGCCGACAAATTTTGGTAAAGGTTTATCTGTAAAATGTAAATACTCTGAGGCAGCAATTAAATGCCAAATATCTTTTTGAACACCTCCTTCACTATAAGTCAAAATATTACTAACAAATCCTGCAGGTGTCATAGCAGAATTTCTTCATAATTGTCTCTTATCAATTTTTGGAGACCAGTCTAAAATATACCCACTAGCTTTAGACACCTTATGTCGTACAGGAAAGGTATTTACACAATCCATCCATTTAGGAAAGGTGCCAATCTCAATTGTAGAACTATTTGGACAGTGGGGTATCTGTGGAGGTTTTGCAGAAATGACTGGCTTGTTATGGGAAAGTCCCATCTTAATTACTGATCTAGTATTAGGTTTTAAGTCCCCATAAATAGAATTATTTGTCAGTCTAGGTTTACCAATCGCTGTCTTTTCTTCAAATGATACTTTCAGACAGCCAGCATGTTTATCATGTGACCAACATAAAGGTAATTGGGCACTGTAGCCAGAATAATTAAATCTAGTCACATGATTGGGAGTAATATGAGTATCTGTAAATCCTCCCATCATGAATGAGTCATTAGTAAATACTGGAATAGATTCTCCAGTCCACACAGCTGGGTGTACCAGGGGTGGATCTGGGAAATAAGTCCAATAAGTGTCTACTTGATTCCCTTTTACCTGACAGCCCAGTAGGGCAATTACTGTCACTACCATCAAGACTGGGGTCCTGTTCTTTCCTAAGCGTCGAAGTATCTGGGAAGCCTGGGTTGTTAGGTTCTTCACATCTTTCCATGAAATCAGCTTTTCGGCTGGTTCAATCTGGTTTTTCTTCATCTTTTTCCGATATCTCCTCCTTCTGGGTAGTGGCTCCTCCGGGTCGATCCTCAGTCGCTTGAGTCTGGGTTCTATCTCCTCCATGTCTGATAGCATGTTCAGGCACCCAAATAGGACGGAAAGAGCCTTCTGGGAAGATACATGCATTGCCTTTTCCCCACATTATTACCGGGTCTGGGCCCTTCCATTGACCAGTCTGTAAATCTTTCCACAGAACTCTGCCTAAGGGGCCTGTCACTGAGGGAGACATTTGCCTCTCAGCAGCAGTGTGACCTTCTGCGTCACAGTTTAAAAAATTTAAAACAAACAAGGCATGATTAAGGCTATTTTGGGGAGTCACTATTTTATTCCCCCTTTTTAATTTTTGTAATTGAAGCTTAATAGATAAATGAGCTCATTCCACAATGGCTTGACCTTGGGGGTTATAAGGAATTCCTGTTTTATGATTAATTTTAAACTCTTGGCAAAATTGTTGAAAAGAAGAGCTTACATAAGCTGGAGCATTATCTGTTTTAATCTGCATAGGGCACCCTAAAACGGAAAAAGCTGCTAAGCAATGAGAAATTACATGTTGAGTATTTTCCTTAGTACGTGCTGTGGCAAAAATAAATCTAGAATAAGTGTCCACTATGACATGCACATAACATTGCTTACCAAATTGAGGAATATGAGTTACATCCATTTGCCATATCTGATTTGGTTTTAATCCACGGGGATTTACCCCTGATGGCAGAGATGGAGTGTGAATAACACACTTAGGGCATTGGCTTACAATCTGACGAGCTTGTTCTCTGGTAATACTAAATTTTTTACGTAAGCTAGAAGCATTTTGATGATGCAAGGAATGGGAAGCTAGTGCACAATCATACGAAGACATCTGTTGACAAAAAGCTACTAATTTATCAATTTTGTCATTACCTGCAACTAGAGGTCCAGGAAGGTTAGTATGGGCATGGATGTGTCCAATGAAACATGGGTACTTTCGCATTAGCACTGTCTTTTGTAAATTATGAAATAATTCAAATAACTCCTGTGATGAAGTAAATCCAATAACTGAGGTTTCAATATTTTTGGTAACTCCGACTGCATATAAGCTGTCAGAATAGATATTAATAGGCTCATTTGAAAAATAATCTAAGGCACAAATCAGAGCTTGAAGCTCTGCCCTTTGGGCAGAAATATAAGAAGTTTGTATTACCTCTGTGTGAACACGGCTGAAGAAACCTGCCTTACCAGAGTTGGAACCATCCGTGAACACCGATAAAGCTTCCTCTATTGGATGAGAACGTACAATCTTTGGAAAAATAAGTGATGTTTATGATGCAAATTGTACAATCTTATCACGAGGATAATGGCTATCTATCTGGCCAGGAAAATCTGCAAAAGCTATTTGCCAGGAGCTAGAAGTTTGAAAAAGCCAATTAGTCTGTTGAACAGAAAATGGAATAATTATGATATCAGGCTCAGATCCAATTAATTGTAAAATCCTAGTTCTACCTTTAATTACTAATTGAGCTATAGAATCATGAAAAGGAATTAATGTTTTTTGAGGGGAGTGGGACAAATAAATCCATTCAATAACTCCTAATCTTTGCCATATGGCTCCTGTTGGGGTATGCTCAGTTGGAAATATTAATAAATACATTATTTTTTAGGATCTATTCTAGTAAGCTGTGCATTTTTAATTGCAATTTCCACTTTCTTTAAGGCTGCCTTGGCCTCTAAAGTTAGTTGACGTGGAGAGGTTGGAGAAGGATTTCCTTGTAATATCTGAAATAAAGGAGTTAACTCAGAAGTAGTTAGTTTTAAAGATGGTCTTAGCCAGTTAATATCTCCTAATAGTTTTTGAAAATCATTAAGGGTACGTAACTCTTTAACTCTTATCTGAAGATTTTGAGGACGGATTGTACTTCCTTGAATTATCTGACCTAGATATTGAAAAGGAGATACCTTTTGAATTTTTTGAGGAGCTATACATAAACCCATTGCTGTAAGCGAAGTCTCTAACTGAGTAAAAATTTCTGAAAGTACTTCTGGATTAGCATGAGCCAATAATATATCATCCATAAAATGAATAATATATGCATCAGGGAAGCTATTTCTAATGGGATCTATTGCCCGGTCAACATATTTTTGGCACAGTGTAGGACTATTACGCATTCCCTGAGGAAGTACCTTCCAGCAATATCTTTTAACAGGTTCCTTAAAATTAATTGCTGGGACAGTGAAAGCAAATCTTTCACAATCTTCAGGATGTAATCTTATAGAGAAAAAACAGTCTTTTAAATCTATTACCATCAAGCTATAATCTAAAGGAATGGCTGTGGGGGAGGGAAGTCCTGGCTGTAATGATCCCATAGGCTGAATTGCCTGATTTATTGCCCTTAAATCCTGTAGTAATCTCCAATTTCCTGACTTTTTCTTAATAACAAAAATAGGGGTATTCCAAGGACTAAGCGTTGGTTCAATATGACCAGCCTGAAGTTGTTCCTCAACTAATCTATGAATTATTTTAAGCTTTTCCCCTGAGATGGGCCACTGAGAAATCCATATAGGCTCCTCTGTGAGCCACGTGATTTTTTCAGCTGTCTTAGGGATCGGGGAAGTACTCAGGGCCCCTAGTAAAAATTTTGGTTTGGAGTATTTACTAATCTTTGTCGTGGAGACTGGCTTGTAAACAGATATTCTTCCTGAAAGGTCTCCTTATCATCTCCAGGAAAATACCTCTGATTAACTTCCTCAACTGATCTTATAGAATTTGGAGTAACTAATAACAATCCAATTCTAGCTAAAATATCTCTCTTAAAAGCCTTGAAAATCATTAGGGGTTTGTACGGAAACTGTGGTTCCGCTCCGGTAAAATTAAAGATGGCGGCCCCCATGGTCGGCGCGATGACGTCACATTGTGCGACCTCCCCTGGAATTCCTGGGCTTCCACTAGGAGGGAACGCCAGCGGCGGCGAGAAGGCGGGCTGATCCGCGCCATTTGAATCCTCCGCATGGGGCTGCGAGTCTAAGTTCACATTTCTAACCTTGGTCCCTAGTGCTTTTGTTCTTAAACGGCTCAAGGGAAAGGAAATTAACTTACCCTCAGGCTGATTTTCCATTTGAATAGACTTAACAGCTCTTTGAATGCCTTTTAAAAGGTCTTCAGGGGGCCGCGAACTCTGGCCCATATATTTAAAAAGACAAATTTTTTCCTTCCTAATTTCTCCCAAGTAAGTAAATTTGGAGACTCTTGGTCGCAAAACCAAGGACAATATTCACTTACAATCTTTAAGAATTGTAATAACTGAGTTTTCTTTATCTGTTTTCCTTTCTGATTAATTATACTGTCTAAAATAGTCAGATACATTTCCTTATCCGAAGAAGTAGAATTTCCCATTTTAAGTAATTTAACGTCTCTTTCCTTCAATATCTCCAGGTACTTTTGTGACCCAAATGTCACCTCTTCCTTTATCTTTATCTTTATTCCTTATTTTCCTTTATCTTTATTCTTTTCCTTATCTTTTTAGCGCGCGCTCCCACTCAATCTAACTAATCTAGAATGCCCCCCTCTTGGGCGCCAGTTCTACCACGCGGCCTGCGCAGTGGTTTCATTAATGAGGTTCTAGGCATAAAGTTAGTTAGAAGAGATCGAAATAAAACACACAAACCAGTTACCTTATTTATATTGCTAGGTCCGAGACGGCTCACCTCCCTGGTTCCCGCCTCCAGCCGCCCAGCAGGGCAGCGAGGATTACTCTGGGCTAGCAGGAGAGAGAGAGAGCGAACACGCCTGGGAGTAGCCTTTTATTTGGGGAACAAGAGATTCAGGGGAGAATTCCATCCAATGAAGGTTGAGGGGGGGCTGTACTCCAAGGTCAGGGTCAGTGATTGGGTCCCCGGGGTCAGTGGTCAGGCACACCCCCACACGGATGGGCTCTCTCATCAGGAAAGGGTCGGGAAAGCTCCGACACAGCCAGAGCGCCTCAGGCCCTTAACGGGAGTCACCCAATCACATGTCAGAATGGCTCCCCACATGGCAGTATCCTTGTAGCATGCTCTTTCAAGATCTTCAGGGAATAGTCCAAGAAGGGCAATAGCAGGGTCAAATGGTGGTTCCATTCCCAGCTTTCCCAGGAATCTCCAAACTGCTTTCCAAATTGGCCGCACCAATTTGCAGTCCCACCAGCAATGTACAAGTGTACCCTTTTCTCCACATCCTCGCCAGCACTTGTTGTTGTTTGACTTCATAGTGGCTGCCAATCTTACTGGAGTGAGATGGTATCTTAGGGTGGTTTTGATTTGCATTTCTCTGACTGCTAGAGATGGTGAGCATTTTTTCATGTACTTGTTGATTGATTGTATATCCTCCTCTGAGAAGTGTCTGTTCAGGTCCTTGGCCCATTTGTTGATTGGGTTATTTGTCATCTTATTGTCTAATTTTTTGAGTTCTTTGTATACTCTGGATATTAGGGCTCTATCTGAAGTGTGAGGAGTAAAAATTTGTTCCCAGGATGTAGGCTCCCTATTTACCTCTCTTATTGTTTCTCTTGCTGAGAAAAATCTTTTTAGTTTAAGTAAGTCCCATTTGTTGATTCTTGTTATTAACTCTTGTGCTATGGGTGTCCTATTAAGGAATTTGGAGCCCGACCCCACAATATGTAGATCAGAGCCAACTTTTTCTTCTATCAGACGCAGAGTCTCTGATTTGATATCAAGCTCCTTGATCCATTTTGAGTTAACTTTTGTGCATGGCGAGAGAAAGGGATTCAGTTTCATTTTGTTGCATATGGATTTCCAGTTTTCCCAACACCATTTGTTGAAGATGCTATCCTTCCTCCATTGCATGCTTTTAGCCCCTTTATCAAATATAAGATAGTTGTAACTTTATGGATTAGTCTCTGTGTCCTCTATTCTATACCATTGGTCCACCCGCCTGTTTTGGTACCAGTACCATGCTGTTTTTGTCACTATTGCTCTGTAATATAGTTTGAAATCTGGTATCGCTATACCGCCTGATTCACACTTCCTGTTTAGAATTGCTTTTGCTATTCTGGGTCTTTTATTTTTCCATATGAATTTCATGATTGCTTTATCTATTTCTACAAGAAATGCCATTGGGATTTTGATTGGCATTGCATTAAACCTATAGAGAACTTTTGGTAATATCGCCATTTTGATGATGTTAGTTCTGCCTATCCATAAACAGGGTATATTTTTCCATCTTCTAAGATCTTCTACTTCTCTCTTTAGGGTTCGGTAGTTTTCATTGTATAAATCTTTCACCTCTTCTGTTAGGTTGATTCCCAAGTATTTTATTTTTTTTGAGGATATTGTGAATGGAGTGTTTTTCCTCATTTCCGTTTCAGAAGTTTTGTTGCTGATATACAGAAATGCCTTTGATTTATGCGTGTTGATTTTATATCCTGCCACTTTGCTGAATTCATTTATTAGTTCTAGTAGTTTCTTTGTAGACCCTTTTGGGTCTTCTAGGTATAGAATCATGTCATCTGCAAATAGTGATAATTTAAGTTCTTCTTTTCCTATTTTTATGCCTTTAATTTTTTTCGTCTGTCTAATTGCTCTGGCCAGTGTTTCGAGAACTATATTGAATAGAAGTGGTGATAGAGGGCATCCCTGTCTTGTTCCAGATTTTAGAGGGAATGCCTTTAACTTTTGTCCACTCAGAATGATGCTAGCCTGAGGCTTAGCATAGATAGCTTTTACAATGTCGAGGAAAGTTCCTGTTATTCCTAGTTTTTCTAATGTTTTGAACATAAAGGGATGCTGTACTTTGTCGAATGCTTTCTCTGCATCTATCGAGATGATCATATGGTTCTTATCTTTAAGTCTATTGATGTGGTGAATAACATTTATTAATTTCCGTATATTGAACCATCCTTGCATCCCGGGGATGAATCCTACTTGATCATGGTGCACAATTTTTTTGATGTGTTTTTGTATTTGATTCGCCAGAATTTTATTGAGGATTTTTGCATCTAGGTTCATTAGAGATATTGGTCTGTAGTTTTCTTTCTTTGAGGTGTCTTTGTCTGGTTTCGGAATCAGGGTGATGTTGGCCTCATAGAATGAATTTGGAAGAGCTCCCTCTTTTTCTATTTCCTGAAATAACTTGAAAAGTATTGGTATTAATTCTTCTTTAAAGGTTTTGTGAAACTCCGCTGTATACCCATCCGGTCCTGGGCTTTTCTTGGTTGGTAGTCTTTTGATGGCTTCTTCAATTTCATCCATTGATATTGGTCTGTTCAAATTGTGTGTATCCTCCTGACTCAGTCTGGGCAAATCATATGACTTAAGAAATTTATCGATGTCTTCACTATCTTCTATTTTATTGGAATATAGGTTTTCAAAATAATTTCTAATTGTCTTCTGTATTTCTGTGGCATCTGTTGTGATATTGCCTTTTTCATCCCGTATGTTAGTAATTTGAGTTCTCTCTCTTCTTCTCTTCGTTAGCATGGCTAAAGGTCTGTCGATCTTATTTATTTCTTCGAAGAACCAACTTTTAGTTTTGTTAATTTTTTCAATAGTTTCTTTTGTTTCAATTTTATTGATTTCTGCTCTGATTTTAATTATTTCTTGCCTTCTGCTACATTTGCTGTTGTTTTGCTCTTCCTTTTCTAGGGCTTTGAGATGAAGTGTGAGCTCATTTATTTGTTGGTTTTTTCTTTTTTTGAGGAATGACCACCAGGCGATGAATTTTCCTCTCAAAACTGCTTTCATTGTGTCCCATAGATTCCGATATGTTGTGTCTGTATTTTCATTTATCTCTAAGAATTTTTTGATTTCCTCCTTTATGTCTTCTGTAACCCATTGATCATTCAGTAACATATTGTTCATTTTCCATGTGATGTAGGATTTTTCCTTCCTTCTTTTATCATTGATTTCCAGTTTCATTCCATTATGATCAGATAAAATGCAAGGTATTATCTCCACCCCTTTATATTTACTGAGGGTTGCCCTATGGCATAATATATGGTCTATTTTTGAGAAGGATCCATGTGCTGCTGAGAAAAAAGTATATCCATTTGATGATTGTTGATATATTCTATATATGTCAGTTAAGTCTAGGTTATTGATTGTGATATTGAGTTCTATAGTTTCTTTATTCAACTTTTGTTTGGAGGATCTGTCCAATGGTGAGAGAGGTGTGTTGAAGTCACCCATAATTATTGTGTTGTGGTCTATTTGATTCTTGAACTTGAGGAGAATTTGTTTTATGAATGTCGCAGCACCATTATTTGGTGCATAAATATTGATAATTGCTATGTCTTGTTGGTGAATGGTTCCTTTTAACAGTATATAATGTCCTTCTTTATCCCTTTTGATTAACTTAGTCTTGAAGTCGATTTTATTCGATATGAGGATGGCCACCCCTGCTTGCTTACGAGGACCGTGTGCATGGTATATTTTTTCCCATCCTTTCACCTTCAGCCTGTGTATGTCTTTTCCAATCAGATGTGTCTCCTGGAGACAGCATATTGTTGGATTTGTTTTTTTAATCCATGATACCAGCCTATGTCGCTTTATTGGAGAGTTTAAGCCATTAACATTCAGAGTTACTATTGATATATGGTTTGTACTTCCATCCATGTTTGATTATTTATCCTTTTTTAAAAAAATTTAGTTTGTTTCTCCATGATTATCTTTCCCCTCGCCCTCTGTCTTTACTGAGGCACTTCCTACTGATGGTTTTGGTTATTGTTTTTCGTTTCTTCCTCGTGTAGTGTTTTGCTCAAAATGCTTTGCAATGCTGGTTTTCTGGCTGTAAATTCTTTTAACTTTTGTTTATCATGAAAGATTTTTATTTTGTTCTCATACCTGAAGCTTAATTTTGCTGGATACAGAATTCTTGATTGGCATCCATTGTCTTTCAGTGTTTGAAATACATTGTTCATGACCTTCTTGCTTTCAGTGTCTGTGATGAAAAATCCGTTGTTAACCTTATTGGTTTACCCCTGAATGTAATCTGTCTCCTTTCTCTTGTAGCTTTTAATATTTTCTCTTTGTTCTGTATATATCTTCATAACAATGTGTCTTGGCGTTGGTCTACTGTGATTTTGTGTGCTCGGTGTCCTGTATGCATCTTCAATTTGTATATCTGTTTCCTTTTTTATTTCTGGAAAGTTTTCTGTAATTATTTCATTCAGCAGGTTACTCATTCCCTTGGTTTGAATCTCTGTACCTTCTTCTATCCCGATGACTCGTAAGTTTGGTTTTTTTATGTTATCCCATAACTCTTGGATGTTTTTCTCGTGATTTTTTACCAGCCTTTCTGAGTTGGCTAGACTCTTTTCAGGATGATATATTTTGTCTTCATTATCTGACGTTCTGGCTTCTACTTGCTCCACTCTGTTAGTGATACTCTCAATTGAGTTTTTAATTTGGTTTATCGTTTCCTTCATTTCTAGAATTATTGTTTGATTATTTTTTATAATCTCTATCTCCTGATAAAGATGCTTAACTTCTTCTTTTATCTGTTTATGTAATTCATTCTCAATGTGTTCTTTCGCTGCTTGAATTTGCTGTCTTGTATCCTCTTTAAGGTTCCATTCCATCTGTCTAAGGTGTTCCTTGAGTTCTTTATATGACCATTTTTCTGATGACTCTAGGTCCTCCTGAATATTTAGGCTGTCCTGCATTGTTTGTACTCCTTTTCTTCCTTGCTTTTTGAAGCTGCTCATGTTACTTCTTGTTCTGTTTGACTGATGAGTTACTGTTTACTCCTATAAATTTATTAGATGCTTGGGAGGAAAGGTATTAGAAGGGAAGGGAAGAAGTCACTAAAGAGAATGAGAGTAAGCAGGTAGAATTCAAGGAAGGGGGATAAGATAATTGAAAACAAATGAAAAGACAAAAGAAGAAAAAAATAGGAAATAAAAAAGAAAAAAAATTAAAAAAAAATAATAAAAAAAATTAAAATTAAAATTAGAAGAAAAAAAATTTAAAAAAATTGTAAAAAAAGAATTTAAAAAAACAACAAGAAAGAAAAATGAAAATGAAAGAAAAACCCAAATCAAAGAAAAAAGAGAAAAAAAAAGAAAAAAACTAATAAATGCAGTCTTAGAGTTTGATTAACTTCTCTTCCAGTAGGTGGCGCTGTGCCCACCAGGCCAAGTTTCTCCTGTCAATTCGCGGGAACCAATCACTGTGCAGCAGCTCCTCCCAGACTGGGCGAGTCTCCAATCCTGAGTGCCTAGGGCCTCCTCTTGTGTCTAGTCACTTCCCACTTTTCCTCTAGCTAGGCCCCTCTCACGGGTGCCGCTCACCACAATCCTGGCTACACACCAGGTCTGCTGCTCCCGGGAGCCCTGCACAGCTGAAGAGGTCAGAGATTTGATCTCTCTGCGTCTGCCGCCATGTTACCTGGAAAGCTATGATCCATTCTTATAGAAATTTGCAAGGTTGTGCTTTAGGCCAAACTATAGAAAATGGGCACCATCTCCTTGTTTACCCTAATGTTTACCCCCACACATATTAGCTTTCCCTTGCTCTGCATAAATCACACCATTCAGAATGCTGGGAATCATTCAGAAGCCAAAGTACTACTATTTAAATATGTTACCTAAACTACCACTTAATTTATAAAGCATTTTGAAGAGAACATTGCCCTTAAACAAAGAATCCTAGCAGTCAATATCTTTGACAAACATATGTGTAAAAATCCTCAACAAAATACTAGCAAATAAAATCCAATAGCACATTATAAATATTATTAGCTTGGATTCATGCTAGGGATGCAAGGATGTTTCTATGCATACAAATCACTAAACATGATACACCATGGCAACAGGATGGAGGACAAGACCTACAGGGTTATGTCAATAGGTGCAGAAAAGCCTGTGGATAAAATCCAACACTTCCTAATGGTAAAAACACTGAGCCAAGTAGCCATACAAGAAACACACCTCAGCATAATAGAGGCATTTATAAGTCAACAGCTAACACTTATTGAATGGAAGGAAGTAGAAGGCTTTCTTCATAATATCTGGAGCAAGACACAAATGTCCCTTTCATCACTTTTATTCAACACAGTGATAGAAATCCCAGGCAGAGCACTTATTCTAGAGAAAGAAAAAGAGGGCATGAAAATTGGAAAAGAAGTTAGTTGTTGCTGTTTGCAGAGGATGTTTTCCTATGTATAGAAAAGCTAAAAAACTCCATAAAAACAGAAAATAAGTAAATTTAGCACAGTTTCAGGATACAGAATCAACATAAAAAACAGTATCATTGCTGTACATCAAGAGTGAATTGGGCTGGGGTTGTGGCTTAAGGGGTGGAGCGCTCACCTAGCATGCATGAAGCACTGGGCTTGATCCTCAGCACCACATAAAAATAAAATAAAGGTATTGTGTGCACCTACAACTAAAAGTATATATTAAAAACATTTAAAAAAGAGTGAATTGTCTGAAAAATAAATCAAGGAAGCAATCCCATTTAAAACAGATAAAAATACCTAGGAATAAATTTAATAAATTTAACCAAAGAGGTGAATGGTGTTTACAGCAAAAATTATAAAAGATTAATAAAAGAAATCAAAGAAGCCACAGAAAGTGGAAAGATATACCATGTTCATGGATTGGAAGAATCAGTGCTATTGAAATGTATGCAATACCCAAAGTGATTTGCAGATTTAATTCAATCCCTATCAAAATACTAATGGCCTTCTTCATGAAACTAGGAAAAAAAAAACCCTGTAAAACTTACATGAAACCACAAAAAGAAAAAGCCCCAATAGCCAAAGCAATCTTGAACAAAAGAACAAAGCATGAGGTGTTATGCTATGTTGACTTCAAGATGCCCCGCATGGCTGTAGCAATCAAAGCAGCACATTGCTGGCATGAAAACAGACACATGGTCACAGAGGCAGAATGGAGAGTCTGGAGCTAAATCTGTGTGTTTGCCTCCAGCTGATTTTTGTCTGTTGGAGAAAGGACAGTCTTCACTAGATGGTGCTGGGAAAGTTGAATATCCATATGCAGAAGAATGAAGTTGGACCACTATCTCTCAACAGTTACAAAGATCAACTAAAAATGGATTAAGGCCTGAAAATGTGAAACTGTTAGATGAAAATTAGGAAAAATGCTTCAGGATATTGGAATGGGCAATGTCCTGGGTAAAAGCATAGAAAACACAAGCAGAAAACTAAAATCTTCACAGAGAAAGAAGACGTCCATCAGAGTTCACAGACAAGGTGAGTAGGAGAAAGTGTCTACAATGTGTTCACATCAGACAAGGGGGTGATAGTCACAATATTTATGGCTCTACAAAACTCACTGGCAGAAAAGTAAGAACCCCGAGTAAAAATGGGCAATAGATCTGAACAGATATTCTACAAAGAAGACATACAGATGACCAGTAGGTTAATTAAAAATGCTCAGTATCTCTATCAGGTAAATGCAATTCAGAATCACAAGGTGATATTACAAGCCATTGCATAAAGCAGTATGGAGCTTTCTTGAAAAAATTAACACTACTATGACCAGAGGACCCAGCAATTCCATTGCTGGATATACACTCAAGAGAAGAGAAGTCAGCATCTGGTAGAGGCACCTGCACTCCCTGCCTGTTGTCCCACTGGTGATGATAGCCTAGAAATGGAAATCATCTAATTGCCCATGAATAGATGAATGGATAGAGAGAATGTAACAGATATACAATGGAACAGTTTGGCCACACAAGAGGAATCTGGCCTCTTGCAACAATGTGGATGGAAGTGGAGATCTTCAGGCCAAGAACAAAGGTCTGGTGCAGGAAAGTTGCCACATGACCTCACTCATGTGGAATTCAGATTGCTGATCCATAGCAGCTGGGTGCAGTGGGGGGTGGGGAAGCTTATCAGTGGGCACAGACTGTCCTTTGGTGTCAAGAAACTGATGTGTGAAGTTGCAAAATGTGGTGCTTTCAGACATTTGCAGTGTACTACACAGTTCAAGTTCTAGAAGAAACTATTTTGAAAGTTTTTATTTCAAGCAATGATAAATATTTGAGGATATAAATATGTTCAACCTGCTTTAAACATCATCACATAATGTGTACATGTGCTGGCTAGTACCTGGCATGCCATTAATATGTACAACTTTTATAGTTTTATGTATTAGTTAAAAAAAACTATAAAGGAGTCATTTGAAGTTATTCATTGATTTTGGACATTGATTCATGCAGTCTTATAAATGTGTTGTATAAATGGAGTTTAATACCAAAAGCCTGTACAATTTTAAGGGTTTTTTTTTAAATTAAAGAATTCATCTTAAAAACTATATACATTAGTGAATTTTATTACTGGACAATTAATTAGCTGTGAAAAACCTTGAGGGTAGTTTGTAGAATAATAATACCATAGTTAATGAAAAACTGTATAATATACCAATATCACTTGTTATTTTACTATCTCCTATTTATTTTTTTAGTTGTAGATGGACACAATACCTTTATTTATTTATTTATTTATTTATTTATTTTTATGTGGTGCTGAGGATTGAACCCTAAACCCGGATCCGCCCTGGTCCTTGAGCAAGGTCACCTTACATGTAATGTCACTGCAAATGACCTGGGTCATGCCATGCATCATTCCTACTTGGCAATGGCTCTCAGCAAAATTTAAAGCAAATTCGTTGATCTTTCTATCCACCATGCCCAAATTAGTCATTTAATTTAACCAGTTACATGGTTCAAATAATTATTTTATTTTATTTTATTTTTAATATTTATTTTTTAGTTTTCGGCGGACACAACATCTTTGTTTGTATGTGGTGCTGAGGATTGAACCTGGGCCGCATGCATGCCAGGCGAGCGCGCTAGCGCTTGAGCCACATCCCCAGCCCATGGTTCAAATAATTATAACTGTTAATAATATTAGTCACTTCTCTGTTGCTACAGTGGTTTTCATGCATGAATTAATCTAACAATGCTTTACCAATGCCAATGAGTGAGCGTGGACTGAGAGGGTGAGGTGTGGATTTGTTGTTCTCCTGGCTAGTGGAAAACGAGAACCACTGTGACTTTGTGAAGCTCCGGGACATGCTCCTCTGCACCAACATGGAGGACCTGAAGGAGCAGACCCACTTCTATCATTATGAATGCTACAGATGCCGCAAGCTGCAGAAAATGGGCTTCACAGACGTGGGACCTGACAACCAGCCGGTTAGGTGAGCACAGACCCAGCAATGGCAGTTGGATGCGTGACTTAGGAAACCCCTGAACACAGAGAGCATGGTTATTAGGAATGAGCAGTGCTGAGCTCCTCTCATCGTGGGCTGTCCTGAGGTGAGAATGGGAGATGCAGGGGGAGAGGAAGGGGCAGCCTCCTGAAAGGGATCATTTGCATGTTGAAACATGTCCAATGTGCCAATATTAAGGTGTGTATTCAAGGAAAACCTTTATTTTGCACTTGGAATTTGTATTTGAATGTTTGTATTTATGTAAAACAGATTCAGCGATTTGATAATATTGATGAAAATTGGCAAAGGATATTGAGATGAATTGAGGGAGAAAAGAGTTGAAGGCAGCAATGTGCTGATCTGTCAGTCCAGAGTGAAGAGCCCATGGGCAGTGTTCAGCTGTGTTGGAGAGGAGTGACCCTCTCACTGCTGGATTATCAGAGTCCCTGAGTCGTTTTGCATTCGAGTCAGTCATTGTTCCTTGAAGAGAACCCAAACTGAACCATCTTCAGCAGATGATATTTTAAATGATTTCTTGCTTTAATTGAACTATTTTCGACACAGCCTCATATCTTAGAGGTTTTCTTAAATTTTCTTGTCAAGAGATGTAAAGAACCTGATATAATGGAAAGTGGAGGGAATAAGAAATAAGTTCTGTGTGTTTCAACACCCTGCTGTTCTTTGTGTACACCCCTGAGACGGTTTGGCACCCCCTGCTGCTGAGCCACATCCCCAACCTCTTCTTGTAAATTTTGTTTTGAGACAGGGTCTTGCTAAGTACCCAGCGTGGCCTCCAGCCTGCAGTCCTTCTGACTCCAGACAGCTGTGGTCGCTGGCTTGCTTTGCCCAGCACATGCACATTGTGTCAACAATTATGTCTCACTCCTGTTATCCCAGTGTATGGAAAGTTCATTTTGTGTTACTACATATGAGAGGATGATATTTCATGGGACCTGAAATGCAGATATATTGTTAACATGCTCATTTATAAGAGAATTTTAACATAAGTCATAAGCATTCCTTTTTAGTTTTCAAGAGATATATGAAGCCAAGAGACAAGAGTTTTATGATCAATGCCAGAGGGAGGAAAAGCAGTTGAAACACAGGTTCATGCAGCGAGTAAAGGAGAAAGAAACAACACTTAAAGATGCTGAAAAAGAGGCAAGTACTGCCCGGTTCCATAGCAATTGTATTCCTTTTCAGGTATACTATTAAGTTGAGGAAAATCTCAGGAGATTAGCTGGTGTCCGGGGGAAACTTGCTATTCTTCAACAATTGTCTATCCACTATGTAGAGTCTGAATATAGCCTTTGCAAAATTACAGCCTGTAATTTCTATGTTTTCTGAAGTAGCTTGAGAATTTCCCATTTATATTTCCTGCGTTCCAGGTCCCAGGCGGCACCACCCTCCTAGCAGTGCTGGGCTAAGTTTACCCAGGACTCTCATGAGTTGGGTCCTTATGCCTCAGGCTTTCCCGTGGTGGAGCTGAGTGTTGGAGCCTGTATTCTGTGTGCTGGGGGTCACTCCACTGCATGGATCCCCTGAGCACTGTTCCTGGGAGCTGTCTTGGTGGCTTCCCCTGTGAGACTGCTAGGCATTGTCCTTGTGGGGCTCTCTTCAGTTGCCCTGCTCGCCTTTTGAGGTCCCTGTCTTCCTAATTGAACTACAAGGATTTAAAATACATTTTTTCTTGGGTCATACTGTAGTTTTTGCGTTGAGCCCATGTCTGTTTTCTTTTTTACAGTTTTTATTCTTTTTTAATTTTTTAAATTGTTTTAAAACTGAAGGATCCAACAGAAGGGGTAAGGATTCTTTTTTTTTTTTTTAAAGAAAGAGTGTGTGTGTGTGTGTGTGTGTGTGTGTGTGTGTGTGTGAGAGAGAGAGAGAGAGAGAGAGAGAGAGAGAGAGAGAGAGAAATTTTTTAATGTTTATTTTTTAGTTTTCGGCGGGCACAACATCTTTGTTGGTATGTGGTGCTGAGGATCGAACCTGGGCCGCACGCATACCAGGCGAGCACACTACCGCTTGAACCACATCCCCAGCCCCAGTTTTTATTCTTTTTAGTTATATCTGACAGCAGAGTCTATTTTGACATATTTGTACCAATGACACCATGCCACTTTGAGCCTATGTGTTGTGAGACAGCAAATGGTACTTTGAGGTTTTTGGAGACCAGTGAGTTACTGTCAAGGGCTGCAGTTTTTTTTTTTTGTACCAGAGATTGAACCCAGGGGTATTTAACCACGGAACCCCAACCCCCAGCCCTTTTTTATATTTTATTTTGAGACAGGGTCTTGCTAAGTTGCTCAGGGCCTCACCAAGTTGCTGAGGCTGACTTTGAGCTCACAATCCTTCTGCCTCTCCCTCCTTAGCTTCTGGGATTACAGGCATGCACCACTGTGCCCGTGGGTTGCAGTTTTGAAGATAACTAATGCCAATTCCAGGAAAAGGCAGTTGTGGGATGTGTCTGTGGATTTCAGAAACTCACAGGGCTCTTCTGCTGTTATCCTCCTGCTGCTAATTGTGGTGGTCCTTCTCTCCCTCTCCCTGTCCTTTTCCTCCCATCCCATCTCCCAGTTTTATAAATTTGGTAGAAAATGAGCATTGGGGATATGGCTCAGTTGGTAGAGGGCTTGCTTTGCATGCACAAGGCCTTGGGTTTGATCCCCAACACTACAAAGAAAAACAAACAAACAAGAAAATGCCAAGTGATGTACAGAGTAAAGTCATGATGAAATGCTTCACACTTGCCCAGAGAGCCTTGTGTATTTAAATGCCCTTGACAGTGAGTCCATCTATTTAGCTTTTTAAAAACTTTTTCAGAATAGCTATCTCTTTTTAAAAATATTTTTAGTTGTAGATGGACACAATACCTTTATTATGTTTATTTAGTTTTTTTTTATTGTAGTGCTGCGGATTGAACCCAGTGCCTCACACATGCTAAACAAGCGCTGTACTACTGTGCCCCAGCCCCAGCCCAGAATATCTCCCTCATTATTCAGATTTTTTTATATACTGTATTTTTTTCCTTTAGTTTGATCCTTAGACTTTAAAAAACAATTCATAGATGATTTAAACAATCAACTTTAAAAATTTCTTCTTTATTTACATTTTATCTGTCCTTTTAGTTGTACATGACAATAGAATCCATTTGGACATAATTACAAAAGCATGAAATATATCTTGAAACATACTTTATATACAGAGATATGAAAATTGTGCTCTATATGTGTAATAAGGATTGTAATGCATTCCACTGTTGTCATGTATTTAAAAAAAATAAAATCAATAAAAAAGAAATATATCTTGATCTAAATCAGTCCCCAGTACCTCTCCTTCCCCTCCCCAACCCCTTGCTCCTTTCCTCTATTGATCTTTCTGCCATTAGCCACATCAATGTTTATAGCAGCACAATTCACAATAGCTAGGTATTGAGCCAACTCAGAGGCCCTTCAACAGGTGAATGGATAAACAAAATGTGGTATATATACACAGTGGAATGTTACTCACTCTTAAAGAAGAATGACTTTATGGCATTTTCTGGTAAATGGATGGAACTGGAGACTATCAAGCTAAGTGAAATAAACCAGTCCCTCCAAACCAAAGGCTGAATGTTTTCTCTGATATGTGGAAGCTAAACAATCAAAATTTCTTTTTTGTCTAAAATTTTCTCAACTTGGATATATCTGGATTTAATTGTTTTGGAGTTTGAACTTTGGAGTCATCTTATCACCTTATTTTCTCATGTTGTCTGTGTTTTGATGTTGACATTTGCTTTTATGTTGGGATGGATATCTTTAGTATTGTTAGATGATGGTCTTTTTTGTGAACTCCTTTCTCCTCATAAATGTGCCCTGCCACTGGAGGTTTATCTTAACCTCAGCACATCCACTCAGCTTGTTCAAAATGTGTGCAATTCTCAGCTCTGCTTTGGGAGAATAACCATCAGCAATAGCTATAGCTTCAAAGCAGAGTATATGTCAATGTACAGTAAAAGCTTATTTAAAAAATTTTTAAAGTGCATTTAAAATTATCTCTACCACTCTGTTAATTAAAGAGAAGAAAAGTGGAATGATTATATAGAATGTGCTAAAAATTAGATAATAGAGAAAGTAAAATTAGGGTTAAACTCTATAAAAAATAGAGGAGGAAGTGGGATATAAAAAATCAAGAAAAGAATGAAAGAAGAGAAGGGGAAGGTATGCAAATGAAAGAAGGAAAAAGAAAAATCTTTTTTTTTTAAAGAGAGAGTGAGAGAGGAGAGAGAGAGAGAGAGAGAGAGAGAGAGAGAGAGAGAGAGAGAATTTTTTAAAGATATTTATCTTTTAGTTCTAGGTGGACACAGTATCTTTTTTTTTTTAATATTTATTTTTTAGTTCTCGGGGGACACAACATCTTTGTTTGTATGTGGTGCTGAGGATCGAACCCGGGCCGCACGCATGCCAGGCGAGCGCGCTACCGCTTGAGCCACATCCCCAGCCCGGAAAAAGAAAAATCTAATGACTGAATTTAAAAATGCTTAAAATTACACAGAATTAGGAAATCAAAGGGGACATAGGAAGCCAAGCAGGGGGACTCAGAACACAGGTGATACAGAAACCTGTGGGGAGGCTGCACATACTTTCTGCTGAGGCCCATAGGGCGCTTCCTCAGGCACTTCAGCTATGAGGCCATGGTCTGTCCAGGCCCCTACCACCTTGGGCCAGAGGCAGCATCTCAGCCACTCAGCACCACACTGAGGGGGTCTGTTTGTTCTCCCACATTGGGATCAGCTTAGCCACTGTGGTGTGTCTATCCAGGTGCTACCCTGTCCTCCTCCTTTACCCAGCTTATGCACAGGGGGTTCTGGGCCCTGCTCTGTGGGCCTCAGGGATGGTGGCCACTGGGGGGCTGTGCTGTCCTCAGTCCTGTTGCTGCCTCCCCTTCTGGTTCAGGCAGAAGTCTCTGTGCCCTGGAGCTTTCTGGTATGTGTGGAAACATGGAAGGACAGGGTTGGCTGCAATGCTCTGACCATCCTCCTCTGCTGCCTTGGGAGGTGGTTATGGACATTTTCTGGTTGGCCTGGGTCCATGTGGCCCTGGCTTTCCTGGGGGACTGGCTCTGGCTCTGCGCAGCAGCCCACACCCTCTCCTGCTTGTGGGGGGCACTTCACGTGCAATGTGGAGGTTTTGGTGCGCACACAGGTGAACCTGAGCAGTGGATGGAGCCCCACTTTCCTTCCTCGGCCAGCAATGAGTTTTGCTAGCTTTAAGATTACAGGATTTTTTTGTTGTTGTTGTGTACTGGGTATTGAACTCAGAGCCCTTGACCACTGAGCCACATCCTCAGCCCTATTTTGTATTTTATTTAGAGCAGGGTCTACTGAGTTGCTTAGCGCCTCACTGTTGCTGAGGCTGGTTTTGAACTTGTGATCCTCCTGCCTTAAGCTCCCAAGCTTTGGGATTTCAGATGTGTGCCAGTGCACCTGGCAGACTACAAGGATTTTGTGCAGACTGTGAGCCTAGATTTAGCAATTTCACTCAAAGAGACCCTGTGGAATAAAAGAGTTAGAACATATACTTTCTTAGGAAAAAGGAAAATGTTTAAAAATTTTTGTTCACAGAATTTTTTTTTTTAATGGTGCTGGGGATGGAACCCAGGACCTGTGCATGGGCTGGAAGGGGTAAGTACTCTACTGACTGAGCTACACCCTCAGCCCCATAGCATCACTTTGTTTAGTGAAAGCATATTCAGTTTTAAAATCAACAAAAAGAATTACACATATGAAAACTCATGAAAATATAATGAATCTTTAAATATTGTTTGATGTTCAGGAAAAGACAATCTGTTCTTCAGCTGTTCTGTAACACTTGGATTTGGGTCATGACGCACATTTGTCTTACAGCTGCAGGACAGGTTTGAGCACCTTAAAAGATTTCAACAAGAGGAGATAATAAAGCTTGAAGGAGAGAGAAGAAAACTGGAAGAAGAAATCATCGATTTCTGTAAAACAAAGGCTGCCTCTGAAAATGTGCAGGCTCAGCTGTGCGCCAACATGAGGAAGGACAAAGAGCGTAAGAAGTAGTCTTTTTACCTTCCAGCTGTGCAGGCTTCTGTCACTCTCTGTCCCCTCTGCTGAATCATGGCAGTGAGCTCTGGTTCCGGCTCTGGCCTTGAGAACTCACTGGTTGTCTCTCTGTGTGCTTCTTCCACTCGAACGTGGAGTCCTTGTTAGATGCTGTGTCATAGATGAGCAGTGTCGCTCAGAACCAGTTCACAAGTGAAAAAAGAAGTAGGCAGCACAGTACAAATAGAGTGGGTTTGGGGAGGAGGTTCTTTTACCATAGCCATGGCTGTGGCTCCAGTAGTGACTTAAGATTCACATCTCAGTAGAAACTGTGGGCTTCGTTTGAAATGGTAGGCATAAAATGTTATAAAGAGGTCACAATGAAACCCATTTCCTTATCAATTCTACTGATAACAAGTCCTTGTTAATTTTCATTACGATACGATATTGACTTTTGGTTGGAATCCTTGTACTTTCATGTCAGACTCTGTAAAACTGATATTAGGATAAAAGGTTCAAAATCTAGAGACAGTACAATGGGCAGCCGTGAGTGCCATTTAGGTGATGATGTTATATATGCCTGGAAGATTTTCAGTAAGTTGAGTCTAAAGTGTTCAAAATTATGGAAAGTAAGATTTTTTTTCTTTTGTGAAAGCTTTCTTCTGGCCTTATGTGCTTTATTTTCTGAATTTAAAATATTTCCATCAGTTTGTGTGAGTGTGGCCGACTTCCATCATGGCTCAGTCTATTAAAATACAACTTTCGAGGGTCTTTCCCTCTGTTCCCTCCAGCTACATCTGGTTGAGCACACAGAGCCTTTCCAGAGTAATGTTTGCTTTTGTTGAACTTTTATTGCTGCATTCATTTTAATTATAGCATTTTTAGGATATCAGAATATTGTAGTATAGTCTCAAAATACTTCCAAAAACATGGTCTTTGATTAAACCGGCACTGCATAGTGTTATTCTGTGAAGAACAGAGGATGGGAAGGCAGGTCCCTGTCAGCTTCACATATGCATGTTGTTAATTGTTTTACAAATGTCACAGTGGGGGAGGAAGGGTCTGCTATATGGTTTTCTAGCGCAATCTCTGCAAGGACAGGATCTTTGTTTTGCTCACTTAGGTTTTCATTCCTGGGCTTAGACGATTCCTGACCCACAGTGGAAATTAGTAGTTGAATAAATGAATGCTGCAAGAATACATCAGCTACATTATACGCACAAACTAATTTGGTACGTGAATTTCAGAAGACAATGTAACTTGTTAATGCTTTTCAACATGCTTGTGTGTTGTATTGCTGAAAGACTTGTATTCTCTTTCTTTCATCTTAATCAAATGTTATTAAAATCAGACTCACCAATGTTATGCCATAGCCAAAAACAATAAAATTAACCTTGTAAAAATTATTGCTCCTCTATAGTTAAGAATGGACTTTTAAGGTAATAATGGAAGAATCCAGTTTTATTATAGCAAAAAGTATTCACCCTAAAATAAACCGAATTTTTTTTCATTGGTTTTCTCAAAGTATAAACCACCAAATCATAGTTTATTTTTGCTCTTTCCACAATTAAAAAAATAGAGTTAGTTTCCTATATAACTTTTTACTATATGAACAAAACCACGACTTTGCTTGGCTTTATTTAAAACAGTTTCCAAATTTATGTAGCCCAGTATTTAATGTGAGAATTCTTTATTTTTTCATTAACGTCCTCACATATTGCCTTATTGTGGGCTGAGGTTTTTTTTGTAGTGATGTTTTGTTTCCATTAGTATTTCCTTGTATGTCTACTCTTTATTTTCTTTTTGGCTGCTGTTGGTATTTCAGGTGGACATCATGAAATTATAATAGACAAATGTGAATTGATGTCAATGTACCCAAACTACCTTTTTAAAGTCATTGATACAACACATTAACTCTCTGTTCATTGGTACCTGGTAAGACACACACCAATGCTTCTCATGTATTGGTTTTATGAATTGGGTAGAAAATGCAAAGTGATGTGCAGACCAAAATTATAATAAAATGTGTCTCACTTGCCCAGAGAGCTTTGTGTATTTAGGTGTCCTTGAGAGTGAGTCCATCTATTTAACTTTTTCTTTTTTTTGTAATGAGGATTGAACCCAGAGGTGCTTAACATCTGAACCACATCTCCAACCCCTTTTATTCTTTATTTTGAGAGAGGGCCTCACTAAATTGCTGAGGATGGCCTTGAACTTGTGATCCTCCTGCCTCAGCCTCCTGAACCACTGGGATTACAGGCATGTACCACTGCACCTGGATCTATTTAACTTTTTAATAAACAAGTTTTAGCTGGTATGTGAAAACACAAGTTGTACACACTGCTGCAGTAAAGTGATGGTTCAACACATTGACCTTGTGTGGTGTTTACAGGGTAAAAATGTAGATCTCATATACTTAGCTCTTCCTTGTGCTGAAGACCTTCCCAGCCCTTTCCTCCAACTCTCTGAGACGTACAGGCCATCGTTGTTGGCTAGGTCCTTGCTGTGCAAAGTGCATCAGACTCCCTACTTTTGTCTAACTGCACTCAGCCTTTCCCCATTCCTCACTTCTGGAAACCACCTTTCTCTCAACTTCTGTGAGACCAGCTGTTTCAGGTCCCATGTGTCAGTGGCATGTGGCTCCTGCCCTTCTGTGCCTGCTTATCCCATGTAATGCAGTCATCTCCAGGTCCAGCCATGTCACGATTTTCTTGGCTCCAGAGCACTCCATTATGTCGACCAGTCTCATTTTCTGTGTTCACTCCCTGGCCGGTGGGCACTTCCTAGCTGCTGGGCTGGGGCTGCAGTAAGCAGGAGAGCAGGTGTCTTTGGGGATGTGGCCAGTAGTGAGATGGCTGGATAATGTGGCAGCTCCATTTTTACTTATTTAAGAAAACCATAGTGGCTATACTAATTTACATTCCTACCAACAGTGTACAAAGGTTCCATTATCTCCTCATCTCCAGTAGCATTTCTAATTTTTAGTCTTTTTGGGTAAGAGCCTTTTTTTTTAACTGTGATAATTCACTGTGATTTTGAATTTCCCTATTGATTAGTGATTTTGAACATTTTGTTTTTCATGTACCTGTGGCTATTTGCATTTCCTATTTTGAGAAATGTCAATCAGATCATTGCCAATTTCTAAATTTTTGTTTTTTCTTTTGTATTTATTAGTGCATTGTGGTCAAACATAACATTGGGGTTCATTTTGGCATAATCATACAAGCATGAAATATAATCTCCAATTCAGTCCTGAGTTCTTACCCTCTCTCTCTCCTCTCTTCCTTCCCCCTGTTCCTCGTCCTGTACTGTATTGGGCTTCTTTCTATTTACATATATATTTTTTTTAAAAAATTGGTGCCTTATACGTAAACACAGAGGTGAAATTTACTGTGGTATACACACCCATGTACACAGCAAGTTCTATTGATTTCTCTCCACTGTTCCTCCCCTTCCTCCTCCCTCATTCCTCCTGCTTTGTCCCTTTCCTCTGCTCAACTGATCTCTCTTTTATTGCCATAGAATGCCCACCACCTCCCCGCTCTGACTTCGTTCTAGCTTCTGCATATGAGAGAAAATACTTGATCCTTGGCTTTCTGAGTCTGGCTCACTTAACCTCAGCATGATGTTCTCCAGTTCCATCTTTTTAGTAGCAAATTCTTCTTAATGGCTGAGTAGAACTCCATTGTGTATATATGCCACATTTTTTTTTATCCATTCATCTGTTGCTGGGCCTCTAGACCGGTTCCATAACTTGGATACCATGAATTGTGCTGTTATAAACATTGTGGTAGCTGTTTTACTGTTAGAGTCTGTAAACAAGTCGGGATGGCGCCTGGCATTTTGCCAGGGGGAGTGGTTTGTGAGGTGGCGCCAGCGAGCCATTAAGTGTGGAGATTTCTTATTGGTTGACTGCTGTATCTAGTTTATGTTAATTAAGATAAGCTGTGTGGAATGTATATATACCCCTCCTGTCCTACAATAAATGGCTCCTACTCCTGCTGTATCAATCTACACAAGTTGCTCGTCACCCCCTGGTTATTTTGCTGCAGCCGGACTGCAGCATTTTACCATAAAGCATGCTGATTTTAGTTCTTTGGAATAATTGCCAAGGAGTGGGATAGTTGGGTCATAGGATGGTTCCATCCTTAATCTTTTGAGGAATTTCCATACTGCTTTCCAGAATGGTGGTACTAATTTGCAGTCTTTTCCCCCGCATCCTCACCAGAATTTACTATTATTTGTATTCTTGATAATTGCCATTTTGACTGGAATGAGATGAAGTCTCAATACAGTTTTGATTTGCATTTCCCTGATTGCTAGAGATGCTGAACATGTTTTCATGTATTTGTTGGCAATTTGTCTTTTTTCTTTTTTTAAAAAAATATATATTTATTATTATTTATTTATTTATGTGGTGCTGAGAATCAAACCCAGTGCCTCACATATGCTAGGCAAATGATCTACCATTGAGCTACAATCCCAGTCCTTTGTATTTCTTCTTTTGAGAAGTGTCTGCTTAGTTCGTTTGCCAATTTATTAATTGGGTTATTTGTTTTTTTTATTGTTAAGTTTTTTTGGATTCTTTGTATATTATAGATATTAATCCTCTATTATAAGAGTAGCTAGCAAAGATTTTTTGTCCCATTTTATAGGTTCTCTCTTCACCTTCTGGATTCCTTTCCTGTATAAAAGCTTCTTACTTTGATGCCATCCCATTATTAACTATGGCATTATTTCCCTGAGTTTTAGGTGTCATTGAGAAAGTTATTGCTTGTGCCTGTATATTGGAGTGTTGTTTTTATCCATTTATGATTGGGCTATTTTACTTTTGGTGTTAAACTTTTTGAGTTCTTTATATGTTCTGTATATTGATTCCCTGGCAGTGGAGCTGGTGGTAAGATCTCCCATTTTGCAGGTGTCTCTTCATGTCTTATATTCTTTGCTGTGCAGAATCTATTAAATTTGATGCTGTTCCACTTATTGATTCTTGATTTTATGTCTTGAGCTTTAGGGGCTTAAGGAAGTTGGTGCTTGTGCTGACAAGTTGAAGTGTTGAGCCTACATTTTCTTCTAGCTGTTGCAAGGTTTCTAGTCTAATTCCTAGCTCTTTGATCCACTTTGAGTTGACTTTTGTGCAGGGTAAGAGGTAGGGCTCTAGTTTCATTCTTCTACATATGGATAACGAATTTTCCCAGTGCCATTTGTTTAAAAGGATGCCTTTTCTCCAGTGTTTGTTTTTGGCATCTTTTTCAGGAATCAGATGACTATATTGGTCTGTGCCTTCTGTTCTGCACTATTTGCTTAACTGTCTGTTTTTATGCCAGTACCATGCAGTTTTTGTTACTATAGCTCTGTAGTGTAATTGGAAGTCAGGTATTGTGATACTTCCACCATTGCTTTTTAAGCTTAGAATTGCTTTGGCTATTCTGGGTCTTTTATTCTTCCAAATGAATTTTAGGACTTTCTCTGCCTCACAGCCCTGTGAAGAATGTCATTGGTATTTTGATGGGGATTGTGTTCAATCTGTATATTCCTTTAGGTAGGATGGCCATCTTAACGATATGAATTCTGCCTATCCATGAAGATGGGAGGTCTTTACATCTTGTGTCTTCTTCAGTGTTCTATCTATAGATTTCATGTAGAGGTCATTCACCTCCTGGGATAGATTTATTCCTAGGTATTTTATTTTATTTTTGAGGCTACTGTGAATGTGATTGTTTTCCTGATTTATTTCTCTGTATATTTATTACTGGTATATAGAAAAGCTTTTTTAAAAAAATAACTTTATTTATTTATTTTTATGAGGATCGAACCCAGTGCCTCACATGTGCTAGGCGAACGCTCTACCACTGAGCCACAACCCCAGCCCAGCTTTGGGTTTTTGTATGTTGATTTTTGTAACCTGCTACTTTGCTGAATTTATTATCTCTAGTAGTCTTCTGGTGGAATTTTTGGATCTTCTAAGTATAGGATGGTATCATCTGAAGAGTGATAATTTGACTTCTTATTTTCCTATTTTTATCACTTTTGTTTCTTTCTCTTACCTAATTGCTCTGGCTAGAATTTTCAGCACCACATTAAATAGAAGTGGTGAGAGAGGACATCCTTGTCTTGTCCCAGATTTTAAAGGAAATGCTTTTGGTTCCCCCCCACTTACTATGAGGTTAGCTTTCATATATAGCCATTATGATGTTGCAGTAAGTTACTTCTGTTCCTTGTTCTTCCATTTTTTATTACGTAAAGGTGTTAAATTTTTCCAGACTTTCTCTGCCTCTATTGAAATGTCTGTTCAATTTTTGTCCTTGATTTGATTATATTTATTGATTTGATTATGTTAAACTATCCAAGTTTGTCCTGATGTACAATCTTCTAATATGTTGTTGAATATGATTTATAATGTTTTATTAAGGATTTTTGCATCTATGTTCATCAGAGATATTGGTCTGTAGTTTTCTTTCTTTGATGTGTGCACATATGATTTTGGTATGAAGATGATACTGGCTTTCTAGGGTGAATTTGGAAGTGCTCCATCCTTTCCTATATCATGGAACAAGCTGAGGAGCTTTAGCATTAGATCTTCTTTATTTATTACTATTATTCTTTACTCTGCAGCATGATTTTTCTTTATTATGTTTTTCAGCTGTAGCTCTTCCATTCAGAAACGGGAGACCATGTTTTCATTAAGTCTGTTTTTCCAAATAACCCAGTCGATAAATGGGCAAAGGAACTGAGCAGACCCTCTTCTCAAAGGAAGAAATATGAATGATCAACAAATCTATGAAAAAATGTTCACCATCTCTAGCAATTAGAGAAATGCAAATTAAAACTACACTGAGATTCCATCTCACTCCAGTCAGAATGGCAATTATCAAGGAACAATAAATGTTGGCGAGGATTTTGGTAAAAGGTTCATTCATACATTGCTGGTGGGACTGCAAATTGGTGCAACCACTCTGGAAAGTAGTATGGAGATTCCTCAGAAAACTAGGATTGGAACCACCATTTGACCCAGCTATCTCACTCCTCAGCATATATCCAAAAGTTTTAAAATCAGCATATTCTAGTGATGTGGCCACATCAATGTTTATAGTAGTTTAGTTTACAATAGCTAAGCTGTGGAGCCAACCTAGGTGCCCTTCAACAGATGAATTGATAAAGAAAATCAGTATATATGTGTATGTGTGTGTGTGTGTATATATACACACACACACACATACACACACACGCATACACACACACACAATGGAATGGAATATTACTCATCCATAAAGAAGAATGACTTAAGACATTTTCCAGGAAATGGACAAAAACTATCATGCTAAGTGAAATAAGCCAGTTCAAAAAAACCAAAGGTCCAATGGTTTTGCTGATTTATGGATATATTGATATATGGAAGCTAACCTAGAGTAAAGAGGAATGGAGAATAGATATTCAGTAGCTTAGACAGAGGGGAATGAAGGGAAGGGATGGGGGTTGGGTAAAGGAAAGACAGTGGAATGAATCTGAAATAATTTTTCTATGTACCTATAAGAATATATGAATCTCACCATCATGTATATCTGCAAGAATGGGGTTTGAATTAGAATAAGATCTATTCCATGCTTATATAATTATATCAGAATGGATTCTATGTTATGTATAACTAAAAAGAACCAATAAAAATGTTTGTTTTCCCCCTCTGCTTTCCCCAGCTTAGGAGTAGGTTGAAAATGTCTTAATTTGTATAAGTTGCTATGAATTTAAATCTTAATTTATCTATTTTAAGTGTTAATAAAGCATTCAAATTGTAGATTGTATATGACTTCTAAAAATAAAATGCACTTTTATTCTGCATACATATTACCAAAGCAATCTTTTTTCTGTTTGGGAAATTTCTATTTTTTTTCTATTGAAAAAATCTATTAATATTTCCAATGTTGAGATAGTTGGGTGCCACTTAGTGTTCAATTTCAATAACTACTAACTTTAAAAATTCAAAATTGCTCTTACAGTTCAGGTTCTAGAAACTACATTTTGGAAATGTGCCCCCCCCAGAGTTTATGATGTCAAAATAAGACTGGGAAAAGAAATCATGTGGGATCAAAGTCATTGTAAAAGTAACCACATGCTACTTCAATGTGAAGAACAGCCCTATTGCTTTTGACTTCACATGCAGATTTTTGCCTCCTTCAAACTGCATCAAAAATTTTAGGGAACATTTAGGTAACTGGAATATACAGAAAGACTCTGTATAGTAAGAAGTGGGCTTAATTAACCACAGCCCACACTGAGTAGAAGGAGGCAGTTCATTCAGAACATCCATGTCTTTACTGCAGGTGGTCAAAGTAGGAAAGACATAATGTGTGTGTGTGTTTAAATAGATGTGCTCTTCTATCTAGAAGCTCCATTACATCAATAGCTTAAAGTGGGCTTAATGGTTTACTTCAGACAACTCAGCAGTGTCAGTGTTTAAGGAAACAAGTACCTTAGAAACAAGCCAGCAGGCAGGTAGTACACACACTGGAATCCTGGACCAAGGGGAGATCATGTCCCAGGTGGGACAGTGGGAGATGGTGGAAGACTTACTTCATTGACCTATTCAAAACAGTGTGCAAATTAAAACTGGAAAATCATTTCTGGAATTGGCTATAGTTAACTGAAACCTCAGATATTGAAACCATGGGTAAGGGGGACTACCAAAGTCAAGTGGTTGAAAGACAAAAAGGGAATCTCAAAAGCAGGAATAGAAAAGAATTCATCACACACCAGACAGCCTCCAAAATTTGTGATTTCTGTTCAGAATTCATGAAAGCTCCATCTTTTCAGGCAGTGAGATGACATTTAAATTGCTTAAAGGAAAAAAAACTCTATCAACTCAAAATTTTATACCTGACAAAACTGTCCTTCGAAAGTAAAGGAGAAATTTGTACACTCTAGCCCCACACATGTGTCCCAGCTGTGTATAAGAGATTTGTTTTAGATCCATAAACACTAATAAGTTGAGAAAGGAAAATACTACATAAAAATAGCAACCAAAAGACACATGGAATGGCCAAGAAAATATCAGATAAAAACCATTTCATGATGAAAAGGGCACCATATGTCAAGACCATGGCCAATCTGCCAAGATGATGTAAAAAACGACAAGTACCAAAGTAAATAAACAAACAAAATTCTGAAGACACTTATAATAGGTAAAAAGACTAAGTTGGTAATCAAAGACACAATAAGACATTTAGATAAGAAGAAGTGAAATTCTGTTAGCTCATAATATGCACACAATTTTAAGCAAGCTACGAAAGAACTATTAGATAAAACAATACAGCATGATTGAAGGATACAAGACCAACATACTAAATCAGTCCATTTCCTGGACATTAGCCATGAACATTTGGAAGTGAATTAGGGAGACCACTCTATGCATGGCAATATCAAAAATTAAATACTTAGTAATAAGCAAGTATGAGCCTACAACACTGAAAATCCTCACCAGAAGAAAACATGTCTGTAATCCCAGCAGTTTGAGAGGCTGAGGTAGGAGGATGGAGAGTTCAAAGCCAGCCTCAGCAAAAATTGAGGTGCTAAGCAACTCAGTGAGACCCTGTCTCTAAATAAAATACAAAATAGGGCTGGGGATGTGGCTCAGTGATTGAGTGCCCCTGAGTTCAGTCTGTCATAACTCCCCCCCTCACTAAAAAAAATCTTGTCCATATTCATGGACAAAATGATGTAATGTGGTTAAGTGAAAACCCCCAAGCTGACCTATGCATCAATGCAAACCTTACCAAAATCCCCACCATTAGTCTCTGCAAAATATTCAGTGATTCTAAAATTCATATGGAAGTTAAGGACCCTGAGCAGCCAATACAATCTTTAAAATGAGCAGAAATAGGAGACTCATATTTCCCAATTCCAAACCAGCACAAAGTTTCACTTATCAGTGAAGCTGGACCTCTCCCACCCTAGGTGAAACCAACTCATAAGAGACAAACACCCTGACACAAGACCTAATCACTGGAAACCCACAAAGAAAAAGAGAAAATGCCCTGAGACTTGGTGGAACTTGGGGTCTCCCTAACATGTCTCCATAAGCACAGGAAACAAGAAGCTGACTGACAGGCTGATCTCAAACCCTGAGGCTGTCACACAGCAAGAAAACAACCCAGAGTGAAGACAATCTTGCCAGTGACTGATTTGATATGGTGAGTAACCACATGAATAACTCAGAAAAGCAACCTAGGTAAAAGGTGGGCATGCTGAGCAGACACTTCTCAGAATAAACACAAATGGCCAATGAGTATATAAAAAATGCTCAGTAAATTAGTTTTCAAGGAGCGCTCATAAAAATTAAAAAAAAATAGATCCAAATATTTTTAATTCACTGATTTAAATCAATTTAAATTGGATAAACAAATAAAAAATAAGACGTCTTTAACATGTTAATGTCTGATGTGCCTTGGTTCTAGGACTTTCTTCAACAACAACAACAACAAAAAATGGCTAACACTGTTCATTATACTTGTCTAATGTTTTGATAAAATAAGTAAATTAATTAGACATAAAATTATTTGTTTATAAATACTTTTGTTAAATATCTGATTAATTTACAAGGTTAATATGCTAAATGTTAAATATACCATTAAATGCTTTTAATTCCTTAAATTACATTAGATAACATTATTAATAATTTTTTAAGTTGGTAAATAATATAAATAAATAAATAAATAAATAAATGGTTCTTTATCATCTTTAATATTTAGACACTATAATTTCATAATATGGTAAACAAATGTGATTAATTGTGTACTACAAATAACAAAATATCTCTTATTAAAATGGAATAATTTGCCTAAATTCAAAAATTTACAAAGATTATTTCAAAGTGTAAATAAAAAAGGGGTTAACAAAAAAAATTAAAAGGTTCTAGATATGGATTTAATAAAAAAATGTGTTTCTAAAAGTGAGTAAATAAAAGGATTTAAACAAGTGATAAAAAAGGTCTATGTATGTTGGCTATATAGTTTTAAGTAAGTGATAAAGAAGGTCAATGTACGTTGGCTATATATATATATAAATTCTTAAACAAATAATCTTAAAAAAATTAAGGATTATACAAATATAGTTAAACAACAACTGTTATTTTACAATATTCTAATATGTTATTTCTTTAAGAGCTAAACTTAATTAATATAAAAACATCAATAGTAATTATGGTACTATTACTCTTCTTTGTATATTAAATTTGTTCATATTTTCCAGGTATATAAGTCATTAAAATAAAAGCTTTAAAAAAATTATATCAAGCTGGTGTTCTCCAAAAGGTTACATGGTAATTTTAGGCTTATAAAAATAACATATTGGAGATTTATTTATATCATTTTATGTTCTATAACTGGGCCTATTATCAATAAGATATATAAAGTTTTATGTTACTTTTTACACTGAGGTACAATTAGTTAATAAAAGCCTTATCTACATAAAGGTTAATATTATAAAACACAAAAACATTTTTCTATTTTTCTAAAAAAAGCTAAAAGCTTTCAGCCTTTCTTTATTTCATGTTTTAGATGTGTTATCATATTGTGTTAGTTTTTACTCAAATAAACTTAAACAATTATTTATATAAAATTTATAATATAATATTAAAATAAAATAAAATAAAATAAACTTTAAAACTACAACACTTTACTTAAATTTATAAAGAGCCCTACTTACCTAAGATAAGACTCTATGTCCTATCTAACTACATGTAAAAATTACAACAATAATAGTAGGCCAAATTTCAGTATATTTTACTCATATTAGAGCACATTCTACTCTGCCAGGACCATTAACTAAAAAAAATCAAAATGTTGATTAACTATTATTCCCCTTACAAAAGGTTCATCTAGAACATGCTTTACATCATACAAACACTAAAGGACAAATCATACGTTAAAAAACATATACTAAAAATAAAAAGGGGGGATATAGCTATGGCTTATACACCTCAAAATATACTTTATAAAACTTTACTAACTTTAAATTTTTTAAATGTCTGGTCAACTTCCAAGGTTTCTGCAGCCCAGCAACATTTCTCTACATTTAAATCTCAGCCATTATTTCTAAAAATTGAAAATACCTATGTGGAACAGGGATGAAAATAAAGAATGGATTTCTAGGTTGTTGCACCACATGGGAACGGGGTTTACTCTTATTTCTACAGGTAAAACACCTTTCTAGGTACCTTCAAGACTTATCAAATTGCAGAATGAGTGACCCATTTGTCAGACAATTTCAGGAGCTTGCAATGCAGAGAACTTCTACAATGGCAACGAGAACAGCGAACCCCCCAACATGGGGACAGATAAAAAAGTTGACTCAAGAAGCTAAAAAAACCCTTCAAAATGCAAATCAGCCTTTAAATCCTGTTAATCTTTTATTAGCAGTTATTAATTGCCAGGTAAATATAGTTTCTGCTCATTCTTTTGCTTATTGGGCCTATGTTCCTAACCCTCCTTTGGTACGCAGTGTTTCCTGGGGAGAACCTAAAGTTCGTGTGTATACTAATAATACTAATTTTCGCCCCTCATGTATGTGGGGGAATTAAAAATATTCCATTCCATAAAAATCTGTATAATATTTCTAATATAACTGTAGCTATTGAAAGAGTCCCATTGTGTATAGGGGCTCGTTCTTTCTGTTTGCCTCTTGTAGCACATAACAACTCTCTTTCTTATAATAGTTGGGGAGTTAATTATCATAGGTATCCTACTGCTGTTTTTACTGTCATGATATCTTCCCGAGGATTTAATACTTCTAGTATGTATGTTAATCAATCATGGCTATCATCTGAAGAATGTTTTGTCAAAACTCATCTTCCTTTATGTTCAGCTAAATATTTTGAAACATTTTAAACTCATTTTAAGTGGGAAAAATGTCATGATCATCACCCTAAAACAGTAGTCAAATATCAAAATATCACTATAGTTGGGTAGAATCCTGATCATTCTGAATTTATAGAAAATTGGTCAAATCGTACTTTAAGATGGCATCGACATAATGGGACAATAAATGCTTGGGGTCATGAGACAATTAAAATACAACATTATGCTTTGGTCTCTCCAATGTTACAGGATATAAGGTTTTCCAATATTCAAGGGGATATATGGAAATTATGGACAGTATCTGGGAAACTCACTGTATGGACTGGAAATTTCACGTTAGATGTATCCTGTTCCTCTCCTTTTGAAGTACATCTACATAATAATCTGACTTATTTTGCTTCTGCATGTGTTAAATTCCCTTAATCTCTTATGATTGGAAACTGGGAATGGAATGTAACTTGGGGAACAATATCATGTATAGACTGTTATCTTACTCAATGTGGAAATAGAACTAATTGGGAATTAATAGAAATTAATAATTATTCTTTAGTTATTGTTAAAGCTCACACAGAATTGTGGGTGCCTGTTAATCTGACTCATCCTTGCTCTGATTCATTGTCTGTTACTCATTTGTACAATGCTGTTCAAGTTTTGTTACATCGCTCTCTACGATTAATAAGAATAGCTATAGCTTCATTCCTTGCAGTTGCTTCTGTAACTGCCACTGCTGCGACAGCTAATGTTGCTTTGCATCAAGACATTCAAACTGCGGATTTCGTGAGAACATGGCATCAAGATGCTCATTTATTATGGCAACAACAAAAGGACTTAAACTCTCAATTGGCTACAGATGTGATCAATTTACAACATACTGTTTCCTGGTTTGGCGATCAAGTGACTATCTTGGCTACCAGAAGTATTCTAAAGTGTGACTGGAATTCTCCTCATATTTGTGACTCCTATGCCATATAATACCAGTGATTTCTGGGAAACTGTTAAAAGACGGTTAAATGGACATCAAAATTTAACTTTAGGAATTATGAATTTGGAAAAAACTATTATGGACACCTTTAGTAAGACATTACCTGAACTAACAGGATCTAACATTTTACAAATTGTCTTCAAGTATTGCTAATTTAAATCCTTTAAGTCATTTCTCTACCTTGTTGTCAACTTCTTTGGGTAACACTGTAATAATTTTTGTTTTGTGTTTTGTTTTGTATATAATCTTCCAATGCAGGAAAAAGCGAAGGCAACTGAAACATGAAACCTCTCTTATCGCTTCTGCTATGGCTCATTTACAAAAACAAAAGGAGGAAGATGTAGAGAATCAGAGGTAACTGTGTTACTATTACTGTCCTTGATGGAGTCTGCCTGCAAACGGGATATTCTGTCAAGGTATAGATATGTAACAGCGGACATGCTTGAAAACGAGGTGTCTGCTGTCCTTGGTAGGACTTTCCTGCAAACGGGATGTTCTGCCAAGTGGGCTAGGAGGGCGCTGAGAAAATTTTTTATCTATTCTAAACAAAGAACAGAGCTCAACATACTCTAGGTCAAGAGTAGATTAGACATGAGAAGCGAGTCACTTCTGATTAGAAAGTAAAACTTCTGTATGCTATGTTTAATTAGCTGAAAGACCTGATTTATTGATGTTAGAAGGCTACCTTCTTTGTTCACAATACTATAAAAAGATTGCTTGTACACAATAAAGGACTTTTTTTCTGCTGCTGCTTCGCTTGCTCTGCTTCTTCTTCTTCCTTCTTTTCCCATGCTGACCTGCAAGTGAATTACTGCAACATTTTTCCAAGAAAATAAACAAATAATGAGCAAATGAAAATATGCTCAGTTTGATCTTGAAAAGAAAACATCCTATCCCTTGAAGGAACACGGTGGACCTAGAGGTGAAGTAACCCGCACCAGACCCGCGGGTGCAAAGCCCCTAGAGTCCATGCAAGCCAGACGTCCCTGGCACCCAGGACCCACCCAGAAGGGGACGTGAAAATGCGCCTTCGGCCCCTGACGCCAGGCTGACGACAGTCATTAGTAAGTGCCCATCTCCCCAGGTCGCCAGAACAGAGGGTTCTTAAGGTCCTCACCATGACAATAAAAGATGTGAGGTCAAAGTCATGCTCTTACCATGTTGATCACAGGATGCAGACACCTACTGAGACTTCGCTGCGCTTCCTGAATAATCACGATTTTTATGTGTAAATTTCAAATAGAATTTTAAAACATAGGAACTCCCAGTCACCCCCAAGTACAGTTTATACTTGCATTAGAAAAATTCCAAGCCGCTCTTGAGAACTGAATAAATCCCCCTGCCACAAGGTGGAGGTGGGCAGCAGACAGGTGAGGGCTGAGCAATGGAGGACTTGAAGGTGGGAACCCACAGCCATGCTCACAACCCTCCACAGCACTGGGAGGAGGGTCAGCCTCTGCAGCACGGCCAGCCGAGTCCTCCTGCCTTCTGGTTCTGCACCCTTACCCTGGCACACGCGGGTCCCACAGGACCACCTTCCTCCTGGCTAGCAGTGTTCAACACCAAGTACTGTCCTGTGTGTTCCTTTCATTCCAACACCAAAATTTACCTATAAATTGAAGCCTACTCAACTGTCATCAGAGTAAAGTGGCTTGTGAATGCATTATGTGATGGTATTACATGATAGCCTGAAAGAAACACTCGATTTGAATTGACAGTGTTTTCCCATTGCAAAGGGAGTAATGGAACACACCAAGGAGATAGGTCAATGTGCTCACTACAGAGCTACTTCTGTAAGCTGATTTCTTGGTGCCACTGGATGTCATAAAAAGCACTCCTAAAACCTCTGAACAGGTCATGTGAGCTATCTTGCAAACTTTGAACAAGTCCTAAGTAGGAGTTGCACGAGCAACAAGCAAGTAGAAAGGTCAGACTTGGCACAGATTTTAAACAAGGAACCCTGATCTTTTGGAGAAATTAGGTCAGTGTATCTAAAATAGATTTTTTTTAGTTGTAGATGGACACACTACCTTTATTATTTATTTATGTGGTGCTGGGAATTGAACCCACAGGCCTCACATATGCTAGTAGGTAAGTGCTGTACCACTGAAATACATGCCAGCTCCTAAAACAGATTTTTTTTTGAGATGAGAGAGAGAGAGAGAGAGGAGAGAGAGAGAGAGAGAGAGAGAGAGAGAGAGAGAGGGAGGGGGAGGGAGAGAGAGAGAGAGAGAATTTTTTAAATATTTTTTAATTTTTGGTGGACACAACATTTTAATTTTATTTTTATTTGGTGCTGAGGATCGAACCCAGCGCCCCATGCATGCCAGGCGATAGTGCTACCGCTTGAGCCACATCCCCAGCTCACAAGATTTTTTTCATAGTTGGTTTTCAGTTAGTAGGAAATTATGGATAATTTTGAAATTATCTTTCAGTTCAATAATTCTCTTTTTTTGTAAAAAAAAAAAAACACCTCTCTCTCTCTCTCACACACACACACACACACACCCACACACCCAAATCACGTATTACTACCTCTAATGTCCTCCCACTCCTAAAATGTATCATTTGATGGTGATATTTGTACATTCCCATCATTTTAAAGTTAGAACCAACATCTGAGGGTGTTTTTTCCCCCTAAAGGGATAAGACATTAAAAAAAACCCAAAAAACTACAGTGTAATCTTTTTTTTCTATTTTCTGCTGTACTGGGGATTGAACCCAGGGCCCTGCAGATGCTAGGCAAACACTCCACTGCTAAGCTACATCCCCAGTGCCAAAGGGTAACATTTTTAAAAAAATATTTATTTATTTTTAGTTGGACACAATACCTTTATTTCACTCATTTATTTCTATGTGGTGCTGAGGATCGAACCCAGGGTCTCACACATGTGAGGCGAGCACTCTATCGCTGAGCCACAACCTCAGCCCCCAAAGGGTAACATTTTAAAGTAGTAATTCAAGATACAGATTTTTTTTCCTGGATAACATAGACATCACAAAACAAGTAGAAAACACAAGAACAAAAAGTAATTATCACTGAAAATATTGCATAACTTCAGCTCCAAATTTGCTTTATATAATTGGATGGATATAAATTAATGAACAGAAATTTAAGCAAGATATATTAACAATTTAACAGAACCTGATAATCTAATTTCTTCCAGTTTTTCTCAAATTCATTTGAGTTTTTCCATCATGGTGCTCATAAGAAAATCAAACAACATATGGCTACTACAGTTGAATGTCAAATTAAGTACTTATGACATACTAAATTCTTCTGTAATAAAATTATGAAAAATTTTTAAGGAACTTATGTTTTATACGTAGAAAGTGTTAGAGTCAAATATTCAACTCAACAAAAATAATAAACATTTTTGATTCCTTTTTTGGTGTAGACTGATTCTCCTTTTGCTAATGAATGTTTTTTTTAGCTGTAATATCACTGAGCTGAACAAATAAACCACCTTGAGTACATAAGAAAAAAATAAACACATGCTAAATTGATAATCATTACTACTACATCTTTACTAGGCCATCTCTACCTCTAACACTTCAGAAGCTTAGAGATTTAAGCAAGAAAAATTAAAGGAGAAATTTCTTTTTTTGAGATCACAACTATGAAGTCATGTGGTTATAAAATTCTGCATTTGTGTGCAAAACATGAATCACATTTACTTTTAGTCTCCCTACTTATTCTTGTCAATCACCTAGCAGGACTTAACAGATACCTTTCAAAGAAATAGAGACTGATATGTTTATATAACTTCAATAACCTCATCACTACAGTAATGAGAGATACAGTATCCTTTTGCTATGTTTCAAGACAACAGGGAAGGAAATCACAAGAAAGAGAAATCAAAATTATTACAAACTGAGAAACTACTTCTCATTAAGTTTTGCCATGGTGCCACCTTCATTTTTACATAAGCATGGTGGCATAATTCAAGTCAATAAGTCAGAAATCTTAATATTTAAAATTTACCTTGACTTTCATTTATCACCATATTAACCAAAAGAATTAGATAAAGCACATAGGAAAGGGTAATATTAAACCCACTTTGCTGAGTTGATTTATTGACACATCAACCCATTTTATATAGAAAAGGGATAGTGCATCTCAGTTTGCTTACAAGCTAGGAGATCACTTAAAATTCTGCATTTCCTAACTGCAAACAGAATATAGCAGTTACAACAGGTTATAAATAAACTGTTTTTCAAGCATAGAGCCAGCCCAAATGATAATGCACTATTTAAAAAGACCTAAGGCAAGGAATTCCATTTCCAATGGAAAAAAAGAACTGTGCAAATAAGCTTAAAACTACTCTTTTTTGTGCCAGTGTTATAAAATGTAGCTTTTAATAAAACTTTGACCCAAATGCCATTAACTTCAGAAAAGAATTTGGTGGAGAAAAGAAAGTTATTTCATTTAGGAAAAATAACCACTATATTTTTCCTAATCGTCTACACATACAATTTAAACATATACAGTTGCTTTAACACTTTACAAAATTCCTATGTACTAGAGCAATAACAAGGTCTAAATACAATTATATTTTTAAACACTGGGTCAAGGCTTTACATAAAAATACCATCCTATTGCCCCTCACCCCCCAGTTTCTAAAATATCACATATTTTCATCAACATCTGCAGCCATCCCGCAATTTTTAGGAAAATTTTTGTGCATGATCTTAATTCCTAATCCCTAGCTCTTTGGGCTCAGTGATGAAAGATCAAAACCACCAAAAATTATGGTTCACTTGTAGTCAGAGGAGAGACCCTGCTCAATTAAGTCTCATAGGATAAAAGCAGTGCTGCATCAACTGGCTCCATGCAGGAGGGCCACGTGGAGGAGCTCATCAACCAGTCACCTGAGCAGCCCAGGTGATAGATGTGCATGCATGGCAGAAATCGAATTGAGTCCCCATAAACAAGAGTCCGTCATACAGATCACACACTCCCGAGCTTTTTTCCTGACCCATCTGTGCCAGGGTCATAAGCTCCCTTAGGCAGATGCTGTGTAAGGCCTATTCTTTGAGCTGTCCTAATTTGTTCCTCTTTGGAGTTTCTAGCGGAGTTGGGTGTTGGATGATACACTGGAACTGGAACTTGTTCCTGATGCAGTGGCTCCTGATCCCGCTCTGTCCCCTTACAAAGCTGGCGTGGTCCACTGTGAAGCAGGGAGATGTCATCCGAGATGGAGGATTTGAGGCACTTCCCCATCTTCTGGGGCTGGGGTGTGTGACCTGCGGGGGAGGAAGAAAGCTATCATGGGGTTGTTTGCAGGCTCCACGGTCAGCCTCTGGTCAGCCTCTGTTCTGGAGGTGGGGTCGTGGGCAGGCTGGGGCTCAGGCACAACTCCCCGGACTCGGCTGCCCTGTGAAGCTCCTGTCAATCCCCCCAGTGACTTCAGGCTGGGCCCAGGCCCACTGAGGTCACTGTGGTGTCCTCCTTGGACAGGGCCGGGGCCGGGAGACTTCCCCATCCTGTCCCCGGCAGGCGGTGGCAGCCTGGAGCTGCTGAGCTTAGTCCAGGTAGGGAGGGGCATGGCCCTCAGGCTGCCTCAGCTGCTGCTGGCCTAACCAGTGCCTGAGCCTGGCCTCATCCTGCTTGCCTCAGCACATCAGCCAGACCAATGCACCTGGGGACCAGCCTTGGGATTACTTTTATATTACTATGTCCTAAAGCTGCCCAATTACCCACTAACTACACAAAGCAGAAATGAATAAAAAGATACTTTTGGGAATAATATTCTCCAATATTTTGAAGTTTAATTACATTGTGTAAAAGGACCGATAGAGTTGGTATTGCACTACTGTGGGGTTCCTTACACTAAAATACTCAGGGTCATTTCAGGGGAACTAGGCTGCACGAAATAACTACACAAGAGACAGAGGTACTTTTTTCTTTGGGGGTCCTGTGATGGCTTCTCTGACCTTAAGGGTCAGCAGAAAGAGAGAGAGCAAGTGCTTGCTGAATCCTTTTATTGAGGAGAAGCCATTCAAATGAGGCAAGGGGTCAGGTTTCAGGGGTTGAGTCTAGCTTCATGATGTCTGCTGTCAGCAGGTTGACTGACATCTAGAAAGGCCACACCCAAGGGCAGAGTAAGAGAAGGGCACACACAAAGGACATTTCCATGGAACATTCTATCCCAAACAGGGCAAAGGGGTAGTATCACAAGGAACAGGTTAGAGTAGCTCAATCCGTGGGGCAGCTCGCTTAGGTCTGAAGGCATGTTCTCAAACTTCCGTGACCAGGGCAATGTCCAGGTCACCACAAGATGTAGTGCTGGTCAGAGCCTTTCCACTCCAGGAAGGAGAATGAGAAATCATTCAGACTGGCTCCCCACACACTACTTATCTAATAGTATGTTTTTTACTATTTCCTAAAAATTTAAATAGCTTGATATCTATGGCAGAATAATATGTGAATCAATAAATGACAGTGTGAACACATTAAGAAACAATCACTTTTTTTCATTTGTACTTTTTAGTTATGTATGACAATAGAATATATTTGACATATCATACACACATGAAGTATAACTTCCTATTTTTGTGGTGGTGCATGACATGGAGTTACACTGGTCATGTACTCATAGATGAACAAAGGAAAGTATGTCCCATTTATGCTACTATCTTTCCCATTCACATTTCCCCTCCTTTTTCCCTACTCTGTCTGTGCAATCTGGTGAACCTCCCTCCGTCCAGCCTATTGTGAGTGAGCAACCCCATATCAGAGAAAATATTTGGCTTTAGATGTTTTGGGATTGGCTTATTTCATTCAGCAAGAAACACTTTGATTTAGTACCAAAATTCATGAACAATGTAAATGAAGTAGTTCCTAATCCACTGTAAAATACAGATAAAACTACTCAGGAATAAGTCTTTTTTCCCCCTGATATAATGATCTTTGTGAGAATTCGGTTTTCTTGTGATTTCAAGAGCCAGGGTATTTAGTAGTTTTGGATTTAAAATAAAATGATAGTCTTTCATATGAGCTATCTGCATCATAATCTGATGTCTGTGAAGATCAATTCCACCATATCAACTAATGATGTCCAATAATTGTTAAGCAAATGTCAAAGGTAATGCTACACTTTCTGTGATTACAGAACATCTCTATATCCAGTCCACACACACAGACAGGAGGTGCAGAGAAAGGATCACCTCCTCATCTCCAGCCCTCACACACACACTCAGGAGGTGCAGAGAAAGGATCACCTCCCCATCTCCAGTCCTCACTCACACATCCAGACAGGAGGCGCAGAGAAAGGCTAACTTCTCCATCTCCAGTTCTCTCATGCATCCAGACAGGGGGTTCAGAGAAAGGCTCACCTCTCCATTTCCAGTCCTCTCATACATTCCAACAGGAGGTGCCCAGAAAGGCTCACATCTCCATCTCTAATCCTCACACACACATTCAGACAGGGGGTGCAGGAAAAGGCTTGGTCTACATTTCATATTTCTTAAGCCTTTTCTCCATGTAAATATTTTTATCTTTCCTAAGGTGTATATCCTGGAGAGGTCTTTCCACACTCATGACATATATAAGGTTTCAATACTCTGGATTTCCTGATTTTGAAGAAAGTTTGAAATTTGAATAAAGGCTTTTATATATCACTTGCACTCTAATGTTTACTTCCAGTATGAATTTTCCAGTGTTTAGTCAATTTTGAGCTATTTCTAAAGGTTTTGCCACCTTCTTTACATTCACAGAGTCTCTCTCCAGTATGAATCCTCTATTACTGGGTCAACATTAAACTTCTGTTAAAGTTTTTTTTTTCACAATGTATCTTCACAATGTTTGTAAAGCTTCTCTCCAGTATGGGTTCTCTGATGTGCAAATGAGATCGAAGCTTTAATTAAAAGCCTTGTCACATTATTTACACTTGTAGGGCTTCTCTGCAGTATGAGTTCTCTGGTGTTGAGCAAGGTCTGCAGTTTGATGAAAGGTGTTTCCACATTCTTCACATTTTCAGAGTTTCTCATGGCTATGGTATCTCTCTGGTGTGTAGAAAGGCATAAGCAAGTCCTAAAGCTGTTGCCATGTTTTTCACATTTGAAGGGCTTCACTCCAGTACAAACTCTCTTATACTGAGGAAGGGATGCATTTAGAGTCAAAGCCTTGCTATTCCTGATGTTTGTAGGGCTTCTCTCCAGTATGAGTTCTCTTGAGCTGAGTAAGATGTGAGATTTGAATAAAAGTTGTGCCACATTCATTACAATTGTAGGGTTTTTCAAGGGTATGACGCCTCTGATGTGTAGAAAGTGCATTAAAATGTTAAGAAAAGAAAAGTAACCCTGTGGGGGCAGCACTGAACCGAGTGTGAGGCATTCCATACTGCTGTCATTAGGAGTTGACTTATTCTTTATGTTCTATAGCAAGATAAACATTCCAAAATGAATAAATCTAAATGAAAAAATCATGCACATTTACATAAGGTTGAATTTGAAAGGTTTTACCAGGACTTTCTGAGGCTTCTAGGAATGGACACAGTCCCATAGGTCCCTCTGATGTTTTAGCCAGTGATGCTTTGCTCAGGAAGATCACAGAATCTCACCCACAGAAATGCTGATGCTTAAAATAAAGGTCCATTGACAACCAAAAAAAAAAAAGAAATGCTGATGCCGTCAGGAGACTTTGATCACGGTCTTTGAAGGGTTGGTGTTGGCTCTGAAGGCCAAAATTCAGATGGAGCCTGAGAACTCAAAAAACAGCTGGAGAACCTGTGTCCTGGTACTCTGATCTCCTGTGTAGACTTTTCACTCTCTTAATAAAAACTAATCTCATGCTCCAGGATCATTCTTGGTCCTGTCTTACCACACAGGGACTGCAGGGTTTATATAGAAGCTGTGACATTTCCTAAGAATGCTGCATTTCCAATGGGCTTGGCAAACAGACAAAAACAAAGCCACTGCAGGGCATCTCTCTGTATGACATCCTGATGTGATAATGTGGGGATCCCAGTGTGGGGAGCCATTCTGACACGTGATTGGGTGACTCCCGTTAAGGGCCTGAGGCGCTCTGGCTGTGTCGGAGCTTTCCCGACCCTTTCCTGATGAGAGAGCCCATCCGTGTGGGGGTGTGCGTGACCACTGACCCCGGAGACCCAATCACTGACCCTGACCTTGGAGTGCAGCCCCCCCTCAACCTTCATTGGATGGAATTCTCCCCTGAATCTCTTGTTCCCCAAATAAAAGGCTACTCCCAGGCGTGTTCGCTCTCTCTCTCTCCTGCTAGCCCAGAGTAATCCTCGCTGCCCTGCTGGGCGGCTAGAGGCGGGAACCAGGGAGGCGAGCCATCTCGGACCTAGCAATATAAATAAGGTAACTGGTTTGTGTGTTTTATTTCGATCTCTTCTAACTAACTTAATGCCTAGAACCTCATTAATGAAACCACTGCGCAGACCGCATGGTAGATCCCAGCAGGTGAGAGTCAGGCTGGGATGGGGTTTTGGGGCAAGGGCTCCTTTATTACCTCTGTCTCTGATGAATCTAGGCATTGTAAAGTATGGGTTTACCACACAGAGCATCAGAAGATGGAATAAGTGCCTCCGAGTCCAGCTTAAGTACAACCACAGGGAACTCAGATTCCTCAGAATCTGAGCAAAAGCCTCTAGCTCCTTTTTTTTTACATCACAAAGAGGCAAAGAACCCCACAGAATTCTTAAGGGTCTTGCAGGGGAACAAGATGGGCAGCTACCATAGGCCCTTCCCCCATCTGCTTTAACTGGTGCAACCACTGTCCCAGCCCAACATTGCTCTACAAAGGTCTCCCAGTTTCCTCACAGGGGATCAGGCAGACCCTGAGCGATGGCCTTACGTTCTTCATAGCTCCTGGGTTCGTTTTCCACTTCCCGGATTTTGGCTTCTTGCTTACCTTTTCCTCCATGTCTCAGTGTCTGTCATTCAGTGATTTCATGTTTACTATAGTCACCCCAACTTTTACCTAGGTGTCTTATATAGAAGACCCAGAAAAAGTTGGAAATGGTGGTGCCTGCCTGTAACCCAAGTGACTCAGGAAAACTAAGGCAGGAGGACCTCAAGGTTGAGGCCAACCTCCAAAACTCAGTGAGATTCTGCCTCTAAATACAGAACTAAGTTTAGTCCCACAAACCCCCTTTGTCTGTGCTGCACAAGATACAGCAAAAACTGAGCTTAACCTAGGTTGCAATTAGGGGAAAGAAAGACATGCAGAAAGACATGCTTCCCCTGTGAATGTTGGGGGTAGAATTTTAAATTTGGGAAAGAGAACCATATATTTTCCACCTTTTAAATTCCTTATTCTAGAAGCAGTCAAGATGATATTTACTCTTTTGTAATCATAGTGACCATGACCTGTGGTGATGGCTGCTTTAGAACCATAGCTCATGTAAACCCAGGGAAAAAACAGAATGGGAGGCTTCGCAGGGGCTAAGCTGGCAGCAGTTACATGACTGCTGTGATTCCCAGAGCCAAGCATGGCTGTTGGAGAACACAGTGTATCTCCACTGCATGGGGCTCTGGTTGCTTCCTGATACCTGCTCTTCTGCACCCTTCCATGACATCGTCTCCCATACTCTTACAGGTGTGTCCTCATTATGTTACCTGGTGAGTGGGCTTCTGTAAGAGCTGTATTCTCAGATCCACAGCACTCTCCCATGTGAGTTCTCTGATGTACAGTGAAGGAAGACATCTGGAGGAATTCCCTGCAAGGTTTATGTGCGTGGGGCTTCTCACCTGTGAGTTCCCTGATGCCTTTGGAGGTGTGACTTGTGGTAAAAAGCCTTCTGACATACATCACATTCAAAGGGCTTCTCACCCGTGTGTGTTCTCTGGTGTACCCTGAGGTTTGAGTTCTGGTTGAATGTCTTTCCACACTCTTCACATGTGTAGGGCTTGTCACCTGTGTGAACTCTCTGATGCACAGTGAGGTGTGGCTTACAGTAGAAGGACTTCCTGCATTCTTTACATTCATAGGGCTTCTTACCCGAGTGGATTCCCTGATGTCTGGTGAGATGTGACTTACAGTAAAAGGTTTTCCCACACACACTGCATCTGTATGGCTTCTCACCTGTGTGAGTTCTCTGGTGTACCCTGAGGTTTGACTTTTGGTTAAATGTCTTCCCGCACTCTTCACATGCATAGGGCTTGTCACCCGTGTGGGTTCTCTGATGTGCAGTGAGCTGTGATTTACAGGAGAAGGTCTTCCCACATTCTTCACATGTGTGCGGCTTGTCACCCGTGTGGGTTCTCTGATGTGCAGTGAGCTGTGATTTATAGTTGAACGTCTTCCCACATTCTTTGCATGCATGTGGCTTCTCACCTGTGTGGGTTCTTTGATGCCTTTTGAGTTTTTCCTTCTGGTTAAAACTTTGTTCACTTTCATATGCTCCACAGGGCTGTTCTCCCCCATGGATTCCCTGACACATGCTCACTTGTGTCTTCTGACTGACGTCCTCAGACTCACTATGGCCACATGGCTTCTGTCTTGCATCTGCTCTCTGATGGTCTAAAAGGCACGGCCTCTTAATGACAGGCCTGTCACGACCACTGCATTCGTTATTCTGCCATCCACTGTGTATGGTCTTATGCTCAGTGAGGTCAGATGCTTTACAAAATGTCTCCCCACACACATCAGTGTCAAAACTTTTTTCCTTCACTTGACTCAACCCTTGAGCAATAGGCAATGCCTTACCAAGGAGTCTCACACATTCATGGCCAGAGCTGGCAGAGTTTTCCATATGAAATCTCTTCTGTGTTGACAGTACCGTCCTCATGATCAAGGCTCTCCTCTGTCCATAATGCTGGCAATGGCCCTGCACACTCTGGACTTTGGTCTCTGGACTAATATGCTCAGCATGTCTGAGGGGCTTCCTAGTTGCCTTAGGGTCATTAGGCCTCTCTCCTGCCTGTACATCACCTTGCTCACTGTGGAGAAGCTCATTTTTCCATCCGTGAAAGTCCTCAGACTTGGTCGTTGAAGAGCTTCCACTCTGTGCAGTCAGAGCTGGAATATGGAGTGGGCTCACTTCATGTGTTCTTCTTGATTCACACCTCTCCTCTATTGATCTGCTGCCATTGGCTGTGACAACTTGCCAGGGATGTTTCACTTTGTGATCTTGGCTGGCCCCAACCTGGTCATTCACTTTATGGACATCTAAAATAGTATAAAAGGAATATTGTGAAATACATGTAAGCATTTCTATGGAATTCAAACATAAAGGTGTTAATGATGTAAGACCTCCTGATGATTATATTGAGTTATGATGTGTGTGTGGATTTTGTCTGGAGTAAATTTAAGAAATTACATTAATATATGTTGGCATCAAATCATGCTACTTTTTTGCTTGGTTTATTTTACTTTTTTGAAACTGGGAAATGTTTAGCTGAAATATTCACCTGGTGCCTAGTAGTAGATGTTAGCGATGATTTTTTATCTGCCATTTCTTTTGCCTGTTCTTAGTTTTTACAGAAGATGTGAGTAAAATCTCATCCTACATTGCTTCTCTTTCAGATTTGCAATGGAACTATTCTACTTATAGGATGCAGGTACAGATGACTTGTTCTCCACCTGAGCTGGAATATAGTTTCAGGAAAAAGCTGCTCACTTCACTGTTCACTGAGAAGCTTCAGTAGAAACCTAGAGGGCTCTGCTGATGAAAATGATCTTCCCACACTAGAAAGTGACATCGACCTCTAACTTCCTAATCTAATTTATCTTACGGTTCTTAGAAACACAATTTTGAGAAAGTAAGTAATCAACAAAAATGTCTAACTAGAACGAAATAGGAACTGGATTTTAAGTAAGTCTATAAAAAAAATTACATATCAGCAACAAAGAAAGGAAATGTATTCAAACATGAGAAATCATCTTTGTGTCTGAGGCATGAGACCAGCTGCCTTTGGGATGGGGACTGGGATAAACTAGTGAGAACAATCCCACACAGCCGCCGTCTGCTGAGATACCACCACCCTGACCTCCCTGGCCAGGAGGTGTGGACTGACCTGGGAGGTGCTGGTGTGGGGCTTCCTTTGCCATCCATGGCTCAGATCCTCGCTCCAACTTGAAGATCCTCTCAGGTTTAATAATGCTATGTCCTATTAATGAAGAATAATGGGAGACTTGTGCTAAACTGTGATGTTGGGTCACTGAAGGCAGCTGCCTGCCCTCAGAAGCTGAGCCAGATGACGCCAGTGAGGACATCTGTGAGACAGGTGGCACTCATTCCTCAGAGGCTGGGACCTAACAATGAAGAAGAGTCAAACAGAAAGAATTCCAGAGAATGATGTGAGAGAGTGCAAGCAGATCTGAGAGAATACAGGCAGAAGACAGGCAATCAGAAAGGCAGCTTTTGATATGAAGGAGAAACTGGCTGAAGAGTTAGAGGCTGCAAAAGTAACCATCAAATTTTGGTGCTACAAAATAAATTAATGCAAATTTTTAAAGAAAGAAAAGAAAGCCAGCTGAAAGCTTCATTAGAATTTATGAAGAAGAAAAACAAATTTCTGATCTTGAAGATGGGTATTCTGAAATCACCAAGTTACATTTTTTAAAAAATATAAAAAATGAAGAAAACCTTTAAAACACATGGAACATCATTAACAAAGAGACATTTACATTATGGCTATTCCAGAAGAGAATCTTATGCAATAAACTAACTGGTGAGATTTAGACCAGGGAAAACATGGACATCTAGATCCAGGAAGCTCAGAGGGGCCTAATAGATTTCATCAATAAAATTTCTGAGTCACAGTATAATGAAACTATCAGAAGTACAAGACAAATAGAATTATGAAAACTGCAAGAGAAAAACATCAAGCCACAGATTAAAAAACAAACAAACAAACAAACAAACAGGAAGAGCAGATCTCTCAGCTGAGACCTTACAGGCCAGAATATAAATAGAGGATACACTGAAATTCCTTGAAAAAAATGCAAAAAGATGGCGCCGAAAGCTAAAAAGGAAGCTCCTGCCCCTCCCAAAGCTGAAGCCAAAGCAAAAGCTTTGAAAGCCAAGAAAGCAGTGTTGAAGGGTGTCCACAGTCATAAAAAGAAGAAGATCCGCATGTCACCTACCTTCAGGCAACCCAAGACACTGTGGCTCTGGAGGCAGCCCAAATATCCCTGGAAGAGCGCCCCCAGGAGAAACAAGCTTGACCCCTATGCCATCATCAAATTCCCTCTGACCACTGAGTCAGCCATGAAGAAGACTGAAGACAACAACACACTTTTTAAATTGTGGATGTCAAGGCCAACAAACACCAGATCAAACAAGCTATAAAGAAGCTCTATGACATTGATGTGGCCAAGGTTAACACCCTGATCAGGCCTGATGGAGAGAAAAAGGCATATGTTCAACTGGCTCCTGATTATGATGCTATGGACCATGCCAACAAATTGGGATCATCTAAACAGAGTCCAGCTGGCTATTCTAAATATACTTTCTTTTTTCCAACATAAAAAAGAAAAAATACTACACCTAGAAAAGTTATCCTTCACCTGGGCATGGTGTGAACACCTGTAATCCCAGTGGCTCAGTGGTTAAGTGCTCCTGGATTCAATTCCTGGTACAAAAACAAACAAACAACAAAAACCCCAAAAGCTATCCTTCAGAAATAAAGGAATAAAAGATTTTTCAAGATAAGTAAAATTTGAGGGGATTCATCATTATCACCCTAGCCCCACAAGTGCCTGAGGAAGTCCTGCATTAGAAGTAGAAGGATGGCAACTACCATCCTCACAGACATGAGAAGGTCCAAAACTCAGCGGCAGAATGGACACACAGAGGAAAACAGAACAAGGCCCCCAATACAGAAAGCCACCAAACAAGATAATCAGGAGGAAAAGAGTAAAGAACACACAGCAACATAAAAAATTACAGAATGAGGAAAGATGTCTTATCAAAATAACCGTGAATATAAACACAATTTCCGAAGAAAGACACAGACTGGCTGAATGAATAAAAATAAAATTAGACCCAAGGATAAGCTGCTGAAAAGAAAACCACTTCACCTGTAGAGGCGGCAGGGCTTGAAGTGGAAGAGTGGAAAAGGATGCAGCCTGCAAACAGATACAAAGCAAGCAGAAGCACCTGCACCTGTGCTGCAGAATACAGAAGACAGAGATGGACACTACATAATGGAAAAGGATCCATCCACAAACGCATACACACCTGTGCTGGAGTATGAGCACCAACTTAACAAGGGAATGTTACTAGACCTGAAAGGAGAGGCAGAAGGCTAAAGCAATATTTCAACAGTCACTGGACAGATCGTCCTGACAAAACAGAGAGAAACACTGATGTTAAACCATAATACAGACGAAAAGGACCTTACAGACATTTACACCCAACAGTTGAAGAAAACAGAACCATCATGATACACAATATCTGAATGACCAATAGTAAGTAATGAGATTGATTCAGTATTAAAAAGTCTCCCACAGGGGCTAGGGTTGTGGCTCAGTGGTGGAGCACTTGCCTAGTACATGCGAGGTGCTGGGTTTGATCCTCAGCACCACATAAAAATAAATAAAATAAAGGTAAAAAAAAAAAAAGCCTAATCTTTAAAAAAGTCTCCCACAAATAAAGCCCAGAATTAGCAGCTTCAAATTAAAAAAAAAAGAATTAACATCAATGCTTTTTAAATTATTATAAATTATTAAAGGAACCCTTCTAAATTCATTATATATCATTATTATCTTTATACCAAAATCAAACAAAAACACAAGAAAAAAACTGAAGAACAATATTTCTGATGAATACATTTTACCAGATCAAATCCAACAGAACACAAGAAAAGATTATACAGCTTGATCATGTGTGACTTGTCCCAGGGATGCAATGCTGGCTCAACATATGCCAATCTGTAAATGTAATTCAGGATTCCAAAACAGAATGAAGGATTAATAACAATATAAACATCTCAATTGATATAAGAAGGAATTTGATAAAATTTTTCCTTAGCACATCCCTAAAAAATTAGATAAAAAGAAATTATACCTCAACACAATAGGAACTGAATATGGCAAAATCCAAGCCTATGTCTTAACAAATGGGGAAAACCTGATGTCATTTCCTCTAAGATCCAGGACAAGACAAGCATATCCACATTCACCACAATTATTCAACATGGTATTGGAAGTCTTACCATAGCAATAAGATGAGGGAACCAAATAAAGGGCATCCAGATCAGAAAGGAGGTCAATTTATCATGATAGATTGACTACATAATTTTATACATAGGAAAACCAAAAACTTGAGCAAAAACCTATACAGGAATTCAGTAATGTTGCAGGAAACAAATCAACATAAAATGGTAATTTTTATATATCAATAATAAAATTACTGATAGAAATCCAGAAAGTAATCCTGTTTATAATAGCTAATGAAAAATAAAACACCTTAAAGTAAATTTAACCAAGTAAGTGAAGGACTTTACAATGAGATTATAAAACACAGATGAAAGAAAGTGAATAAGACATAAAAAATGGACAAACATCCTATTGTCATTAATCAGAAGAACATTGCTAAAGTGCCTCTAGTATCCAAATGATTTGTAGATTCAATGAAACCCTTATCTAAATACCAATGGCAATTGCATGGAAGCAGAAAAAAGTTCTAAACACTGTATTAATGTGTAAAAGACCCCAAATACTAAAAGCAATACTGAACTAAAAGATCAAATCTGTAGTCATCACAAAACCTGTCTCCAAAACACACTACAAGATGGCAGTAACCAGAATAGCATGGTACTGCACGAGGACAGACAAACAGACCAAGGGAACATGACAGAAATAACAGTGGTAAGTCCATTTAATCACAGTTGACAGATTTCCACCCAGGCAGCAAGATCATGCATCTGGAAAGGATGCTTTCTTCAGTAAGAGGGAACTGTGTATCTGTGTGTAGAAGAAAAATGGCAGAGCCTCCTCTCAACATACACAGAAACCAACTCAGTGTGGATCAGGACAGGAGGTGAAACTACAAAACTGTCCAGGAAAACAGAAGGGGACACTTCCATGTGCTGATTGGGCAAAGCTCTGCTTTTGAGATGGGGCCTTGCTATGTGGATCAGGCTGCTATGCAGAACAGGACCAGGAGGAAGAAGTGCCAGCATGCACAGTGGGAGAGAATGCTCATGGACTCTCCATCCAACAGGGAGTAGTTTCCACAGCACAGAAGGACTTCAACTCAAGAGCAGGAAACAAATATTCCAGTTAAAAATCAGGTGAATGACTTGAACAGACGTGTCCCAAAAGAGACACACAAATAGCCCAGAAGAGAGTACGAACAGATGCTCAGCAGCTCCCATCGCCAGGGAAGAGCCAGTGGAAACCACTGTGAGGCGCCACTGCCCCAGTAAAAATGGCAGAGTTAAGTGCTGGTGGAGGTGAAGGAAGGAAAACGGCATTGCTGAGGGGGGGTGGGGCAAGGAGACCCCTGTGAAAACCAGCAGTGGAACTCCCCTGGAGCCCAGAAGAACTGTGTGCACTTGCACATCCACTGCAGTGCTGAACACAAAAGTCATGATGAGGAATCAACCACAGTGCCCACTCACAGACAAATGGACGAAGAAAACATGGAACATGAATACCAGGGATAACACTCAGCCATTAAAACCCCAATTTGTCATTTGTAGCAACACAGAGGGAATTGAAGAACACCATGCTAAGTGAAACAGGAAGACACATACCAGAAGCTCTCATTCATGTGCGAAGCCAAAGCTGACTCAAAGAAACAGAGACTAGAAGAGTGGTGGCCACATCACACTACATAAAAATTTACAATTATAGTTTCTACTAAAATATATGACATTATTAGAATTAAAACTTAGAAATGGTTCCTACATTTACCAACCCCAAAGAAAATAACTGCCATGAGAGTTACCAGGGAGTCAGTCACTCACCCAAGGACACAAGGCTGCTGCAGGTCTCCAGCATCACATCCTTGTAGAGGTTTCTCTGAGAGTCATCGAGGGCCTTCCACTCCTCCCAGGTGAAGTCCACCGACACATCCTCAAAGGACACTGGACACTGTAAAGGAAGATTTCTCTCACAAGTCTTCAGCATAGGTCAGAGCAGGACCACAAGTGCTCACACTTCTGTAAGAATGTGCCTGTCACTTAAGGGGCAAGCGGATTTTTATTCTCTGTAGAAATTCAGTAACTCCAAGAAATACCATATATAATCCCCGCCTTAGATTAAGAACTGTTTTTATTGCTAGCAAGAACAAGATAAATGAAGCTTTGCTTCTGAAAAGAGCTGACAACCCAGCCGAAAGACATAAGAAAAAACACATTTGAAGCAATACAATGAACAGTTAGATTCACATGTTCAGCGTTGAACGCAATAACAAAGAAGTAGAAAACAGCCTGCTCTTCAATTAGGCTGCACCTCACTGACATGACTCAGGGGTTCAGCTCGTCCACTGGAAAGCCTTCTCACCAGAATGGAGCAAAAGGGTCATGCTGGCAAAGCACAAACCTGACAGTCACACCACATGCAGGATGTCCCTGTGCTGAGAAGAGCAGCCCAGGAGGGGACGCACTTAAGAAATAGACAGTACTGTGATTTTCCATTTAAAATTTTACCTAGTTCTAGCAACACCAATTCCACATAAATAGAAGCACATCATACTCATGTTTCCTTCCTATACCCAGAGACTTTCTAGTGTCCCTACAAAAGCGAACACTACCCACCTCCTAAAACACAGATGTAAATAAGGAGGGGACAACGAGAGGCGGCAAATTACCTAACAGGCCTGCATTCTGAAAGTCATCCTGTGTAAGGAGAGCTGGGGAGAACTGAAGGAGGAGTCAGAGGGGAAGAAATTGGGTGACACAGCTAACCCTAACATCAACAATACAAAGTCGAGGACACAACAGAAAAAGAAAAAAATGACAGAAAAAAAAATAGGACAAGAATTTGGTACCGATTGGCTGTACAGAGGTGAAGATGGGAGTTCACTTCCTGAGTAGACGATGGTGCTCAAGACCAAAGCTGAGGAAAAGGAAGTGACCAGGAGGGGCAGGAGGTGAACTGAACTGCAACACTGTGTTGAAGTCTCTGTGGCCAAACACTGGGAAGCCATGTGGACACAGGGTCTGCAGCTCAGAGGAAGATTTAAGGAGAAGATGATATTCAGAAAGCAGTGGAACACCAGGGATAGCTGAGGCCACCAGAGTGAGAGAACCTACAAGATGGATGGAGTAGAAACCAGATGGAGTCTGAGGAAGCAATAACTCTCAGGGGGTGACCAAGAGAAAACTGAGGAAGATGCTCTTTCAAATTCGTTCTAGGAATAAAGAAATGTTTAATATTATGAAATCAACTAATACATTTCACTGTATTTATAGTTCTATTGAAAAAATAATGTGATCATCCACAGAGACATGGAAAATTTTTGGTTTTTGGTGCCAAGGATTGAACCCAGGGGTGCTTAACCCCTGAGCTATATCCCCAGACCTTTTTATTTTTAGAGACAGGGCATTGTTAAGTTCCTTGCTAAGAGGCTGGCTTCAAACCTGCAATCCTCTTGCCTCAATCTCCCAAGCCACTGGGATTATTGGCCTTTGTCACTACACCTGGCTGGAAAAAATTCTGAAAGTATTATCCCACTTGCAATAAAGAACTCAGAACACCTTTCTTAACTTGATAACATGTATGTACCTAAGCCTGAAAGGCAGCATGACAAATGAAGTAGGAACTGCGAAGGATGCAGAGCTGCCTCACCCTAAGAATGACCATGTCTGACAGGCATCGACTAAAATGAAGAGCAAAAGCCAGCCAGGTTCTGATCTCTGCGCAATGCACACTTAAAACAACAGAGACCCTATGGATAATCACTGAAGAGAAGACGCCTCAGCCAATCAAATCTGTCTGTTCATTTGCTGAGATGGTGACTTGGGTTTGGGGTTGTTCTGATACAGTGCAGTATGTTAAGTAACTCTTGGCCTCTCAACCCCATTTCTTGGATGACTCCTGCAGAGGTTTAATAGAATTCAGCAGTATAGCTCTGGGAATATTTTCTTGGAACACAGTTGATTTTATCATTAAAAACAATAAAAACAATCTGAGTGGAACACTGCTTGCAGATTACTGCTTTCCTTGAATCAGCATTCATAGTTTTGCATGACTTGAAATTTGCCCACTGAATCTAAATTATCTAATATACTGGCACACTACTGTTTCTATTATTCTTCTCTTTTTAAAATATTTTTTTGTTTTATTTGGACACAATATTTTTATTTTTTATTTTTATGTGGTGTTGAGGATTGAACCCAGGGCCCCGCACATGCCAGGTGAGCACGCTACCACTTGAGCCACATCCTCAGCCCATTATTCTTCTCTTAATATTCTTTTCTTGGTGTAAACTAGGCAGTAATGTTCTCCCTTTACCATCTGATTTTAGTTATTTGAGCCTTCTATTTTTCCCTCATCTATTTAATTTTTTACTCACAGACTCACACGCACAATCAACTTTCTGTGTGTTACTCAATTTCTAAGATTCTTCCCTATAAACCTCTATGGATTTCTATCTCTGAATCCCACTTTTTTCATTTTAAGCTCATGTATCTCCACTGTTCAAAGGAAAACATAGAGTTGGAGAAGATGCTTACAGTGTCTACACTTTTAGTAAAAGCCTTGTTGTGCAGAATATATGAGATATCATACACTTGTGAGGAAACTGATGGACACTGCCGAGATATTTCAAAAAACACTTTGCAAAGAAGGAAAATTCAAGTGACATATAAATATCTGAAATGGAGTATAAATCAATACTATTGAGAGAAGCTGTCATTCAGACCATACCAAGTTCCAGCTGCCACTTCCCTCTCTGCTTTAGCTGGCCCATCCCAGTCTAAACCATGAGGAAGAAGAGCACAGAGGCAGTGGTATATTAAGTTCCCAGGATCTGAGGAGAAGGCAAGCTGGAAAGAGCAAAGGAAAGCTTCAGTAAGAACACAGCTGAGGAGGAAGAGGAGACTGCTGAGGAGGAGGAGGATGAAAGGGTGCAGGGATGAGGAAGAGGAGGGTGGAGAGGCCCACAATGAAGGCAGCCGTGTGCAGGGAAATGTCTGCGAGTGGGAGAAGGTAGGAAATTTGGTGACAGCACCATACCTCTACCATGAGGCCCCTAGGGCCAGAAGCCAAGGGTGGAAACAGACAAGTGCACCCCGATTCACCTGGCCGCAGGCTCTGGGAAATGTTTCAGGGTCCTCCCCTCCTTTCTCCCAGCCTTCTCATTTCCTCCTCTCCAGACACTGCTCCTCCAGCCTACATCTGCTATAGTTCCACTTTCTAACCTGTCCATCTGAGCTCCCAGCTGCCCATCTCCATCTCCTTGTTTTCCCCAGCCCATCCCACCAGTCCTTGCTCTCAGACCAGAAGCTGGACAGTTCCACAGTAGCTCTCTGCAGGTTGGAGAGCTACAGGAACCAGAAGCTGCTCAGCCCAGGAAGCTGAGATTTGGAAGGACTAATGATGCAGCCCTAGCTGGAGACAGATGGCTTGGAAATCTCTGGTCAGAGTCCACTTTGGAAGAGTGAAGGAACAGGAGTCCAAGGTCTCAGGAGATCACACATGAGTAGCTTCCTCCCTCTTCCAACCTCCAGTTCCATCCAGGCCCCAACCTACTAGACTGTGCTGCCCACATTTAGAATGGGTGCACCTTCGGTGTGCTGTCTCACAAGCCAATCATTTGTAGAAACATGTTCCCTGATACTAGTAGCCTCTTAATCTTAGGCACCTCTCAGTCCAATCAAGTAGGCAATCCAGATTAACCATCCCTGGCCTAGAAAAAGTGCTGCCTCCTTCTTCCCTTTTTGTAATTTAATAAAGAAGTGGTCACACTTCTACTTCTGTTTTTTGTTTTGCTTTTGAAAAGAAGATACTCTAAGAAGTAGCTAGATCAGAGAATCAGAGGTTACCACTAAGGAGGGTGGAGGGGCAGTAAGAGGAGGAGGGTAGGGAGGGATTGCCCAGGCTTCATCATGTTGCTGTTTCTTGGTGCTGATAGTCGGTGCATGGTGAGCTCCCCTTGTAGCCATTCATTATTTCATGTAACATCGAGGCTTGTTCTTTTTGTTCATTTACTTATTTTGCAAAATAAGACCAAATTCATTAAATAAAAGGTGGTGAAAAAGAACAAAAGGGAGGGACTTTAAAAGGGCACAGGAAACACTATTGGCATTGGATATATTAACTATGTTGAAGGTTATGCTGACTTCACACATATGTAACTATGTCAAGATTGAAGTGTACATTTCAAATATGTACACATCAATTATACCTCTATAAACCTGAAAAATGTGCTAGCCATCTACAGCTGTGGTTAAAACGAAATCACATACTCTTAAATAGGTAAAGTAAAAGAGAGACCAAGAACACATTAGCTAAATATCAGTCGTAATGGTTTGGAAAAGGCAAAATTTCTAAGAAAGGAGAGTAGATAAAAAACCCTACACAAATGAGTCAAATTTAAAGATATTAAAAATGAACATGCCTCAGCACCACACACAAAAAAATGAACATGCCACAGAATATCAGCAAAGCCAGAATTTATTGCTATTAGAAGAAAAAGAACTTGAACGAGCTCTGATAAATTTGACAAGTGAAAACTGCACATTGATTACATACATCTAATTGTGACACATATACATATAAGTTGTTGCCCCCCTTAACCAAGGGGATCTACTTTGGGAAGTGCAACCTAAGGTGACTCTGGCATTTTCTAAACCACAGAGCACTGGCAGAAGCCTAGATGACCTAGAAGCCAGAGAGCAGACTACAACACTCTACCTGACAGACATGTATACACATGAAGCCCGTCACCGAGGAAAACCACCCTGTCACACATGATGTGGGCTCTGAGGGTCTAGCAACCACAGCAGACCCACAGAGCCAAAGACAGAGACCTTAAAGGACCTTTGCCATCTAGACAGCAATGAATGACAGAAAGCACATTGCAGCAAGGAAGAAAATTACAACCTTTCCGAAGAAAGCTGCCTGACAATAGGATATCTGTATGACAAAACAAACTAAAACCCCCAAATCCTACTGTACCCTTTCCTCATACCACTTAAGAAATCATTTATAGAGGTAATATAAATATTAAATATAAAAAATGCATTCAGAAGTTATACAATGGACATGGTGGTGAACACTTGTATGTAATACTAGTGGCTCAGGAAGCTGAGGCAGTAGAATCCCAAGATCAATGTCACCCTGGGCAAAATTTAAATGGGGCTAAGGATGTGGTTTCAATTATCACAACCACACAAAAGAAAAAAAGGTAGTTATTTATTTTCAAAGTAATACAAACAATATTTTTAAAATTTCATAAAATGGGAAATATTAAAATAAAACCAGTATTCCTCAAATGATACATCAAAAGATACAAAACAAAGGGTCAGACTGGGAGAAAGTAACTGCCTTACATATAACAAACACTTTTAATAAGAAAGGGAAAGATAGGGACCCCAAAGAAAAGCAGGCAAGAGAATGGAACAGCCCCTTTACACAGGAGATCTGAGTCTTCAATGATCATAAAAAAATCCAAATTTTTTAGAATAAGAGAAATACAAAATAAAATCACACCAGAGAGATAAGATTAAACAGTATTGGTGAAGATATGGAAGAAATGCATTCTCAAGAACTGGAGGACCATGATAACAGAGATGGGCACAGTAGTACTGATGCAAACAGCTGATACCCAGGGTATGGGAAAGGGGAGTACAGCCAGGAAGACAAGCAATAAGGAGTTGGGAAATGCTTTCAGGGGCCAGCCACGCACTAGTAACAATAATATCTGACTGAATAAACATTCAGTTTAGCAAATAGTGTAAACATCACATAAATTTTATGTAGATGTCACGTGCATGGGTTATTTTATATGAATACATGTTTAGAAAATTGTAAAATTTATAAAAAAATAAAAATGTTAAATCAGATAAAAGACTCAATTATTTACACTAAACTTATCACTACAAAGATGAACAATTTCCCCTGAATTAATCTAAAGTATATCCCATCAAAATTTCAGCTTGGGACCAGGGTTGTGGTTCAGTGGTAGAGTACTTGCCTAGCATGTGTGAGGTACTGGATTCAATTCTCAGGACTGCATATAAATATATAAATAAAATCAATGTCCATTGACTATATATATATATAAAATACTTCAGCATGCTTTATTTATTTTTAAGTTTTAGGTGGACACAATATCTTTATTTCACATTTTTGTGGTGCTGAGGATTGAACCCAGTGCCCTGTGCATGCTAGGAGAGCACTCCATAACTGAGCCACAACCCAAGCCAGCATGCTTTACTTAAAAAAAAAAAAAAAAAAAAAATTCTTTTTGGTTGTAGATGGACACAATACCTTTATTTTATTTATTTTTATGTGATGCTGAGGATCAAACCCAGTGCCTCACATGTGCTAGTCAAGCGCTCTACCACTGACCAACAGCCTCTTCATTTTTAGTTAAAGAAGGGACCAAAGCAAAAAGTTCTAAAATCCATCTGGAAGTTAAATATATATGAAATCAGCCAAGAAATTTCTGAATTACAAGAGCAAAAGAAGTTGTCTTTTCCTGACCCTGATGTATAAAAACTATAACTATAACTTTGTAATAATAAAGATCAAGGGATCATAATACAAACAAAATCCATACCTGAATCTACATGTATGTAAAAACTTTGTATTTTTAGTACGATGAAGAAGAAAGGCCTATATAAATCCAACCTCATTGAGGATAAGATTAAACGTGAATGGATGTTAATGCCCAAATGTAAAGGTAAGTACTTGGACAGTGTGTGTGCAGAATGTGCAAGGTCTGGGGTGGAACCCCACCATCACCATAAAAGTCAGATGTCAAGGGGGTGAAGTTGAACATATGGCGGAATAGGTGAGTCCTGATTCTCCCTGCATCCATGGACACCTTGTTGAACATCTTGTGCTTCAAGTCCCCCTTAGACAAAGCTATAAATGAGTTCAAAGACATACATTGCACAACTGAAAAAAAAAAAAAAACCTGCCATCAAATGAGTAGGAAAAGCTGTGGTGGAGTTGGGCATGAGTCCAGCCTTAGGACGTGTGCCATATCACTGGGACAGAATCACCAAGAATCAGTGTCACCTGAGGTGAGGAAGATTGGGACCACACATAGGGCACCCTAACTACATTGTCCTGTGGTTTGCATCTTCCTTTACCTAGTGCTGGGAGAGAAACGGTCTAGGCTTAACCAAGTACCAAGGGAGGGGACAGGACCCGAGGGTCTGAAGCCACCACATGGCGCGGGGAGGGAACAGGACCCCAGGGGCTGACGCCACCACACGGGGAGGGGTCAGAACGCGAGGGGCTGAAGCCAACACACGGGGTAGGAAGGGGACAGGACGTACAGCGTCCAGCTGCTTACTCCACCTGCCTAAAACGCCAGAGGGGACTGGGAGCTGAGCCGCCCCAGAGCAGCACTCCGGACTCCAGAGGGGACCGCGCAGTCCCGGCCACCACTTCCTGCTCCCGCCATATCCAGCTCCGGTTCCACATCCTCCCTTCGGGGCGCAGAGCAGCGCACTCACCATCTCCCAACCTCCTTGACGCTGACCTTGTGGCATCGCGTGGCAAGCAACCTGGGCTCTCGCTCAGCAGCGGGACCTGGAGTAGCAGCGCAGAGCCGCACGCTCAGCTGACCTACACGCGCCAAAGAGCGGAGACACGCCTTCTCTTGCTGATTGGCCCGTCTCCTTCGCTCGCGTCTGCTGATTGGCCTGCGCTCTCCCCAATCCCTGATTGGCCCGCGCCTCAGGACCCGCCCTGCGCGTGTGCGCCCGCTGTCTGAGCGAAGGCAGATGGCTTCCGCCAGGGAGGGAGCTAGGTCGGGGAGGCTTTTTGGGCTTTGAGACTGGAGACGGGCTACCCCTGAGCCACAGCCCTCTTTAGTTTGTTTTCTTTTTAAATTTTTGAGACAGAGTCTGAGTCGCCCAGTGGCCTCCGATGTCCTGTCCTCCCGCCTCAGGTTCTGGAGTTGCTGGGTTATTTTTCATTTGAGGTCCTGAACTCCGAGTTTCAGGCTACAGCTACGTTAAGGTGCAGTTTCTTCTGAGTAGAGGTATCTAGCCCATCTAGCTCGGCCAAGAGAATTTTTACCTTTAATCTTGTATATGAGGTAATGCCAATTTATGCATTATACGCCACTGTATTATGCATTAATGTAAATGATATAATGACAGTTGCTTTAAAACTTCATTTAACTTTTCTGCTCTCTAGTTTTGTGAGGAGACAATTTGAGCTTTGAATTGGGAGGCAATCTCCCGAGGCAGCGATGACCAACACAAATAGAATAAGAGGCCTAAGTGAGATTTAGCATTTTCTAGTATTCACATTAAAAATTAAAAACTGGGGCTGGGGTTGTGGCTCAGCGTCAGAGCACAAACCTAGTACGCGTGAGGCACTGGATTCGACCCTTGGCACCACATAAAATTAATAAGGTTATTGTGTTCACCTACAACTAAAAATATTAAAAACAGCAGGTAAAATCTGTTGAATAATTTAACCCAGTATATTCAGAATATTAGCATTATGTGACCAATATAAAATTACTAAGTAGATATATTTTTTGGAACTACATCTTCAAAACTTATTAAGCTTCCAACACATCTCAGTTCATAGCAACCACATTTCAGCTTTGAGAGCGATGGCTCCCTGACCTTAGGGAGATGAAGGGCCTGAAACCCACCTTTTTGTGCCAGAAGTGAGGAAATACACTTCCTTACCAACATCTGTCCTCAGGGCCAAAGAACAAGACAGACACTGAGAAGAGAGAGAGCAGGGAGTTCCAACAAGGAGTCCAAAAGAAGACTATGTGTTGCCCATCAGATGCTGGGCACTGATACATTCCAACTTAAGAGGTCACACAGCAAAGAAAAAAGGTAGGTGTCTTAGGAGGTGGGGATCCCATATATTCAGATCTCTCAACAGCATGGACTCTAGAGTTTATGCAGATTGAAGGAAAACTTCTTATTTTGCACCTGGGCCAGGGACCTAATGGCAAGGCTGTTATTTGTTTCCTCCTGTGCCATGGGCACTGTGAGAATTTGGCAACAGTCATGTAGATATGTCTACATATATTTGTGTATAATTCAATGCTATCTAATAAGAGGTCCAAATATAAATTAGAGGAAGATAAAATCAGTACCTGTAGGGTATCTCCTATTGGCTAGATAACTTCTACACAACATGAGATTTAATCTTGGCATCCTGCCTGTGATGTGTGTATTAGTTATTATTGGATAAAAAACCACTCTAAAACTTACTGGCTTGGGCTGGAAATATAGCTCATTTGGTAGAGTGCTTTCCTCTCGTGCATAAGGCCCTGGGCTCAATCCCCAGCACGCACACACACACACACACACACACACACACACACACACAAAACCCCAAAACCCCAAAAACCAAAACAAAACCCAAAACCAAAAATAAAAATTAAGAAAAATCCTACTGGCTCATTCCTGGAATGGCCATCAATTCAGGCTGGCTCAGCTGGGGCCTTCTGTAGTATGCAGCCAGTTGATTGTTGACAAGGTCACTGAACTTCAGAGGGTAAGCTGTCTGTCATCTGGAGCACTTTGATTTTCCTCCTGTGATTTCTCATCCCCCAGTAGGCTGATGTGGGTTTGTCCTCATGGGGAGGCAGGGCTGGAGAGCAAAGCATCCAAGATGTTTTGATCCTGGATACCCAATCAGTACCCATTCATGGTCACAGCTCTAGATGGCCATAGCCAATAAGGAGAGCCCAAACCAAGGTTTGGGAAAGAGATTAAGAGATTCTTCATTTAAAAATTTTTTTTAAAATATATTTTTTAGTTGTTGATGGATCTTGATTTTATTTATTTGTATGTGGTGCTGAGAATTGAACCCAGTGCCTCATACATGTTAGGCAAGTGCTCTACCACTGAACCACAACCCCAGCTTAAGAAATTCTGCATTTTGATAGGGTTAGGAGTAAAAACACTTTGTCAAGGTTATGGATACAGCTAAGGCTGAAGAATTTCTGACATTTTGGTTCTCAGTATCTTTCTGCCCTTTCTTATAGATGAGGTTTATATAGTATGAAGAAACATGTTCAAAGCCCCACAGCTATTACACAGCTAGAGTGGGATTCAGGATCAACTCTGCCTGACTGCAAAGTGAAAACACCTCCACTAGATCACGTGACTTATCCTGTACTTATTTTCTCAGGTCTTGGATGGAAACATCTATTCAAAAAAAGCAGGATTTGTGTCCATCTAGTGCTGTTCTCCAGTGGGAATAATATCCTTGATTGAATGCTTCTGAAGCTTCTAGGAAGGGCTTGTAAAAATTTGGGGAAACGGTTAAGGACTGAGTTTAGGGAATCAAGAAACAATGTATTTTTATTTTCTCATCAGAAGAGAAATTTGAAAACACATATAATGCATCCTACAGACAGGGTGATAAAAAAAAAAAGATATGGAATCTGCAAAGAGAAGACTGTACCTGCACCACAAGAGTGCTAAAGTAGAAAATAGGAAGTACCACATGAGAAAGTGATGGAGAACAGAGAATAAGACTATTTTAAACCAGAACCAAAAGATCTACTAGATCTCCCTCATGAGAATATCATCTGGGCCCATATCTGCAAAGGAACATGAAGCTCCATGCAACTGGCTTCAGCACAGAGGAATATGTGAGAACCTCAAACTAGAAGGACTTCAGCACTCTGGTGTATAAGCATTCATAAAACACAGTCTCAAACTTAATTGCAGTGAAGTAATCTAAATATGCTAATAGAGAATTATCTTCAAGTATGAGCTAGCTATAGTAAAGAAAATCACAAAGAAAGATGAAAAAATTGTATTCAAATTTATGTATATAAATATGTATAAAAATACTAATGTAGGGATTAAAAGGGATACATTTTAAATAATACATTTTAAATAATAGGGCACTGAGAAGCACAGGAGAGAGGCAGTTCACCTGTCACTTGGCGGGAGCAGTGGTGGAGATGGAAACCGAGTGCCTGTCTGCTTCCAGAGCCCACGTTTATCTCCAACTTTACTGATCCTCCAGACTCTCTGCCTTTGCTGGCTCAGAAAAGTGATCATCCCTGGCATTGAAGTGGCCTGTTCTTCATGCCCTGAGTGGGTTGCTGACCTGCTGGCATGGAGGCTCCAATGGGTAGGACTGGTTGTAGTTGCAAGACAGAGTGGTATCTATAAGTCTACCCAGAGCCATGTCTCAGGTCTCTCCCAGTGCCTGCCTAGCAGCCAAAGTCCTGGTGCCCTATCAGTGACCAGGTACAAGGGTCTGTGACTGGCCAGTGCACCGTAACTACAGGCTGCACCTCTCAGCCAGGACTACCTTCTACATACACTGGGCCTTCACAAGTCCTGCCTGGCTCTCTCTTCTCATTCTCCCTAAACTTCTCCTTGGACAGGACCCTCAGAACTAAAATTGCTCCTCAAAGCTACATCCTACTTAGTGCCACCTGGATCAGCTGGATCAGAGCAATGGCTCACTTGCAAGGTGGGAGCCTGTAAATTACAACCCATCATACACACCCCAGCCAACAGCCATGAAACCACGAGGATGGTGCTTGATTGTACTGATGGCTTTGTGTTTCATGTCAGTGCTCCTTTAGCATGTGTTATCACCAAGGTGAGATTGATACCATCATCAGAGGCTGTGATGTTGACTTTATCATCTCCAAATGTGATTTTCATTTACTAAGTGAGGTTTGCTAGCTCCCTTTTCGGCCTGTGGGAATGGCCCTAAAGTGCTATAGGAAATGTGGGTGTGGAGCATGTAAGTTTGCTATACTTACCACAATGAAACACCACAGGCAGAGTACCACCCTATGTATACCACAGAAATTTATTTCTCATGTTTCTGGAAGTTAGAAGCCAAGATCAAAGTTTGGTTTGGTTTGTTTTCTCCAGCAGGTTTGGTTTCTCCTGCAGCCCTTCCCTGGCCTCCAGACAGCAGCATCTAGCAGTGTCATTAAGGTGTCCTCCATGGGCTTCTTTCTGTCCTTGTGTACCCTGGCCTCTTTCCTTCTTGTGACACCTGTCAGCTTGGATCAGGCCCCAACCTCATGGTCTCATGTGACTTCAGTTACCTCCTTGAAAACTGTATCTCCAAATTTCTACACACTGATGGTAAGGGCTTCAAGAGATGAATTTTGGGGAGATGCAGTTAAGTTCATAAAAGGAGAAAAGGTTGTGGTATCTGCTATTTAGGCAGAGAAGAACTTGGTTCTTGAAGTGAGGGTAGGGTCCTCAGAATTTCTCTGTCTACTATGTGCAGCCACACGTACACACGCCAACGCATGCATACACATGCAAAGTCTGGAATGGAAACATCAGAAATGGGAAGGGGTACAGGTAAATCAGCTGTCAGGAAAGTCAGTATCATAGGATGAAAGTTAGGCAACATTAAAAATTATGAGAAATGACAAGAATGGTTTATAAAATTTAAAATTGTGAAACAAAACATGCAGTTGTATACAATTTTGTGAGATATTTGGTATTTATATTTTCTAAAAGGTAAATAATGATGAGAAAACAAAACAAAACTCAACAATACAGACCAGCTAACACAAGTTTTATTTTGTTGAAATTCTTGCAAATTTTATATGAATATTACTCAAAACAAGCACTCAGGACTCTGTGACATGTAGGAAAAATAGATTCCAAGAAAGCATAAATCTACTACCAGTGTATTGACAGTTATATTTAATGCATGTATTCCTTTACTCAGCATTATCTACTTAATTAGCTCCTTAGTGAATGATAGCAGTTTTTCCCAACCCTGTATCAGCCTTTTGTATAATATCTAGCAGTTCTTGAAATTTATGTTGAGATTTATTTTTCAACACTTGCACTAATTTACCCATTTGATGAATATGCAATTGACTATTACAGTATTTGAAATAAAAAATTAATTATAATCGTGCACATAATGCTAGCATCTTCAAAGTCTCCAGTGCACATAGATAATAGTGTGGCTTTTGCAAGCATTAAAACTGTACATTTTTGGGCTGGGGATGTGGCTCAAGCGGTAGCGCGCTCACCTGGCATGCGTGCGGCCCGGGTTCGATCCTCAGCACCACATACCAACAAAGATGTTGTGTCCGCGGAGAACTAAAAAATAAATATTAAAAATTCTCTCTCTCTCTCTCACTCTCTCTCCTCTCTCACTCTCTCTTTAAAAAAAAAACTGTACATTTCCTAGAGGGACTTCTGGCTTTACGTTTTTAAGTAGCTTCATGAACATGTACACTAGTAAAATTGAAACAAAATAAAAACAACTATTTGAAGTTCCTGGTGGGCCTTAGAGCGCAGCTCAGTAGTAGACTGGCAGCATGCCTGAAGCCATTGGTTCCATCCCCAGCATAACAGAAATAGATAAACAGACAAACTAAATAAAGAAGTCAATGGAAATGGTGCAAGATTCACAGCAAATGAATGTTCAATCAAGAAAATCCACCATCATTCAGTAAGAACTCTGAAGTTCAGTGGTGTTCATATTCAGGCCTGCTTCATCCCTCATTTACCAACTCAATGAGATGAACCTCACAACACCCTGATGTCTCCAAGAGCACTGGGCTCTCTCTCTGCCGGCTGTAGGTGGTGGACTCATCTCCCTGTGTGACAAGATGTTGTCATTTTCCTCATGGCTCCAGGTTCATAGTGCTGGGACTGTGTCCTGTGTGAGTGCTTATGAGGAGTAGGACCCAGAGCCTCCTGTGTGGGGAACTGTCACACATTGGGCATGATGCTGCAGGGACACTCTGACCCTGTCACCACTGCATATAATGCCAGAATGGGAAAATCCATGGAGACTGAGAATGGCTGCTTAGTATTGTGGTGGTTGAGGATTGGGAAGAGATAAAAAAAAGGGCACTGGGTTTCTTGCTAATGTGATAAAGTTTCTCCTGAATGGATGAGTGATGGTTGCATGAATCTGAATATGCTAATCAGTGATTTTAGGTACATGAGTTATTTCTTCATAGAGCTGTGTAACAAGGTTATGGCTAAAAACCATTCAGTTTGTCATGTGTCATAGAATTATTTCAAGTTCAGCATGTGATATTTTTTGTTGCTTGGTTACTAGTACAGATCTACTTGAGCTTCGACTGTCCTTCTGAATGACACATTCTGTTTATATTGGTACATGGACATAAACAGAAGGGGAATGTCTGAAGCTTGTGAATGGGATGAATAGTGATGGTTACCTGGGTGGGGGATTCTTCAGAGGATTGTGAAGAAAGGTGACCGTGGCCTTAGAGGCATGTGCTTTTAAAGAATATACTAACCAAATTAAAAAACAAAATCCATCAGATATCACTGGAACCCAACTATGAGTTTTCAGTATTGATAAGTATGGAAAGATTAACTTTTGAGTCTTTTTAAAATTTGTTCTTTTTAAATATACATGACAGTAGAGTATATTTTGACATATCATACATACATGGAGTGTGACTTCCCATTCTTGTGGTTGTACATGATGTGGGGTTACTTTGGTTTTGTATTTGTATATGAACATAGGAAAGTTACGTATGATTCATTCTACTGACTTTCTCATTCCCATTCTCCTCCCTTCCTTTAATTCCCCTTTGTCTAATCCACTGAACTTCTGCTCTTCCCTTTCCCCCCTTATTGTGTGTTAGCATTTTCAAATCAGAGAGAACATTAGGCCTTTGGTTTTGGGGGGTATTGGCTTATTTCACTTAGAATAATAGTCTCCAGTTCCATCCATTTACTGGCAAATGCCATAATTTCATTCTTCTTAATGTGAGTTTTCCATTGTGTTTATATACCACATTTTCTTTATCCTTTCATCTGTTGAAGGGTACTTAGGTCGGCTCCATAGATTAGCTATTGTGAATTGAACTACTATAAACATTGATGTGGCCATATTACTATAGTATGCTGATTTAAAAACTTTTGGATATATGCTGAAGAATGGGATAACTGGGTCAAATGGTAGTTTCATTCCAAGTTTTCTGAGGTATCTCCATACTGCCTTCCAGAGTGTTTGCACCAATTTGCAGTCCTTCCAGAAGGACTTCTGTAAAGTGTTTAGTTTCTTTGTCCATTTTTGATTGGGTTATTTGTTAGTTAATTTTTTAAAAATTTTTTAGTTGTTGATGAACCTTTATTTTATTTATATGTGGTACTGAGAATTGAACCCAGTGCCTCACACATGCTAGGCAAGTGCTCTACCCCTGAGCCACAACCCCAGCCCTGTTTTTTATTTTTAATATATTATTTAGATGTTGATGAACCTTTATTTTGTTCATTTATTTATATGTGGTGCTAGGAATCTAACCCAGTGTCTCACACATGCTAGGCAAGCTCTCTACCACTGAGCCCCAGCCCCAGCCCCAGCCCCTGGTTTTTCTTTTTAATCAAGCTTTTTGAGCTCTTTGTACATCCCAAAGATTAATACTCTATCCGAGGTGCAGATGGCAAAGATTTTCTCCTATCCTGTAAGCTTTTTCTTCACATTCTTGATTGTTTCTTTTGTTATGAAGAAGCTTTTTAGTTTGATACCATCCCATTTATTGATTCTTGATTTTACTTCTTGTACTTTCAATTTTATTAATTGTGAATCTGGTCTTGTTGAGGAAGTCAGTTCCTAATTGATATGATGGAAGTCAGTTCCTAATTGATATTATTTTTTCTAGTAGGTGCAGGATCTCTGGTCTAAGGCCTAAATTTCATTTTGCTACATATAGATTTCCAGTTTTCCCAGCACCATTTGTTAAAGAAGATACCTTTTCTCCCATGTATGTTTATGGCATCTTTGTCTAGTATGAGATAACTGTATTTATGTAGGTTTGTCTCTGTGTCTTCTATTCTGTACCATTGGTATTTACATCTGTTCTGGTGCCAATGCCATGATGTTTTTGTTAATTTAGCTCTGTGGTATAATTTAAGGTCTGGTATTGCAATGCCTTCTGTATCATTTTTTCTTGCTAAGGATTGCTTTGGCTATTCTGGGTCTCTTATTTTTCCAAATGATTTTTATGACTCCTTTTTATATTTCTATAAATAACATCATTGGAATTTTAATAGGAATAGCATTAAATCTGTATAGTGCTTTTGGTTGTATGGCCATTTTGACAATATTAATTCTGCCTGTCCAAGAACATGGGAGATCTTTCCAACTTCTGATGTCTTCTTCAATTTCTTTCTTTAGAGTTCTGTATTTTTCAATGTAGAGATCATTTACCTCTTTTGTTAGATGGGTTCACAAGTATTTTTTAAAGGTTATTGTGAAGGGTATAGTTTTCCTGATTTCTCTTTCAGCTGATTCATCATTGGTGTATAGGAATGCAGTTGATTTATTCTTATTGATCTTTTACCCTGCTACTTTGCTGAATTTGCATAAGATTTCTAGAAGCTTTCTAGTAGAGTTATTGGTATCCTCTAAATATAGAATCAGGGGCTGGGGATGTGGCTCAAGCGGTAGCGTGCTCGCCTGGCATGCGTGCGCCCGGGTTCGATCCTCAGCACCACATACCAACAAAGATGTTGTGTCCGCGGAGAACTAAAAAATAAATATTAAAAATTCTCTCTCGGGGCTGGGGATGTGGCTCAAGCGGTAGCGCGCTCGCCTGGCATGCGTGCGGCCCGGGTTCGATCCTCAGCACCACATACCAACAAAGATGTTGTGTCCCCCGAGAACTAAAAAATAAATATTAAAAAAAAAGATACTGTGTCCACCTAGAACTAAAAGATAAATATCTTAAAAAAAATTCTCTCTCTCTCTCTCTCTCTCTCTCTCTCTCTCTCTCTCCTCTCTCACTCTCTCTTTAAAAAAAATAAATATAGAATCATGTCATTGGCAAATAGGGATAGTTTGAGTTCTTATTTTTCTATTTATATCCCTTTAATTTCTTTCTTCTAATTGCTTTGTATAGAGTTTCAAGATGATGTTGAATAGAAGTGGTGAAAGAGGGCATCCTTGTCTTGTTCCAGTTTTTGGAGGGAAGGCTTTAAATTTTTCTCCATTTAGAATGATGTTGGCCTTGGCTTTAGCATATACAATTTTTACAATTTTGAGGTATACTCCTACTCTCTCTAGTTTTTCTAGTGTTTTGAGCATGAATGGATGCCGAATTTTGTCAAATGCTTTTTCTGCATCTATTGAGATAATCATGTGATTCTTTTCTTAAATCTATTGATATAATGAATTACATTTATTTGTTTCTGTATGTTGAACTATCCTTGCATCCCTGGAATGAACCCCACCTGATCATGGTGCACTATCATTTTAATATGTATTTTGCCAATATCTTACTCAGAATTTTTTCATCTATCTTCATCAGGGATATTGTGTGAAATTTTCTTTCCTTGGTGTGTCTTTGTCTGGTTTTGGTGTCAGGGTAATATTAGCTTCATAAAATGAGTTAGAAAGGGTTCCTTCCTTTTCTATTTCATGCAATAGTTTGAGGAGAATTGGTGTTATTTCTTCTTTGAAGGTCTTGTAGAACTCAGCTGAGATCCATCTGTTCCTGGGCTTTTCATTGTTTGGTAGGCTTCTGATGGCATCATCAGTTTCATAGCTTGAAATTGATCTGTTCAAATATTCAGTGTCCTCCTACTTCAGTTTGGGTAGGTCATATTTCTCTAGTAATTTGTCGATGTTTTAAAGAGTTTTTATTTCATTGGAGTATAGATTTTCAAAGTAGTTTCTGATTATCATCTGTATTCCAATAGTCCATTTTGATATTTCCTTTTTCATCATAAATTTTAGTAATTTGAGTTTTCTCTTTCTTTTTCTTCATTAGCTTGGCTAAGGGTTTATCAATTTTGTTTATTTTTTCAAAGAATCAACTTTTTTCATTGATTTTTTTCAATTATTTTTTTGTTTCAATTTTATTAATTGTGAATCTGGTGTTAATTATTTCCTGTCTTCTACTACTTTTGAATTGGTTTGTTCTTCTTTTTCTAGATCTTTGAGATGTAAAGTTAGGTTATTTATTTGGTGATTTTTATATTTTAATGAATGACCTCAGTGCAATGAACTTTCCTATTAGAACTGCCTTCATAGTGTTCCAGAGATATTGATGTTGTACCACTATTCTTATTTACCTCTAAGTATTTTTTTAATTTCATCCTTGATTTCTTCTGTATCAATTGGTCATTCAGTATTGTATTATTTAGTCTCCAGGTGTTAGAATAGCTTCTATTTTTTATTTTATCATTGATTTATAATTTTATTGCATTCTGATCTGATAGAATGCAAGGTATTTTCTCTATATTTTTTGTATTTGCTAACAGTTACTTTGTAGCCTAAGATATGGTTGATTTTAGAGAAGAATCCATGTTCTGCTGAGAAGAAAGTGTATTCGCTCATTGATGGATAAAATATTCTACACATGTCTATTAAGTCTATTGATTATATTATTTAGTTCTATAGTTTCTTTGTTTTGTTTTTGTTTGGAGGATCTATCCTGTCATGACAGAGGCATGTTAAAGTTACCCAGTATTATTGTAGTATGGTCTATTTGATTCTTGAAATTGAGAAGGGTTTGTTTGATGTATGTAGGTGCTCCATTGTTTGGGGCATAAATATTTACTGTTGTTATGTGTTGTTGAGTGTTATGTGTGTTAAGCAGTATGGAATGTCCTTCTTTGACCCTTCAGATTAACTTTGGCTTGAAGTCCATTTTATCTGATATGAGGATAGAAACCCCTGCTTATTTACAAGATCCACATGAATGATGTGTTTTTTCCCATCTTTTTACCTTCAGTCTACAGATGTCTTTGCCTGTGAGGTGAGCCTCTTGGTGATGGCATATTGTTGGGACTTGTTTTTTAATCCAATTTGCCAGTATATGTCTTTTTTTGGAGGGGGATACCAGGGATTGAACTCAGAGATACTAGACCACTGAGCCACATCCCCATCCCTATTTTGTATTTTATTTAGAGACAAGGTCCCACTGAGTTGCTTAGTACTTAACTTTTGCTTGAGGCTGGCTTTGAACTCTTGATCTTCCTGCCTCAGCCCCCAAGCTGCTGGGATTGCATGTGTGTGTCACCATGCCTGGCAGTCTATGTCTTTTGATTGATGAGTTTTGGACATTTATATTCAGTGTTAATATTGAGAAATGATTTGTATTCCCTGTCATTTTGACTTATTTCTGGTTTTTAATTTGATAAGTTTCTCCTTTGTTTACTATTCTCTGGTGTAGTTCCTCCCTTTGCTGGTTTTCATTTTTTCTTTGTGAAATATTTTATTATATTTTGTAGTACAGGCTCTTTAGTTCTGAACTCTTTTTAAACTTTTGTTTATCATGGAAGGTTTACATTTCATCATCAATTCTGAAGATTAATTTTGCTGGGTAAAGTATTTTTGGCTGGCATCCATTTTCTTCCAGAGCTTGCCATATATTATTCCAAAACCTCCTAACTTTGAGGGTCTGTTGAGCTGAGATCTGGATTCATTTCCCTCTAAGTGTGACTTGTCATTTTTCTCTGATAGCCTTTTCCTTATTTTGTATGTTAGGCATTTTCATAATTATGTGTCTTTGTGTGGGTCTATTATAATAATTTTGTATATTTGGGGTTCTGTAAGCATCTTATGTTTGATTTTCCATTTCATTCTTTAGGTTTGGGAAGATTTCCGATATTATTTCATTGAAAAGATTGTGCATTCTTTTGGTTTGTATCTCTGAGCCTTCATCTATCTGGCTAAATGTTAAATTTGGAATTTTCAGGTTATCCCATATTTCTTGGACGTTCTGTTCATGGTCTCTTAACATCTTTTCTCCATGGTCAACTTTGTTTTCAAGATTATATATTTTGTCTTCATTACCTGACACTCTGTCCTCTAATTGATCTAGTCTGTTGGTGATGCTTTTAATTTAATTTTAATTTGGTTTATTGATTCCTTCATTTCAAGTATTTCTGCTTGATTTTTTTTCAGAATCTTTATTGAATGTCTTTTACTTCCTGTATTTTCTCTCTGATTTCACTCTTTACATCATCCTTAACTTGTAGATCACTTGTAGTTTAACGATGCACATTTTAACTCCTTTTCTGACCTTTATTTCAATGTGATGTTGATGGATTCTTTTATTGAATTTTCTTGGGTTGTTTGGGGTGATTTGTTCCCTTGTTTTTTCATGTTGTTTGTGTGTCTGCCCCTCTGACAGTATGGATCTGCACTGGTAGTGTTTTTAACCCCATGGAATTATACTATCCCTGAAGGTTTCCAGTACCTCACCATTTAGGGGGAGACAAATAATAACAACATACAGCATTAAACCAAATACTTCCTTCCTGCTGTGACATCTACAATGTTAACTGTCAAAATAAACAGAAATATGATGTTATTGCATATACTAAAAACAGCAAGTTTGAAAAATGGTTTACAATTTTGAAGGGTGGACAGGGAGAGAACAGAAGTGATGTAGGATGTGATGATTATGAGGGAGGAAGAGAGAAGATAGAAGTAAAAAATTAAATAGTGAAAGAGAACAGTAGAGCTTGGCTGCTAGCAGAAGAAAAGAGAGGAAGGGAATCAAGGGAAACAGATAAGTGAGAGAAAAAATATATCAAGTACAAATTTTAAAAATTAAAACTAAAAATAATGCAAACCAAATCTGAAAACACTAATCAAACATCCTAGTCCTGAAAATACTGACCCATGAAAAATAACTGGCTTCAAAAATGCTAGAAATGAGAAAAAAAACAATATGAACATGTATCAAATACCCATGGACAATTAAGGTCACAATTAAACAGACAAAAACCAAAAGATCTCAATGAAAGTAAAAGAATTGTTTCCATTGGAGTTCAGAAGATTCTCAGCTTTCCTTCTCAGCAGTGTTACTGGGGTTGTCTGGAGTGTGATGCTTGCTCCACCCTTAGGATGGGGTTGCTGAAGTGAGAGAGGTGATCCCGTAGGCGGAACTCCTGGAAGCAGGGATAGGCTTAGGTGGGCTCCAGGCTCTTCACTGAATGCCAGTTGGTCTGGAGATTTAAAATCAATGCACCTCAAGGTCAGCAGTTGCCTTGGTGAGGTAACTCACACTCCAGAGGGTGGAGAACCAGCCTAAGAACAGCAGGTCCGTGTGCACAGGGAAGTGGCTTCGAAGGCAGTGCTTTATGTCACCTGCTAATTCCCACCATAGTCACCCACCTTGCCCAGACTCCAGACTGTCAGGAGATCAGGACAACCCAGTCAGGTGGCCTTGGCCAGTCTCTGTCACCAGCCACCCTGGAGCTGGCACCAGGGGACCCGATCCCATGATGTAGAGGCCAACCAGCCATACTGCCTGGCTCCTCTTGAGGTTGAGTGCCATCTGTCAGCAGCTGCTGCAGAGCTCCTGATAGAGTGCTATTCCTTGAGAAGTGTAACCCATCATTTGGTAAAGTCAACATTGTTTGATTCTTTCCATCCTGAAAGGGCCCCAGTGCATCCTCACAAGGCAGATGTCTCCAGACAGGGATTTGCCTTTCCTGCCCAAGAAGCCTCAACTGGCAGAGGGTCCATCTGCCTGCATGAAGTGCTCCACTTGCCCACATGGAGTCCCTGTGGCTTTGTCTCTGACCCAGGGCTCACTTCACAGCAAGGCAGGCAAGAGAACAGGCTCAAGAAACAGGTTCCCCTGGCCACATGGGAAGCGGCTGGCCTCGTGGAGTGCCTGGCTGGACTGCTGAAGGTTCAAGAGATGCAAGCCCAGAGGCAGCACTTGGAAGGGCTCACTGTTCAAGGGGTAGTGTGTGCCTTGGAAAGGCACATCAGCTCATCAGCTGCACATTGCCTGAGTGTGCCCCTAAAAGTCCCATGTGGTGGAAGCTTGAGCCCTGGTGTGGTGGTGCTGAGGTGGTAGAACTTCTAAGAGCTGCAGTCTAGTGGAAGGTGACTAGGTCATGGAGGCACTGCTATCAGAAAGGATTAATGTTCTGTTCATGGGACCCCAGTTCTCCCAAGAATAAGTTGCTATAGAAACAGCAAGCCTGGTTCCCCAATACCCCTGGCCTCCTGTCTCACTGTGTGGTCTTTCTTGCATTTGCTCCTGCCATAATGCCACCAATGGGGATGGCACCATATTGTGATGCAGCCAGGGGAGCCCTGGCAAGAGACCAAACAGATGGGGCTGCCCATTGTGGACTTTCAGCCTCCAGAACTCGTGAGTTAAATAAACCTCTTTATCAAATATCTAGCCTTAGTAATTTTGTTACAGCAACAGAAAACAGACTGATGCAACACCCAAATGAAGACAGGCTGAACTGCTTTACTCATAACTTGTGATAGTAATGAAATTATCCACCATCACCTGCATTTGACAGATTCATAGGGACAGGACAGGGAGAGTGGAATTATGTACTACAAAGAAGGGGACAGCTGCTTTTGTGCTCAGAGTGGAGGTCATTGACCTGTGGAAAATGGAGACTAACTAAAGGAAAGACATATTTTTTATTGCTTTTAGTGTATATCTGTATTTCTCTGTTGGATCTATTTACATAACAGGTGTTTTTCACAGTGCCTGAAAAGTTGTTTGATGAATAGGAATTTATTGCATTCTCAGAGTAGTATTGCGTTAGAAGTTTTTAATGGAAATTATTGCTGAAGGGTCAGTACAGAACAGAAGTCACTGGTGGAGAACAGCTCTCTTAGTTACTCAATCTGAATCCCTTCTTAACAAAATGAGGAATGATTATTTGAGTTATGTTGGGAAAGTTTGAGGAACTCTCGTGGTGTAAATAATAATGTTGGGCAAGTCCCCAGGGCTTCCACGGAGCTCTGAGAGGCAAGTGTGAAGCAGAACAAAGCCAGGGTGACAGCGCTGGCTCACTGTAGGGCTCCATGGGAGTCAGTACTCAGGTGGCTGCCTCTCCTTGAAGACAGGTGCCCCTGGAGATTGCTCCATTTTGCAGTTATCTTGAAACTCATTTGAAACTTTTTAATAGCTGCATGCAATATGAGAGAACATGTTAGCAAGTTCTGCTCCTCCCGGAGCTGATCCCTGTGGACATGGAGAAAACAAGAATCATGATCAGTGTAGCTCTGCCTAATAATCATGTAATGAGCTCTCTGGGGTTCTCTTTTCCCTGCTTCTGTGGGGGAATTGCAGAAGTTGACAGCCTCTTCTGCCTGCTCCAGTTTCAGTGTTACCTGCTGACTTCATCATCCAGAGAACCCCAAAAGAATTTCCCAGTTATTCAGAGGAAATCACACGAGCCACATTTCAGTTTAGCTAGAAAATGAATGGTCCAAGAAAACTGATTTCATCAATAAATCCAAATATTTCTGATTCTTTAGTGTCCCCAACTTCTGCTTCTACCTTTCCCTTCTCACTCCTTCAGAAGATGACTATCAGGACACCTGAGTCCACCTGTCAGTGAGTTAACAGGTTGACTGCATTTCCTGTGCAGGACACAGGAAAGGACAAATGACACAGTTACTGAAATTCACACATCTTAGGCTCACATAAAGCACTGCAAAATACTTAAAGGTGAAACAATGAATTTAAAATGTATTCAAACCATTACCTCAAAAAATGGCAAGAAGAAACATATATTAATTTATTAATAAATTGATAGTTTGTGTTAGTTTCAGGAATACTGTGTTTCCAGGTTTCATTTGAACATGTAAATAGCTAATGGACACTGTGCCAAATTTTATCAATTGAACCATGATCAGGTCTCAGTTCTATGGGTGGTTTCTCTGTGTTGACTGTGAAAAACATTTGTTTTTTCCACCTGTCAGTCTATAAAAAAAACAGGACTATTCATTTCCAGATTCTGTTTTTCCATGCAAATCATGAGGAAATGATGAATTTAGTCATGTGGCCATGGGAAATGGGACATGGCAAGCTCTGCACCATCTTGGTCCTCTACCCCATGGGCTACCCACACATGCACAAAGCTGATGAGGATGCTTTGTTTCAGGGATCAAATGAAGACATGTGTATTTTGAGAGGCTCAGATTATTCTGGAACAAGACTGAATATTAAATTCAAGCTTTTATTTAATTTGAATATTAAATTAACATGCAATAGGGGCTGGGGATGTGGCTCAAGAGGTAGCGCGCTCGCCTGGCACGCGTGCGGCCCGGGTTCGATCCTCAGCACCACATACAAACAAAGATGTTGTGTCCACCGAAAACTGAAAAATAAATATTAAAAAAATAATAAAATAAAACTCCACTCATTAGGGGTTTGTTTAAAAAAAAGTAACATGCAATAGTGGTTTTTGAAATCATTAAAAGCAGAAATTGAAAGTCCATTTCTTATGCAAATTAAAACTACAGTGAAATTCCATCTCACTCCAGTTAGAGTGGCAATTACAAAGAATACAAGTAATGATAAATGTTGGCAAGGATTTTGGGGTAAAGTTTCCATCATACATTGCTGGTGGGACTGGAAATTGGTGCAGCCACTCTGGAAAGCAGTATGGAGATTCCTCAGAAAACGTGGAATGGAACCACCATTTGACTCAATTATCCCTCTGCTCAGTTTATACCAAAAGGACTTAAAATCAGCATACTACAGTGACACAGCCTCTTCAATGTATACAGCAATTAAATTCAAAATGAGCACTCAGGATTCTGTGACATGTAGGAAAAATAGATTCCAAGAAAGCATAAATCTACCACTACCACCAGGATATACAAAGGATATAAAAAGAACTCAAAAAGCTTGATTAAAACAAACAAACAAACAAACAACTCAATAATAAATGGACAAAGAAACTAAACAAACACTTTACAGAAGAAGAAATATGAATGCTAATCAAATATATATGAAAAATGTTCAATATCTCTAGCAATTAAAGAAATGCAAATTAAAACTACACTGGGATTCCATCTCACTTCAGTCAAAATGGCAATTACAAAATATACAAGTAACAATAAATGTTGTCAAGGATTTTTGGGAAAAAGCTCACTCATACATTGCTGGAAGGACTGCAAATTGGTACAACCACTATGGAAGGCAGTATGGAGATACCTCAGAAAACTTGGAATGAATCCACCAATTGACCCAGTTATCCCACTCCTTGGTGGTTACACAAAGGACTTAAAATCAGTATACTACAGTGATGCATGCACATCAATATTTATAGCAGCTCAATTCAAAATAGCTCAGCTATGGAAACAACCTAGGTGTCCTTCAACAGAAATGGATAAAGAAAACATGGTACACATGCACAATGGAATATTACTCAGCCATAAAGAAGATTGAAATTATGGTATTTGCCAGTAAATGGATGGAACTGGAGATGATTATGTTAAGTGAAATAAGCCAATCCCCTCAAACCAAAGGCCAAATGTTCTCTCTGATTTGTGGATGCTACAGAACAAGGGTGGTGGCAGGGGAAGAATAGAAGTTTATTGGATTGGACAAAGCAGAATGAAGGAAATGGAGGAAGTATGGGAATAGGAAAGTCAGTAGAAGAATCAGACATAACTTTCCTATGTTTATATATGAATACATGATCAGTGTATCTCCATATCATGTACAACCACAAGAATGGGGAGTTATGCTCCATGTATGTATATTATGTCTAAATACACACTACCATCATGTATACCTAAAAATAATAAATAAAAAATTAGAAAGGAGATTAACAATAACAAAAAATGGAACAATTTAATAACACATTATAATAAAAGTTATGTGGTTTTCACCTTTAAAAAGTGTTTAATATATTTCATATATTTAACATAATAGTTTAATAATTTTATTTTGATTTTATATAGTATCTAACAACTTGTATTTAATGTATATTTATTTAGTTTAAACATTTAATAAATGCATTTGAAATATTTATTACATAACAAACTTAAAATATGTTTAATATGCTTTGGTTTTGCTTCCTGAATAAACACATGACTTTCTTTGTGACCTTATGATCTTCATTTATTATTTTATTTTATTTTATTAGAGCTTTATAGTTATACACAATAGTGGATTAATCCCACCAAATTGACACATGCTTGGAAATTGATTTTAGTTCATAATCTTCTCTTTCCCTCCTGTCCTCTCTCTTCTTTCTCATTCTTCTTCCTCTTACTAGAGTTCTTTTCACTTGCATATTAATTTGGATTTGATTGGTTCTGTATGTAATCTTTTCCTTTTTTTCTTTCCTTTATTTTACTCAAGCCTCTGCATATGAGGGAAAACATTAAACCTATGAGTTTCTGAGTTTGGCTAATTTCAGTTAGCATGATGTTCTCCATTTCCATCCATTTACTGGCAAATTATATAATTTTATCCTTTTTTATGAATGAGTAAAATTTCATTGTATATATCTACACCACAATTTCTTAATCTTTTCATCTATTCACAGGCATATGGGTTGATTCCATAATTTAGCTATTGTGAATTGTGCTGCTATAAACATTGAGGTGGCTGTGTCACTGTAGCATGCTAATTTCAGTTCTTTTTGATAATACCAATGAGTGGGTAATATGGTGGTTCCATTCCTAGTCTTTTAGGAATCTCCATCCTGCTTTCCAAAGTGGTTGTGCTAATGTGCTGTCCCACCACCAGTGTATGAGTGTACCTTTTCCCTCACAACCGGACCAATATTTATTATTGTTCATATTCTTGAAGATTGCCAGTTTGAATGGAGTGAGATGAAATATTAGTGTAGTTTTGATTTGCATTTCCCTGATTGCTAGAAATTTTGAACATTTTCACATATTTCTTGGCCATTTGTGTTTCTTCTTTTGAGAAGATTCTGTGAAGTTCTTTTGTCCTTTTATTGAATAGGTTATTTCTTTTTTTGGTGTTAAGTTTTTTGAGTTCTTTGTATATTTTGGATATCAATACCCTATCAGAGGAGTAACTGGCAAAGATTTTCTCCCATTCTGTAGACTCTCTCTTCACACTTTTAATCATTTCCTTTGCTGTGCAGAAGCTTTTTAGTTTGATGCCATCCCACTTACTTATTCTTGGTTTCATTTCTTGCAGTTTGAGGATTTTGTTAAGGAAGTCAATGCCAGTACCTATATGATAGGGTGTTGACCCTATGTTTTCCTCTACCAGTTATAAAGTTTCTGATCTAATTCCTAAGTCTTTGATCCATCTCAATTTGAGTTTTGTGTAGTGTGAGAGATAGGGATCTAATTTTATTTTTCTACAGATAGCTATCCAGTTTTTCCATCACCATTTGTTTAAAAGGCTACCTTTTCTCCAACATATATTTTGGCCCCCTTCTCAAATATCAGATGGCTGTAGATATGTGGATTTGTGTGTCTTCTATTCAGTTCCATTGGTCTTCGTGTCTGTTTTTGTTACCATGCTGTTTTTGTTACTACATCTCTGTAGTATAATTTCAGATCAAATATTGTGATGTCTCGTGCTTCACTTTTCTTGCTTATGTTGTTTTGGATATTCTGGGTCTCTTATTCTTCCAAATGAATTTAAGAATTGTTTTTTCTAATTCTGTGAAGTATGTCATTGGTATTTTGATGGTTATTAAGCTGAATCTATATATTGCTTTTGATAGTATGGCCATTTTGACAATATTGATTCTGCCTATCCAAGAACATGGGATATATTTCCATCTTCTAAGGTCTTCTTCAATTTATTTCTTCAGTTTTCTATAATTTTTATTGTAGAGCTCTTTTTACTCCTTGGTTAGGTTAAATCCCAAGTATTTAATTTTTTGAGGTTATTGTAAATGGATGGTTTTCCTGATTTCTTCCTTGTCTGAATCACTGCTGGGGTATAGGAAAGCTATGGTTGTTGTTCTTGTAGTCTGCTACTTTGCTAAACTCATTTATTAGCTCTAGAAGTGTTCTGGTGGAGTTCTTTGGTCTTCTAGATATTGTCAGCAAACAGAGATAGTTTGACTTATTCTTTTTCTATTTCTATTGGTATCCCATTGATTTCCTTTTCTTGCCTGATGGTTCTGGTTAGTATTTCAAGGACTGTATCAAATTGTGTGAGTGGACAGTCTTGTTCCTGATTGTAGAGGAAATGCTTTGAGCTTTTCTTCTTTTAGTATGATGTTGGCTTTGGGTTTGTCGTAAATGGTCTTTATGATGTTGAGGTAAGTTTCTTTGATCCCTAGCTTCTCTAACATTTAAAAGTGAATGGTTGCATATTTTATCAAAGGCCTTTTCTGCATATATTGATTTTTGTTTTTAACTCTGTTTAAGTGATGAATTACATTTATTGATTTGTATATGTTGAACCAACTTTGTATTGCTGAAATGAAACTCACTTGATCATCTTTTTGATGTGTTTTTGAATGTAGTTTGTTAATATTTTTTAAAGGATTTTTGCTTCTGTGTTCATCAGGGATATTGGTCTGGATGGGTATTAAGCTGAATCTGAGTTTTCTTCCATGATGCATCTGTCTGTTTTTGTTACTATGTTTTTGGTATCAGGGTTATACTGGCTTCATAAAATGTATTTGGGAATATTCCTTCCTTTTCAGTTTCATGGAATAATTTGAGAAAGAGTACTGGTGTTAGTTCTTCTGTAAAGGTCTGTAGAACTCTGCTGAGAATCCATCTAGTCCTGGGTTTTTCTTTGTTGGAAGGCTTTTAATTGTTGTTTCATTTTCATTACTTGATATTGCTATGGTTAGGTTTTCTATATTTTTCTGATTCAATTTGGTTAGGTCATGTGTATCTAGAGATTTGTCAATGTCTTCTAGATTTTATAGTTTATTGGAGCATAAATTTTCAAAATAGATTTGGATAATCTGAATTTTAGAAGGGTCTTGGTGATATCTCTTTTTTTCATCTCTGTTCTTGTTAATTTGCCTCTTCTCACTCTTTCATTTGGTTGGTTTGGTGAAGTGTTTGTCAAAAAAATCAACTCTTCATTGCATTGATCCTGTATACTGTTTTCTTACTCTTAATTTCAGCTCTGATCTTAATTATTTCTGTCTTTTACTGATTTTGTTTGTTCTTTTTAAAACTTAATTCTAATTTGTTATGTATGACTGCAGAATGCATTACAATTCATATTACACATATAGAACACATTTTTTATATCTATGGTTGTAAACAAAGTAAAGTCACACCATTCATGTATTCATAAATGTGTTTAGGGTAATTATGTGCATCTCATTCCACCATCTTTCCTACCCCATGCTCCCTCCATCCTCTTTGCTCTATCTAGAGTTCATCCAATCCTCCCACACTCCCCCCAACCCCACTATGGTTCAGCATCCTTATATCATAGTTTATTCTTTTTCTAAGGCCTTGAGGTGGAACATAAGTTTATTTATTTGGAATCTCTCTACTTTTTAATGTAGGTACTCAGTGCTATAAAATTTCCTCTTAGAACTGCTTTCAAAGTGTCCCAGAGATTTTGATATGTTGTATCTCTATTCTCGTTCTAAGAATTTTTTATTTCTATTCTCAATTCTTTTTTGATTCATTCTTTATTTAAGAGAGTGTTGTTCAATCTCCATGTGTTTATATGGTTTCTGTTATTTTTCTTATTGGTTTCTGGCTTAATTCCATTGTGTTGTGATAGAATACATGGGATTAAATCTATTTTTTATATTTGCTAAATTTGCTTTGTGGCATAGAATATGATCTATTTTGGAAAATGTTCTATGCGCAACTGAAAAGAAAGTAAATTCAGCTATTTGGGGGTAAAATATTCTGTAGATTTCTATTAGGCCCATTTGATTTATAGTGTTGTTTAAGTTAGAGATATCTTTATTGATTTTATGTTTTGATGATCTGTCTATTGGTGATAATGGTGTATTGAAACCACTTAGTATTATTGTGTTGGGGTCTATGTGGGATTTAATGTCATGGACTACTTTTCCCATGTAATTGGGTGCATAGACATTTTAGGCATACATGTTGACTATTGTTATATCTTCTTGCTGGATTGTTCCCTTTATTAGGATGTAGAGGCCTTCTTTGTCTCTTCTGATTAATTTTTGCTTAAAATCTGCTTTGTCAGATATGAAAATAGCTACTCCTGCTTTTTTCTTTGAATCTTATGTCTGGAATTTTTTTTGTCATTCTTCTACCTTCAAACTGTGGGTATTTTTGCCTATAAGATGAGTCTCTTGTAAACAGCAATATTTGGATCTCATTTTTGACCCATACTGCTAGTCTGTGTCTTTCAGTTGGGGAGTTGAAACCATTAACTTTCAGTGTTAGTATGTGTATGTTTGTGGTTTCCTGCCATTTTTGTTTTCTGCTATATTTTATCCTGTCTTGATTCTCATTTAGTGGATTATTCTTCTATTGAACTTCCTCTGGGAGCTTTGGGATTTGTTTTTCAGCTTCTCTGTGTGTAGTTTATCTTTTAGTATTCTTTGTAGTGCTGATTTGGTGCTCATGGATTCTTTTCATTTATTTTTGTTGTGGAAAGCTTTTATATTCCCCTCACATTTGAAATTGAGCTTTGCTGGGTGTAGTAACCATAGCTGGAAGTTGCTATCTTTTAGGGCTTGGAATATCTCATTCCAGGTGCTCCTTAACTTTAAGGTCTAAGCTGAGAAATCAGAAATGAGCCTCATTGGTTTTCCTTTAAATGTGACCTGATGTTTACCTCTTGTGGCTTTTAATATTCTTTCCTGGTTTTTTATGTTAGGCATTTTGGTCATGATATGTCTTGGTGACCTTCTCATTTGAATAGGTCTATTTGGGGTCCTGTAAGCCTCCTGTATGTCATTTCTGTAAGCCTCCTCCTGTCTCATTACTATTATGTGAAAAGATTTTGGAACAATCTCAATGAAAGTGTTCTTTATGCCTTTAGTTTGTATCTCCATGTTTTCTTCTATCCCAATGATTCTTGTGTTTGGTCTTTTAATGTTGTCCCAGAATTCTTGTATATTCTGTCATGTTCTATAATTTTTCCCCTTTATTTCATTCTGTGTACTCAAAATCACATATGCTCTTTTCAAGGCCTGAAGTTCTAATTTCTATGCAATTTAATTTGTTAATGATGCCTTCAATTTAGTTTTTAATTTGATTGATTGTGACTTGCATTTCTAGGGTTTTGTTTGTTTCTTTTCACTATTTCTATTTCTTTATTAAAGTAGCCTTTCATCTTCTATGATCTCTTTTTTAATTCCTTCTTCTGGTTCATTAAACATTTTAATAATCATTTTTTTATAATCTTTCTCTGGGTTTTGTCTACTTCACTGTTGGTAATATATTTCATTGTGAATAGTGGATTTGGGGGGAGATTTGTTTGCCTGTTTTCACATGTTTTCAGAGGTCTTGGGCTTGTGCATCAATTGAGGTGGATTCCTGTAACTCTAGTTTTTTTTTCTTAAATGCGTGTCCTTTTGTAAAGTAATTATCTTGTTTGTTATGGAACTTCTATCTGTTGTTGATAAATGGGTAGGTGCCAAGGGGGTGGGACCTGAGGTCCTTCTATGTTGTTCTTCCTTGGGTCCTGGTTGTTGGTCTGGGGCTTTTGTGTCCTGATTTCTTAGAGTTGGAGTAATGTCAGAGAAAGTTTAGGTCAGCAGCAAAGTGTAACCTATGCACTGTAAGTGTCTCCATAGGTTCCTGGCACCTCACAGAATGGGGTGAAATAAACGATAGTAACAACCATTGCAAATAAGAAACAATACATGGTGTTAAATACCCAGTTCCTACTATGACTTATCCAACATCAATTGCCACCAATAAACAGGCATGGTGGCTTCAGCAATTGTCAACAATGAAAACAATAACCACAAACTAGATCTGGCTTTAAAGCAAAGAGCAGGTGTCAACTACATCATCCATAGTAGTAATGATTATATTAGCATTAATGGTGAGGGCAGGAGTTATACAAGCCAATTAGTTCAGAAAGATGTTAAAATACAGTTAATTAGGAGAAAATAAAATGTGTTAAGGAGTTGGAAAAGTGTTTACAAATGAATAGAGAGATGCATAATATATAGCAGGTTTTGTTGTTATGGTAGGATGGGGGAAATAGAAGAAGGTACTGGGAGAGAGAACAGTAGAATCTGGCTATTAGCAGGAGAAGATAAGAAAGAGAAACAAGAGGAATAAGCAAATGAAAATAATATAAAACAAAACAAAAATATATAATTCAAAAAGCCCAAACTCTCAAAAGACAATGCTAGAAAAGTAATTACATACAAAAATGACAAAAATGAGAGAAAAAGAAAGAAATAAGTGTATATGTATATGCACATGACTCAGAACCAATCAGCACAGCCAGAATTCACAAGTACCCGTGCTCCCTCCATGTCTCTCTCTCTCTCTCTCTCTCTCTCTCACACACACACACAACACACACACACACACACACACACACACACACACACACAAGAAAACATGAAAAGAAAAAGAAAAAAACCCAAAACTCAATAAAGACTGAAGGAATCTCTTCCACTGAGGGTCAGAATAGTTGACCAGGGTGGGTGGTCACTATTTGTGTCCTGCGGTATTTCTTTCCAGTTCTTGAGTTAGGTACTGATAAAGCAAGGGATGGGGTTGTTGACCTTTTCCTGTTTTTGTGTTGATCACAAGCTGCTGGTTGGAGTGGCTTAAGGCTGAAGCCAAAGCCATTTGATGTGAGACTCAGCCTTTTGATGTGAGACACAGGAGGCGGACTGGGTTAGGATGTGCTGTGAGTTGGCATCTTGTCCATTCATAGCCCTTAAGTGCACTCCCAGGGTACTGCAGGCTTCTGAGAGGGGTGTTCCAGCAGGTGGCAGCTGTGGTCTCATCAGGTCTCAAGGTGGGGTCATTGGAGAGTGAAGGTCAACCTACACTTTGGGCCAGACAGTAGTCATTTCTTATGCAGGTCTGGTTCTCAGGAGCCTCCCAAGAAATCTAGTGTGGGGCAGGGTGAATCTCCACTCACTGTTGCCCACAAGCAGAGCCTACCCCTGCTCAGGCGCTTCAGCTCTTTATTTATGACTTCGAACGTTTACTTCACCATTATTCAGCCAACTGTCATTCATTCTGTTTCCTTTTTTTAGCCACAATACTTTGTACACATCTTTCTGCATATGTGCAAATATTCTTAATAAAAATTCCTGAGAATTGGAATTAATGGGTCAAATATGTGTGCATTTATAAAATTTCCAAAATTTGATAAAAAATCATCCTCTAAAATTTTAAACTTAAGCTTATTTTCTGGAAAACCTATTTGATCACTGAAAATATGTGCTGGGTGCTCCACATGTATGTTGCAAATAATTTTAGTATTTTTCAAAAATTATTAGGAAGATTTATCTGGAACTTAAGTCATTGCTATTTGTTCACTGGCCATAGTACTTGATTCTTACATTTTTTAAAAACTTCATTCTTATTTTTGTAACTTACTCTTTCTAAAATTATCTGTTTACCACATTCTCTTGCTTTCCTGTGCACTTATTCCTTGTCATGAAAGTGTCTCCTGCAAGCAAATCCCATTGTTTTTATGTTTCTGAAAGGCTAGTAGAGAGCAAGATACACCCAAAGCTACTGTTTTGTTTCTGGGAGGAATACCCCTCCTGACTCTTGAAACCAGGTTGCAGGATTCTTTTCCTTAGGGAGAAAAGAGTGGCAGAGATCTGCACTGGCATTTTTTCCCTGGAAAGCAGAACTGGGATGTCTAATGGGACACTGGCTGTAGTGAATCCTCCTGCACCCTGATGAGACCCCAGGGCCCAGCGCAGGAGCATTGGTGGCTTCCCTGCACCCTATGCTCCTCAAGCTGGGTCCTGAGTGCAGACTGGTGACTGCCTGAGGAGTTCAGTGTGCATACTGAGGCCTGGCATTTGTGGGGTGATGGTACCCTGATTGCCTGGTTATATGTCTGAAGAAGCTCAGTGAGCTGGGCAAGTACACCTGTGATCCTAGCCCCTGGTGGCTGCCTCTGCCAGGTGTCCACAAGCAGCTTCTTCCCGGATCCCGGACAACCCTGGAGCCCACCATCCACACCTGGGGAAGGTGGTGGTCAAGGTGGTGGCAGTGATGAGTGCAAGGCGCAGGACAGAGTGTATTTCCGGATGTGTCTCTTGGATGTTTTACTATGGGTAAACACACTGCCGTGTATCCAGAGTCAGTGTGAGTCAGCTATGGGTATATGTGATGTGGAAAAACCTTGACAAAATAATATTTAGTAAAAGTTAAGTTCCAGAAGAAAAGTGAAATGACTGATATAAAATAAACATATATTAAAGATTTATTCAACTCCACAAGGGATAGAGGCTGATGTAATAATCAGTTCAAAAGAAGTAAAATAAAACAAAACAAATTTATATGGAGTGAAGAAGCAGTGAAATCAATGTTCAAATAGAGGTAAAACTTGTTTCCTCTGAGGTGGAGAGGAGGTCAGCTCAGTCCATCTAACAGTTTGTACATCACAGACAAGTACTATTTTACACAGCTTTCAGTCATCAATAATTGATGATGTTGTGAAAACCTGCCATAGGCATGGAGTGGTGTCCTCTGGGGACCATACAGTGCACCATGCTCAGTCCTCCACACGCACACAGCAACTGGTGATGCTGAGAGGCCCAAAGCCCAGGGTTTGCAGCAGTTTTATACATTCTTTGGAGAAGGCAGGGACCCCCACATACATCATAGCATCTCTTATCAAATCATCACACACCACTGGAAAATCAAATAACAACTCTAAAACATGATTAGCACATTCATTGGTGGGAACAAGTTGGGTAGGGATGATTGGTTACTACAAGAGGGGGATTCATTTGAACTGATTGGTTTAAGCCAAGAGGGGTGTTTGTGCTGAACTACATGGTTTCCCAATACGTTATCAACCACCATAAACTACTGGGAGGGTCATCTGGCATCCCAGGTATTTCCCTGTCTCATGCTGATTGGTGGCTGCTAGGGGCTTGCAGCCTAGCCTGACTGAGTCAGGGACACCTGGTGCAGCAGATCTCTCCTGTTATTTGTAGATAAACAACTTAGCAGGGTGGGAATGTGCCTAGGAGTGCTCTGTGGGTCTTTCCAAGGACAAAGGTGATGTCCCTTCCTTGGACAGGCTTTGCTCTGAGGTAGAGGCTGGTTTTTCATCTTTTATCAACTTTTACACCCCTTTTAGCTGTGTTTTAAAGAACGTTGATAAATTTTACTCCCCTTTGTTAAATGGGATTAGAGAAGCAATGTTTTCTTTTCTTCCCGTAGTTGGCTTGAGTGCACCCACTGCAGAGGGAAATGCCTGCTGGGGGTCTAAGAACTTTGATACCTCGCTTTTTCTTTTTCTCAAAATCCTGTCCTCATTATTAAATTGGCATTAACTGGCTTTGAGAACAGGAACCGAACTTTTAGTCACAAATTTTGGCACCCCAGAGGGGACTTTAGAGGAGCCCCCTCTCTGCTTTCTTGGGGAAGCCTAGCACTTGAAACAACTGCAAGCGGAGGATTAGCTTTTTGAGAGCTGACTACTGGAAAGTTAGGAGATATGCTAGCGTTCCTGGGATCAGACCTAACCAGAGGAGCTAATCCTGTAAGTAAAAGGAGGGACTGAGGGACTCCCAGCAGCTGCCGAAGCCCCTTTTGCTTCAAGGAACCTCCCTCATTTCTTCCCTGCACTGTAAGGATTGCTCCATCTCTGTCTACTTAAAAAGAAGGGGACACTGAATGCAGTAAAGTCACCACACTGAGACCCTTGATTTTACACTTCTGGTTGCCCCTATGTGAGAACATCTGGTCCACTCATGGGGAAATCTATGGTGCCACTGATGTAGGAGTCATAATTAAATGGGAGTTAAAAACCTGGGGAGATTTTTCTCTTATCTGGTCTGTCTGTTTTAAAGGTTATTATAGATTCTTTCTTGGGGATGATCTTGGCTGAATGTGTATCTAAAAGATGATTTTTAATTGTAACAACCTGGTATCTGAATGGGTTTTTGAAGCATTGCACAATCTTGCAGTTAAAAGTTGGGTTTAGGTAATTGTTTAGTTTATGATTTCAGATAATTCATGCCAGAGAACTTAAATACTTAGGATGAAAAATTAAAGAACTCTACTTCCAAGTTGGCAAGTAACTCCCAATCATTTAGTTTTATTTTTTCATCAGTTTTTGAACTGGGTAGCCTGGGAGGATTTCACTAGGTGTACCAGTGCATTAATTTGGGCAAGGATAGTAAATTATGATATGGTATCTGTTCCCCTCAGTGTGTAGGATTTAGGAAAGGAAAGTGTTGGATTGGGACATTGGTCTGGCTTATTGGAATGACATTGAATAGCAACAGTCTTGGGAATTTTTAAAGCTTAATTTTGGATATACATGGTAGTATGTGGTTCTCTTTTGGAATTTTTTTTCAGGTGATTTAATGTAACTTGATACTACTTTAGGAACTTCAGAACAAAGAAAGTGGCTTAATGATCCTGAAGGAATTTCTTCTGATGGTAGCTTTTATATTATCAAGTAAGATCCTATTTTCAGTTTTGTGTGAGCAAGGTTTTCTGGTGTAGGAAGATGTAAAGGTATGAAATTTTGTGAATTGTGTCTTAAACTTGTATCATAATTTTCAATATCCAAACCTGAAAATTGTGAATTATGGTTAAAATGCCTTAGGCATGAGGCTTCTCCTCAGAATTCCAGTTTTTCTTGCTCCTTCCAGACCTCAGCCAGGACTTAAGTTGAAATGCAATAGAAGAAGCCTTCGAGCTCAGTAGGAGACTGATCTGAGGCCCAAGGGGGGAAAAAAAAAGTAAAGGTGTCTTTTACCTGAACTCAAACTAGATTAAACCAAAAAGTAAATTGTATTGTATTTACTAACTACTGGCCAGTAATTTTTTCTAGGACTCTTGCTTTTTCTTAGATTCTGTATTTTTTGAGCTCATGATTTTGATCCTACAGACCTAAGTTAATGTTTTTCTGGTCAGTTCTATTTTTGATCGACTGTGGAGTTTTTTTAAACATTGCAACGGAGATTTCACCTGAGAAAAGCTACAAGGCCTTGTGTTATGTGTGCACACTTGTGTTATGTGTTGTATATCTGTATGTGTGTATGTCCTTATATCATGCAGTGATATGACAATTGGCAGATATATGAGGAACGCTCATGAAAAATTAAAAAAATGGATCCAAATATCTTTGATTCATGTGATTCAAATGGTTCAATTTATTTAATTTTTTAAAAGAGAGAGTGAGAGAGTGGGGAGAGAGAGAGAGAGAGAATTTTTTTTAATATTTATTTTTTTTTTAGTTCTCGGCAGACACAACATCTTTGTTGGTATGTGGTGCTGAGGATCGAACCCGGGCCGCACGCATGCGAGGCGAGCGTGCTACCCGCTTGAGCCACATCCCCAGCCCTCAAATGGTTCAATTTAAATTGGATAAATAGATGAAAGTAAAGATGTCTTTAAAATTAAGCTTATAAGTTTTTCTAGGTGTTAAAAAAACTAATAAAATGTTGATGTCTATGAAATAATCTGCCTAAATTCAGAAATTTACAAGGATTGTTTCAAAATGTGAACAGAAAAGGAGATTAACAGATGGAAAAGAGAAATTAAAGGTTCTAGGTATGGTTTTAATAGAGGGAAAATGTGGTTTTGGATAAGAGAGTCTATGTGATTAAGTAAATAAGAGGTTTTATGTAAGTGATAAAGAAGGTCTGTGTAAGTTGGAAATATGTGTAAGTTTTTTGAGCAAGTAATCTTTAAAAAAATTAAAAATTATACAACTATGGTTAAACAACAACTGTTATTTTGCAATATTGTAATATGTTATTTCTTTAAGAACTAAATTTGGTTAATATAAAAACATCAATGTAATTGTGGTGCTATTAATGTGTTCATATATTCCAGGTATAAAAGTCTGTAAGAAAAAGAGCATTATATCAAACTGGTGTTTTAAAGTTGTGTGGTAATTTTAGGCTTAAAAGAAAAATATGTTGGAGATTTATTTATATCATTTGTGTTCTATAACTGGACTTGTTATCAATAAGATATATAAAGTTCTATGTTACTTTTTACACTGAGATACAATTTAAATGTATTTTTAAGTTAATGAGAACCTAATCTGTGTAAAGGTTGATATTGTAAAACACAAAAGTACTTTGCTACTTTTCTACAAAAGTTTAAAAGCTTTCAGCCCTTCTTTAATTCACGTTTTAGATATGATATTATATTGTGATATATATATATATATATATATATATATATATATATATATATATTATGATATATATTCATGTGAACTTGAGCAACAATTTATGTAGGCTTTATAAAATGATGTCTAAAAATCAAAGATCAGCTTCAGAACTATAGTACTTAAGATTTATGAAGAGCCCTGCCTTACCTGAGATAAGGCTCTATGTCCCATCTCACAACATGTAAAAATGACTACAAAAGAAGTAGGCCAGATTTCAGTACATTTAAAGTTGTGTCCAAAAGTTGGGTTTTGTCACGATTACTAGGATCTCAAACAGGGGATTATAATGTATAACTCTGCCAAAATTCAAGGTAACTAAATATGTTTTTACTCTTGTAATTCTATTTTGTAGTTTTCTTATAAATGGTCTAAAGATTGCCTGTTAAGGTTTTGCAGAGGTACTGATTTAAGAACACACATCCTGGGTTGATTTAAGATAATGAGTTATCACCTACAGGATAGAGAGATAGGCATTAAAGCCCAGTACTCTTAATATAAGGCTGTTGAAATTTATTTGCTGGATGTTTAAGATTAAGTTTTAAAAATAAAGTTAAATTAAAAGGGCCAAGAAAACCAATATTTGGCTCTTGCCCTCTGAGTCAGTCTGAATCCAGGGAACAAGGGACATCTCTAAAGAGCTTTGCAACTCTGGGCCACATAACCTCCTGATCAGGGAGATTAATGAGATCACTGGAGAACAGAAAGCCAATCAGTGCATTTGCTATGAAGAGGAGGGTCATCAGAGAAGGGAGACATCCCTGATGCTTCTGAGGGAAGCCACATGGTCAAGCAAGGCCTGGACCCATCCTAGCGCAAATGGCACTAGTGGAACTGAGAAGCTGCTGTAAAGTTCCCCCAGGATTCCCATGGAAACTCAGCTGACTGTTAACAATAGATAGAAATAAAAGTCAGTTTGACTGCTTCATCTTAAACACCTAGCAAAGACAGTTAAAGCCAAAACACAGCTATTTCTGGGCATTTTAAATAATAATAATAGTTAAATGTAACTTCCAAGAATAAGTAAACTGGAGGCTACAAAAGAGATTCTTAGGCAGGAATGCCTGATAACTATCAAAAGGAACTGCCAGAGTAGTTTTTAGTTTAAAGCCTACAGCTATTTCTAACCTACACAGGTAGGCTTAGTGTTTGCTAGTATGATTATTCAGCCCTAAGTAACAGAATTAAAGGTTTCTCTATTAGACACAGAGGTCATACTAGTAAAAGGATTTTGCAAGATCAGATGACATTAAATTATTAAACTATCTTAAGGGGAAGGACATCTGTAACCCTGAAAGTTAAATGTTATGTTTACAGTTCTGATAACTGGGGATGTTAAAGCCTGGTGAGGGAACTTCTATACAGTGACACGTTCCATCTGCTGCAACATTCATTCAGTACTCATGGTTTTTGTTTCTCTCATAGAAGCACCCATCCCCAGATGACAACTTGTTTTTCCCCCACCAGACTTCAAACAGAACTGACTTCTGAAAGGGAACTCATGTCCCCTATGTCGTCATCCCTCATGTCGTCTCCCACGTCGTCGAGCCCCCTCATGTTCGACACCCCTTTTCAGCTCTGAAGCAGCCGGAACGAGCCATTGCCCCTTCTCCTTACAGCAATAAAGAGTTTCTAAAATTAGGGGGGAATGAAGCCAGAAATAGATAAACAGTGTAGATAGGTAAATCGAGTCAGGTTGAATCTAGGAAGCCAATTTTGAGTGAGTCTGGGAAATTGAAGACTGTCCCCTGAGGATTACTGTTTATCAAGATGTACAGCCTGCCCAAATAGGCCCCCAACTGAGGGAACCATGATTGGTTCCCAAGTTTCCAGACAAAGAGGGGAATGAAAAACCAGCCTCTACCTCAGAGCAAAGCCTGTCCAAGGAAGGGACATGACCTTTGTCCTTGGAAAGACCCACAGAGTACTCCTAGGCACATTCCCACCCTGCTAAGTTGTTTATCTACAAATAACAGGAGAGATCTGCTGCACCAGGTGTCCCTGACTCAGTCAGGCTAGGCTGCAAGCCCCTAGCAGCCACCAATCAGCATGAGACAGGGAAATACCTGGGATGCCAGATGACCCTCCCAGTAGTTTATGGTGGTTGATAACATGTTGAGAAACCATGTAGTTCAGCACAAACACCCCTCTTGGATTAAACCAATCAGTTCAAATGAATCCCCCTCTTGTAGTAACCAATCACCCCTACCCAACTTGTTCCTGCCAGTGAATGTGCTAATCATGTTTTAGAGTTGTTATTTAATTTTCCCGCGGTGTGTGATGATTTGCTAAGAGATGCTATGATGTATGTGGGGGTCCTTGCCTTCTCCAAAGAATGTATAAAACTGCTGCAAACCCTGGGCTCAGGGCCTCTCAGCATCACCAGTTGCTGTGTGTGTGTGCAGAGAACTGAGCTAGCTCGTAATAAACACCTCTTTGCTGTTTACATTGATCTTGGTCTCTGGTGGTCTTTTGGGGGTCCCGAATTAACACTTCCTGTCTTCAGGCTCCCTCTTCTCTGCTCCTTGTGCTCCCGCCTCACTTTTCCTTTCCTGGACTGAGCCCTTAAGCACTGTTCATTGCCTTGCTCTGTTTCCCACCCTTTTTTTGTTCCTCTTGTCCTGTCCCATGTGAGATCTGCTCCTTCTGCTGCCTAGTTCATGATTCGCCTGCCCACACAGCCTTTGCCCTTGCTGTCCCCTTTCCCATTGAGTGATGTGAGTGTGTATTTTATGTCATTTAACCTTGGTATACCTTAACTTTTATTTATTTAATGCTGGCAGTCTAGTTTTAAGACTCATTTTATGTTTTTCATGTCTTGAAAATTTTTTATCTAGTCTTTCTTTCTTTCTTTCTTCCTTTCTTTCCTTCCTTCCTTTTCTTTTATTTTTTTGTTGAAATGGCCATTCTCTGTGGTTTTGGCTCCTGTGCCCCTTTCCCACTTAGATCATTAGCTCCTCAGAGGCACTGTGCATGCAGGAGGACCAGATCCCACCTGGCTGGGCATGGTGTAGCAAGGATGATGCAACATTCTCAGTGACCACACTGGACCAGAGGGTCCTGCTGCAGCTGGGAGGCAGGCACAGTGGGCCTCAGTCAACAGCAGCTCTCAGCCCTGCCCACCATCCTGGGTGAGGTTCTCTGCCCCAGCCTGGCCCAGCCACGCTATACATGGCAACCTGGGTGGCACCTGTCTTCTCCTCATTTGCTTTGGACCCAGCGTCCATCACAACTCAGTACCCTGCTGAGGATGTGCAACTGTCCTGGTGAAGCCAGTTTTAAAGATAGGTATTCAGTGTAGTTAGGTAAATCCGGTCTAATATCGAGTAAAATCCAAAATGAAGGCCATGTTGAGAATGAAGTCCAGAAAAGCAGAACTCTTGGAATGTTATTGTCCCCAAGGCCCAGAGCCCATCCCAAAGAAATGTTAATGAAACAGCTCCCAGCAGCAAACTTGAAGATGCTGACCCAAAAGTCCTTCCTGCTCAGATTACTTCTTTGGCCCACCTGTGCCCCACCCTTTGGGCCTTCCCATCTACATTCCATCACTGAAAGATAACAGAACAAAGTACAGGAATGGGGGGGAACCAGATGAAAACCTTAGCTATTAAAAAGGGGAAGACATCACCCTTCCATAGATTCCACCTCTTGGGTCCCCTTCTTCCTCAGGGAGAAGTCTTTTCTGCTGTCCTTTAATAAAGCTTCTACTTTCCACTCTAAACTTTCCTCCGTGTGCTTCTCTGGTGTTATACTTAACATTGGGGAAGCAAGGACTTGTCACCAGTAAACAACGGTAACACTGGGGGCATGTTCAAAAAGCAGGTGCAAAATGCACTATGACAGGTCTAAGTACTGCAGAGTCCCAAGACCTTGAGTCACACAACAGTTCAGGTTGTGTAAGGGTCCGGCGGAGCGTCGGAGAAAGAGACCATACAAGAGACTGGCTCCATGCAATTGGCAAAAGGGGATTTATTGGGGATCCATTCCAGCATGCTGGGGCTCCGTGCTCACTCAAGAAGGGAGAGCAGCCCAGAGCCCAGAGCAGAGGTCGAGCAGAGCTTAAGTACACTTTTTGGGGAGGGGGGGCGGTTTTGCATACATCAGAACAAATCATCATGAGGCGAGGGAAAATTGAACAACAACTCTGAGACGTGATTAGCACATTCATTGGCTGGAACAGAGCGGGCGGGGGTGATTGGTTACTCCTAAGCGGGGTACACATTTAAACTGATTGGTTTGGGCCCTGTGACAAACTGCACAGGGCCCTAGGCTAAATGGCCAGTAGGGCGTTGTCTTAACTATCTCAGGAATTTCAGGTTCTGGGTGTAGGAGAGGAACTTTGCAATGCCCGGGTCTTTTACATGTTAATTTTGCAGTTTAGAATCAGCTTAGAAATTTTACCCTTACAGTTGCAGTAGCTGAAAATCTAAGAGAGATCCAAAATCTGAACTACAGGGCAAGCAAGTCACTGTGGAAAGCTCTTCAGCTTTGTCAGTGGCTCTGCCCAAAAACATGACCTTGAGCAAGAATTAGTTCCGTATGCTTTTTCACTAATTGATTCCGATGTTGTACTTTATTAACACTTATTTTCTTTCTTTGGATTTTTTTCATGATGTCTTGAGTTGGTTTCTTGCACATCTTACTTTAATTCCTGCTTGTTTATAAAAGTGGTTTGACTCCTTCTGGGGACATAATGTGGGTGTTGTCTGTCACAGTGAGGAAGAGATGTGTCACAGGGTGGGCAGTGCCTTAACTGAACCCGGGGAGTTCAAAAGGAATTCTCTATAAAAGAACATTCAGGAGAAAGGAGCATCAGAGGAAAGCTGACCTGTGGAACTGGAGAAGCAGGTCCAGATGCCCCATGTCCAGACCCCTCTTGCTTGGAGTTTGCTCTTGATTCCAAAGACAATGGTGAGCTGCAGGAAAAGAAGTGTTCATTGGTGCACTGTTAAGAAGGTCCCTGGACTTGGTTCACACCTGGTGAATGGAGAGAAAGTGCACATGGGCACCAGGGGGATGTTCAGATACAGGAGCATGAGATGCTTCAGCCTCAGCCATGTGGCAGATGATCCATGAAGCAGCTGGCACAGAGAGACAGGTGCCACACTGTGTCACTCAGAAGCAGAGAATAGGACAGAGGTTACCAGGGTGGGGGCAGAAGAGGGTGAGCAAGGACTAGTCACGGGGTGCAGTGGCCTTTATTTTTTATTTGCCCTTATTAGTTATATATGATAGAATGTGTTCTGACACATTGTACATACATGGAGTATAACTTCTCATTCTTCTGGTTGTACATGATGTGGAATTACATTGGTGATGTAGAATTACATTGGTCATGTAATCATATATGCACACAGGGTAGTAATGTTCAATTTATTCTACTGTCTTTCCTCTTCCCATTCTCCCTCCATTTCCTTCATTCTCCTTTGTCTAATCCAAAGTACTTCTATTTTTTCCCAACTCCCCCCCCCCAACATTTTGTGCAGTGGCCTTTTTAGAAAGAGAATACCTGTCATTCTACTGTCTGGTAGGGTGAACATGATCCATACAATGACATGTACATCTCAAAATGCCCCCCCCCAGGGGCTTTCATCACGTACCACAAAGAGACAGTGTTGGAGGGCATGGAATATGCTAATTACCTGCTTTAATCATTGTGTTGTAAGGGTCCGGCGAAGCGTCAGAGAAAGATACCACACGAGACTAGCTCCATGCAATGGCAAGGGGGATTTATTGGGGATCCGTTCCAGCGCGCTGGGGCTCCGTGCTCACTCAAGAAGGGAGAGCAGCCCAGAGCCCAGAGCAGAGGTCAAGCAGAGCTTAAGTACACTTTTTGGAGAGGGTGGGGGGCTTTGCATACATCAGAACAAATCATCATGAGGCACGGGAAAATTGAACAACAACTCTGATACATGATTAGTCCATTCATTGGCGGGAACAGGCTGGGCAGGGGTGATTGGTCACTTCTAAACTGGGTACACATTCAAACTGATTGGTTCGGGCCCTGTGACAAATTGCACAGGGCCCTAGGCTGAATGGCCAGTAGGGCGTTGTCTTAACTATCTCAGGAATCTGGGTGTAACAGAGGAATTTAATAACACCTAATCTTTTACATTTTAATTCAAGCTTTCCAGCTTAGGAACTTTACCCTTTCAGTGTAATATATACATGTATTGAAGTACCACATTGCACCCCATGAATATGTACAATTATGTCAATTAAAAAAAAGCTGAAGAAAAAGAAAATTCCTAACACCTTCATGATTTTACTTAATCAATAATTTCATGATTTCACCTCCTAAATCAATCTCCACATGTGGAAGATTTATATGTAAATGCTACATATTCAGAGCATAAGATAAAGCACTTTGCATAGTTTTCTCACAATGCACCACAATTAGAGTTTACTTTGACACTATGTTCAAATTTCCACAATCCCAGCTCACCAATTTAACATTCATTCAGCATAAAAGTTTTAAGGCCTAGAGTGCTTGGGATATGGAGTTAGGCACTAGTGATGGCAGATGAAGAGGAAGTAGGTCGCGAACTGGAGGAGCTCACATCTAGTGTGGAATGCAGGCAGTCAAAAGTTAATTTCCACAACACTGGTTAGTAACAGCCATGATTAGGTACATGATATTTGAACAAGTTGTGAGTTAAGAATGATGTATGCCAAATGGAAATATAGGCCTCAGATGTAGCACCATAATAGATTGTAGAATGTGCTGGTCTCTAATTGGAACCAGCTTCAATGGCCAGCAAGTGGTGGGTGGGTTTCTTTTTGCAGCATATGGAATAAATATGGCAGTGTAAATTATAGGTATCATTCTTATTCAGTGCAGTCAATGGTAGCCAAAGCTATTTGAAGCAAAGAAGGGATGTGATTGTCAGTTTTGGAAACAATAATTCTGGTAGCAATGTGGAAGCTGAGCATCTGGTGGGAAGACCTCTTAGGAAATGCATTGAATGGTGGGATCATCAGTACTCTTGGATATGAGAAACAGAGAGTACATAGAGACAGCAGGTTTCCCTTTGTCAGCCTGGCAGGACGAGGTGGACTGTGGATGTCACCTTTCCAGAGTCTTCCTCTTCATGTCCCCTGAGGCAGCTGAAACCTGGATACCTAACTGAAGCTAATGAGCTGTGTGGGACAGGACGCTCTCGGGGCCACTAAAGCAGACATGTTGAGCATTGCAGTCCCTGAAGAATGCATCTTGCTTGGTAGCTTGTAAAATACTCCTGAGGTACAACATGAGCCTGTTTTTCATGAGTAGATTCCAGAGACCTTAGGGTCAGCCTCTGCTCAGCTCCAGGCTCAGTTGTCTGCCCTGGGTCCTGCTCCCTCTGGGCACCACAGCTTTGTAGAGCCGGTGGGCAATCTTCCTGCCAGAACTGGGGTGGCTCCTGTGCTGACAGTGATTTAAAAGGTGCTGATGTTGCCTTTGACAGAGCCAGAGTGAGTAGCAGTCTCTGCTCCCCTCACCTGCCAAGCATCCATTTTCAAGGGTTGTCCCAGGGTGGGTAGTTAAAGCCTGCTGTTGATATATGTGGTTTATGTGTGTCCTGAGGGTCTGCTATACCACTTCATCCTCAACCCACAGTTAGAGCCTGCTGTCCATATATGTGATTTATATGTATCCTAAGGGTTCTGCTCTACTACTTTACTCCTGACCCCTCTCTGCAGGTCAGGAGTCAAATCCACCACTTTGTAATCTCTGAATTACTGTATTTGGGGGCCAGAATTCATGTGATTCCACTGGATACTAACTTTTCTGCCAACATGCCAATCTTCTGATTTCATCCTTCACAGACTGTCTTGCTCCTGCAGAAGAAAGCTGAGTGTATGTGACCTCTACTGTTGTCTTGTGGAAGATGATGATTGTTCTTGGTCCAACCTGCATTCAGTTGCACCCTAGGCCAGTGGGTTTCCCCTCATCCTGATCCCTTAGACCCAAAGGTGATAGCGTTTCCTGGAGCATCATCATCCACACATGAGTCTGCTGTTAGAGCAAGTCCTAGCTAGAGGAGGAATCTGCACTCCGGGTTAGGGGAACACCCCTGCACCACAGGAGTGACAGGATATAAGTGCTCTCATTCATTCAAATAAAATGTGAGGTGCTGTATCTTACAAGTGTGAGATCTGCATGGCATGCTAGATCTGCAGTGTATGGTGAGATGCATACAGGAGGAAAGCCCTGATTAGATGTTCCTGCCAAGTTACAGGAATCAGCTTTGCCTGTTACTGTGGACTGCCACCATCCACACACCAATGGAATATAAGAAATAGCAATGTGTTAAGTAATAATTTAACTATATAAGCATAACTTTGTCAATGAGTGTGGGGTGGGATAAGACCAGTACCTTCACATTAGGCTTTCACCAGGAGCAGGCATGTATAGCAGAGAAACACTGCACTTGATGGGCAGGATCAGATCATACTATTTTTATAGGTTGAATCCCCCCAAGATACATTGAAATTCTAAACTCTGGCACCTGTGAATGTCATCTTACTTGGAAATAAGGCCTGTGCATATGTAATTAAGTTAAGATGAAGCTTTGGTCCATTTGGCTGGGCCTTAAACTAGCACAACTGCTCTCTTCTTAAGGAGAATAGGAGAGACTGACAGGCAACAGGAGAACAGCATTGAGTGTGCAGGAGAGGTAGAGAGAGGTGCAAGCCCCAGAATGTGAGGGGTGCCAGAAAACCACCAGAAGCCCAAGAGAGAGGTGTCAGAGGGAACAGGGCCCTGTGATGCCAATTCTGCACCTTTGGAACTGTGAGATAACAGATTCCTGTTGTCTTAAGTCATTTGCTGTCCACAGCCCTGTGCAACTGGTACAACCACATAGAAAGTTGTGTTAAAAGCCCAGGCTGTCTAACTACATTGTGTGGCAATGATGAGTCTTTCCAGAATGTGTCCTTTTTTTTTGGTTCAGATTACCTTCTGTGCATTGCCAAGAAAAGTGAAGTCATGTGAAGGCACAGCTAGAACAAGTCATTAGGCTTCCAGTGTCTACAGAGAAACCAAAGACTCTTCTAAAATGCTGTGAGAGACATCCCTGGGCACCATGGCAGGCTGGAGAAGCCCCTCTTATGATGAGCAGTATAGCACAGAGAGCAGCAAGGTGAGTGCTAACACTGCAAACCCAGTTCTGGATCAATTCTGTCCTTATCAGTCTTGAAATGAGGCCTGCCCATCCATCTGAGAGACACAGATTGTGAGCCAGGTTGTCTTGAAGAATGTGCCAAGGTCAAGGCATATTTACTGCAGATATGACATCAGATCTATGGCAACACAGATCTATCCAGGTTTTAGCACACAACTAAAGGATAACAGCATTGGTTCTTTCCTTAGGAAGGAAAAAGGGCTCTACCATTTTTATCAGGAAGTAAGTAGGTTCATACTTTAAAGTCTCAAAGCTATTAATGACAGATTTATACCTGTAATACAAGTATTCTGAGTAAAACATCCCAAATTAATTGTGAACTTTGGCATGATGGTAACTGTCGTCAAAGCAGTCACTGAAAACATTTAGGAGTATAAAGGGTTATATACTCATGACTGGTCATGGGTTTTGCTAATAGAAAAATGATGTTTATAGGAGATTAACAGTCCTGCAAGATTCTACACAATGTAGCATTAAAGGAAAAAGTTTGAATATGTGTGACAGCTTATTACCATGTGTCTTGGAGGCCTGGAGGAAACTGAAAATAATTGCATCCTCCCAACTGACCTGGTTTTTCAGGTGTTTAAAACTTCCCTATAATGGGAAATAAGCTATTAATGACTATTGTTTGAGATTTTCTTCTGTTTCTCCCTTGTACACTTAAAAATGTCTATAACCATGAATTTGTTATCAATTGACTATCACAGCTTTAAAGCATCATTTTTTAAAAATTTTTATCTTTATGCCAGACTCCTTTTTAGATTGTGGTGATATTATCATATTACTCTCAGGCTGGGGCTATAGCTCAGTGGTAGAGCACATGTCATGGATTCTTTCCAGCCCCACCAAAGTAGAAAAAAATGATAAGACATTATTCTTGTTCAGGCATTATTTCCTATCAAATTTGCATCATGAGAGTGGTGTGTGAATGTTGGGGGGTGGGGAGAGTGTGAGTGCAATGGGGCAGTTTTTAGGCCTAATGAAAAGATAATTGTTTTGTGAAATTGGTATTTTAGAAATGCAGAATGAGAAATTGAAAGAATAAATTGATTGGTTACACTGAAGAAATTTAAGAGTCTTGAAGTGAGAGAAAAGAACAGATTACATGTTGGGTTGGTAGTTGTCCAGGGTTCTGCTGAAAATAGTACCAATGACGGTTACTCAGGATTGGTCATCCTGAAATGTGAAGTCTGTATGCAACAAATTCTGAAACCATGTCTAGTAGAAGCTTTACAGTCAATAAAATGGTTCTAGGAGCTAACAACTCAAGATTCCCTTGGTTTTCTCAATAAAGCACATTGTCCCCCTTTAAATAAAATTGCCAAGTGGATTCCTTTTCTATGTATCTTTGGAGAATAAATTTATTCTCTACCCAAAACAGAATAAGAGCACCAGTTTCAATTTCACCAATTTCAATTCCAGACACATGGATAAGAGGAATAGCAAATTTGTAATTTATTCAGGGAAATTTGATTTAATTTTTGGAGAAATTCGAGCTATCTTTGAAGTTCATTCTGTCATGGAAAGGCAGGGTCTCGAGGCAGTGAAGAAATTGTGCTGCAATGAATTTAAATCCTGTCTCTAGGTGAGTCTACAGGAGAATTCCTAACCCCTTACACCCTCAGAGCCCTCCAACTCAACAGAGGGAATGGCCATGCTATATCTTGAGAGTAGAGGCACCAGCTGTGCATGGGCCAGAGGAGGCCTGTGCACCTAATGGTGATCACACCCCTCTCTTGCCAACAAGGAAGGGACAGAGGAAGTGCCCACCCTCCCAGTCAAGGCCCACCTACCCAGGCTCTAAGAAGGCCGGGGCTGAACCTTCAGGGAAGGTTGTTGGTGTTGGTGCCATGCAGGTGTGATGGAGAGTGCCAACCATAGCTCCTTCGTGGGCTTCACTCTCCTGGGCTTCTCCAGCAGGCCCCAGCTGGAGGCCGTGCTCTTCCTGGTCATCCTGGTCTTCTACTTCCTGAGTCTGCTAGGCAACAGCACAATCATGCTTCTGTCCCTCATGGATCCTCGCCTCCACACCCCCATGTACTTCTTCCTCTCCAATCTCTCCTTTATGGATCTCTGCTTGACCACCTGCACTGTCCCTCAGACGCTGGTCAACTTCAGGGGCAGGGACAAGACCATCAGCTATGGTGGCTGCGTGGCCCAGCTGTTCATTGCCCTGGGCCTCGGGGGAGTGGAGTGCGTGCTCCTGTCTGTCATGGCCTATGACCGCTATGCAGCTGTCTGCCGCCCACTGCACTACATGGCTGTCATGCACCCCCAGTTGTGCTTGCGGCTCGTGGTGACTGCCTGGCTGACGGGGTTCGGCAACTCCGTGGTGCAGACGGCGATGACCATGACACTGCCCCTCTGTGGTAAGAACCAGCTGGATCATTTCTTCTGCGAAGTCCCAGTGATGCTGAAACTGGCCTGTACTGACACCTCCATCAACGAGGCTGAGCTCTTTGCTGTCAGTGTCTTCTTCTTGGTGGTGCCCCTGTCTCTCATCCTGGTGTCCTACGGCCACATTGCTCACACAGTCCTGAGGATGAAGTCGGCTCAGGGTAGGCGGAAGGCCTTTGGGACCTGTGGCTCGCACCTTCTGGTGGTGATCATTTTCTTTGGTACTCTCATTTCCATGTACCTCCAGCCACCCTCTAGTTACTCACAGGATATGAATAAAAGCATAGCTCTCTTCTATACTCTGGTGACTCCTGTGCTGAACCCCCTCATCTACACTCTGAGGAACAAGGAAGTCAAGGGCGCACTGAGGAGACTGGTGAGAACTGCTGACTCGAGAGAGAGTTAGCACAGGGGTGCCTGGCCCATGCCTTTGTGCACTGGCAGACTTCTGGGTGCACAAGTTTTAGTTTCACCAGTCTCTGTAAAGCACCTACTGTGTACCAAGCACTCTCTAGGTCCTTGAGATTATATATAGAGAGATAGCTGAAATCAAAGTAGAGAGACTTCTGTCCTTGTAGAGCTAAACTTTATTATGGGGAGAAAATAAGTAGGATGAGCTAAAATTAAATTGTGGCATATTGTGTATTGGAATGTTCTATGGAAATAAACAAATTATATGTATGCACTGATGAATCCAGCCCAATTCCATCTTAAGATTGGGAGACATCTTGTCACAAGGTCATAAAAAGTTCATTTCTGTTTTACTGCAAAATGCTAAGGTTTCCATTTGGCCTTCCAATATTTTGATATTTTAAAAAACTTGCTTGGCATTCCTGCCTGTGCTTTGAACCTACCAGCTCTCCTTGACCAGATAACAACCCTCCCTGATATGTCAGCTGCTCCTCATTATCTTTGATGTTGAAATCTGAGTCTGCTCCCTACCTTGAGATGTTAAACAATGTAGGTCATAAATCTGCTATCTGCCTTTGTATCACACTTGCCTGAACCCTGTCAGCTGTAATTTCCCAAGACACCTCCCTTTTTGTAACTTTCTGTGTTATAAAAATTTCCCTGTAATTAGACCAGCTGCTGTCTTCTGGCCCTGTTTTTCTGGGTAGGGGCAGATGCTGGCCAGCTCTCTCTTGTGTACACAATATAAGCTTGCTCTAATTTGGTTTAAATTGGAGTCGGTGGTCTTTCCTTTGCTTCATGGTTCAACATGCACAACATGGGTGATTCACACAGATGCAATTTTGAGATGAGAAGCCAGATATAAAACAATTCATATTGTATAATTCTTCTTTTTTTTTTTTGCTTGTCCAAGTGGTGACGTTTATTTATACCAATAGGTTACATTAGGTCATTAGTACCATAACTACATTATTGTTTAGAGTATTGTTAAGGTTGCTTATTCTGCAGTTACATTTCACACTTACAATATGCAACATCAGGAGCTTTGTGCAGCTCTTAAGAAAGTCCATTGTCTAAAGTTACTGTTAGGCAGGCAGAAATGCCTACCCTAAGTATAATTCTTCTTTATATAAAATTCCAAAATAAGGCAAAACTGATCTGTGGTTTTGGAGGTCAGAATAGTGATCTCCTTGAGGAGCAGTAACTTGAAGGAGAGATGAGAGAGGGGATTCTGGGGATTTGGTTATGCTCTGGTTGTTGATGTGGAGATCTGTTCATGCTCTGGTCCTTGATGTGGGGATCTGTTCATGCTCTGGTCATTGATCTGGGGATCTGGTCATACTCTGGTTGTTAAACTGGATGCTGGTTCTCTAAGGTATGTAATTAGTGAAAAAACATTGAACTGCACATTTAAATCATATACAATTTCTTTATGTACAATGAACTTTGATCTCATTTACATTAATTTTTTTAGTAACCCAGGTGATAATAGAATACCACAATATGAAAGAATCATGCTGAATACTTTCCTCTTTTCACACAGTTTGAGTTTATTTTCTAAGTGATCTAAGTTACTACTTACATGTAGTTGAACTACTGGGTGCTAAGATGTCTCCTGATATTAATGGTATTTAGCCAGACTAGAGTGAACCTTATCTAGCTTTCTCCTTTAGAGATTTCTATCAGAGGCCATTTTTGCAGTGAGTCTCTGCTCTGTTCTTCCTTCCCCATGAACACTCAGTAGTCAGTTTGTGAGGCAAAAATTAGAGTGATCATTTTCAAAAGAAAATTTTACTACTCAGTATTTTATTTATTTATTTATTTTAAAGAGAGAGTGAGAGAGAGGGGGACAGAGAGAGAGAGAGAGAGAGAGAATTTTTAATATTTATTTATTTTTTCTTAGTTCTTGGCGGACACAACATCTTTGTTTGTATGTGGTGCTGAGGATCGAACCCCGGCCGCACCCACGCCAGGCTAGCGCGCTACCGCTTGAGCCACATCCCCAGCCCCACTACTCAGTATTTTCATTGAAAGGATGTTTAATGTGTTTGTTTGTGTAAATGAAGGTTTACACATTTCATTTTCAATGAAAATCCACTATTTAGTAAAAAGAAAATATTTTCAAAAGTGAACATTTTGAGGTTTTTAAACGTGATGTTATATAGATATAGTAGTAGGGGTTGGAGGGGATTATAAAATAAAGCAACATGCATAATCATTTTCTGGTAAACTTAAAATATTAAAAATTAAAATATTTTCTTCTTGGGGCTGGGGATGTGGCTCAAGCAGTAGTGCGCTCACCTGGCATGAGTGGGGTGCTGGGTTCGATCCTCAGCACCACATAAAAAATAAAGATGTTGTGTCCACCGAAAACTAAAAACTAACTATTAAAAAAATTCTCTCTCTCTTTAAAAAAATATTGTCTTCTTGAGCTCTTTAAAATTTTGACAATGGCAAGTTGGAAGACTTGTAATGTTATTGTATTAATCAAATGACAGAGCACCAAAATCTTTATATAAACCAAAATAGATTGGTGAATTGCTGAGTTCTCTGAGGGAATCATCTCCTGTGTTGAACGTGCAAGTGACTTGCATTCATTGTTGGAACATAGTCCTGAGGATGTGACAGTTTAGTGACAGTTTCTTCTATTTTGCATCCATGGCAGCTCACTTCACTAGCATGACCACATCAGTTTCATGACTAAGGTCTTCTTTGCCCATGGGGGCACCTTCCAGGACTCCAGCAATACCTGAACCCACAGACAGCGCAACTCTCTGTGCAGGGCTGAAGAAATGAGGCTGTATATGAAGCTAATAATACAATGTCTTCATTGTCATGTTTATAGCCACAAGCTCAGCATGGTAGGGGCCTTGTTTACAACTAGCAGGACTTCACTCCAGGGATGAAATATTGGTGGCACCATTCCAGAAGTGAGGTGGCGGTCACCTGTGTTTGTTGACTGTGTTGCAGAACAGGATTGGGAGCTCTGTGTTTAAGGCTTCATGGACTCTCTGTTCTGCGCACTCTACCTGGCCTTTCCATGTGCTGTGTGGTATTGCCAGAGTACCAATCTGTGCTACCTCTTGTGAGCCTTGGCACCTCGCTCACACTTTTGTGAATGTAGGTGCTGCAGGGCATCTTCTTCCATAAGGTAGAGTTTCAGCGTTGAAAACTGTCTTTGGATGATATCTGTTAAGACTCAGACCTGGAATGTTCCCCAAAGGCACATGTGCTGAAGGCTCGGTCCCCAGTGCAGCAGTGTTCAGAGGTGGGCTTCTGGGAAGTGATTAGATTGTGAGGCTCTAACCTCATCAGCAGATTAATCCATTTAAGGACTCATAATTTAAATGGGAGGTGATGGTAGGAGGTGGGACATAGTAGAAGGGATTGGCTCCTTGGGAATGTGCTCTTGCTGAGGAGCTCTCCTCCACCAAGCCCTTCTGCCATGATTTTTCTGCCTTATAGTCAGCTTACCATGACTGAAACCTCTGAAATTGTGAACCAAAATAAAATTTTCCTCCTTCACATTGTTAATGTCAGATCTCTTTATCAGAGCTTTGAAAACCTGACTGACACCACATCCTTTCTCCTTAATCAGCTCCCTCATTAGCAGGTGAAGATTTGCTGGTGATTTTTATATTTTATTAAAATTAAAATTTTATAATTTTTTGTATTTAGGTCCAAACCTATTCTTATATTTGTATAACTTCCCCTATTTTCAGCAAATGATTCGGTACCACACATCTCAGGTACCCTCACCAGGTCTTCGTAGTGGTGCTTTCTGGCACATCATATTGTTGTAAATGTAAGTTGGATCATTTTTTTCTTTTCATGTCTTCTGCCCTCAAATTCAGTGCTTTTCCCATCTTAACTTAGCACTTATGCACTATGGCTGTAGCTCTTGCAGGTTTAAGGGTTATAGCACAAGATTCATTTTCTATTTTTTTTTAGAAAATTCATTCTTACTGTAGATCTTAGCAACTTTAGCATATGATTTTTTTAACGAGGCCTAGAACTTTCAACTTTTCACTTAAAAAAAGCACTTGTTGGCTTTACTTTGGCATTTCCAAATTACCTGCCTAAGTACTCCTGCACTTTAGGAGCCATTATTAAATAAAATGAGAGCAGGTGAAGATGAGGCAGGAGGAGAGATTCAAGGGCAGTGTGGCCTGGGAAGGAGGGCCTGGGTTCATACAGGGGCTCCAACCATATACCATGTCCTGAGAGCAGATAAAGGTGAAGTGGGAGGAGAGACTCAAGGGCAGTGTAGGCTAGGAAAGGGGGCCAAGTCCATGCCAGGGCTCCAATCACATACCATGTCCTGAGAGCAGATAAAGGTGAAGTGGGGGCATCCTTGTCCTTAGCCTCAGCCTCTCTGGACTCCAGGTCCTCCAGGTGGGCCAGGAGAAGACAGGCTTTGTGCTCCCAGTCTAGTTAGCATGTTGAGCTGCACATAAGCCACCAGCAACTTGAGGCAAGGAAAGTCCAGAGGCCGACAGAAATCCTCCAAGTTCTGGCCCATATGGGCATCTAGGGTGCAGGACGTCAGCAGTCAGCAGAGACCTGGCCTCTCCTTCCAAATGGTCTCCCGCAGCACACATGTGGGGCTGGGTTCCTGTGCCTCCACTGCCCCTCCAGAGGCCAGTCCACCCTATCCCAAGCCCCTTTGGCTTTCCAGGCAGTGGCAGACAGGTCACCAGGCAGGGACTGCAAAGAACCTTCATTGAAGGGAGCCCTAATTCAATGGTGTGACCAGCAGGCTTCAGGGAAGACACACTTTCCTCCCTGTCACCTGGACACCCCCTGCACTGGAGTGCAACCTCCAGGAGGGACTTTTCCTTGGCCCAGAATGCACAGGGCCTAGTAAGGCCTCATCCTGTGGCTTGTGCTACTACTACATGGCCTCATTCCCTACTGAAAGCATTTTCCTGAAGAGCATGGTCTGCCCCCTACACTCACAGAGTCCCTTGGGAACCATCTCAGTAGCCATTACTGAGCGAGGCCCAGTGTGAGTGGCTGCTCCCCACAGCTCTGTGGTTCCAGGAGAGGACAGGGTGGGCTAGCTGAACTGGGCTGGGCTGTGGTGGGGAGCGATTGTCCCAGGACCTTATTCGGATCCCCAGCTTCTCTTCTGCTCCACATCTGCCTGGGACCCCACCTTTAGCTCTCTGCCTTCTTCCTCCTGCAGGCAAAGCCCCAGACCTCGGTCTCCTTGCAAGAGTCAGAGGTGTGGGAGGCAGTGTTCTCTCAGCCTTCCCGAGCCACCCCCTGCACTTGTCCCCACATGGGAGAGAGGAGCCCTCTCTCTTGACCCCAGATCTACTCACTTCAAGTTCATCCAGTGGTCCATTGCCCTCCTTGGAGTAGGGCAGGATGCAGCCATATTTAGGGGAGGTTGTGAAGGTGTCACATATACCAACCCTACTTATGATGTCTTCAGTGAGTGACTGTTTTAGTTAGCTTTTTTTGTTGTTGTGACCGAAACACCTGTCAGAGGAGGAGAAGTTTATTCTGTCTCAGGTTTCAGTGGTCTTAGTCCACAGATGGCTGATTCCATTGCTCTAGGCCCAAGGTGAGGCAGCACATCCTGGGGGAAGGACCAGTGGAGGAAAGCTGGAGATCATGGTGGGGTCAGGAAGCAGAGGCAGGAAGGTGGATCAGGGGCTAGTGACCCACCCTCTCCAGCCACACCCTACCTGCCTACAGTTATACCTGGTCCATTCAAACTAGGATGGATTGTTGAGGTTGAAGCTCTCATCATTTTTTTTTTAAGAGAGAGTGAGAGAGGAGAGAGAGAGAGAGAGAGAGAGAGAATTTTTAATATTTTATTTTTTAGTTCTCGGCGGACACAACATCTTTGTTGGTATGTGGTGCTGAGGATCGAACCCGGGCCGCACGCATGCCAGGCGAGCGCGCTACCTCCTGAGCCACATTCCCAGCCCCAAGCTCTCATCATTTTACCTCTGAATATTCCTGCATTAGTGAGCTTTTGGGGGACACCTCACATTCAAACCATATCATTGACTAACTCCCACCCCACCACAGGAAGGGCCCAAATAGCAGAGATTTTACTGCTCTTTACACTGAATTATGCTAAGTGCCTGGTAGCATGCCTGCACACATATTTATCACAGGAATGCACTCAACTAGCTGCTTCTCAGATGTCTCAGTGGGCCTGGGGCCCAGCTGCCAGCCCCCAGGGCCCCTGTCTGGCTATACCTAGGTTGGAGCTCCCCAGATGGAATCTGGAACCTCCTTCATGATGGAAAAAGTGCTCAGCCCAGGGCCTAACTTACCATGAAGGAGAAGCCTGCAACCCTGGGTAGCCCACTCACAGGGCCAGGCTGGGCACGCACACTCAAACTCCCCACTTGGTCCAAACAACACCCAGGAACATTGCCCTTTGAGCAACCCAGTTTCCACAGAGCAGACAGGCTCAGAGAGCTGCCAGGCCTTCCTGAGATGGTTAAGAGGTGGCGCTAGGGCTTAGAGGTAGGGCACTCACATTGTAAACATCAGCTCCCATCACTGCCTGGTGGGTTGTGGGGGACCTTTGGTAGTGCACAGGAGGGTGGGAGCTTGGGTCCCTGCTACAAGGATGGCACGGGTGGTCCACCAGCTCTTCCAGCCTGGGGTCAGGGCTGGGGCCAAGAAGTAGGGTTCACACATAGGAACAGTGGCACAGTGTAATCTGACTCTGGCTGCAGGTGAGGTGGAACATCACAAATGGCTTCCTCAAAGTCCTACAATCCCATCCCCACCCTGACACACCATAGGAGGAGCCTGGGGCTGTCCATGTGGGATCCTAGTGGTGAGCTAGCCTGCATTGACTTAGAGATGGGAGTCACCAGAAGGAGAGGGACAGAGAATAAACTGCAGCTCACCAGACCTGGTGATACCCCTACCAACCCCAGAGCCAGGCTTCCCCCACCCCAGTAGCACAGCCAGTGGATCCCAGGATTCCCTCATGTAAACTCAGTTGGAATTCACATAGGAAACTAGGTGAGGTTGTCCCCTCAAATGTCCCTCCAGTCAGTACCCATGTTGGACAGTGAGCCCTGGGTTCCACCCCGCCTGCCATGCCAGTCCTCCTTTCCCTGAAGCAGCCATAATCAGGTTCCTTCTGTGGCCACCTCTGGGATCTCAGGAAGAAGGGGTGACATTGTGGAATACGCCTGGCCCTGGGATGATGGGCTGCCCCACTCTCCAACCTTTGGCCCCATGAGAAAGTGGGGAGAGGGTGCTGGGAGATACTTGGTAGAGGCAGGCCTGAGGGCAGGCCAGGTCTCAACACTGGATCTAATCTCTGGGTCTCTGGTTCTGTGTGGATTTGCTAGAAGCCCTAAAGAATCCTCGGTTTTCCTGCTAGGCAGAGAGGTAATGGATCCCCTCAGTGCTGGCCAGGCTGTGCCTCTTTGAGCCCTGGGGTGTCCAGGTCATGTGGGGTGGGGAGTTTAGAACCCATATCTGCTGGTCTTGGGCACCTAAACTTTGGGTTTAGACCACCAGGGTTTCCAGTCAGTTACCATCAGAGCAATGCTTCCCCTTTCCCTGGGGCTGGGGGCACTCTGGGCCAGCACGGTCCTCTGGGATCCCTGCCCCCATTACTCTTAACCTACTTGGTCAGGAGATCATACCAGTTCACAGTTCACATGCCCATCCGGCCCAGGACCCAAAAGGATCCATTCTCCTAGTCCCAGCCCATCGTCCTGCAGTAACCAAGGTCTGGCTCACGGGCACTGTGCTGGGGCCCATCTGCCAAGCACCTACAGAATGCTACATGCTTGGGATCTCACAACCCTGCCCTGCCAAGACCTGGGAGAGGAGGGAGCCCACAGGCTGAACCTTGAGATCCCAGCTCCTGGGACTGGTACTACCTGGACAAAGAGCTCCTGTGTGGATGGTCACCTCTGCCTGTCACTGAGAGCTCCAGCGAGACACTCAGGGTTGGCAGTGAATGTGGGGTGCACCTCAGCCACAGGGTCCATGGAAAGACAATGCTGTGAGTCTGCTCCTCTGGGTCCCCAGCAGTCAGACTCACAGGAACATGACATGGAGTGGCACTTGCTGGATTGGGTGACCAGGTTTAGTGGGCACAGAGTGCCAGTGCAGGCAGGTGGGAGAGTTCTAAAGATGGACGGCATGTGAATGTGCTAAAGGCCACAGACTATGCACCTAAAATGGCTATGATTTAAACTTCATATTTTTATATTTCATCACTATTAAACATTAAGGGAATTGTCGACCTTCTCTTTCAGTGTGTAATGTTGGTGTCACAGTGTACAGGAGACCAGGGAATTCACACATAAAGAGCAGCGACTTACTTTTCATAGTTCTGGAGGCTGGAGGTCCTCGCTGCATCCTCACACGGTAGATGGGAAAACAGGGACAAGTGCCGCTGGGGAAGCCTCTTCTGTGAGGAACTTCATGCCACTCACACAGGAGGGGTCCTTGTGGCCCAGCTACCTCCTAAAGGCCCTGCCTGTTACCACTTTGATTTGGAGGGACAAGTTGACAGTGCATAGCTCCTACTCAGGAGACAAAGTGGAATGACAGGGTCAGATAGCCCATGTCTCAGGACACCCAAGCTTGGGGTGATTTGGCATTTATGGAAGGTTTCACCAGTCACCGTTCCAATAAGACAACAGTTGGCCTTCAGACACAGAAGGCACAGCTGCCTCCAACTCCACCCTCCACATCTGGGAGCCTGAGGGTTTTGAAGTTGAGGAATCACCGTCCTCACTGCAAATCCATGGGGTTAAGTCTGGCACCCCAAGGACATCACAGCCCAGGCTCTAGAGGCAAAGTGGCACAGCATCTGCACATAACCTAGGCATGTCCTCCTCCTCCTCTGTACTTTCAATCATCTCTAGACCTTAACAAAAGGAAAATGGTGTGTAAGCAGTTACAGTGTATTGTACAGGAAGCAACAACAAGGAAAGTCTGCACACGTTCAGTGTAGACACAGTTTTCCCCAAGATTCCTGATCTGTGGTTGGTTGGACCCGTGGACACAGAACCATGGATGCAGGGAGCCCACTGTTCTTCAGTGCCTGGTATCTGGGGAGGGAGAACCACAGCCCTGGGGAGGGTTCTAAGCTGTCCTGCAGGTTCAGACCTGGGCACTTCTGCCCTTCATGCTAGAAGATGTTCTTGGGAAGAGTCCAAGGACTTGCCAACCTGTGACAGGGATCCACAAGGATGAAAGCCTATTGATCTCTACACACACACACACACAGACACACACAAAACCAACCACATACACACACACACACACACACACACAAAACACACAAACCAGTGCTGGTGTCTGTGATGGCAGGACACCATGGATGGCTGCGGTTTACATGAAGAATCAAGGATCTTGAATTCTTTGATGGCAGGACTCCACCTCCCAAGACTTCTGGCTATATGTAGAGAGCCAGAGAACTGCAGATATATAATGGCAAGAATTGCAGGGTTGCTGGCCTCTGGTGGAAACAGAGGGAATTGTGATTCTATGATGAATTCTCAGGGACCTCAGAGTTTATGATATCAGGACTTGCAGGGTTACTCTCCTCTTGATGGAAGCCCAGAGAAATGTGATTCTGATAGGCAGATGTAAAGCCACTCCAAATGCACACACCTTTAAGTCCTGATGCACCATGGGGATCTGAAAGATCACTGTAGTTTGTTGCAGTATTGCCATGACCCATGACTCGGTCTTTTCCCTCGCTCAAATAACACGACGTTTGGGTTGTTTGTTTCTTACCATATATAGAATACAAGTCCCTTTAGATATGTATTTCCAAATATTTTCATGAGTCTGTGGCTTATCTTTTTGTTCACTTAATATGAAATTTTCAGAATAGGCGTTTTCATTTTAAAAAATTTTAAAACTCATCATGAAACATGATCATAAGTATTTTCGACTATAATTTTAATACTTTCACTTTTGCAGTGTAAGCCATGGACTACTTAGAGTGAATTTTGTGAACCTTATGAAGATTTTCCCTGTCCACTTCTCCTATAAGATTTCCAAACACTCCATCACCATCTGTGCAACAGACACTCCTTTTTTCACTGAAGGTCTTTTTCCTTTGACAAAATCAGCTGCCTGCAGGTAGTGGTTGAGTTTTGGGCTCTCTACTCATCTCCATTTATCTACCTGTGTATTCCTTCACAGCATCACATTTTCCTCACTACTTCAACTTTCTGACAGGTTTTGGGATACAGATGTGTGAGTTCTTTGTCCTTCTGTAGCCTGTGCCATCTATTCTAGGTTCAGAAACAGTTTGCTGGAAATTTGAGTGTGATTGTGCTGAATCCGCAGATCAAGAATGAGAAAATTCCATCTTGCCTATGTAGAGACCTGAACAAGGAATATCTCTATTTATTTATATTTTGTTCAATTTCTTTCAATTGTTTCAAGGTTTTCTTAAAGTGCAGCTCTAACTTAAAACTTATATTTTAACTTTTCAATTTGGGGGTTCTATTGTAAATGGAATTGTTCAATTTTTTTCTTATTCTAGTTTTTAAATTCCAATTTTTCCTATATAGTTTTGCTGATATATAAGAAAGCAATGGAGTTTTGCCTATTGACTATGTATTTTGCTTTTTGCTATCTTTATCCTTTATGATCAAACATGGAATGGTGAATTCTCTTGCTGTTTGATTTCCAAAATTATGGCCTAGTAAAATCAGGACCATGAATTTCAGAACTTTACCAGGACTGCCACAAGGGGAGCACGACCAATGCTGAACAGGTGAGCACTGATCATCCTCAACTGCCCACAATGGCTAGCAGAGGGTGCTCAGAGTGACTTTTTCTGATCCCCTTGAATCATTAGACTTCCAGGGATGGATGTCCTGTGCCCACAGCAAACTTTCTTCTCAGGACTCACCTGGGGAATTTTCATGGCTGGAGATACCTGAGGTCTACATCCACGGTGAGGTAACCCAAACCTTCCACACCTGCTGTAACCCTCACCCTTGTGGTCTACCTGGGGTGACCATTGCTGTGGACACCTTGGGACTGAGTGTGGTGACAAAAGCTTCCTCCTTGGGACCCACACAGGGGAATGCTGTGGCTGAGGACACCTGGTGGCCATGTCCACAGGAAGGTAATTCTAAACCTAAACTGGGAACCCACCCAGGAAGGGCTGTAGACTGCAGGCTGCAGGCACCTTGGAGCCATGACTGTTGTGGCAGAGCCTCCTTGGTATCCTCATAGGGAGATGCCTTGGCTGGAGACACATAGGGACCATGTGTACCATGAGATTTCTTCCCCTTGGCATCTACATGTGGATGCCACTGTGATTTTGGGATAACTGAAGTCTATCTGAGGAAAAGGTGGGGAAGAATGAGGAAAAACCTCTTGTTCACTATCCCAGGTGCTGAGAAAGAAACTCTGCTGTGTTTTTACTTAATGTGGGACTACATTACCCAGAATCCTGGGGGGCAGAATCACATGATTCCCCTGCCTTCTGTGGGCTGGTAAAGCATGCGACTAAATTATTCATAATCCTGAGATGGCAGAGGCTCCCAGATTTCCCCCAGAGAGCCAGCAAAATGCTGCACTACAGTGCCTTCAGCCCTTGGGAAAGAAGTTCTCAAGAGCCCCCTTTCCCACCCCCCATCCCCACCCTATGAACAGGCAAAAAGCTGAACTACATTATGTATACTCCAAGGAGGGGGAGGTAGAAGTGCACAGAATCAACCCCTCTGAGCCAGAAAATACAGGGACTTCATTACAATCCTAATGGGGCAGAAGTTCCCTGGGTTCTGCAGAGAGAACCAACAAAATACTGGACTATATTACCCACAATCCATGGGGGAGCGGTCACCTCATGGGAGCACTGCCCCCAGTAAACCGACAAAATGCTGGACTACATTACCCACAGCCCTCAGGGTCAGAAACTTTCAGGAGAATCATTTCCACGTCTTCTCATGAGTGAGAAAAATTCTGGACTAAATAACCTACAATCCTAAGGAAGGTGAAGCCCCAGGATCCCCCATGAAGAGCCAGCAAAATGCTGAACTACATTAAACAAGAATAGAGTTAGGGTTTGGGTTTTTCTGACTCTCCTTGGGGGATCCTGGGCGCTTCCTCACCCTAAGGATTATGGGTGATGTAGTCCTGGATCTTGTCCACACACCTCTGCCTGGAGAAAGCTGAATGCACATGCTTGCCTTACCTTGAGGATTCTGAGTAATTTTAGGGGTAGGGGTAGGGCTAGGCAAAAATTAGCCACAGGGCAAAGGTTACTGAGATTTACAAAACAAAGAGGTACTCTTGAATTTCTGCCACTAAGGACCATGGGTAGTACAGTCCCAGGTTTAACTACTGACACTGGAGATCCTGGGAATTTCCTCCCCTTAAGATTATGGATAATGTCGTCTCAAGCTCTTAGCTTGGTATTGTGGGAGAAGTATTAAATATTGTGGGTGAAGTATTAAGAGGTTTATGGCTCACATTGAGGAATTCTGGGTAACTCCTCCCACTAATTCACATGGAATTGTGGGTAATATACTCCCATGTTTTATTCAAACTGTGGAGAATTGTGGGAGATTCCTCCTCTGTTAGAGTTGTGAGTAATGTAGTTTCACAATTTATTGGCCCTGTGCAGAGTATCTTGGGAACTTCCTCCCTCCAGGGATTATGGGTAATGTAGTCCAAGTTGCCTGGCCACTGCCGGGTATTCTGGGAGCCTCCTCCCTGAGGATTTTGGGTAATGTAGCCCCATGATTTGCCCTATCCATGCAAAGAATTCTGGGAACTTCCTGTTCCATAGACTTGTGGATCATGTAGTCCCATATATTACACAAGGGAAGGGGACTTGTGGAAGCAACCTTTCCTGTGGACTTATGGGTATTGTAGTCCCATGATTTTAGCTTCTCTGAACAAAGAATTCTGGGAACTTCCCCTCCTTAGAATCATGAAGAACACAGTCTCAACATTCGCCATTCACTACTGGGTATTTTGTGAGCCTTTTCCCATAAGGACAGTGGGGGAAGTAGTAAAGAGCATACCACTCACTTTGGGCGGCTCTGGGAATTCCACCCAACAGACTTGTGGGTAATGTAGTCCCATAATTTGTCCTTTTTGTGCAAGGATCCTGGGAACTTCCTTCCCTTTATTATTATGGGTAACGTAGTTCCAATATTTCTCCACTCACCACTTGGTATTTTGGGTGCCTCCTTCCCTGAGGATGGTGGGTGAAGTAGTCATGAGTGTACCAGTCACTTTGGGGAATTCTGGGAATGTCCTCCCCCTCAGAATTGTGGGTATTGTAGTCACACAATTTACACTATCTGTGGGGAATTGTGGGAGCTTTCTCCCTGTTTGAATTGTAGGTGATGTAGTCTCATAATTTGTCTACTTCGTGCAGAAGATCCTGGGAACTTCCTCTCCTAAGGATCATGGATAATGTAGTCCCAACATTTGCTTGCTCATTGCTGGGTGTTCTGGGAGCTGTTTTACCCCTTGGTTTTGTGGGGTATATAACCCAAGGTTTTTTCAAGAGATCCAGGGAAATGCATCTTCATAGAATTCTGGGAATTAAACTTCCATTATTTGCTTGCTCACTAATGGCTGTCCTGGGAGAGTCTTTCCCTTAAAATTATTGGTAATGTAATTTCAGATTTACTACTCACTTTGAGGATTTGAGCCCATATAATTGTGAATATTATATTTCTAGACATAACCACTTCGGAGGGAGAGGGGGGATACCATTACAAATAATCCTAAAATGGAAGAAGTTCCCAGTATCCCACTTCCTCCATCTTAGTATTATTGGTAATGTCCCAAGTTTTTCCCTGATAGCAACAGGGGCTCATGGGAGGTTTATTGGTAATGTAGTCCAAGTAGTCTGGCCACTGCTGGGTATTCTGGGAGCCTCCTCCCTGAGGATTTTGGGTAATGAAGTCCCATGATTTGCCCTCTCTATGCAAAGAATTCTGGGAACTCATGTACCATAGAATTGTAGTCCCACACACAGTGGGGGACTTATGGAAGCTTCCTTTCCTGTGGACTTGTTACTCTCCCCAGTTAGGATTGTGGGTAATTCAGTCTTGGATTTATCACTCACTGGGGGATTCTGGGAGACTCCTCCCCCATAAAGATTTTAAAAGTATAGTCTCAGGTTTACCACAGGCCCAGGGGTTCCTGGAACATCTTTGCCTTAGGTAATACAGTTTCAAAATGTATGAATAACATGCCCCCATTTTTTTTTTTTGCTTGATAACCATTGGCAATCAATGCTGAAAGCTTTCCTTTTTTCTTGGGGTTGTGGGTAGTGTAGTCCCCAGTTTAGCCAGCTCACAGTAGGGAAATAGGAGTTTCTAAACCTTAATCTGTATGTGATACATTCCTGGGTTCACCACTCATGACAGAAGATCTTGGGAACTTCCTCTCATTAGGATTGTGCACAATGTATTCCCACAATTTTTCTGCTTGGCACTGGGTACCCTGGGATATTGATCCCGTTAAGATTGTGGGTTATGTAGTCCCAAGTTTTACCTGATCACTTTAGGGAATCTTGGGAATTTCTGCTCTTATTAGGATTGTAGATAAAGTGGTCTTACAATGAGGAATTTTGGGCTCTTTCTTTTTAGAAAATTATAGATAATTATGGATATCTTAATTATGATGAATTTAGTCCTGGATTTCACCACTCACTGTGGGGGATTATGGAACCTTCCTACCTCTTTAGAATTGGAGGAAATACATTTCCAAAATTTATTTGCTTGCTTCAGGGATACCCGGGAAACTTGTTCAAAATTTATTGTGGGCACTGTAGTCCAATTTGATTGCCCATTGGATAATCTTGGTGCTTATTACCCCTTGGGATTGTGGACAATATAGTCCTTGGAATACCCTTCACTGTTGAGGATCCTGGGAACTTCCCAAGGATTGTGGATAATGTAGTCCCAAGTTTTGACTGCAAACTGCATAGATTCCTGAAAAACTTATTTATAAAGAATTGCGACACTGTAATTCAATTTGACTGCTCACTGATGGGCAACCATGGCAGTTTTTGCCCCTTAGAATTGTCGGCAAGTTAGTCATTGGAATTTCCCTCTTGATGTAGAGGATTCTGGAAACAGTCCCTAAAAACTGTGGGTCATATAATCCCAAATTTTCCTGCTTAGTGCAGAAAATTCTGGAAAATTTGTCCATGTAGGATTGTGGGTAATGAATATTTGCAATTTATCACATAGCAGGAAAATTTGGGAGCATACAGTGTCATAGCATTGTGGGTTTTGTAGTCCTTGGAATTGTCCTCTTACTATGGAGGATCCTGGGAACTACCTCACTAAGTATTATGGTGAATGTTGTCTCATAATTTTCCAGATGACTGTAGGGATTACTAGGAAACTTGTGCATAAAAAAGTGGCCATCAGTGAGCAGTCAAATTGAACTAATTTGACTGCTCACTGATGGACACTTGAAGGATCTTAATCCTTACAATTGTGGGCAATGTAGTCCTTGGACTTACCTTCTCAATGTAGAGGATCTGGGGAAATTCTTACCTAAAGATTATGGGTAAGGTAATCTCACACTATGATTTAACACTGCAGAGATTATGGGAAACATGTCCATGTGGGATGGTGCGTAATGTAGTCTAGCAATTTCGCCACTCATTTAAGGAACATATGAAAGCCTCAAGGACCATAGGATTGTGGACAATGTAATATTCAAAACTGCCACCTAGCTGCAGAGAATTCAAGGAACTACTTTCCTAAGGATTATAGGTAATGAAACTCAACAATTTTAATGCTAACTGCAGGGTTAGGTTTAAGATAAGATTATTAGGGTTATGGTTAGTGTTAAGGTTAGGGGTTAGGATTAGGTGTTAGGATTATGGTTAGGGGTTAGGATTAGGGTTAGAGTCAGTGAACTGATTTCTATGATACCAAGACTCACAGCAATATTGGACTCTACATGGAAACCTGGGGAATTGAGGCTCTATTGATGGTATCACTCCCAGAGTTACTGGCTATATGTGCATAACCACAGATAGGGTTTCCATTATAGGCAGTTTCACTGGCTCTGTAACTCTGTGAAGAACCACATAACTCATTTTATATGATGGTAGGATACACAAGCCTGCTGAGCACAATGTGGAGCATAGTTAACCGTTTCTATGATGTTAAAATTCCCTGAACTGTTGAGATCTAACTATGGTTCTTGGGATATATGATGACAAACCTACCATATCATCTTTGGTCAATGGGGATCCATATAACTAGCCTTCAATTATGGCAGGATTCATAGATCTGCTAACCTCTATGTGTAGAAAAAGGAACTAGTTTCTATGATGGGAGGAAAACAATGCTGCTGGCATCTACAAAGAGAGTCAGAAAAGTTGTGTTGTATTTTCTAAGGATCCCCGTGTCTTCTGGACTTTACTTGGATATCCAGATAAGTAGTGTCTTAAAATAGCAGTTATAAAAGGTCTGTTGGTCTCCAATGTGGAAAGCAAGTGAAATTGGGTTTGATTGTGGTAGAAGTCAAATGACTGATTTACTATATGTCCAAAGCTAGGGAACTGGGTTTCTCTCATGTAAGAACACACAGAGCTGCTCAGCTGTATGTGCAGACAGAGAAAAGGGTTTCTGTGAAGGTAGAAACCCCAGGGCTTCTAAACTCTGTGTGGCCATCCAGGGATCTGAGTTTCTTTTGTTGGTAATGTGATTATCGTTGCTGGGTCTACATATAGAGACAGGTAACTGGCATTATAGGATGGCAAGACATGCAAGACTTCCAGATTATATTTCAAGAGTCAGGGAAATAGGGTTTTAAGATGATAGGTGTTTTAAGGCTGCTGGACTTTATTTTGAAGTCCAGGCAACAGGGTTTAAATTAATGCTGACTCCAAGGACTGCATGGCTCCTCATGGAGACCTGGTCAATTGCAATCTATGATTTCATAATACCCAAATCTGCCTCAAAAAATGTGGAGTCATAGAACTAGATTTCTTTGATGACAGGACACCCAAATCTACTTGGATCTCTGTGAAGAGTAAAAAAATAACAAATTCTATAATGACAAAACTTATAGAAATGTTAGTTTTTTTCATGGATAGCCAGAGAATAGGATAAATAAACAGCAGGGATTCCAAGTCTTCATGATCATATTTGGAGAGTCAAGGAACTGGAGTACTGATGACAGGAATCTCCATTCTGGAGTACTGGAGTACTGCTGCAGGACTCTTTGTGGAGTGTCAGGGATTTGAAGTTCTATCATGACATGACTTGCAGCTACTGGTCTCTGTGTGTACACCAAGAGATTTGACACTAAAATGGTGAAACTCACAAAGTTGTTGAGATTTATGTGTCCTAGGGAAATGGGGTTTTATTATGATAGGATTCACATTTTTCTGGCTTCTTAGTGAAAATTGAGAGATCTTGATTTTATGTTGACAGGACTCAAAGTGCTTCTGTGGTCCATGTGGAGAACAAAAGGATGAAATTCAATTAATGGTAGAATTCCCATCATGTCTGAGCTGTACATGAAGAACCAAAACAACAAAAACAAAACAGGTTTTCTGTTTATGGCACAATGCACAGGGCTCCTGGACTCTACACTGAGAGATACAAAACTGGTGTTCTATGACAGCAGTACAACTGAGCTTTATGTAGAGAAGAAGAAACTGTTTTCTATGATAGCATAATCATCAGAGCTGCTGTGAGATATGTGGAAAGCCAGGGAACACAGGTTGGATAAACTGGCCTCCCATGTTTTCTTGGCTCTACTTGGAGACAGAAAAATGGGGTTCTATCATGTCAGAACTCACAGTTCTGCAGGTCTGTATATGGAGAGCAAGGGAACTGGTTTCTATGATTGTATGACTCTCAGGACTGCTGTTATCCATGGATATATCAAGCAAATGATTTTTTTAAAAAAATATTTCCAGGAATTTCAAGTCTGGTGGAATTTACATGGAAGTCACAAGAGACTTGGGTTATATGATGACAGGACTCTCAGTACTTTGGGGCTCTGGTAAAAAATAAAACAGGGAAATGGGTTGTATTGTTGGAGGGACTCCGAAAGCTTATGGGCTCTATGTGCAGAGACTGGAAACTATGTTTCTGTGGTTACAGCAAACCTGGAGCTGCTGGGCTCTATGTGGAGTGAAAGTAAAGTGAGATTCCATTGCTGGCAGGATTTGTAATGTTACTGGACACCTCTATGTGGACATCCAGGGGACTGAGATTTTATAACATAATTTGCAATTCAACTGATCTCTGTGTAAACAGAGTGGAACTTGGTTCTATGATGGCAGGGGACTGAAGTTCTATGAAGGTGTGTCTCACAGGGCTTCTGGGCTATATGTGGAGAGTCAGATCATGGGATTTCAATAATTTCATGTCTTCTAGCACTACTATATTCTGTGTGGAGAGCTGGGGAACTTGGGTCCTATGGTGGCAGCACACAGAGGTCTGTTGACTGCATAAGGGGAGAAGAGAACTGGTTTCTATAATGACAGGATGACAGGGCTTTGGGGATTTGTATGCAGAGCCAGAGTGTTGGATTATATGTTGATAGGAACCACAGGGATTCTGGAATCTATCTGAAGAAGGAGGAACTTTTATGATGTCAAGGCATGTATGGCTGCTAAGCTGTAAATGGAGAGATGACTTGCAGCTACTGGTCTCTGTGTATAACAAGAGATTTGGACTGAATGAAAAAAGAGGAGTAAAAAGATGCCTATAATGGCAAGATACATAGGTCTGCTGAAGTCTACATTGAGAGTGTAGAATCTTGGTTTCTAAACTCAGATTTTATTCATTGTAATACTTGCAGGCCTCTGAGAATTCACCTGGAGAGCCAGGAAACTGGAATTCCCTGATGACAGGACTTGTGATGTTTGTCTCTACATGTAGAGCCAAGGAACTGGGTTTCTATCATGGCAAGACTCCCCAGGCTAAAGCACAGTACTTTCAGAGTCAGGGACTTTGGGTTATATGATGGCAGGGCTCTTAGGCCTGCTGATGTCTATGTGGAGAGCCAGGGAAATCGGGTTCTGTGATGGCAGAGATGCTGGGTTCTATGCAGAGAGCCAAAAGTGGCTTTTATAATGACAGTATATACAGTGCTTCTGGGTTTTTCTTCAAAATCCAGGGAACTACCAGGTGCAGTGGAGCACATCTGTAATCCCAGTGGCTCAGGAGGCATGAGGATCATGAGTTCAAAGCCATCCTCAGCAACAGTTGTTATGCTCGAATTCAGGACCCCCAAAAGACCACCAGAGACCAAGATCGATGTAAGAAGCAAAGAGGTGTTTATTGAGAGCTAGCTCCGTCCTCCGCACACACAGCAACTGGTGATGCTAGAGGCCCCAAGTCCAGGTTTGCAGCAGTTTTATACATTCTTTGGGGAAGGCAGGGACTTCACAAACATCATAGCATCTCTTAGCAAATCATCACACACCACGGGAAAATCATAAAACAATTCCAAAACATGATTAGCACATTCATTGGTGGGAATAAGTTGGGTAGGGGTGATTGGTTAGTACAAGAGGAGGATTTGTTTGAACTGATTGGCATGAGGGGTGTACTTGCTGAACTACATGGTTTCCCAACATGTTATCAACCACCAGAAACTACTGGGAGGGTCATTTGGCATCCCAGGTATTTTCCCTGTCTCATGCTGATTGGTGGTTGCTAGGGGGTTGCTATGGGTCCTCACCTAGTCTGACTGAGTCAGGGACACCTGGCTCCGCAGATCTCTCCTGTTATTTGTAGATAAATAACTCAGCAGGGTGGGTATGTGCCTAGGAGTGCTCTGTGGGTCTTTCCAAGGACAAGGGCCACGCCCCATTCCTTGGACAGGCTTTGCTCTGAGGTAGAGACTGGTTTCTCACAGTGAGGCACTCGGCAACTCGGCAACTCGGTGAGACTCTGTCTCTAAATAAAATACAAAAAGGGGCTGGGGATGTGGCTCAGTGGTAGAGTGCCCCTGAGTTCAATCCCCAGTTCAAAAAAACAAAAACAAAAACAAACAAACAAACAAAAAAACCCAACCCACAGGGAACTGAAATTCTAGGATGGTGGGACTATCTGTCCTGCTGATCTTTATGTGTAAAGCAATGAAGCTGAGGTTCTATTTATGGAAGGATTCCTGTTCTCCTGGAGTCTACAAGAGAGACAGGTAAGTGGGTTTCTTTGGTAGCAGTGAAGCCAGAGTTAGACAGGCAGTCCATGTAGATAGGTAAATGGAGTCAGGTTAGATCTAGGAGGCCAATTTGAGTTAGTCTGGGAAGTTGGAGATTGTCCCCTGAGGAATCTTATCAAGAACCTGCCCCTGCTCCAACCTATTGCCTAGGTAACCTGTCCCAGGAATTTCCCCTCCCTACAGGGAGCTATAAGGTTGTTAAGGTGTCCTTGGCTACTCCACCCTGCCCTTCCCCCCTTCAGCCCACGTGTTTCCTATCTTTTGGCCCTCCCACCGAGGGAGCATTCTTGGGCCTAGCCACAAGAGGGAGGAAGCAGAAAGATAAGGGGGAAAAGGCAGGAGAACAAAAGAATCCTAGGACATATAAAAAGGGCAGAACACCTCACCTCTTAGGATACCAGCTATGGCTCCCTTCTCCTTCGCAGGAGAAGTCTATGTTGCCCCTTTTCAAATAAAACCCTGGTTCATATGCTTGCCTCGGCATGCTTCTCTAATGTTCAAACTTCACATGTGGGGAAACAGGACTTGTCACCGATAACCGGTGGTATCAGCAGGGCACTCAGATGCCTCTGAACTCTATGTTAAGAAAAATGGAACTGCAGTTCTCTTGATGGTAGGACTCACAGTAATGCTGGGTTTTACATGATGAGCTAGTAAATTAGAGTCTATGACAGCAGTACTCACTGGGAATCTTGGCTTTTTGTGGAGCATCCAGAACTTGGGATTTTTATTATGGCAGTATAGCTGGTGTCTATGTAGAGAGCCAGGGACCTTGAATTGTGGATAGCAGGATTTGCACAGATGGTTACCTCCTCATGGAATGTCAGAAAACAGGATTGAGGGAGGCTTCTGGCTGGAGTGATGATGAGGTACACAGTAAGATGGACCTTAAAAAATGGTGAGGATTTTAATTAAGGCAAGGACATTCTAGGCACTCAGAACAGCAAGAACCAAGGTGAAAAGAGAGGTGATAAGTCAGAAAGACACAGGATTTATTTAGAAGAGTGGTTCTTATTTTTTTTTTTTTTTTTTTTTTTTTGTCTCAGAGGCAGAGAGGCTGAGGCAGGAGTATCACTTGAGAGGTCTTGAGTTTGAGACCAGCCTGGGCAACAGAACACAATCCCATTTAAAACAAAATTATTCATCATGAAGAGCTTTTATCATAAGATGACATCAGTTGTTTTTTATTGTTTTGGAAATTGAAATTGAGTAAAGTTTGAGTTACTGTGTCAATTCCCTATGGCTGCTCAAGGAAGTTGCCACAGATAGTGACTTAAATGACAAAATTTATTATCTAGGGTCCTGGAGTAAGAAGTCTAAGATGAGTTTCACAGGGCTAAAATGAAGGTATGCCAGACAGCAATCTTTTAATGTCTAGCTCCCAAGATCAACCTCAGCTCCTGGGATTACAGCTGTGCACCACCAAGCCTAGGAAAAGATTCTTAGTCATATCTATAAAATCCTTTTTGTCATTTAAGATAACATATTAAAAGGTTCCACAGATGAAACATGTATATATCTTTGAAAGACCATTATTTTGCTTATCACACTTAGTAATTTATTTAAAAATGATAAACCAGGCATATTGGCACACACTCATAAATCCTAGGGATTTGGGAAGTTGAGGCAAGAGGATCAAAAATTTGAGGAGAGCCTGGGACACTTAGCCAGACCCTGTTTCAAAATAAAACAGAGGGCTGGGGATGTAGCTCAGTGGCCCACATCCCTGGGTTCACAACATGTTATGTTCAAATTTGGGACCCCCAAAAGACCACCAGAGACCCAAGATCGATGTAAGCAGCAAAGAGGTGTTTATTGCGAGCTAGCTCAGTCCTCCGCGCGCACACAGCAACTGGTGACGCTGAGAGGCCCTGAGCCCAGGGTTTGCAGCAGTTTTATACATTCTTTGGAGAAGGCAGGGACCCCCACATACATCATAGCATCTCTTAGCAAATCATCACACACTGTGGGAAAATCAAATAAAAAACCAAATAAAAACATGATTAGCACATTACTGGCGGGAACAAGTTGGGTAGGGGTGATTGGTTACTACAAGAGGGGGATTCGTTTGAATTGACTGCTTTAAGCCAAAAGGGGTGTTCATGCTGAACTACATGGTTTCCCAACATGTTATCAACCACCATAAACTACTGGGCGGGTCATCTGGCATCCCAGGTATTTCCCTGTCTCATGCTGATTGGTGGCTGCTAGGGGGTTGCTATAGATCCCCACCTAGCCTGACTGAGTTAGGGACACCTGGTGCAGCAGATCTCTCCTGTTATTTGTAGATAAACAACTTAGCAGGGTGGGAATGTGCCTAGGAGTGCTCTGTGGGTCTTTTTAAGGACAAAGATCATGTCCCTTCCTTGGACAGGCTTTGCTCTGAGGTAGAGGCTGGTTTTTCATTCCCCCCTGGAAACTTGGGAACCAATCATGGTTCACTCAGTTGGGGGCCTATTTGGGCAGGCTGTACATCTTGGTAAACAGTAATCTCAGGGGACCATCTTCACCTTCCCAGACTCACTCAAAATTGGCCTCTTAGATCCAACCTGACTCGATTTGCCTAACTACACTGTCTATCTATTTCTGGCTTCATTCCCCCCTAATTTTAGGAACTCTTTATTGCTGTAAGGAGAAGGGGCGACGGCTTGTTCTGGCTGCTTCAGAGCTGAAAAGGGGTGTCGAACATGAGGGGGCTCGACGACATGGGGGACGACATGGGGGACGTGAGTTCCCTTTTAGAAGTCAGTTCCATTTGAAGTCTGGTTGGGGAAAAACAAGTTGTCATCTGGGGATGGGTGCTTCTATGAGAGAAACAAAAACCATGAGTACTGAATAAATGTTGCAGCAGCTGGAATGTCACTGTATAAAAGTTCCCTCACCAGGCTTTAACATCCCCAGTTATTAGAACTGTAAACATAACATTTAACTTTTAGGGTTACAGATGTCCTTCCCCTTAAGATACAGTTTAATAATTTGATGTCATCTGATCTTTTATTAGTATGACCTCTGTGTCTAATAGAGAAACCTTTAATTCTGTTACTTAGGGCTGGATAATCATACTAGTAAACACCAAGCCTACCTGTGTAGGTTAGAAATAGCTGTGGGCTTTAAACTAAAACTACTCTGGCAGTTCCTTTTGATAGTTATCAGGCATTCCTGCCTAAGAATCTCTTTTGTAGCCTCCAGTTTACTTATTCTTGGAAGTTACATTTAACTATTATTATTTAAAATGCCCAGGAATAGCTGTGTTTTGGTTTTAACTGTCTTTGCTAAGTGTTTAAGATGAAGTAGTCAAACTGACTTTTGTTTCTATCTATTGTTAACAGTCAGCTGAGTTTCCATGGGAGTCCTGGGGGAACTTTACAGCAGCTTCTCAGTTCTGCTAGTGCCATTTACGCTAGGATGGGTCCAGGTCTTGCTTGACCATGTGGCTTCCCTTGGAAGCATCAGGGATGTCTCTCTTCTCTGATGACCCTCCTCTTCACAGCAAATGCATTAATTGGCTTTCTGTTCTCCAGTGGTCTCATTAATCTCCCTGATCGGGAGGTTATGTGGCCCAGAGTTCCAAAGCTCTTTAGAGATGTCCCTTGTTCCCTGGATTCAGACTGACTCAGAGGGCAAGAGCCAAATATTGATTTTCTTGGCCCTTTTAATTTAACTTTAAGTTTAAAACTTAATCTTAAACATCCAGCAAATAAATTTCAACAGCCTTATATTAAGAGTACTGGACTTCAATGTCTATGTCTCTATCCTGTAGGTGATAACTCATTATCTTAAATTAACCCAGGTTGTGTGTTCTTAAAGCAGTACCTCTGCAAAACCTTAACAGGCAATCTTTAGACCATTTATAAGAAAACTACAAAATAGAATTACAAGAGTAAAAACATATTTAGTTCATGTAATAGCTACCTTGAATTTTGGCAGAGTTATACATTATAATCCCCTGTTTGAGATCCTAGTAATCTTGACAAAAACCAACTTTTGGACACAACTTTAAATGTACTGAAATCTGGCCTACTTCTTTCGTAGTCATTTTTACATGTTGTGAGATGGGACATAGAGCCTTATCTCAGGTAAGGCAGGGCTCTTCATAAATCTTAAGTATTGTAGTTCTGAAGCTAAAATTTGCTTTTTAGACATCATTTTACAAAGCCTACATAAATTGTTGCTCAAGTTCACATGAATATTAGCTAACACAATATAATATCACATCTAAACCATGAATTAAAGAAAGGCTTAAAGCTTTTAACCTTTTGTAAAAAAAAGTGGCAAAGTACTTTTGTGTTTTACAATATCAACCTTCACACAGATTAGGCTCTCATTAACTTAAAAATACATTTAAATTGAATCTCAGTGTAAAAAGTAACATAGAACTTTACATACATTATTGATAACAAGTCCAGTTATAGAACACAAATGATATAAATAAATATCCAACATGTTTTTCTTTTAAGCCTAAAATTACCATACAACTTTAGAACACCAGCTTGATATAGTGTTTTTTTAAAGCTTCTACCTTACAGACTTGTATACCTGGAAGATATGAACACATTAATAGCACCACAATTACATTGATGTTTTTATATGAATCAAATTTAGCTCTTAAAGAAATAACACAGCATAATTCTCTAAAACAACAGTTCTTGTTTAACCAGCTGTTTAATTTCTTTAAGATTACTTGCTCAAAAAACTTACACATATAACCAACTTACACAGACCTTATCTATCACTTACTAAAACCCTCTTATTTACTTAATCACATAGACTCTCTTATCCAGAAATACATTTTCCTTCTATTAAATCCATACCTAGAACCTTCTAATTTCTCTTTTCCATCTGTTAACCTCCTTTTCTGTTCACATTTTGAAACAATCCTTATAAATTTCTGAATTTAGGCAGATTATTTCATATGCATCAATATTTATTAGTTTTTTTGAACACCTAGAAAAACTTATAAGCCTAATTTTAAAGACATCTTTACTTTTATCTGTTTACCCAATTTAAATTGAAACATTTAAATCATGTGAATCAAAGATATTTGGATACATTTTTTTAATTTCATGAGGCTCCTCATATATCTGCCAATTGTCATATCATTGCATGATATATGGATATACACACATACAGATATACAACACATAACACAAGTGTGCACACATAACACAAGGCCTTGTAGCTTTTTCCAGGTGAAATCTCCATTGCAATGTTCAAATAAACTCCACGGTTGATAAAAAATAGAACTGATCAGAAAAACATTAACTTGTCTGTAGGATCAAAATCATGAGCTCAAAAAAAGCAAGAGTCCTAGAAAAAAATGACTGTCCAGTAGTTAGTAAATACAATACAATTTACTTTTTGGTTTAATCTAGTTTGAGTTCAGGTAAAAGACACCTTTACTTTTTTTTCCCCCCTTGGGCCTCAGATCAGTCTCCTACTGAGCTTGCAGGCTTCTTCTATTGCATTTCAACTTAAGTCCTGGCTGAGGTCTGGAAGGAGCAAGAAAAACTGGAATTCTGAGGAGAAGCCTCATGCCTAAGGCATTTTAACCATAATTCACAATTTTCAGGTTTGGATGCTGAAAATTATGATACAAGTTTAAGACACAATTCACAAAATTTCATACCTTTACATCTTCCTACACCAGAAAACCTTGCTCACACAAAACTGAAAATAGGATCTTACTTGATAATATAAAAGCTACCATCAGAAGAAATTCCTTCAGGATCATTAAGCCACTTTCTTTGTTCTGAAGTTCCTAAAGTAGTATCAAGTTACATTAAATCACCTGAAAAAAAATTCCAAAAGAGAACCACATACTACCATGTATATCCAAAATTAAGCTTTAAAAATTCCCAAGACTGTTGCTATTCAATGTCATTCCAATAAGCCAGACCAATGTCCCAATCCAACACTTTCCTTTCCTAAATCCTACACACTGAGGGGAACAGATACCATATCATAATTTACTATCCTTGCCCAAATTAATGCACTGGTACACCTAGTGAAATCCTCCCAGGCTACCCAGTTCAAAAACTGATGAAAAAATAAAACTAAATGATTGGGAGTTACTTGCCAACTTGGAAGTAGAGTTCTTTAATTTTTCATCCTAAGTATTTAAGTTCTCTGGCATGAATTATCTGAAATCATAAACTAAACAATTACCTAAACCCAACTTTTAACTGCAAGATTGTGCAATGCTTCAAAAACCCATTCAGATACCAGGTTGTTACAATAAAAAATCATCTTTTAGATACACATTCAGCCAAGATCATCCCCAAGAAAGAATCTATAATAACCTTTAAAACAGACAGACCAGAAAGGAGAAAAATCTCCCCAGGTTTTTAACTCCCATTTAATTATGACTCCTACATCAGTGGCACCATAGATTTCCCCATGAGTGGACCAGATGTTCTCATATAGGGGCAACCAGAAGTGTAAAATCAAGGGTCTCAGTGTGGTGACTTTACTGCACTCAGTGTCCCCTTCTTTTTAAGTAGACAGAGATGGAGCAATCCTTACAGTGCAGGGAAGAAATGAGGGAGGTTCCTTGAAGCAAAAGGGGCTTTGGCAGCTGCTGGGAGTCCCTCAGTCCCTCCTTTTACTTACAGGATTAGCTCCTCTGGTTAGGTCTGATCCCAGGAACGCTAGCATATCTCCTAACTTTCCAGTAGTCAGCTCTCAAAAAGCTAATCCTCCACTTGCAGTTGTTTCAAGTGCTAGGCTTCCCCAAGAAAGCAGAGAGGGGGCTCCTCTAAAGTCCCCTCTGGGGTGCCAAAATTTGTGACTGAAAGTTCGGTTCCTGTTCTCAAAGCCAATTAATGCCAATTTAATAATGAGGACAGGATTTTGAGAAAAAGAAAAAGCGAGGTATCAAAGTTCTTAGATCCCAAGCAGGCATTTCCCTCTGCAGTGGGTGCACTCAAGCCAACTAGAGAAGAAAAGAAAACATTGCTTCCCTAATCTCGTTTAATAAAGGGGAGTAAAGTTTATCAAAGTTCTTTAAAACAGCTAAAAGGCATGTAAAAGTTGAGAACAGAAAAGCTGGCAGTTCTATTGACTTTTGGTCACTTACAGGAGAAGCATACTAGGGACATTCTTAGGCTAAAATTTAGCTAAAGTTACCACCACACATCTAAGGCAGATTGGAATTTGGGACTCTGCATCTGTCCAAAGTAAAACAATGCCATCAACTTAACACAGACACAGACAAAAAGACACACAAAGACATAGATTCCCTTTTCAGATTGTCAAAAAAATGAAAGTGGGTGTGGCCCCTGTTAGAGTCTGTAAACAAGTCAGGATGGTGCCTGGTATTTTGCCAGGGGGAGTGGTTTGTGAGGTGGCGCCAGTGAGCCATTAAGTGTGGAGATTTCTTATTGGTTGACTGCTCTATCTAGTTTATGTAAATTAAGATAAGCTGTGTGGAATGTATAAATACCTCTGTTGTCCTACAATAAACAGCTCCTACTCCTGCTGTATCAATCTACACAAGTTGTTCGTCACCCTGCTGCAGCTGGACTGCGGCAGGCCCCAAGCCAACTGGGGCCTTCCCTTCAGACAAAAGGGGGAGCATCCCCTTCAGATTGGGTCTGACGACCCCAGATTGGGAGATTAGTTCTCTTGCCAGGGTGTTGGGGTGGAGATAGACAGGACAATAGAAACAAACACACATAACACAAAATTCGAAGTGCAGCCACAGAATTCGCAGCTCATCATGGATTACTACCCAGAAACTAAAGGCACAGGCAGAGCGCGGATCTGTCAGCTAAAAAATACTTTACCAAATACTTCACAAAATACTTTACTACAGGCAATCCACTCAGAACCCAGAAAGGGGCTGGGGATGTCTCCCACAAACCCTGTTGGCTGCCCTTCGGTGCCTCCACCTGGACATTTTGTCGAACACACAACACAGAACCAGAACCTGCAGGCAACCAGAGTACAAAAACTTACAGATCGGCAATGCCTTTACTTACCGGCCAGGTTTTTATCACCTCTCGATTGGGGTGTCTAGGTAGGCTTATTAGGGGGATCCCAGACAAGCCCCCATATGTTATGCTCGAAATTGGGTCCCCCAAAAGACCACCAGAGACTCAAGATCGATGTAAGCAGCAAAGAGGTGTTTATTGCGAGTTAGCTCGGTCCTCCGCGCGCACACACAGCAACTGGTGACGCTGAGAGGCCCTGAACCCAGGGTTTGCAGCAGTTTTATACATTCTTTGGAGAAGGCAAGGACCCCCACATACATCATAGCATCTCTTAGCAAATCATTACACACTGCGGGAAAATCAAATAACAATTCTAAAACATGATTAGCACATTCACTGTCGGGAACAAGTTGGGTAGGGGTGATTGGTTACTACAAGAGGGGGATTCGTTTGAACTGATTAGTTTAAGCCAAAAGGGGTGTTCATGCTGAACTACATGGTTTCCCAACATGTTATCAACCACCATAAACTACTGGGAGGGTCATCTGGCATCCCAGGTATTTCCCTGTCTCATGCTGATTGGTGGCTGCTAGGGGGTTGCTATAGATCCCCACCTAGCCTGACTGAGTTAGGGACACCTGGTGCAGCAGATCTCTCCTGTTATTTGTAGATAAACAACTTAGCAGGGTGGGAATGTGCCTAGGAGTGCTCTGTGGGTCTTTTCAAGGACAAAGGTCATGTCCCTTCCTTGGACAGGCTTTGCTCTTAGGTAGAGGCTGGTTTTTCAACCTCAGTACCACAACACACACACACACACACACACACACAGAGTTATAAATCCATTACAAGTTAACATAACATCATTATAAATAATATTTGAAAAAGTGAGAAGAGAGGTATTGTTTCACTCTTTTGCAAATATTTTAAAGTCTAGCATAATAAATTACCAGATTCTTGAAATTTGCTTCTGCATTCAGTTTCTTGGGTTAATGTAAGTCTGGTAGTCTCTGGTCAAATTTTGCTATACCAATACGAAATGATGATACTAAAAAGGCAAATAATATATTATACCATGAAAAGTTTTCATTTTATGGACCCTCTGAAAGAGCCTCTTGTCGAAGGGGAATCGCAAGGAAGATGGAAGGAGACCCCCACTGTTACACAAAATTATATATAAGATGGTGTGAGGAAGAAAAAAAGAGAGAGAAAAGTGTCATAGAGTGGGTAGAGTGAGGTGATGGGAGGGGAATGGAGGGGAGGGGGGAATAGGAAGGGTAGCAGAATACAATAGACACTAATATGGCTGTATGTATAAACGTGGCTGTAAAAAAAAAAAAAGAAAGAGCCTCTTGTTCCATAGGGGCTTCTGGATTATACTTTTGATGGTTATGTTTTGAGTTTGTCTGAGATACAAGGTGTATGTGTGGACGATGACCTTGGAACTATTGTTGTCATATTTATCTCCCACCTATGGTGGCCACTGAGTCCCCAAATGTCTGTAAGTTATACTAACATCAATAAAGGCTTTATGAATTGGAAAATGTGTCACTATGTTGTTTTTTAATTATTTTTTAGTTGTAGATGGACACAATATCTTTATTTATTTACTTATTTTTATGTGCTGCTGAGATTCAAACTCAGTTCCTCATGAATGCAAACCAAGTGATCTACCACTGAGCTACAACCCCAGTTCACTATGTTGTTTTTATGTTATTATTTTTGCAATACTGGGGATTGAACCTAGGGGCTCTTGCATGTTTGGCAAGTGCTCTGCCACTAGGCAAGATCTCTATCTCTCCTTGCCCTTTATTTTATTGTTATTTTGAGACACAAGGTCTGCCTAGGTTGCCCAGGTTGGCCTTGTACTTTCCAGGACTCCTCCTGCCTCAGCTTCCCAAGTAACTGGGATTATATGTATGCCTTACAGCACTGGCTCACCACATGTTTATATATATATATATATATATATATATATATATATATATATATATATATATATATATATATATTAGTTTTAGGTGGACACATCTTTATTTTATTTTTATGTGGTGCTGAAGATCAAACCCAGTGCCTCATGCATGCTAGGCAAGCGCTCTACCACTGAGCCACAACCCCAGCCCCTCACCATGTTTTTAAATGGATAAATATATGATTTAAATTTCCAAGTTACTTTAGTAGAGTCCTGGAAACATTTTGTGGTAAAAAAGGAAAACCACATAATTTTCACATGGAGGGTGAGAGTAAAAAATTTGACATAATGAGGAATTAAGAAAGTAATATTTCAGGGTTGAGCTCTTGAAGCCGAAGAGGTTGCCAAAGATGTTCAGGTGGAAGGTGTGGCTGTGACTGCACAGGGCTATAGGACCAGGTAAGTGCTCTTTGGCATGGACAGGTTCAAGGATGAGTGTTAGAAAACTCACCACACTGGCATCACTCTGCAAACAGGGAGCCACATGGATGGGGTGGGCCTGCTAAAATTACCAAACAAAAGAGGAGGCTGCTCTGGAGGCCTTTAGGGGATGATATGTGAAACCAAGTATCATATCATTACTAACACAGAACACAGACCTCCATAATTATCTGACTTCTAAATAATTTTCAAACTCTTTTCTCTTGTTTTAACAAGGAGAATAGTAGCACAGTCAACTTCTTAAAAATACCATATGGTAATAAGTTACTAGCAAGGACTTATACTTGGCAAACACAGGTTATTAAGTTCCTGTGACACTGAGATGCTATACTGTTACACTGGAGCCTTAATTCGTGCTCAACAGTCAACGTGTTGGGCTTTGCTTAGGCTCGGTGAGTGGTTTCTGGTGTGTCTCTGCTTGGGCTCACAGGAGGGTGTGGGAACAAGGCCCGCACTATCTGCAAGGAGCAGCACCATCCAAAGGAGACAACTCCATGGTCTACCAACTCCCTCAAGTCGTTTCCTTTCTATGGAACCTCCCACTGCAGGGATGCCTTGGCTTTAGCTTTCCTGGGAGTCCACTTGGGTAAGCAACAGAGGTCCAGGGTGCTCACCCGGGAACCCCAGCTTGGGCTGCAGGATCCCGCTGAGCGCTATCTGGAAAGAGACCCCGACCTTGAGGCTCAAGGACAAGACCAAGCCTCGAGTGCGCAATGGCAGACAGCCCGATGCGGGTGCAGGCGCACACACTGCTTCCTTCGCTCTTCCGCTGCTCCTCCTGTGCACACCATTAGCTCACCTGGACGCTGCGGTGGTGTGGGCGGGCTCAGCAGGCGGGACAAGGGCGTGTGGGGACCGCGGGGCGGTGGGACACGGAGGCTGCTGCCGCTGCGGATATGGCAGCGCGGGGAATGGGGGCGCCCTGGAACGTTCGGTCCATGGCCGCCTTCGGAGCCCTGATTGGTCACCGCGGTCCTAAGGTGAAGGTCAGGTGGAGAGCTATAGCTCCCGCTGACCACATGGGCGGTAGTCGCATCCTTAACACAGAGGGGTCTGCGCTGCTCTGGAGCCTGCATCTTAGAGGTCAGGGCTATAATTAGCTGGAGGGACTCTTGGTGGCTCAGAACACCTCGGAGCTTCATCCTATTCTACAAAGCCAGAGTTGTCCTTTTTGGGACTTAAACTCCTGGTACTTGATTGAGGAAGGACAGAAGTCACATCCTTGTGCACATTTGTAAGATTAGCCTAGGGACCTGTATCTCCAGGCACTGGGACAGTGTGCCTGACACTTAAGAAGGCTAGGCACTCAATCTTCGTCTTGTTGTTTTTTTCCTTTCTTTCTTCTTAAAATTTTAAGTAACTATCATAGTAACTTTAAAATTGAAAATAAGAAACCTATTTCTATGGCTCAGGATTTTCAGAAAATTGTTTTTGCAGAATGTTGTATTGGGGATATATGATCACAACACCCAAGTCTGCTGGGTTCCATGTGGTGATCCAGGAAACTAGGTTTCTATAGTGACAGTGCTTCTGGGCCCCTCTGAAATTCAGTGACCATTCTTTCTATAATGGAAGGACTTCCAGGGTTACTTGACTGTATCTGGAGTGCCAGGATTTCTATCTGGGTTTCTATAATATGATATATGCAGTGCTGCTGAGCTCTGTGCAAACATCAGGGATCTGGATACACTTGTAAAACAACAGAGAATGAGGTTCTATAATAGTAGGACTCATAGGGATGCTGACTTTTATATGGAGAGAGGGACATAGGTGTCAATAATGGAGGAACTCCCAGGGCTGCTGGGCTCTCCCTGGAGGGCCAGGAAAGTGGACTTTTGTGATGGCAGTACTCACAGTATTATTGACCTCTGTGTGATCATCAGGGAGCTGGACTGTATGCTTACCAGATACACTGGGTTGCTGGGCTCTGCATTGAGAGCCAGAGAATGGGGTTCTAGGATGGCAAGTTTTGCAATCCTGAGGATCTTTGTGGAGAGAGAAGAAACTGGATGTCTATGATTTCAGGATTCTCAAGATGCTGGGATTCACATTGGAAGGTCCAAGGAACTGGTGTTCCATGAATTCAGGACTCACAGATTTTCTCTGCTCCTAGAGAAGAGAAAGGGATTCTAAGATGACTGGATAGGCAGCACTTCTTGGTTCTAGGAAGAGGGCCAGGGAACATTATTTCTTTGGATGGCAGAATTCCCAGGGCAGATGAACTCTACTTAGAGAGCCATGGAAGACAGGTACTTTAGATTTCAGGATTCATGGGGATGCTGACTATATGAAAGGTGGGATGTTAATGGTATTTTTAAGATGGCAGAATGCTCAGATCTGCTTAGCCCTATATGGGAAGCCAGGGAATTAACTTGTCTTCTGTGATTTAAGGATTACAAGGGCTACAGTAATCTACATGGAGGATTGGGAAAATGGTATTCTATGATTGCAGAACACTTTAGGGATCCTGATCTTTATGTGCAGTGACAGAGAGCTATGTTTTTATGATAACAGGTCACTAAGGGCTGGTGATCTCTGCATTCCAAGCTGGAAACTGCAGTTCTATGATGGCAGGTGTCATGGGATTCTGTGTTCCTGATGGAGAGGTAGACAATGTTGATTCCAGAGATGGCAAAATGTGCAAGGATGTTCAGTTCTATGTGGAGTTCCATGGAACTAATGTTGTATGCTTGTAGGTTTCACAGGGCTGCTTGGCTCTATGTGGTGAACCTGGAGGTTCATTATGGCTTGATGTTCAGGACTGCAGCCTCTTCACAGATTGCCAGAGAACTGGGGATCTATTAAGTCAGAACACCGAGGCTGCTGGGGTCTGTTCAGAGATCTAAGGAACCCTAGTTCTATGATAGCAGGACACTGAAAGATGCTGGACTGTATATGAAGAGTAAGGGAACTGGCTTTATAAAGTTGCAGAACTTGTAGAAATGCTGAGCATTTTGTGGAGAGCCAGAGAACATGATATCTAAATTGGAAGGAAACACAAGACTGCACTCTGTGAAAAAAAACAGGATATTGGTTTTCTACTGAGCTCTTTGTGGATCTAGAAAGGCAGCAGTTGTAAAGCTGCAGGGCACTTTGTGAGGAGCCAGGATTCTGAGGTCTGATGAGTGCTAGGTGGAGACCAAGGAAAATGGAGTACTATTATGGTAGGAATCACAGAACATTTAGAGGTGGGAGAGGTGGGAAACAGGGCGTCTATGAAGGCACACATTGTGGTACTGCTGGGAATGGGGTTCTATGATGGCAGGGCTTGCAAGGCTAATGGACTTGGTGGAGAGCCAGGGATATGTGGTTCTATTGATTTGACATGATTTTGAATTCTACTGGTCTCTATGTGTTGGACTAGTATAAAGGATTTATATGGATGACGAGCCTCGTAAGGCTGCAGGGTTATACATGGAGTACCAGAGAAGTGGCATTTCTGATGACATGATTTCTAGTGTTGATGGACACTGTTTGGATAGCCCAGAACTGGAGTTCTAATGATGAAAGGAAACAGGTCTTCTGGATTTTATGTGGAGAGTCAGGGAAGTGGATTTCAGGATTCACAGAATTGCTGGGTTCTAGGTGGGAGTGAAGAATGTGGGGCTCTATGATGGAAAACTATTCAGGACTGCTGGAATCTATGTGGTGAGACATTGAGCTATAGTTCTATTGATGTCTACATGTTCAGTACCAAAGGGCTGTACACGGAGAGCCAGTAACTGGAATTGTATCATGTCAGGACTCATGGTTCACTGGACTCTGCTTAGCCCAAACAATTGTGTTATTTGATGACAAGACTCACAGGGCTGATGGACTCTATTTGAGTGCAAGGGAACTGGATTTTTATGATGGCAGGATTATAAGACTGCTGGCCTCTTTGTTCAAAGCCAGGAAACAGATTCTATGATGGCAGGGATATTGGGAATTCTGACTTATTGTGGAAATACTGGAAACAGGGATTTTCTTGATGACATGACTCATTGGGGCTGTTGGGCTCTTGATACTGAAACAAGAAACTTGTGTTATATGATGGCATTATGTTCATATCTTCTTAGTTCTATGAAGTAATTCAGGGAATTGGAGTGTATCATAAGGCTACTTGACTCTCCATAGTGAGTCAGGTAAATCTGGATCTGTTATGAAAAGACTGTAGTGCTGTTGTGCTTTATGTGATGAAACAGGGAAGTGAGATTCTATGATGGTGGTCACTCATGGCTTGTTGTCTCTACATGGAGTTCCAGGGAACAGGAGTTTTCTGACAGCAGAGCAACCAGCACTACGTAGGGACCTGATGTGCTATGATGGCAGGACACCCCAAACTGTTGGGTTTCATGAGGAGAATCAAGAAACTGGCATTTTAGAGTGGAAGGAGTCTCAGCATTGCTAGGTGTATGTGTAGAGCCAGGAAACTGGGGTTCTAGGGTAACAACAATTGCCAGGCTCTGTGCTCTATTTGGAGAACCAGGGAACTAAGATACTATGAAAGAAGAATACACAATACTGGTATTATGTATATGGAGAGCAAGATTACAGAGTTTCTGTAATGGCCAGACTCTTCATTATACTGGGGTCTATGTTGAATGGCACAGAACTGGAGTCTATGATGACAGAACTTCTAGATCTGTAGGGATCTTTGTGTAGTACCAGAGAACTGATTTTCTATGAGAAAAGCACACTTGACTGCTGAACTCATTGTGTAGCAAAGGGATCTGCAGCCTGGGATGGCAGGATTTTCAGAACTGATGGCTCTGAGTAGTAAGAAATGGAATAGTGATTCAATGATGTCTGGACTCCCAAGCTGCTGCTTTTGTATATGGCAAGCAAGGGAGCTGATGTTCTGTTGATAAGACTTGAAGTGCTCCTAGATTTATGAGAAACCTCAGGGAAGTGTGGTTCTGTGATGGTAGGACTCACAGTACTGATGGACTCTGGTATCAAGGGAACTGGGATTCTAATGATGACTGGACAACTAGGACTACTGTCTTCTAGATAGAAAGACACGGAACTGTTGTCTATGGCAGAAGTACACACAGGGCTGCTGCAATCTTCATGGAGACACAGACAGTTGTGTTTCCATGATGTCAGAAATCCAAGGGCTGCTGGTGTCCACGTGGAAAGTCAGGTAACTGGTGTTGTAGGATGACAGAATTCACGGGTTACTGGGATGTATGTGGGGATCCAGGGAAATTGGGTTCTATGATGGCAGGATTCACAGAGCTGCTGAACTCCATGTTTAAGCAAGGGGAATTTATGATATGCCCCACAGTACTGCTGGGATCTACTTGGAGAGCAAGTTAACTTGGTTGTATGATGGCAGGAATTGCCAGGCTGCTGGCTTTAATGTGGAGAGCAGAGAAAATGGGTTTCTCTAATGACAGGATTCATGGGGCTGCTGGTGTGTATGTTCAAGGAGAGACAATTGGGTTTCTATGATGGCAGAAATTGCAGGGCTTCTTGAATTTACATGGAAGTCACAGAAAATTGGGGTTATGTGATGTCAGGACTTACAAACTTGCTCTGCTCTTTGTTAACAGCTAGGGAAATGGGTTCTTATGATGGCAGGATGTGAAGGACTGATGGACTGCTGTAGAAAAGCCAGGCAACTTGGTTTCCATGATGGGAGGACACACAGTACTGATGGGCTGTACATCAGGAACAGGAGCATGGGGTTCTATGCGGTCAGGAAATCATACTGTCCAGAATTTCCATTGCTAGTGGTCTATAATGCTCATGGTCTCAGAATTACCATGGCTGCTAGAATCTCTTTGGAGACCCACAATGCCAGAGCTGTTTCTGTCCATGTTCAAAGCCAGGCAACTGGGAAAATGATGGCAGGAAACTCAGGGCTCCTGGGCACCACTTGTACAGACAGGTGATTGGGGTTCTATTGAAGGATAGATGTGCAAGACTGTTGGATTCTATATCCAGAAAACTGAAATTTTCTGATAAAAGGATTCTTAAGGCTGATCATGTCTACTGGCAGATCCAAGAAACTTGATATCTAAAATGTGAACAATTGCAGAGTTGCACATGTCCACGTGGAGAGACAGGAACATACAGGACTGCTGTGCTGTATATGGAGACCCACCTAACTGGTGTTCTATGAGAGCAAGAATCACAGGGCTGCTGTGCTCTGTGAAAAGAGCTAACAGTTTTTTTTTTAATGGGGGATGAAACATCATAGCTATTATGATTTTTTTACTCAGATCCACATTTTTCTTCCTGGAACTCTGTCTGAGTTCTGAGCCTGTCCCTCATTTTCATGACTTAAACAGATGGAAAGAATACATACACATTTTGCTTTGAATACCTTCTTTCAGTTCTTTAGTGTAAAAACCTAGGAACATACTTTAGTACTATGATAATTCTAATAACTCTAATTTTAACTTTTTGATGAAACTACAATTATTCCACACACAGTTCACACATTTGTCTTCATTCTTACCAATGCTTGCTTGTCTCTCCCTGCAACAAGGGTACGTGGGAAACAGGCAGGACCAGCCTGTCATCTCTGAGTGAGAGGGTAAGTGTCGCAACCTGGCCCACCACCCAGCCTGGTCAAGAATCATACTGAGTCAGGAGTTGAGTCAACCATAGAGGTGCAGCAATCTCAACTTTATTGTGTCAGGGACAAGGTTATATAGTGATAGGAGAGGGTAAGAAGAGACAGTAACGAGAACCAATAAGGGGCAATTATGTCACTATCACTAAGGGGCCTAGGCAGATTTCAGATTAAACCATTAGACGGGGCTAAGGTCAAAAGCCCGTGCGTGGGCTAAAAGCCTGCAAACGCCAATCCAGCCAGATCACGTATATGGAAATGCTCTGGAAGAACCCATGAGGTCACCTCAGCCAACACCCAATAATGGCCATGGTCCCAAGGGAGGTAAAAGGTCCCAACACTTGAGGAAGATGGCGGTGAATAGAGTGCATCCCCCCCCCCCCGTGTACTGTGTCACTGCGCAGGTGAATAGCGAGTTAGAACGGCCAGAAGCTATCTTGTTAGAAATTTCCAGCAAAATTGGGGTGCACTGAAACCTAGAGGAAGGATTTCCAACACCTGAGGATCAATTACTGTGGCTCAATCGTGAGTGAACTGTGCACCTGGAGATTCAGGCTGATTGATCAGTGGCCAGCCCTGCAGCCAGAGCCTGCACACCGAGAAACGGCATGCCAGCAATGCAGAGAAATGGTGCTATGGATTCTGTGGGGTCCTGCCAACTATGCCCTCACAGTGCTCCAGGCTGAGTTCTGGGTTTGGGACGGGGGAGAGAAACAGTCCAGATCTGCCCTCCACACCGGACAACCCATGGAGGAAGCCAGCAGCCACCATCTTGGAGAGCTGACATCACGATCACCAGTTCAGACAGATCCAACCTCATCGCAGCAAGTTCAGCGATAGAACAGGTGTGTGACATTTATCCCTTCTCCCATACAGCGGGTAAATGGCATAAAATCTCTCCCCGGCTTTCCAGGGGTGTGATTATCAGAGAGAGCGTGAATAGAGGCATGGGAAAAGGTAAAGGCACCTGACCTCCAACTCCCCACTCCCACCAGCTGCGAAAACGAAACCTGTCTCTCCAGCTCTCAGAGGAGTGGCTATCGGAGGGAATCAAAACAATAGGGGGCCGGTTCCCAATAGCCGTGCTCCACATCCAGGAAACTGCAGGCCCAGAGTGTAGCTTGAACTACAGAGAGGTATCACACTGGGGAAGGCCTGTCTGGCAGGAGAAGCAAGGAGACTAGAGACCAGGAATAAACCTAAGTTAACAGGTTTGGAGAGATACCAGGTGGGGGAGGAGGGAGCGACTTCATATGGATTGTTTCCTACAGCCGGAGGGCAAAATCTTGGTCCAGAAGGCACAGCACCACCTACTGGAAGTGAAGAAAATAGAAGCCTAACAGTGCCTTTTTTTAATTGTAATTTTTATTTTACTGTATTTTTTTTATCATTTCTTCTTTTTCTTTTCTATTTTTTTCTCTTTGTTTCTTCTCTCCCTCTCTCTTTCTTGGTTTGCTTCCTTACCTTTTCCCTATATTTCCTCCCAAGCATGACCACTCCGATTATGTGTAATTTACTAAATGCAAATAGATGAATACTACGAGATGGTCTATAGTCTGCCTAAGCCCTTAACTACCCCCAAGTACTCCTGTCTATTCTCTTATTACTATCCGCCTTCATTTGAGCAACCCCCCAAAGAAGCTAAGATATACTAACCTCCATATCATCAAATTGCCCAACCTTAACATAGCATCCTAAGTTCAAACCTCAATTCTCTATATGCCATCAAAATCTGTAGGCCTTTAATGAATCTAATGAATTTACCTTAAGTCACAATTAAATCCAACATCTCTAAACATTGTCTCCCAACACAAAGCATAGATCTTGGAGCTATACAAAACCAAAACAAATTTATAGGAAAAAACAGAAACACAGCAGTCAGAGTTGGAAAGTAACGTGAGCACTATGAAAAAACAAGGGAAAAAAGGATTACAAAAATGCAGGATAACTTAAATTTACAGGAGAACCTAGAGGCATCAGAAAAATGGACAGAGAAAGAACTCAAGGCATACCTGACTCAGATGGAATGGAATCTTAAAGATGTCATTAGACAGAAAGTCCAAACAATGAAAGAATACTTTGAAAATGAATTACATAAGCAGATTCAAATAGCAAAAATGAACTCTACCAGGAGATAGAGATTTTTTAAAAAAATCAAACAGTAATCCTAGAAATGCAGGAAACCATAAACCCAATAAAAACTCAAATGAGAATATTACAAATAGACTAGATCAAATAGAAGTCAGAACATCAGATAATGAAGACAAAGTTTATCAACTCAAAAAGACTATAGCCAACACAGAAAGGCTGGTAAGAAACCACGAGCAAAATATCCAACAGATATGGGATGTCATAAAAAAACCAAACTTAAGAGTCATTGGATAAAAGAAGGTATAGAGGTCCAAACCAAAGGAATGAGCAACCTATTGAATGAAATAATCTTAGAAAACTTTCCAGAAATGAAAGATGGAATGGACTGCCAAATTCTGGAAGCCTACAGGACCCCAAACATACAAAACCATAATAGACCAACTCCAAGACACATTATTATGAAGATATCCAACATACAGAACAAGGAGAGAATATTAAAAGCTACAAGAGAAAGGAGGTAGATTACATTCAGGGGTAAACCAATTAGGTTAACAGCTGATTTTTCATCACAGATGTTGAAAGCGAGAATATCCTGGAACAATGTATTTCAAACGCTGAGAAATAATGGATTCCAACCAAGAATATTGTATCCAGCAAAATGAAGCTTCAGGTTTGACAATGAAATTAAAATATTTCACGATAAACAAAAGTTAAAAGATTTCGCAGCCAGAAAACCAGCACTGCAAAGCATTTTGAGCAAAACACTACAAGAAGAGGAAACGAAAAACAGCACCCAAAACTAACAGTGGGAAGTAACTCAGTAAAGGGGGGGGGGAATAACCAAAGAGGAAAAACAAGCCAAATTAAAATAAATAAATAAATAAACATGACTGAAAGTACAAACCATATATCAATAGTAACCCTAAACGTTAATGGCTTAAACTCACCAATCAAGCGACATAGGCTAGTAACTTGGATTAAAAAAACAGACCCAACAATATGCTGCCTTCAGGAGACTCATCTGACAGGAAAAGACATACACAGGCTGAAGGTGAAAGGTTGGAAAAAATCATACCACTCATATGGTCCTCGGAAGCAAGCAGGAGTGGCCATACTCATATCGAATAAAATCAACTTCAAACCTAAGTTAATCAAAAGGGATAAAGAAGGACACTATATACTGTTAAAAGGAACCATTCACCAACAAGACATAACAATTATCAATATATATGCACCAAATAATGGTGCTGCAACATTCATAAAACAAACTCTCCTCAAGTCCAAGAATCAAATAGACCACAACACAATAATTATGGGTGACTTCAACACACCGCTCTCACCATTGGACAGATCCTCCAAACAAAAGCTGAATAAAGAAACTATAGAACTCAATAACACAATCAATAACCTAGACTTAACTGACATATATAGAATATATCAACCATCATCAAGTGGGTATACATTCTTCTCAGCAGCACATGGATCCTTCTCAAAGATAGACCATATATTATGCCATAGGGCAACTCTTAGTAAATATAAAGGTGTGGAGATAATACCATGCATCTTATCATAATGGAATGAAACTGGAAATCAATGATAAAAGAAGGAAGGAAAAATCCTGCATCACCTGGAAAATGAACAATATGTTACTGAATGATCATTGGGTTACAGAAGACATAAAGGAGGAAATAAAAAAATTCTTAGAGATAAATGAAAATACAGACACAACATATCGGAATCTATGGGACACAATGAAAGCAGTTTTAAGAGGGAAATACATTGCCTGGAGTTCATTCCTCAAAAAAAAAAGAAAGAAAAAAAAGAAAGAAAGAAAGAAAAGAAAAAACCAACAAATAAATGAGCTCACACTTCATCTCAAAACCCTAGAAGAGGAAGAGCAAAGCAACAGCAAATGTAGCAGAAGGCAAGAAATAATTAAAATTAGAGCAGAAATCAATGAAATCGAAACAAAAGAAACCATAGAAAAAAATTGACAATCCTAAAAGTTGGTTCTTCAAAAAAATAAATAAGATCGACAGACCCTTAGCCATGCTAACGAAGAGAAGAAGAGAGAGAACTCAAATTACTAACATATGGGATGAAAAAGGCAATATCACAACACACACTACAGAAATACAGAAGATATTTAGAAATTATTTTGAAGCCCTATATTCCAATAAAATAGAAGATAGTGAAGATATCAATAAATTTCTTAAGTCATATGATTTGCCCAGATTGAATCAGGAAGATACACACAATTTAAACAGACCAATAACAAAGGAGGAAATAGAAGAAGCCATCAAAAGACTTCCAACCAAGAAAAGCCCGGGACCAGATGGGTATACAGTGGAGTTTTACAAAACCTTTAAAGAAGAATTAATACCAATACTTTTCAAGTTATTTCATGAAATAGAAAAAGAAGGAGCTCTTCCAAATTCATTCTATGAGGCCAACATCACCCTGATTCCGAAACCAGAAAAGACACTTCAAAGAAAGAAAACTACAGACCAATATCTCTAATGAACCTAGATGCAAAAATCCTCAATAAAATCCTGGCGAATCGGAAACAAAAGCATGTCAAAAAAATTGTAAAACATGATCAAGTAGGATTCATCCCTGGGATGCAAGGCTGGTTCAATATACGGAAATCAATAAACGTTATTCACAACATCAATAGACTTAAAGATAAGAACCATATGATCATCTCGATAGATGCAGAAAAAGCATTCAACAAAGTACAGCATCCCTTTATATTCAAAACACTAGAAAAACTAGGGATAACAGGAACTTACCTCAACATTGTAAAAGCTATATATGCTAACCTTTAGGCTAGCATCATTCTAAATGGAGAAAAACTGAAGGCATTCCCTCTAAAATCTGGAACAAGACAGGGATGCCCTCTCTCACCTCTTCTATTCAATATAGTGTGGGAAGGCATTCTAACATGTGATTGGGTGACTCCCGTTAAGGGCCTGAGGCACTTTGGCTGTGTCGAAGCTTTCCTGACCCTTTCCTGATGAGAGAGCCCATCCGTGTGGGGGTGTGCCTGACCACTGACCCCAGGGACCCAATCACTGACCCTGACCTTGGAGTGCAGCCCCCCCTCAACCTTCATTGGATGGAATTCTCCCCTGAATCTCTTGTTCCCCAATAAAAGGCTACTCCCCGGCGTGTTCACTCTCTCTCTCTCCTGCTAGCCCTGAGTAATCCTCGCTGCCCTGCTGGGCGGCTAGAGGTGGGAACCAGAGAGGTGAGCCGTCTCGGACCTAGCAATATAAATAAGGTACTGTCTGTGTGTTTTATTTCTATCTCTTCTAACTAACTTTATGCCTAGAACCTCATTAATGAAACCACTGCGCAGGCCGCGTGGTAGAATTGGCGCCCAACGTGGGGCATTCTAGATTAGTTAGATTGAGTGGGAGCACGCTATAAAGATAAGGAAAAAATAAAGATAAAGGAAGATAAGGAATAAAAATAAAGATAAAGGAAGAAATGACAATTGGGTCACAAAAGTACCTGGAGATATTGAAGGAAAGAGACGTTAAATTACTTAAAATGGGAAATTCAACTTCTACGGATAAGGAAATGTATCTGACTATTTTAGACAGTATAATTAATCAGAAAGGAAAACAGATAAAAAAACTCAGTTATTACAATTCTTAAAGATTGTAGGTGAATATTGTCCTTGGTTTTGCGACCAAGAGTCTCCAAATTTACTTACTTGGGAGAAATTAGGAAAGAAGTTACAGAGAGTCTGTCTTTCTAATGAACTACCTGGAAACATAGAAAATATACAGAAAACTTGGGCGGCTCTAGAAATTTGTCTTTTTAAATATATGGGCCAAAGTTCATGGCCCCCTGAGGACCTTTTAAAAGGCATTCAAGGAGCTATTAGGTCTATTCAAATGGAAAATCAGCCTGAGGCTAAGTTAATTACCTTTCCTTTAAGCCGTTTAAAAACAAAGGCACTAAAGGCCAAGCCAAAGGTTAAAAATGTGAACTTAAACTCGCAGCCCCATGCGGAGGATTCAAATGGTGAGGATCAGCCCGTCTTCTTGCCGCCATCGTTCCCTCCTAGCGGGAGCCGGGGAATTCCAGGGGAGGTCGCACAGTGTGACGTCACTGGCACCGACCAAAACAGTCCGCGATTTTTACCGGGACAGGGACAAAGATCACAGACAGTTTTCTTAGGACCTTCAAAGACAGTTGAACTAAATCCTGAAATGGGGCCAGAACAAATTCCTACTGGGATTTTCGGGCCACTTCCTGATAATACTGTAGGTTTGATTTTGGAACGTAATGAATTAGAGGGAACCATTGAGGTAATACCTGGAGTGATAGATTCACAATTTAAAGGACAGTTATATGTTACTGTAAAATCCAATTATGCCTTAAGGCTCACCCCAAGGGATACTTTTGCTCAATTAATATTATTGCCTTGTGTTTCAGAAAGGCACCTACCAGTAGATTCAGTTTCTAAACCGCCGGACAAAGTATACTGGTCCCAATTAGTACGGCAAGAACGCCCTTTATTAAAACTTAAAATTAATAATAAAAATTTCCTAGGAATAATAAACACAAGGGCTAAAATCTCGGTATTGTCCAGTAGGTTTTGGCCTAGGAACTGGCCTTTGCATGTAGCACCAGCTAACCTAGAAGAAATAAGACAGGTTTCACAGCCTGCTCAAAGTGCCAACTATCTCCGTTGGGAAGATTCCGATGGGAACAGTGGAGTATTTAAGCCTTATGTGTTAGAGTCTTTACCAGCTAACCTATGGGGAAGAGATATTTTAGCCAAAATGGGATTATTATTAGTTACTCCAAATTCTATAAGGTCAGTTGAGGAAATTAATCAGAGGTATTTTCCTGGAGATGATAAGGAGACCCTTCAGGAAGAATGTCTGTTTACAAGCCAGTCTCCACGACAAAGATTAATAAATGCTCCAAACCAAAATTTTTCCTAGGGGCCCTAAGTACTTCCCCAATCCCTAAGACAGCTGAAAAAATCACGTGGCTCACAGAGGAGCCTATATGGATTTCTCAGTGGCCCATCTCAGGGGAAAAACTTAAAATAATTCATAGATTAGTTGAGAAACAACTTCAGGGTGGTCATATTGAACCAACGCTTAGTCCTTGGAACACACCTATTTTTGTTATTAAGAAAAAGTCAGGAAATTGGAGATTACTACAGGATTTAAGGGCAATAAATCATGCAATTCAGCCTATGGGATCATTAGAGCAAGGACTTCCCTCCCCCACAGCCATTCCTTTAGATTATAGCTTGATGGTAATATATTTAAAAGACTGCTTTTTCTCTATAAGGTTACATCCTAAAGATTGTGAAAGATTTGCTTTCACTGTCCCAGCAATTAATTTTAAGGAACCTATTAAAAGATATTGCTGGAAGGTACTTCCTCAGGGAATGCGTAATAGTCCTACACTGTGCCAAAAATATGTTGACCAGGTGATAGATCCCATAAGAAATAGTTTTCCTAATGCATATATTATTCATTTTGTGGATGATATATTATTGGCTCATGCTAATCCAGAGGTACTTTCAGAAATTTTTACTCAGTTAGAGACTTCACTTACAGCAATGGGTTTATGTATAGCTCCTCAAAAAATTCAAAAACTATCTCCTTTTTAATATCTAGGTCAGATAATTCAAGGACGTTCCGTCCATCCTCAAAATCTTCAGATAAGAGTTAAAGAGTTACGTACCCTTAATGACTTTCAAAAACTATTAGGAGATATTAACTGGCTAAGACCATCCTTATAACTAACTACTTCTGAGTTAAGTCCTTTATTTCAGATATTACAAGGAAATCCTTCTCTAACCTCTCCACGTCAACTAACCTTGGAGGCTAAGACAGCCTTAAGGAAAGTAGAAAATACAATTAAAAATACACAGCTTACTAGAATAGATCCTAAAAAATAGTGTATTTATTAATATTTCCAACTGAGCATACCCCAACAGGAGCCATATGGCAAAGATTAGGAGTTATTGAGTGGATTTATTTATCCCACTCCCCTCAAAAAACATTAATTCCTTTTCATGATTCTATAGCTCAATTAGTAATTAAAGGTAGAACTAGGATTTTACAATTAATTGGATCTGAGCCTGATATTATAATTATTCCATTTTCTGTTCAACAGACTAATTGGCTTTTTCAAACTTCTAGCTCATGGCAGATAGCCTTTGCAGATTTTCCTGGACAGATAGACAGCCATTATCCTCGTGATAAGATTGTACAATTTGCATCATTAATGTCACTTATTTTTCCAAAGATTGTACGTGCTTATCCAATAGAGGAAGCTTTATCGGTGTTCACGGATGGTTCCAACTCCGGTAAGGCAGGTTTCTTCAGCCGTGTTCACACAGAGGTAATACAAACTTCTTATACTTCTGCCCAAAGAGCAGAGCTTCAAGCTCTGATTTGTGCCTTAGATTACTTTTCAAATGAGCCTATAAATATCTATTCTGACAGTTTATATGCTGTCGGAGTTACGAAAAATATTGAAACCTCAGTTATTGGGTATACTTCATCCCAGGAGTTATTTGAATTATTTCATAATTTACAAAAGACAGTACTAATGTGAAAGTACCCATGTTTCATAGGACACATACGTGCCCATACTAATCTTCCTGGACCTCTAGTTTCAGGTAATGACAAAATTGATAAGTTAGTAGCTTTTTGTCAACAGATGTCTTCGTATGACTGTGCACTAGCTTCCCATTCCTTACATCATCAAAATGCTTCTAGCTTATGTAAAAAATTTAATATTACTAGAGAACAAGCTCGTCAGATTGTAAGCCAATGCCCTAAGTGTGTTATTCACACTCCATCCCTGTCATCAGGGGTAAATCCCCGTGGATTAAAACCAAATCAGATATGGCAAATGGATGTAACTCATATTCCTCAATTTGGTAAGCAATGTTATGTGCATGTCATAGTGGACACTTATTCTAGATTTATTTTTGCCACAGCACGTACTAAGGAAAATACTCAACATGTAATTTCTCATTGCTTAGCAGCCTTTTCCATTTTAGGGTGCCCTATGCAGATTAAAACAGATAATGCTCCAGCTTACGTAAGCTCTTCTTTTCAACAATTTTGCCAAGAGTTTAAAATTAATCATAAAACAGGAATTCCTTATAACCCCCAAGGTCAAGCCATTGTGGAATGAGCTCATTTATCTATTAAGCTTCAATTACAAAAATTAAAAGGGGGAATAGGATAGTGACTCCCCAAAATAGCCTTAATCATGCCTTGTTTGTTTTAAATTTTTTAAACTGTGACACAGAAGGTCACACTGCTGCTGAGAGGCAAATGTCTCCCTCAGTAACAGGCCCCTTAGGCAGAGTTCTGTGGAAAGATTTACAGACTGGTCAATGGAAGGGTCCAGACCCGGTAATAATGTGGGGAAAAGGCCATGCCTGTATCTTCCCAGAAGGTGCTTTCCATCCTATTTGGGTGCCTGAACGTGCTATCAGACATGGAGGAGATAGAACCCAGATTCAAGCGACTGAGGATCGACCTGGAGGAGCCACTACCCAGAAGGAGGAGATATCGGAAAAAGATGAAGAAAGACCAGATTGAACCAGCCGAAAAGCTGATTTCATGGAAAGATGTGAAGAACCTAACAACCCAGGCTTCCCAAATACTTCGACACCTAGGAAAGAACAGGACCCCAGTCTTGATGGTAGCGACAGTAATTGCCCTACTGGGCTGTCAGGTAAAGGGGAATCAAGTGGACACTTACTGGACATATTTCCCAGATCCACCCCTGGTACACCCAGCTGTGTGGACTGGAGAATCTATTCCAGTATTTACTAATGACTCATTCATGATGGGAGGATTTACAGATACTCATATTACTCCCAATCATGTGACTAGATTTAATTATTCTGGCTACAGTGCCCAATTACCTTTGTGTTGGTCACATGATAAACATGCTGGCTGTCTGAAAGTATCATTCGAAGAAAAGACAGCGATTGGTAGGCCTAGACTGACAAATAATTCTATTTATGGGGACTTAAAACCTAATACTAGATCAGTAATTAAGATGGGACTTTCCCATAACAAGCCAGTCATTTCTACAAAACCTCCACAGATACCCCACTGTCCAAATAGTTCTACAATTGAAATTGGCACCTTTCCTAAATGGATGGATTGTGTAAATACCTTTCCTGTACAACATAAGGTGTCTAAAGCTAGTGGGTATATTTTAGACTGGTCTCCAAAAATTGATAAGAGACAATTACAAAGAGATTCTGCTATGACACCTGCAGGATTTGTTAGTAATATTTTGACTTATAGTGAAGGAGGTGTTCAAAGAGATATTTGGCATTTAATCACTGCCTCAGAGTATTTACATTTTACAGATAAACCTTTACCAAAATTTGTCGGCAAGAACTGTAAAGAGGGATCTTGCTATGGCTTACGAGCTTGTGTCCAATCTCCTTATGTTTTAATTATTGGAAATGTAAAAGTTAGATGGAACATAAATTGTTAATGTTTAATGAGAAACCCCCTGTAGGAAAAACAGTCAGGAAGTTTTTGAGAAATTAAATTAAAATCTAGAGAAGAAAAATTTAAGAAGACAGATTAGTGCTTAGTACTGGCAACTTGTTCTTCTTCTTGTGCACAATGGTTTGGTGCTCTTACTCTTGTTTGATTAAAAGTAGCCTCTCTTTTCAAGTTAACCACTTGCCATAATTGTGGTGCCAGTTCTAGTCAGTAAGTCAAGAAAGAATAGTCAAGGTATAGGCCAATAGTCTGGGACCTTTCTAACTATTATTAAAAGCTAACTAAGCAGAAAGAGCTCAAAGCAAAACTCGAACTGAAAGGAAAAATGGTTGCTTATGCAGAAGCCAAAATACATTCTTCTTTTCTAATATTTTGTTTTATAATATTTTATAATATTTTAATAATTTTATAATATTTTGTTTCTTTGAATAATGATTCCTGTTTTGTAACCACAAAATACTGTGAGCCTGCCAAAATGAAAAGTGTATATGATTAACTTCACAAATTAAGATTGGGATTCAGCACCTTCACTTTTGTGTCTGTGTTGTTTCTCCACCCCCTTTCGCCAACTCCTCACCATCTGTTCATCTCCTGAGACTTTCTGCCAGAGCTGGACTCCAACATCTGATGCCCCGAACAGGGACGATCGGTAAGTCTGTAAGTCTGATGCATTCATTTCATTGAGAAGTTTTCAGGTGAGGATAGGATTCTTACCTAGGGTGCTGCAGACCCCTTAGCGAGGTGCTAAGTAAGTGAAGGGTAAGTAATCAGAGAACTTATTTTGAGAAGTCATGGGCCATAATGAGTCTAAAGAAAGAGGACTCTTTATTGAAATAGCTAAGCATATGCTCCATAAACGGGGCATTTCAGTTTCTTCTAAGCAGTTAAGACATTTTTTTCATTTTGTTCAAGAATGCTATCCTTGGTTCCCTGAGGAAGGAACCCTAAATTTAGAAACATGGAAAAAACTAGGTAAAGATATGAAGGTCTACTATGATCATCGTGGGCCAGAAAAGATTCCTGTCGATGCTTTTGCATTATGGAATGTTTTTAAAGATGCTTTGGATCCAACCCATGAGGCAGTTTGTTTGACTCAGCAAGTGACCGAGTCTGAACAAACCCCCTTAATTGGGGCTGCTGCTACATCTAGAGATTATAAAACTACATCCTCTCAACATTATCATTCTGATGATGAACAAGGGGATGAAGAGGAGGACGAACAACTTTCTCCTCAAGATCAGGAGGACTTAGAGGGGGCTGCACCTTGATATCATAACTCTGATTGGCCACCCAATTTGTTAGTTTCTATGTCTCCAGAGCCTCCTTAGAGCTATAAATAAGACTATGGAAACTACAACTGGGTCTCCCATCTCCTACTGCTATACCTAAAGATCATAACATAGTGGTGATAGACTTATAAGATTGCTTCTTTACAATTCCTTTAGCCAAACAGGATTGTAAAGGTTTTGCTTTTAGTCTGCCTTCCCCAAATTTATAAAGACCTTATCAAAGATTTCAATGGAAAGTTTTGCTCAGGGAATGAAAAATAGCCCCACCTTATGTCAAAAGTTTGTTGATGCAGCCTTAGTCTCCACAAGAAATAAGTTTCCATTTGTATATATAATTCATTATATGATGATATTTTATTAGCTCCTGCTGATTATTTGATACTCTAACAAATATTTAATTTTATGATTACAAGTTTACAAGACTGGGGATTAAAAATTGCCCCTGATTAAATTCACACTCAAGCTCCTTTCTCTAAACTAGGAAGATTAATTAATTCCAACAATATAACTTCTCAAAAAATACAGATTAGGGTTGATTTTTTACGTACTTTAAAGGACTTTCAAAAACTTCTTGGGGATATTAATTGGATAGGCCTTACTTAGAATTAACCACTGCAGACCTTAAACCTTTATTTGAAATTTTACAAAGAGATTCAAATCCAAATTCACCTAGACAATTATCTCCTGAGGGAAAGAAGGCTTTATCTAAGGTGGAAAAGGCTATTTCAGATCATTACTTACAACAAATAGACTATAATAAGCCCTGGATGTTAATAATCTTACAGACTTCACACACTCCTACTGGATGCCTATGGCAGGATGATCCTTTAGAATGGATTCATTTGCCTTCTACTCCAAAAAAGATTAATATTTCATATCCCTCCCAGGTATCATCATTAATTTTTAAAGGTAGACTCCAAAGTAGAGAGCTCTTTGGATGAGATCCATCCTCCATTATTATTCCATATAAAAAAAAGAACAATTGGATTTCTTATTAAATGTTAATGGTAAATGGCCTATAGCATTACAGGAATTCTATGGAGAAATATTGTTTCACTTGCCTAACCACCCATTACTACATTTTATGACTAAGGTAAATAATATTTTTCCTAAAAACTTTTCTCATGTGCCCCTCGATCAGGCTTCTCTAATTTTTACAGATGGATCCTCTAATGGAATAGCTGTTAACTATTATAGATGACCAAGAGCCAATTGTCCAACAAACAACTGAAACCTCTGCTCAAAGGACAGAATTAATTGCTGTTATAACTGCTTTTGAAAAGGTTACACATCCTTTTAATCTTTATACTGATTCCCAATATATAGTTAATCTCTTTCCTGCCATAGAAACATCTTCCATGTCCTCTCATTCATCAATTGTTAATATATTACAAAAATTACAAAAAAACAACATTAGAGAGATCCTATAAATTTTTTTTTAGAAAGAGTGAGAGAGGAGAGAGAGAGAGAGAGAGAGAGAGAGAGAGAGAGAGAGAGAATTTTTAATATTTATTTTTTAGTTCTTGGCGGACACAACATCTTTGTTGGTATGTGGTGCTGAGGATCGAACCCGGGCCGCACGCATCCCAGGCGAGCGTGCTACCGCTTGAGCCACATCCCCAGCCCCTCCTATAAATTTTTTATTGGACATATTACAGGACATTCTAACTTATCTGGACCTTTAGTGGCAGGAAATGCTAAAGCTGATTTATTAATTAGGACTGTTTATAACGTTATTGAACAAGCTACTAAAGATCATCAATTACATCATCAAAATTCTGCTGCTCTTTGGAGCACAGTTTCATATAACTAAAGAAAAAGACAAATTGTTAAACAATGTCAAATCTGTCTTACTCACTTTCCTTCTCCACAGATGGGTGTCAACCCTAGGCATTTATTACCCAACAAATTATGGCAGATGGATGTTACTCATATTCAAGAGTTTGGAAAGTTATCTTTTGTTCATGTTTGTGTGGATACTTTCTCACATGTTATTTTTGCTACAGCCCACACTGGAGAAGCTTATAAGGATATTGCCCAAAATCTTTTTGCCTCCTTTGCATATATGGGATTACCTCTTTATATTAAGACAGACAATGCTCCTGCTTATATTCCAAAAACCTTTAAACACCTGTGTCAGACACTTAACATAGTTCATTCCACAGGCATCCCCTATGACCCACAAGGACAAGCCATAGTGAAAAGAGCTCATCAGACCTTAAAATCTCAAATTAATAAATTAAGAGAGGGGGAACTACATTATTCCTCTCCTCATCGATTCTTCAACATGCTCTATTTGTCATTAATCATTTAAATGTAAATGATTCTAAATTAACTCCAATGCAATGAAATTGGTCTGAACAAACAGTAACTCAAAAACCTTTAGTTTTTTCTTTTTCTTCTTACTGGGGCTGGTGGTGTGGTTCAGTTGGTAGAGTGCTTTCTTAGCATGTGTGAGGCACTGGGTTCGATTCTCAGCACCACATATAAGTAAATAAATAAAGGTCAATCAACAACTAAAAAAATTCTTTAAAAAAGATCTTCTTACTGGACAATGGAAAGGACCTGATATTCTCTTAACATCGGGCCAAGGATATGCTTGTGTGTTTCCACAGGACGCTACTTCACCTTTGTGATTCCAGATCAACTCATCAGACATTATGACTCACCCATATCACAGGTGGAGGTTCCTCCCCCAGCCATACCCAAGGACACCATTGACCGAGGATGAAAAACTTGCTGAAGACATGACTAATCTTTATCTTCACTCTCCTCAACAGGCACGAGCAACATTAACATCAAAATTACCTTCCTGGGGTCAAATAAAACATCTGACCAGTCAGGCATAAAACTTGGTTGTTAGCCAAGGTGCCTTTGCCTCTCCTGAAAAAGTGTTTCTTGCTATGCTAGCACTCTTATCCTGTCAAGTATCACTGATTTCTGCTAATCAATCTTATTGGTCTTATTTTCCTGATCCTCCACTTTTAAGAGTTACTGATTGGGGAAAACTTAATATTAAGGTGTTTACTGATAATTCTGATTTGTTAGGAGGGATTTCTGAATCCCTTATTCCTCATAAGATACCTTATAATATTAATTTCAAGGGTTTAATAGAAGAGACTCCTATTTGCTTTGCTATTGATAATAAATTCATCCCTCAATGGTGTATGCCTATTAATTATAGGCAATATTTTACTGATTGCCCTCCTGGCTTCCCAGACATGGATGATAAAAGGAGGAGCCTTTGGCTCCTTGAAATGGTTTCTTTAGGATATTATATAGTTAATGAAACCTATGTTAATAAGACATTACCCAAAGCCATTGATCCATGTAGATTTAAAAATAACGAAAAATATTTTTATTGGAATAATATGATTCATCCTTGGGAAGAATTTCCTCATTGGTTTCAAAGGATTTATGCAAAGGGCACAAGTCCTTAAGCCTGTGTCTTCAGATGTTAAGATCTATGATTGGTCTGATTCTGCCCCTCATTTTGATTATAAAAATTATTTTAAGACTAAGTCTCAAAAATTTAATCATACTGAAGGAATGTATACAAGTTTTCCTATCCATAGATTGTTCTCACCTGGTTGGGTCACTCTCAAGTTTCAGAGTGAGCTCCCTAATGGAAAGGTTTCATAGTTCCCAGATCTCTTTAGATTAATTGCAGCTACTAATATGATTCTTTTAACCAGACCTGGTAAAACTCCAGAACCTTTCAATATTCGTGCTTGCATTAATGCTCCTCCTGCTATTTTAGTAGGTAAAAATAATACCTTGATAATTAATCATAATAATAGTGTTTATTCTATTTCCTGTGATCAATGTGTGTTAACTAATTGTGTACATGCTAATCTTCCAAAAAACTACACTATTTTTATAATTATACATCTGCTTTCCTATGTAATGATTCCTGTCCTTCTTAATGATGATTGGTCACAAATTCTTAAGAAATTTAATGAACTAATTAGACCTAAGTGATTTGTTGTGGCATTAATTTTAGGAATTACAGCATTAAGAGGAATTATTACTTCTTTAGCTTTATCTACTACAGCTTTAGTTAAAGAAATTCATACTGCTCATCATGTTAATGATTTATCTCATAATGCTTCATTAGCATTAGCTATTCAAGAAAAAATAGATAAGAAATTAGAGGCCCAAATTAATGCCTTAGAGGAAGCTTTATTATATGTAAGAAACCAGATTCAAAATATAAAAACTCAAATGACAACCAAATGTCATGCTAATTTCAAATGGATCTGTGTTAATCCCTTAAAATATAATCAAACTAAATATGGATGGAATCAAGTACAAACTCATTTATTAGGGATTTGGAATAAAACTGAAATAGGCCCCAATATACAAGATTTACAACAACAAGTAAAATATATAAGTAAGGCTTATTTATCTACTGACTCTACAGCTGATTTTGCTGCAGATTTATACAATAATGTACAAAAAAAACTATTTCCAATAGTACTTGGTGGTCATATATGATTAATATTGGTTTTGGCTTTTTATTCATTGTTCTTGTTTGTCTCATTCTTCCAGTCCTCTTCAGACTTGTCTGGAAATCAATCAGAAGCATCTCCATCCAAATCGAACACCTTAAATTAAAAAATAAAAAAGGGGGAAATGCTGCACCCCTCCCCTGACTCAGGCAATGGCAAGGCCCTACTGAGGTGGATGGCACAAGGCAACCATCCTCTGGAGGAGCGCAGTATGTTTCTTGGAATGGGCTGGTTTGTTTTTGTATTCCTTTAATAAGTATATTTGCGACTTCTCATATGACCATTAAGTATGAAGGGAAAAAACATGACTTTCCCAATTAATGCAACTACTTCTAAAGAATAGATCTGTTTGCTCTAAATGCAATGATTCGGCTGTGGAGCATAAATTGTTAATGTTTAATGAAAAGCTCCCTGTATTCCTGTATTCCTGTCAAGGAAGTTTTTGAGAAATTAAATTAAAATCTAGAGAAGAAGAATTAATGTTAAGAAGACAGATTAGTTCTTAGTACTGGGCAACTTGTTCTTGTTCTTGTGCACAATGGTTTGTGCTCTTACTCTTGTTTGATTAAAATTAATAGCCTCTCTTTTCAAGTTAACCACTTGCCATAACCGTGGGACCGGTTCCAATCAGTAAGTCAAGAAAGAATAGTCAAGGTATAGGCTAATAGTCTGGGACATTTCTAACTATTATTAAAAGTTAACTAAGCAGAAACAGCTCAAAGCAAAATGCGAACTGAAAGGAAAAATACTTGCTTATGCATAAGATACATTCTTCTATTCTAATTGTAGCTACGTAATACTTTGTTTCTTTGAATAATGATTCCTGTTTTGTAACCACAAAGTACTGTGAGCCTGCCAAAATGAAAAGTATATATGATTAACTTCACAAGTAAAGATTGGGATTCAGCACCTTCACTTTGGTGTCTGTGTTGTTTCTCCACCCCCTTTGGCTGACTCCTCACCATCCTTTAGTCTCCTGAGACCCCCTGTTGGAGCTGGACTCTGACAGGCAGGGCTGTGTTTCCCACTGGGAGCATTCAGGTTGCAGAGACCAGCAGATTCCACTCCTCTGCCCCAGGTGAGTAGATCCTCAGAGAGGGTTCTGGACCAAAGGAGGGGCAAAACTGGCACTGTGGGGTGATATCTGTGGTACAGAGTTTGGGGTGGGGTCGGTGGGCAGCCAGGACCCATTTGAGGAGCCCAGGCTAGAAAGAAGTGGAGGAGCAGAGGGTCTGTGCAGAGTGCCAGGATACCTCAGCATAAGGGGAACAGAGGGGATCACAGGAGGGGGCCAGCAAAAGGGGCCTGAAACCAAGGGACAGGGACAGGGTCCTCAAGAAGGGCATCCAGGGGCTCAAGAAAGGAGCTGGGCCCAGTAATGGAGAGCCAAGAGCTAGCACCTGGGCCTAGGTGAATGAAAGGGACATGGTTGTTTGTGGGAGCTCTTATACCTCTGCAGCCTGGGTAGAGCAGACTGGCTCCTCCAGGCAAGATACCCCTCCCACCTGGGTTTGTAGGGGGGAGCTCCTATACAGGTGCAGCCAGGGTAACAAGGACTCACCCTTCCAGGCGGGAGACCCCTTTCACCTGGATGTCTGAGGGAATTCACATACCTCCACATGCAGGGTAGAGGGTACCCGCGCCTCCAGGCGGGGGGCCCCACCCACCTGGGTGTCTGGGGGATCTTGTATAAGGCCACAGCCAGGTTAGCGGGGACTCGCCTCTCCAGGTGAAGACCCCTCCGGGGGAGAGACCCCTCCCACCTGGGTGTTGCGGAAGCTCCTGTACCTCCGCAGCCAGGGTAGAGGGGACTTGCCCCTATAGGCGGGAGACCCCTCCCACCAGGGTGTCTGGGGGAGCTCCTATACTGCGACAGCCAGGATAGAGGGTTTTGCCCCTGCAGGAGGAAGACCACTCCCACCTGGGTGTCCAGGGAGCCCTTAAAGTCACCAGCCAAAGTAGAGGGGACTCGTCCTTCCAGACAGGAGACCCCTCCCACCTGGGTGTCAGGGAAAGCTGCAATACTCCTGCAGCCAGGATAGAGGGGACTCACTCCTCCAGTCAAGAGAACCCTCTAACCTGGGTGTTTCGGAAGCTCCTGTACCTCCGCAGCCAGGGTAGAGGAGGCTCGCCCCTACAGGCGGGAGATCCCTTTCACCAGGGTGTGTGGGGCGGGGGGAACTCCTATACTGCCACAGCTAGGGTAGAGGAGTTCGCCCCTGCAGGCGGGAGACCCCTCCCACCTGGGTGTCCAGGGAGCTCTTATAGGGCACCAGCCAAAGTAGAGGGGACACGCCCCTGCAGGCGGTAGACCCCTCCCACCTGTGGCTCAGGGCTAAGTTGTATATCGCCTTAGCCAGGGTCGAGGGGAATTGCCCCTCCATGCGGGAGACCCTTCCCACCTGGGTGTCTGGGGGAGCTTGTATACCGCCGAAGCCAGGGTACAGGGGACTTGTTGCTCCAGGCGGGAGACCCCTCCCACCTGGTTGTGTGTGTGTGGGGGGGAAGCTCCAATACCGCCTCAGCCAGGGAGACCCCTCCCACCAGTGTGTCCAGGGAGCTCTTACATCACCACCAAAGTAGAGGAGACTCGCCCCTCAAGGCAGGAGACCCCTCCCACCTGGGTGTCCTGGGAGTTCTTATATGGCACCAGCCAAAGTAGAGGAGAATCACCCCACCAGGCGGTAGACCCCTCCCCCTGGGTATCTGGGTGAGCTTGTATACCTCCTCATCATGATACAGGGGACTCGCGGGAGACCCCTCCCCCCTGGGTGTCGCGGGGTTGGGGGGCGGCGGGGAGCTCCTATACCACTGCAGCTAGGGTTGAGGGGAATCGCCCTTCCAGGAGGGAAACCCCTCCCGCCTGGGTGTTCAGGGGGAGCTCCTTTACCGCCAGCCAGTGTGGGGGGGACTCGCCCCTCCAGTCAAGAGACCACTCTCACCTGGGTGTCAGGGGAGCTCCTATCTGCAACATCCATGGTAGAACGAACTCACCACTCTAGGCGGGAAACCCCTCCCACCTGGGTGTAAACGTGGGGGTGGGGGGGAGGCTCATATACCTCAGCAGCCAGGGTAACAAGGACTCGCCCCTCCATGGGAGATACCCCTCCCATCTGGGTGTCAGGGGAGCTCCTATACCTTCGCAGCCAGGGTAAAGGGGAATCGGCCCTCCAGTTGGGAGACCCTCCCACCAGGGTGCGTGGGGGGGGGGGGAGCTCCTATACCACTACATTCAGGGCAGAGGGTTTCATCCCTGCAGGCGGGAGACCCCTCCCACCTGGGTGTCCAGGGAGCTTTGATAGGGCACCAGCCAAAGTAGAGAGGTTCGCCCTTCCAGGCGGGAGACCCCCCCCCCCCCGCAACTTGGGTTTCCGGGGGAGCTTGTATACCGCAGCAGCCAGCTTAGAAGGGACTTGCCCCTCCATGCGGGAGATCCCTCTTACCTGGGTGTCTGGAGGAGCTTGTATACCGCAGCAGCCAGTGTAGAGAGGACTCCTAACACCAGGCCGGAGCCCCCCCCCCCCTTGGTTGTTGATGGATCTCATATACTGCTGCAGCCAGGGGAGAGGGGACTTGCACCTCCAGACGGGAGACCCCTCCCACCTGGGTGTTGGGGGAAGCTCGAATACCTCTGCAGCCAGGGTAGAGGGGACTCACCTCCCCAGTCAAGAGACCCTTCTAATGTGAGCGTCGGGGGTGCTCCTATACCGCCTCAGCCAGAATAGAGGGGACTTTCCCCTCCACGCGGGAGACCCTCCCACCTGGGTGTCTGGTGGAGCTCATACACCGCCGCAGCCAGGGTAGAGGAGACTCGCCACTCTGGGCGGTAGACCCCTCCCACATGGGTGTTTAGGGGAGCTTGTACACTGCTGCAGCTAGGGTAGAGCGGTCATCCCTCCAGGCGGAAGACCCCTCCCACGTGGGTGTCCAGTGGAGCTCCTATACCACCACAGCCAAGGTAGAGCGGACTGAACCCTCCAGGAGGGGGGACCCCTCCCACCTAGGTGTTATGGGAGCTGGTATACCCCAGCAGCCCTAGTAGAGGCAATTCGTTCCTCCAGGCAGGAGTCCCCTCCAACATGGGTGGGGGGGGGGGTCTCATATACTGCTGCAGCCAGGGTAGCAGGGACTCGCCCCTCCAGTTGGGAGAACCCTCCCACCTGTTTGATAGGGGGAGCTTGAATACCGCTGCAGCCAGGGTAGAGGAAACTCGCCCCTATAGGAGGGAGACCCCTCCCACCAGGGTGTCTCGTATACTGCCACAGCCAGAGTAGAGGGGTTCGCTCCTGCAGGCAGAAGACTCCTCCCACCTGGATGTCCAGAGAGCCCTTATAGGGCACCAGCCAAAGTAGAGGGGACTCGTCCTTCCAAGCGGGAGACCCCTCCCACCTGGGTGTCAGGGGAAGCTCCAATACTGCTGCAGCCAGGGTAGAGGGGACTCGCCCCTCCAGTCAAGAGATCCCTCTAACCTGGGTGTGGGGGGAGCACCTATACCGCCACAGCCAAGGTAGCGGAGACTTGCCCATCCAGGCAGGACACCTTCCCACCTGGGTATCCTGTGGAGCTTATATACAACCTTAGCCAGCTTAGAAGGGAATCGCCCCTCCTGGCGGCAGACGCCTTCCACCTGGGAGCTCTAATACCACCAAAACTAGGGTAGAGGGTACTTGCCCCACCAGGCAGGAGACTCCTCCCACCAGGTGTCAGGGAGAGCTCATATAGCAACACCCATGGTAGAGGGGACTCACCTCTCCGGTCGGGAGACCCCTCCCACCTGGGTGGGCGGGGGGCTCATATACCGCTGCAGCCAGGGTAGCGGGGACTCGCCCCTCCATGCAGGAGACCCCTCCCACCTGGGTGTCGCGGGGAGCATGTATACCACCTTAGCCAGGTTACAAAGGACTCGCCCCTCTAGGCTAGGGACCCCTCCCATATTGGTGTCTGGGGGAGCTTGTATTCCCCTGCAGCCAGGGTAGAGGGAACTCGCCCCTCCAGGTGGGAGACCCCTCTCATCTCGGTGTCGGGGAGCTCAATTACCACCGCAGCTAGGGTAAAGGAGACTCGCTCTCCACGCGGGAGACCCCTTCCACCTGGGTATCAGGGGGAGCTCCTATACCGCTACAGCCAGGGACTCCCCGCACCAGGCGAAAGACCCCTCTCACCTGGGTGTCGGGGAGCTCGATTACCGCCGCAGCCATGGTAGAGGAGACTCATCCCTCCAGGCGGGAGACCCCTCCCACCAGGGTGTCAGGGGGAGCTCTTATACCTCTGCAGCCAGGGTAGAGGGGACTTGCTCCTCTAGGCGAGAGACCCCTCCCACAGTGATGTCAGGGCGAACTTGTATTATGCCTTAGCCAGGGTATAGGTGACTCACCCCTCTAGGCGGGAGACCCCTCCTACCTAGGTGTGTGTGTGGGGGGGGGGGATAGTATACAATAGCAGCTGGGTAGAATGGTCTGGCCCCTCCAGGAGGGAGAACAGTTTCACTTGGGTGTTGGGGGGGGGGAGCTCCTATCCCACCGCAGCCAGGATAGAGGGAAATCGCCCCTTCAGGCGCGAGACCCCTCTCATCCCGGTATGGGGTGGCAGCTCGTATACCGCCACAGCCAGGGTAGAGGGGACTCACCACTGCACGCGGAAGACCCCTCCCAGCTGGTTGTCCTGGGAACTCTTGTAAGGCATCAGCCAAAGTAGAGGGGACTCGCCCCTCCAAGCGGGAGACCTATCCCACGTGGTGTCCGGAGGAGCTTGTATTCCTCTGAAACCAGGGTAGAGGGGACTTGCACCTCCAATCGGGAGACCCCTCCCACCTGTGTTTTGGAGGAGCTTGTATACCACCAGGGTGGAGGGGAATCGCCCCTCCAGGCATGAGACCCTCCCTTCTTGGTCTTGAAGGGGGAGCTCGTGTACCACCGCATCCAGGATAGCGGGGACTCGCCCCACTAGGCGGGAGACCCCTCACACCTGGATGTCAGGGGAGCTCATATGCCACCTCAGGCAGGATAGAGGGGACTCACCACTCCAGGAAGGAGACACCACCCACCTGGGTGTACAGGGGAGCTTATATACTGTCGCAGCCAGGGTAGAGGGGAATTGCCCCTCCAAGCGGGCGACCCCTCCCACCTGGAGGGGGAGTTCATATACCGCTACAGCCAGGAGAGTGGGGACTGACCTCTACAGGTGGGAGAGACCTCCCACCTGGGTGTCCAGCAGAGCTCCTATACCTCCGCAGCCAGGGTAGAGGGGACTAGCCCCTCCACTCGGATGACCCATCCCATATGGGTGTTGGTGGGAGCTCGAATAACTCCGCAGTCAGGGTACAGGGGACTCGCCCCTACAGGAGGGGGACCCTCCCACCTGGGTGCCAGGGAGAGCTCCTATACTGCCACAGCCAGGGTAGAGAGGTTCGCCTCTTTAGGTGGGAGACTCCTCCAACCTGGGTGTTCCTGGAGCTCTTATAGAGCACCAGCCAGGGTAGAAGGGACTCGCGACTCCAGCTGGAGACCCCTCTTACCTGAGTGGGGGGGGGCTTGCATACCGCCTTAGCCAGGGTAGAGATGACTTGCCCCTCCAGGCGAAAGTTCCCTCCCACCTGGGTGTCTGGAGAGCATGTACACAGCAGCAGCCAGGGTAGGGGGGACTCTCCCCTCCAGCCAGGACACCCTTCCCACTGGAGTGTCAGGGGAGCTCCTTAGCGCCACAGCCAGGGTAGAGTGGATTCACCCCTCCAAAGAGAGAGACCTCTCCCACCTAGGTGTAGTCTCCCTCCCAAGCCAGGGTAGAAGGGTATAGCCTCTCCATGAGGGAGACTCCTCCGACTTCGGTGTCTGGAGGAAGCTCTTACATCCCCGAATCCAGGGTAGGGGGGCTCGCCCCTCTAGGTGGGACACCCCTAGGCGGGACATCCCTCCCAACTGGGTGTCGAGGAGAGCTCATATACCACTGCAGGCAGGTTAGAGTGGACTCGCCCCTCCAGGCGGGAGACCCCTCCCTCCTGAGTGTCTGGGGGAGCTCCTATACCGCGGCAACCATGGTAAAGGTGCTCGCCCCTCCAGCAAGAGACCCCTCCCACCTGGGTATGGCTGGGGTGGGGGGGCTCGTATACCACAGCAGACAAGATAGAGTGGACACGCCCTTCAAAGCGGAAGACCCCTCCCACCTGTGTGTCGTGGGGAGCTTGTATACCACCTTAGCCAGGGTAGAGCCGACTTGCCCCTCCAGACAGGAGATCTCTCCCACCTGGGTGTCAGGCAAAGCTCCTATACTGCAGCAGCCAGGGTACCAGGGACTTGCCCCTCCAGGCGGAGACCCCTCCCACCCGGGTGTCCTGGGGAGCTCCAATACTGCTGCAGCAGGGTAGAAGGGATTCTAGCCTCCTGGCGGGAGACTCCTCCCAATTGGGTGTCAGGAGAGCTCCTGTACCACCGCAGCCAGGGTAGAAGGGACTCGTCCCTCCAGGCAGAACACACATCTCACCAGTTTTTCAGGGGGAGCTCTTATACTCCGCAGCCAGGGTAGAAGGGACTCACCCCTCCAGTCCAGAGACTTCCCACCTGGGTGTCAGAAGGAGGTCCTTAACTGCCACACCAGTGTAGAGGGAACTCATGCCTTCAGGCGGGAGACCCCTCCCACCTGGCTGTCAGGGAAAGCTAGTATAACACTTCAGCCAGGGAAAGGGGGACTGGCCCTTCAGTCGGGAGACCCCTCTCACCTGCGTGTCACAGGGAGCTTGTAGACCACCTTAGCCCGGGTAGAGGTGAATTCGCACCTCCAGGTGGGAGATCCCTCCTTCCTGGGTGTCCGTGAGCTTGATACTGCATTAGCCAGAGTGGAGGGTACTAGCTCCTCCAAGCAGGAGACTCTTCCTATCTTGCTATGGAGGGTGGGGGGGGAGACGAGTTCCTATACCGCTGCAGCCAGGAGAGAGGGGACTCGCCCCACTAGGCGGGAGACCCCTAAACCCTGGTTGTCAGGGGAGCTCATATACCGTAGAGGCAGGGAAAAGGGGACTCGCCACTCCAGGCGGGAGAACCCTACCACCTGTGTGTTGGGGGGGAGGGAAGCTCTTATACCACTATTGCAGGGTAGTGAGGACTCACTCTCCAGAAAAGAAACCCCTCCCACCTGGGTGTCCTGGGGAGCTTGTATACCACCTTAGCCAGGGTAGAGAGGACTCGCCACTCTAGGCGGGAGACCTCTCCCATCAGGATGTCAGGGGGGAGCTCCTATACCGTTGAAGCCAGGGTATAGGGTATATGCCACTCCAGGCGGGAGATCCATCCCACCCGGGTGTTAAAGGGAGCTCTTATACAGCTGCAGCCAGGGTACAAAGAACTCGCCCCTCCAAGCTGGAGACGCCTCCCACTTGGGTGTTGGAGGGGGCTAGTTTACCCCCACAGCCAGGGTAGAGGGAACTCGCCCCTCCAGGCTGGAGATCCCTCCCACCTGGGTGTCAGGGTCGGGGAGCTCTTATACTATTGCAGAAAGGGTAGTGGGGACTCGCCTATCCAGACAGAAAACCCCTCCCACCTGGGTGTCGCAGGGAGTTTGTATTCTACCTTAGCCAGGGTAGAGAAGACTCGTCCCCGCAGGAGGGAAACGCTCTTAAACCACAGCAGCCAGTGTTGAGGGGAATCACCCTCCAGGTGGAAGACCCCTCCCACCTGGGTGTTGCAAGGAGCTTTAAACCAAGTTAGCCAGGGTGGAGGGGACTGAAGATGCGAATGCCCTCTACCCTGGCTGTGGTGGTATATGAGCTTCCCCAGAAACCGAGGTGAGTGGGGTCTCCCACCTGGTTGTGGCTGTTTTGAATTCCCCCAACACTCAGGTGTAAGGGGTCTCCCGCCTATAGGGGAGAGTGCCCTCTACCGTTGCCGCTGAAGTATAGGAGCTCCCCACAAAACCCAGGTGGGAGGTGTCTCCTGCATAGAGGAGGGAGTCCCTCTACCCTGGCTGCTGGGCTTTAGGAGCTCCCCCGAAACCCAGGTGGGAGTGGTCTTCCGTCTGGAAGGGCGAGTCCCCTCTCTACTGGCTCAGGCGGTATATGGGGAGAAAGGGAAGTGAGGGGAACGGGTAGTGCAGGAAGAGGAGGGATCATGGCCCAGATTCACTGCAGGGTATCAGGATTGAAGGGCAGGGCCCAGGCTGAAGGAGGCCAAAGCCGCCAGGAAAGGGTCACTGCTACATTTTCCCAAAGGAAGACTGCAGGGCCAAACATCCCAATTCCATCTCCTGGCTCTGGTGAGCATCCTGGGAAAGGGATCTAGAAAAGGAGCCCAGCAGGGACAAGGACAACAGGAGGGCCAAATGAGGGCACAGCGTGAAGTGCTGGAAGAAGGGTGTTTTGTGGGGTACAGGTCAGGACCGAAAGGAGCCCAGGCTAGGGACCTATGGGGGGCCCAGGCTAGGGGAGAGCAGGGAAGGGCCGGGCCAGGTAGGCAGGGGCTGCACTAGGGTTCTGAGATACAGGGAAGACAAGGGGAGTGGGGAAGCAGCCCCAGCGAGACCCACAGTTCAAGCCCAGTGAAGCATAGAGCAAGAAGGACCCCCAGAGGCTCAAGAGAGGAGCCAGTCCAGGGAATGGAGAGCCAAGGGCCAGCGCTGGGGCAAGGGGCTCAGGACAGTGGACAGGGCTGGGGAGGGAAGGCAGGGGAGCCAGCAGTGGGGAAGCAGGCTCGAGGCCCAGCGCCATTGCCAGGTGTCAGGGATCCTGGTGCTGCCCCAAGGGCCTAGGGAGAGCAAGTAGCCCATTTGAGGGTCAGGGTTCTGTTTCCCATAAGGCGCCCTGGCCCAGATGAGGATCAAGGGCCCGGGACCAGGCCAAAGGGCCTGGCAAGGGACAGGGGCCAGGAGGAGTGCGATGTGAGGGCACAGTGGGGGGTCGCAGTGGGTGCAGAGAGGGGCAAGAGCCAGGACCCAGTCAAGGAGCCCAGGTAAGGGACTGACCCTACCAAAATGTATTAGGGACCCAATGGTCAGGAAAAAGCGGTAGGAGAAGGGGAGTTAGGATTGGCACTAGGATAAGGAGACAGAGGGCTGTGCACAGGGCACAGATGGGAGCAAGCTTGCAGGCCAAATCAAAGGGCACCCAGGTCAGACACGACAGGAAGAGAGACCACAGAAAGCAACCCAACTCGAGTAATGCAGTAAGGAGGTCAGGCTGGCAGCCAGGCCAGGGGACTGTAGGGTGAAGGGTCAGAGTAAGGAATAGCTGGGTTTGCTTAGGGACAACTTGCAAGGCTAGAGGGAAGGAGAGGGAAGGCAGGGGATCGCCCAGGACAAGGTCATCACTCGGCCCATGTCCACTGCCAGTTGTCAAGTTTGGACAGCAAAGGGGGCCCAGGCGTGGGGCAGGGCTGTATTGCCCATAGGGATCCTTCAAGGCCCAGAGGCCAGCCAATTCCACTCCCCTGCCCCAGGTGAGTAGATCCTCAGAGAGAGAGAGACTAGGTCCAAAGGAGGGCAATGAGAGGGATACCTTTGGTCCAGTGTTAGAGTCTGTAAACAAGTCCAGATAGCACCTGGCATTTTGCCAGAGGTAGTGGTTTGTGAAGTTATGCCAGTGAGCCATTAAGTGTGGAGATTCCTTATTGGTTGACTGCTGTATCTAGTTTATGTTAATTAAGATAAGCAGTGTGGAATGTATAAATACTGCTTCTGTCCTACAGTAAACGGCTCCCACTCCTGCTGTATCAATGTACACAAGTTGTTCGCCACCCCCCTCCCCCCCCCCCCCGTTAGTTTGCTGCAGCTGGACTGCGGCAGTCCGGGATTGGGGGGATGTCCGTGGGGAGCCAGCAACCATTGGAGGAGACCAGGCTAGGGAGAAGCAGGGGGAGGGCAGGGTCCTGGTAATGACAAAATATCACACTACAAGGGGAACAGAGGGGAGGGACAGGAGGGGAGGCAAGCAAGGGGCCTGAAATCAAGGAACAGGGACAGGGTCCTCAAGAAGGGCGCCTGGGGGCTCCATTCAAGAAGCCAAGCCCAAGAATGGGGAGCCAAGTGCCAGGACCCGGTCCTGGATCCTATGAAAACAGACAGGGCTGGGGAGGGGAGAAAGGGGAGCAAGGGTAGTGGGTGGCGCAGGGAGAGGAGGGCTCAAGGCCAAGGTTCACTGCTGGATGTCAGGATTGAGGAGCAGGGCCTGGGCAGAGAGAGTCCAAAGTCCCAGGCAAGGGGCACAGCTATGTTTTCCCAAAGGGAGCCCACAGGGCCAAACACCCAGTTTCAGTCCCCTGGCTCTAGTGAGCATCCTGGGAAAGGGATCTTGAAAAGGGTCCCAGCATGAACAGGGACAACAGGAGGGATGAAGGAGGGTACAACGTGAAAGGCCAGAGGAAGGGTGCTGATGGGGTGCAGGCCAGGACTCCAGAAAGGAGCCCAGGCTAGGTACCAACAGGAGGGCCCAGGCCAGGAAAGGGCAGGGAAGGGCGGGGCTGGGCAGTCCGGTGACAGTAGGATTCTGATGTTCAGGGAAGCCAAAGGGAGTAGGGTACTGGCCCCAGTGAGGCCCGCAGTCCAAGCCCAGGGAAGCACGGAGCAAGAAGGACCCCCAGAGGCTCAAGCGAAGAGGCAGCCCAGGGAATGGAGATCTAAGGGCCAGGGCTTGGGCAGGGGGCTCAGGGCAGTGGACAAGACTTTGGAGGGATGGCAGGGGATCCGACAGGGGGAAGGCAGGCTCCTGGTCCACGGCGACTGCCAGGTGTCCGGATTCTGGGTGCAGGACTAAAGGCCCAGAGAGAGCAAGGGGCCCAGGCAAGGGATAGGACTCAGTTTCGCATAAGGCGCTCTGGCCCAGATGAGAATCCAGGGACAGGGACCTGGCAAAGAAGGCCTGGCAAATGAAGAGGGCCAGGAGGAGGGCGATGAAAGGGCACGGTGGGGGGTCGTGGAGGGTGCACTGTAGGGAAAGAGCCATGACCCAAGACAGACCCCCAGGCAAGGGACCCACCCAATGGATTGTGATGAGGGACCCAAGGAGCAGGAGACCTGCAAGCGCCAGGAAAAAGCACAAGGGGAAGGGAGGTAGGGGCTGCGCGAGGACCAGGAGACAGAGGGAAGCGCAAGGGGCACTTAGGTGAGCCCGCTGGGGGGCCCAAGTTAGGGGCCCCCAGGTCAGTTGCAACACAAAGAGACTCCATGCTATGCCAAGGGACATGAGGAACAGGGTCAGGGGCTCAGGCGAGCGCCCAGGCCTGGAGACTGGAGCACAAAGGGTCAGGGTGTGGGTTAGGAAGGGCTGGATTGGGGTAGGGGCAGCATGCAAGGCCAGAGGGCAGGGGAGGGAAGGGAGGAGATCACTCAGGGCTGGGTTGGAGAAAGTCCCATGTTAACTGCCAGGCCTCAAGGTACAGGCAGTGAAGGCGACTCGGGTGACTGGCAGGGCTGTGTTTCTCAAAGGGAGCATTCAGGGTGCATAGACCAGCCAAATCCGCTCCTCTGCCCCAGGTGAGTAGATCCTCAGAGAGGAACCTGGACCAATGAGGGGTAAAAGAGGGTACTGTGAGGGGATACCTGGCGTGCGGAGGTTGGGGGGTTCGGTGGGCTGCAGGACCCTTTTGAGGAGCCTACACTAGAGCGAAGCAGGGGTGGAGGAGGCTCCGGGCAGTGCCAGGATACCACAGCATGAGGGGATCAGAGGGGAGGTACAGGAGGGGGCTGGCAAAAGGGGACTGAAACCAAGAGACAGGGTCAGGGTCCTCGAGAAGGGTGGCCGGGGGCTCAGGCAAGGAGCCGGGCCCAGTAATGGAGAGACAAGTGCTAGCACCTGGGCCTCAGTGAATGAAAAGAAACATGGAGGGGGAGCAGCAGGAGGGGAGAAAGTGGAGTGGGTGGCACAGGGGGAGAAGGGCTCAAGGCCCAGAGCCACTGCAGGTGTCAGAGGTCGGGAGCAGGGCCCCAGCTGAGGGAGGCCAAAGGGCTAAAGCAGAAGTTCAGGGGGGCTACGTTTTTCCAGAGGGAGCCCCCAGGGCCAAGAGGCCAAATGAATTCGCCTGGCCCAGGTGAGCATCCTGGGAAGGGCATCAGGAGAGCGGGCGTGGCAGAGACACAAAGGACAGGAGGGCTGAAGCAGGGTACAGCCTGAAGCAGCGCAGGAGGGTGTGGGTGGGGTGGGGGCCAGGACCCCAGCAAGGAGCCCAGGCAAGGGACCTAGAAGAGGGCCCAGGCCAGGGTAGAGCAGGGAACGCCAGGCCAGGAAGGCAGGGCTGCAGTAGGGTACTGAGGTACAGGAAAGCTAAGGGGAGCAGGGAAGTGGCCCCATCGAGGGGACCTCAGACAATGCCCAGAAAAGCAGTGAGCAAGAAGGGCCACCAGAGGCTGAAGCGAGGATCCAGGCCTGGAAACAGAGAGCCAAGGGGAAGGGCTTGGGCAGGGGCTCAGGACACTGGACAAGTTTGGGGAGGGAAGGCATGGGATCCAGCAGGGAGCAGTCAGGCTCCAGTCCCAGGGCCACCTCCAGGTGTCAGGGTTCCTGGTGGAGGACCCAGCACCCAGGGAGAGCAAAGGGCCCAGGCGATGGGCAGAGCTCTGTTTCCCATAAGGTGCCCTGGCTCATATTTGAATCCAGGGCCAGGGACCTGGCAAGGGAGGCCAGACACGGAAAGGGGGCCAGGAGGAGGGGGATGAAAGGGCACAGTGGGGGGTCATGGTGGGTGAACTGTAGGGTGAGAGCCATGACCCAAGACAGACCCCCAGGCAAGGGACCCAGCCAACCAATTGTGATGAGGGACCCAGGGGGCAGGAGACCTGCAAGCGCCAGGAAAAAGCACAATGGGAAGGGAGGTAAGGGCTGCGGGAGGACCAGGAGACAGAGGGAAGCACAAGGAGCACCTAGGTGAGCCCGCTGGGGGGCCCAAATAAGGGGTCCCCAGGTCAGACCCAACACAAGGAGACTCCATGCTATGTCAAGGGACATGAGGAACAGGGTCAGGGGCTCAGGAGAGCGCCCAGGCCTGGAGACTGGAGCACAAAGGGTCAGGGTTAGGGAGGGCTGGGTTGGGGTAGGGGCAGCATGCAAGGCCAGAGGGCAGGGGAAGGAAGGGAGGAGATCACTCAGGGCTGGGTTGGAGAAAGTCCCATGTTAACTGCCAGGCCTCAAGGTACAGGCAGTGAAGGCGACTCAGGTGACTGGCAGGGCTGTGTTTCCCACAGGCAGAATTCAGGGTGCAGAGACCAGCCAAATCCGCTCCTCTGCCCCAGGTGAGTAGATCCTCAGAGAGGGACCTGGACCAATGGAGGGTAAAAGAGGGTACTGTTTGGGGATATCTGGCTTGTGCAGGTTGGTGGGGGAGCTCTTATATGGCGCCAGCCAAAGTAGAGTGGACTCTTGCCCTTCCAGGCGGGAGACCCCTTTCACCTGGGTGTGGGGAGCTTGTATATCGCTGCAGCCAGGATACAGGGGACACGCCTGGCAAGGTGAGAGACCCCTCCTACCTGTGTGTCAGGGTAGCTTGTATATCGCCACAGCCAGGGTAGAGTGGATTCACCCCTTCAGGCGGGAGACCCCCCCCGCCCACGTGGGTGTCAGGAGGAGCTCTTTTACTGCCTCAGCCAGGGTAGAGGGGACTCGCCCCTCCAGGCGTGAGACTCCTTCCACTTGGGTTTCCGGGGGAGCACCTATACAGCCACAGGCAGGGTAGAGGGGACTCTACCTTCCAGGCTGGAGACTCCTCACACCTGGTTGTCAGGGGAACTCCTATTCCTCAGAAGCCCGGGTAGAGGGGACTCGCCCCTCCAGGCGGGAGACCCTTGCCACCTGGATTAAGGGATGAAGCTTTTATACCCCTGCAGCCAGAGTAGTGGGGATTTGCTCCTCCAAGCAGTAGACCCCTCCCACCTGGGTGTCAGGGGGAGATCTTATACCACTGCAGCCATGGTAGAGGGTACTTTCCCCTTCAAGCGGGAGCCCCCTCCCACCTGGATGGCTGGGGAGCTCCTATACCACCGCAGGCGAGGTAGAGGGAACTCTCCCCTCCAGATGGGAGACCCCTTCCATCTGTGTATCCTGGGGAGCTCCTATGACACTGCAGCCAGGGTAAAGCGGACTTGCCCTTCCAGTCGGGAGACCCCCTCCCACGTCGGTGTCTGGGTGAGCTCTTATACCTCCGCAGCCAGGGTGGAGGGGACTCGCCCCTCCAATCGCGAGGCCCCTCCCACCTGGGTGTCCAGGGGAGCTTGATTACTTCAGCAGCCAGGGTAGAGGGGACTCGCTCCTACAGGCGGGAGTCCCCTCCCACCTGGGAGTCAGAGGGAGCTCCAATACTGCCACAGCCATGGTAGAGGGAACACGCCCCTACAGGCGGAAGACCCCTCCCACCTGGGTGTACTAGGAGCTCTTATAAGGCAAGAGCTAAAATAGAGGGACTCGCCGGTCCAGGCGGCATACTTCTCCCACCTAGGTGTAAGGAGAGCTTGTATACCGCGAAAGGCAGGGTAGAGGGGACTTGCCTGTCCATGTGGAAGACCACTCCCACCTGTGTGTAGGGGGTTGCTTGTACACCACCTTAGCCAAGGTAGAGAAGACTTGCCCCTCCAGGCGGCAGACCCCTCCCACCTGGGTGTCTGGGAGAGCTTGTATACCACTACAGCCAGGGAAGAGGGGACTCATTGCTCCAGGAGGGAGACCCCTCCCACCTGTGTGTAGGGGGGAGCTCCTATACCCCGCAGACAGTGTAGAGGGGACTCGACTCTCCAGTTGGGAGACCCCATATTCTGGGTGTCAGGGGAGCCAGAGCTAAGGAAGTGGGGACTCGCTACAGGTGGAAGATCCCTTCCTCCTAGTTGTCAGCGGAGTTCATATACTGCCATAGCAGGATAGAGGGGACTCGCCACTGGAGGCAGGAGGGGACCTCCTATACCACTGCAGCCAGGGTAGAGGGGACTCGCCTCTCGAGGATGGAGACCCTCCCACCTGGATGCAGGGGGAGAGCCAGGGTGGAGAGGACTCGACCCTCCAGGCGAGAGACCCATCCAACCTGGTTATCAGGGAAAGCTAGTAAATCACTACAGCCAGGGTAGAGGGGACTCCCCACTTCAGGCGGGAGACCCCTCACATCCGGTTATGGGGGGAGCTCCTAAACCAAAGCAGCCAGAATAGAGGGAACTCTCCCCTCCAAGCAGAAGACCCCTCCCACTTGGGTGTCTGGGAGAGCTGATACACCGCCTCACCAGGGTGGAGGGGAGTCACCCCTCTAGGCAAGAGACCCCTCCCACCTGGGGGTCAGGGGAAGCTCCTTAACCTCTGCAGCCAAGATAGAGTGGACTCACCCCTCCAGGCGGAAGACCCTTCCCACCTGGGTGTCAGGTAGAGCTCATATACCCCAGCAGCCAGGGTAGAGGCAACTCGCACCTCCAGGCCAGTAACACCTCCCACCTGGGAATGGGGATAACTCCTATACCGCCTTAGCCAGGGTAGAGGGGACTCGCCCCTCTAGGTGGAAGACCCCTCCTACATGGGTGTATGGCAAGGGTGGGTTCTTATACAGCTGCAGCTGGGGTAGCAGCGACTAGCCCCTCCAGGCAGGAGACCCCTCGTTACTGAGGGTAGGAGGGGGCTCTTATACCCCTGCAGCCAGGGTTGAGGGGACTCGCCCCCTTCAGGCGGGAGACCCTCCCACCTGGGTAATCAGGGGGAGTTACTCTACCGCTGCAGCCACTGTAGAATGGACTCGCCCCTCCAATCGGGAGACCCCTCCCACCTGGGTTTGGCGGGGAGCTTCTATGCTGCCACAGCCGGAGTAGAGCGAACATGCCCCAGTACGCGAAGACCCCTCCCTCCTGGGTGTACTGGGACCTCTTATATAGCAAGAGCTAAAGTAGAGGGGATTCGCACTTCCAGGTTCTTCCATTTACAGCACAAGTTTTCTTAACTCTGTATATAAAGTATGTTCACGCCAAATTATGCCATTATACATGCACTCTCTTTTATTTTTACATTACAATTCTTAATACACATATATACCACAATTTTTCATATCTCTGTTTGTATATAAGGTATGTTGACACCAACTTCAAATCTTCTTACATATATTTTGTATAATGATGACCATCACTTTCCCCCATCCTTGCTATTCCCCTTCCCCTCCCTTTCCCTCCCACCCCTCTTCCCTATCTAGAAATAATCTTCCTCCCATGCTCTCTCTCCCTACCCCACATTGAGTCTCTCCCCCTTATATTAGAGAAAACATTCAGCATTTGTTTGTTTGTTTGTTGGAATTGGCTAACTTCACTTAGCATAATCTTCTCTAACACCATCCATTTACCTGCAAATGCCATGATTTTGTTCTTTTTAGTGCTGAGTAATATTCCATTGTGTATAAATTCCATGTTTTTTTTAATCCATTCATCCACTGAAGGACATCTAGGTTGGCTCCACAGTTTAGCGCTTATGAATTGTGCTTCTATAAACATTGATGTGGCTGTGTCCTTGTAGTATGCTGTTTTTAGGTCCTTTGGGTATAATCTAAGAAGAGGAATAACTGGGCTTTTTTCACCTGCTTTTTCACTTCGTTTTATCTTTGAAGTGTTAGAATTCATTGGGCTTTTTTTGTTTGTTTGATTTTATACATATAATATTATAATTATATAGTATGTAATAATTATAAATAAAATATTATAATGTATAACTATATATTATAATTATAATATTATAATTTACATATATTATAGTATATTATATATTATGTTATAATTATATAATTATATTACACATAAATACATAAATTATATTATGTAAAATTATTATTATATTTATGTAATATGAAATCATTACAAATATATAATCATGCACAATTACATACATAATCATATGTAAATTATAGTTATACATAATATAATTTTATCTAATTATATATTACATATAAAATATATTATGTAATTAGTAATTACTAAATATTACATAATATAACAGTAAATATATAAATTATGCATAATTATATATATAACATAATTATATATTATATTTAGATATAATTGTACATGTAATTATAATATTATATATTATATATAATTATACATAGATAACTTTATATATAATTTTATATATCATTTTTGTTGTTTTTCATCTATTATTTCACTTTGTTTTATCTTTGAAGGGTTTGGGGTTTTTTATTTATTCAATTTTATGCATATAGATAATAGTATAATTTATATATATATATATATATATATATATATATATATATCTCCAAGAGTCAATCAGCACAGATACACACATAATGGAAAAAAGCAAAGACAAAATCTTAATGGAAAACGAAGAGGTTATTTCCTAAGAGGTGGCCAAAACTGTTGATAAGGATGAATATTCACTACCTCTCCCACACCATCTTTCTTTCCCTTTGTTCCTGGACTGTGTACCCCTTAGAGAGAGAGCAAGGGTTGGGGAGTTGTTAAACTGGTCTTCTTGCAGCACCAACCTCTTGCTCTTAGTTGGTGTGCCTGGGCCAGGCCTCTGCACTGTTCTTATGCTGACAGTACTTATCCTGGTCCTGAGAAGAAAATCAAGAAGAAAAAACTTTTTTTAATTTGTTTTAATTAGTTACACATGACAGTACAATGATCTTGATATATCATACATTTGAATCAGATGGGGTATAATTTCTCATTTTTCTGAGTGTACGGGTTGCAGAATCACATTGGTCATGCAGTCATGTATATACATACAGCAATAATAATGTCTATTTTATTCTGCTGTCCTTCCTTTCCTCCCTTCCCCTCCCCTCCCCTCCCATCACTTCTCTCTACCCAATCTAATGTGACACACTTTTTTTTTTCCCTCACATCGTCATACATGTATTCTGTATAACGATGAGGGTCTCCTTCCATCTTCCGTGCAATTCCCCTTCTCCCTCCCTTTCCCTCCCACCTCTGTTTCCTATTTAGTGGTAATCTTCTTCTCATGTTCTTCCTCCCTACCCCATTTTGAGTCACCCCCCTAAGAAGAAACTTTTGAATTTAAAAGATTAGAAGGGGCTTGACCTTTACTGGGCATCCCCTAACTATAGGAGATCTGCTATGCAGAGAAGATGATTATGGAATTGAGAGAGGTCATGACCCCAGTGAAGGTGAAAAAGGAGAAAGACGAGGACAATTTCCTAAGTCAGACATCCAACCAACAAGCACATTCTGAGAACATCAAAGTTGGGACCCCACAGGAGGGGGACTCAGACAGGCCTTGATATATCTGAAGAGGAGGAACCGGTATTGAAACTAAGAACCTACAGTTACTGTTTCCAAAATCTGAGATATGTAATAAAACTGAAAACCCCTCACAATATCAGGAAGAATCCAGAAATTTGACACCCAATGACCTGAATTAAGAGAATCATGTGAAACAGGAAATAGGCAAAGAGATGGAAAATAAAGAGGGAGAAGAAAGATTTGAGACTGTTATAGGGAGCTGCTTCAGAAAACATTCAATCTGAATTTAAAACAATTTAGAGGGCTTTATTGCCTGGCCAGGGATGGTCACCCCTAGAGACAGAAGTTCTGTGGGAGAACAGCAATTTCCTGGCCTGTGTCTTGAGAATTTAAGGATGAAAACTACAGCTCAGGGAGTTTCCTTAGCATCATGTAAGCCAGCCAATCACAGAAGCTAAAACAGTAGTTAGTGTAACCTGAGAGCTCTACAGGACTGGATGAAAACTACAGCTCAGGGAGTTTCCTTAGCATCATGTAAGCAAGCCAATCACAGAAGCTAAAACAGTAGTTAGTGTAACCTGAGAGCTCTACAGGACTGGAATTTTCCAGTTAGCAAGCAAGCAGATTACAGAAGCTGAAAAAGCAGTTAGCAGAGCAGCTCAGACAACTGCATTTTGGGTCTGAGCAGGTGTTAGACAACTCCATCCTGAATTCAAGCAGGGGGGTTATCAGGGGCAAGAATCTATTTGCATTTTGTGGGGTACAAAGTACAGAAAACAATTTTTTTAAATAAGAATACAGCCTTCATTTCAGTTTCTCAGAAACAGATCTTGTAACAGTTTTTTATAGAAGGCAGCAAAATGGCATCTTAGGCCTGGCTATGACAGTTCTGGCATTTTATGTGTAGCATTTGGGGGGAAGACATTAGTCAGAGTGCAAACCTTGTCATGCATCAGCGAATCCACACTGGGGAGAAGCCCTTTGAGTGCCATCAGTGTGGAAAGGCCTTCATTCACAGTGAAAACCTTATTGTGCCTCGGAGAATCCACACTGGACAGAGACCATAAGTTTGCACAAAATGTGGGAAGGCTTCCACACTCAGCTCAAATCTGACTGTACACCAAAAATATCCACTCCTTAGAAAAAATCTTTAAGTGCATTGAATATAAGAAAGCCTTCAGTTAGGGCTGACAACTCTCCAAGCACAAGAAAGTCCACATCATAGAAAAGTGCTACATTTACCCTGGGGAGAAGTCCTTTGCTTGTACTGATTGTGGTAAAGCCTTCACCCATAGTGCAAGTCTTATTGTCCATCAGCAAAGCCATACTGGTGAGAAGCCATATGAGTGCAAAGCATGTGGGAAAGCCTTCAACTGTTTTTCACACCTTATTGTGCACCAGGGAATTCACACTGCAGAGAAACCTTATGACTGCCATGAATATGGAAAGCCTTCAGTCAGCTCTCTTGCCTTATTGTCCATCAGAGAATTCAGAGTGGAGATCTTCCTTGTGTGTGTAATGAGTGGGAAGGCCTTCATGTGTAGTTCATATCTTCACATGTAGTTCATATCCATCTTCAAATGGATTCATCAGAGAATCCATAATGGGGGAAAATTTTACACATGTAACTAATGTGGTAAGGCTTTCATGCAAAGGTCAAGACTTAGTGTGCATCAGAGAATCCACACTGGGGAGAAGCTCTATGACTGTGAGAAGTGTGGTGCAGGTTTTTATTTTATTTTATTTCAAACTCAGTCCTCATGTGACACCAAAAAAAATTAACATATGAACCCATCTTGTTGCATAATGTTATGGACCAAACTATACCTGCCTTGACAAAACTCCATTTTACCCTGAGACTCCATTTGATATAAGAATTCTTCTCCCGTGAGAAAACCCCACCTCTGCCACCTTTTGCTAAACGCACTCTGTTTCTCAATGCATTGTGGTTGAAAAAATGTTTCTTTCATTCTAATACAACGTATTATTAGGAAATGCATTTGTAAGATATTCTCACTTTAATTCCCATTTTTCTTGGGCAGGGGACTGTACCCTGACATGGGTCATTCTGACTCACTTCCTACATCGCCATGGTTTTGACTTATAGTTTGGGGCTATAAAAGTGATATCCTACATTCTGAAAGGGGTCAAGGGGTGCAGAGGTGACTTTCTTGCTGCCCCTTGTCCTGCCAACAAATAAAACTTCCAGGTCTTGCTTCAAGACTGACCTGGTGATTTATTTCAAATGCACCACAACAATAAAAAAGGGTGAGGAAGATCTTCAGCTGCTTGTCATAACATACTACCTGCCAAATTAGACACCTCTTTGCAATTTTCTTTCTTCTTTGTAAAAACATGGTACAGTTTTCAGGAAGGCAGCACAAATAAGAATTTCATAGGTTAATTTAAAGAAACTAAGCAAAGGAAAACTAAGCACACAAAGGCAAGGATTTTGTTTTAACTCCATCCTAAGCAGTTGTTTTGTCTGAAATGGAATGTGGCTTTCTTATGAATGGATCATACAAAGACAGTTGAGCCCATTTGGGAAAAAGTCTTTTTTGCTTAATTTTGTTTTTTAAAACTCTAGTAATTGCTTGAGCAACAGGCAAGTTGTTTTTCCTTTTTGAATTCTGGAGCTTTGACCTTTGTATTGTAGTATTCTGAGTTAAGTGATGACTCATTAAGGAAACCATTTGGGGTAGGCATTCAACAGTGACTCATCTATGAATATAAGCTTTACATTCCCTAGGTAATTTTAAAAAAGAAAAGAAAACTATCTACAGCTCCTAAAATGGGCAGAAATATAAAAAAGCCTTTTCCTTTGTTGTTTATACCTCCTGAATCTTGGTATAGTAAAGCTCTGGGGACTTCCTAGGCATCTCTTCTGATCATTCTCCAGGCTGCAAGGCCAGGTGCTCAAGGATTGATGGAGACAATACACCAGCTACATTCATTTGCTAAGGTTGACAACTCCCATCAAACATCTCCACCTGCAATCCCCCCAATTCCCATAGCATTCCTTTTAGGTGAGATGCAACTAGCATGCCCCTTCTCTGATAGAGGAGTCAAAGAATAAAACTCACCTAGAGACATCTTAAAAAAAAAAACAGCCTTATTTGTGTTGCTCATCAATCTGCTATCTGCAATAATTGGAATCACAGCTGGTTGTAATAGCACCCCACTTCCCTTCTTACCAGTATAAGGTAGGATAGAATTGGAAGTACTGACAATCACAGTTTTGTCCAGACAGATTAGACTGATGCACTCCCAGGAGGGACTAATGTAGAGTTCTAAATGGGAAGATCCCAAGACTGGCAGCTGGCAGCTAGCTCTGATCAGAACTTTATAACCTTACCTGGAGGTATGTGCTCCTGAGAGATTTTATCAGCACACTCCAGGGCCAGGAAGATGCAATCTCTGCTGGGTATCTATATCTTAAGACTTCCAAAGAAATCCTTCCACAGGGTGAGGCAACTAACCCTCCACAGATCCACTCCTAGGGTGAGATAACTAACACCCCACAAGTCTCACCTACTTCAGCACTCACAAATGTGGTCTTTTTTGGATCAGTACCAAATGCAATTGCACACACCTGACCAAATTCTGGGCTCTCCCCAGCTGGTCCCATGTGCTGCCAGACCCAAGGGGAAAGCAAGCCACAATCCCTTCCATATCCCCAACCTGAATCTCCTTGGGCACAATCCCCTCTGTGCCCATTTTTGTTGGGCCCCACCAGAGACACTCTAGGCCCTGTTGCAGGTGCTTACTGGGACTGTCTAGTAAGACTTTTATGATCTCCTGGGCAGTTTCAGCAGAAAGTGACAGTTCAGCAACTTCAGGATGGCTTCCACCTCAGCCCTACGCTGGGAAGCTGAGAAACAGAGATTTTCAAACACCAGCTCACCACACAGCCTCTGATTCAGTTAAGATTAGACTGCTTTTCTGTTTCACAGGATTACCAAATTTTTTCACTGTGTTTCTCTCCTTTTATGCATGTGTCACCCCTCCTCTCTTCGATAAACTGGAGCCACTGGCACCACTGGCCTGGCTCCAAGTACTTTTTCTTGTCCTATGTACAATGCAATTGGATTTCTGTATCTCTTCAATTCTTTTACTGTCTGATGTTGAATTTCAGTGAATCCCCTCCGTCATCCACCTCACTGAGAAGGTATACTCCTGCTGCATGAATTTTGAGCCATGAAGCAGCTGTAAAATACACCCTTCCTCTGTTCCACCATTTTTCCTTCTCCCTAAATACAAGTTTCTAAAAATATGTCTTTGAGCACTTATATCATTTTTGCTGCTTGATCGAGTCTATTGTTGAGGTCTTTGGCTGAATTAATTTAACTTATTGAGCTCTTGTTTTCAAGATTTCTGTTTGGTTATTTTCCAAAATCTCTTTTTGCTGAATTTCTTTCATTATCTTTCTTCTAATTTCATCTGTTTGTATATATTCTCTAGATCTCATTGAGCTTTTCTAAAATCATTATTTTACATTGTTTATCAGACATTTCATTCACTTCAATATTTTGGGGACTATTACTAAAGAGTTATGATCTTTCAGAGGTGCTAGGATACCTTGTGGGGAGCCACAATAAATGACCACACCCTTCCAGTCCTGATGCCTCAGATTCTGACCAACCACTGCATTTACTGTGACTTGGGCAGGATCTAGCTTGGATAATAAGGGGTTTTCCTTGTGGGTATGCCCCTAAGGGTATACCCATCCCTTGTAGTCCTGCCCCTTCTGCCCTTTTTTGGACATAACTTTCTAAGAACAAGAGTTCCCCCAATAAAAGCTCACTTCTGAACGTGTCCCCTCTCTCTCACCAGCCTCTTGTGATTTTCTCTTGCTCTCCCATTTGGGGAGCCTGAGGCCGAGAGTGGGGAAGCTGTCCTGAAACTTGTGTAAAGGCAAATTGTGTCTGTATTTTATTTGGTGACCCTGCAAATTCACAAGAGCGATCTTAAGTTCAGCTGTCCGCATGGGGGCAGCACCTTGTTTTTCCATATTTCTTGCATCCCTACGTTGAGATTTGTGCTTCTGATACAATGGATATTTCTACCATTTTTATGGAATGGCCTTCTTAGTAAGTAGCTTTCTCCTGAAGTTGTGTCTTAGGGTATTGCAATGTTATGTAATGTTGAGTTTATTTGTAACTGAACACAGTAATATAATATCCCTGTATCTTCCTTGACTGTAATCAGTGAATTTGGACACAATGATCACCATATCAGAATCACAGAGGCCCACTGTCTTTGTGGGTCAACAGTGTACACACCAGAGGTTGAACAGGAGTAAGATATAGTTGGAGCTGGGCAAGATTTCTCTCAGCTGGTGTTCTCATGGAAGCAAGTAAAAAGCACAAGGCAAAGCTTATCTCCAGACTTTCTTAAGCTGCATACTCTGGGGACATTCCAATAGGCATAGCCACAGTATTGCTCAAGACAGCCCCATAATACCCCTACAGGTGGGGGCAGCAGCAGAACCACAGAGTTTATTCCCTGCCTTGTAAGTGACAGGTACCTGGACACAGTGCTGGAAACAGGAGTGAATGGACTAGTGTGGGTAATTGCCCTCAATTCTAGTCACACTCCTGGTCTTGAAGGGCAGGATCCCCACGCATCCAATTCTTGAGGGTGTCAGCCTCTGTGCCCCTCCCTGTGGCAACACTCATCCACTACAGTGCAGTACTTTCACTGAGTTTGTGTCAGAGTTGTTCTACTAAGCCAAGTGTATTAGTCAGTGTTCTCTAGAGGAACAGAATCAACAGGTAGTATAATTATAAAAAGGGGATTTATTAGGTTGGCTTACACAATCAGTAGCTGGATAATCCCCAATGGCTGTCTCCGGGCAGGCTGTGCGGTCACTCTACTCAGCGATCGTCGCCATGGCCCTCCAGAGCGCGCCACTGCCATACCAACGCATCGAGGCTGGCCGGCAGAACTTCATTCGCCACAACCTGTCGCTCAAGACTGCTTTTAGATGGTGCCCAGCGATGAGGATGACCCAGGGAAAGGTAACTACTGATTCTGGATCCAAACTTTGAGAAGATGTTTGACAACGGAAACGAAGCGAAAGCGGCGCTTCAAGGCCAGCGGCAACTCTGCGGTGGTTGCAGGGACTTCCAAGTCAGAAGAAGGGCTGTCCTCGGGACTGGGAACCACAGTGGGTTGCACATCGGAGGGAGACAGCCCTTCCTCTATGCTTCTGCCAGCGCAGTCGCTTGAGCCAGAGGGCGCTAAGAGCCCCGTGTCCCCTCCGGGTGGCCCGGTGCTAGCCTCCGCCCCCTGCCTCAGCTCCTTCTTTAGCACCCCAAGCGTGGACTGCAGCGGGAGCATCCAGCACGCTTGCCCCACAGCCTCCACCTGGGGGTCCGGGGCCCTCAGCTGCCCTCCAGCAGCGCCTTCCCTGCCCCCTCCATCTCCGAGGCCTCCGCGGAAACCTTATCGCTGAGCACCAGCAGCGGCAGCAGCGGCAGCAGCCAGCGATCTTTCTACTACAGCCCCTTCCTGGCTGGGGTCAGTGCAGCCATTCAGTAGCCCCTTCTAAAACCTTGGCAAGGTCAAGAACTACCCGCGGGAGGGCTCTGAGGTGAAGGACCTTGCTTCTCAGACTTCCACAGCACACCTGAGTCCCGGGCTGTGCGGATTTCCAGTCCCGGGTATGGGGTGGCTAAGGTTCTGCTTTTCTTTGAGCTCCCGGATGATCCTGTTACTACCGTGGAGGAACCAGGTGGCAGGGAACTCCTAGACCCCAGAAAGCTTTACATGTCTTCTAGAGATGGGCCTCTGGGGAGAAGTCCACCTGCATTCCAAGGCAGGTAGCCTTAGAGCTCTGTGAGGGCAGGGACTGGGTCTATGGGCTTGTCGCTCTATGCCAGGAGGTGGGCTCAAAGGTGCTCAGACAGCTGGAATAAGCCCTGAAGTGGCTAGGTGGTAAAGGTCAGCAGCTGGCACCTGGAGGTGGTGGCTGGACCCACCAGCCAAATGCTCCGGGAGCAGCTGGCTATGTTCAGCAGCTTTCTGATTTTTCTAGAAAAGCCAGGTAATTTGGCTTTTTATAGGGAATCTCCAACTTTGTGTCCTTGGCCTCCAGTTAAAGTTTCTATCAGTGTGCCAGGAAGCACTACAAATCCTTGAGCTGTGCCCAGCTCACTGTGCAGAAAGTCCTAGGTACCAAAAAATGTTCTAGACTCAACAGTCATGAGCCCAAAGAAACCTCACCTCACAGGAGTGGCAGCAGAGCCTTGCTTTCAATGCAAGGGATGTGGGCTTTTAAGATGAGAGGTGATTTGCCCAAGGTCCCAAAGAACAAATGGTGGAGCTGGGCCTGGCTCCAGAGATGGTGCTGGTAACATGTATCCTGGCTGTTAAACAAACTGCATCATGGGCAGACATAAGTAAGTAGGCATAGCAGGAACTGGATCTCACTTGACCAGAGATTCTGGTTGAAATGGAAGTCCCTGGCAATGCTCCCCCCAGCAGAAAGTGGACCCCACCAGCTCTGCCTCACTCTCTCTGCCCAAATCCAAGGTCTCCGGTGACTGCTGAACCAATTGATGATGGCAGCCTGGCAGCCTGCCCCTCCTAGCCTGTCCCTCTTAGCTCCTGTCCTGGGTGTTTCATTGCCTAACAAAGTATTGTTAGAATTTTATTAAAAATAATTTTAAAGTGGAATTTTATAGTTTTTAATATGATAAACCATTTATGGTCAAAATCTTTAAAACTAATGATTTTATGTATCTTAGCATCCCCTTTCACTTCTCAGAGGCATCTTGCCTTGCATAACTCTTACACTTCCTCTTACACCTAGCAGAGACCTGGTACATAACATGGCAAACACTTGGTCATTATTTGTTGAATAGCAAATTATTTTAAAAGTGCTAATCAAAAATGAATGGTTGTTGGATTCCTAGGAACAGCGTTCCATTAATGAGTTGCCTTTCTGTTGTGTTTTTTGAGTTTTACTCTGGGGTTTGAAATTTTCTAGAAACAGGACTACATGCACATTATTAAAAAAAAACTTTTTTTCTGAGTATTCTTTAAGATACAATATTTTTTATTGTTATTTTGAAATAGAGCAAGTAGGAAAAATTATTAGCTTATGAGGTAAAGATCATGCCACCATTACTTTTTAACCATTATGCAGAAAGACAACAAGAGACTACCTACTCTCTTACTCTGTGTACAGAAAGCCATTTCTATGGATAATTTTGTATGTAAGCAAGCATATGAACTTTTATAAATATCGTTTCTAGCACAATTCTATATTTGTGAATTAATTTATAATGTGAACCAGGGCAGCAAAGAAAAAAAAAATCTTGGGAAAGTAAACTACATGCTAAGAAGGATAACAAGAAATAAACTCTAGGGGCTGGGGATGTGGCTCAAGCGGTAGCGCGCTAGCCTGGCATGCGTGTGGCCCAGGTTCGATCCTCAGCACCACATACAAACAAAGATGTTGTGTCTGCCAAAAACTAAAAAAATAAGTAAATATTTTTTAAAAATTAAAAAAAAAGAAACTCTAAGTTGGATGGGGGGGAAAAACTGAACAAACTACAAAGGATCCAGCTATCCCACTACTGGCTATATACCCAAAGAATATGAAATCTGTATGCTGAAAAGATATCTGAATTCCCATGTTCATTTCAGCATTATTCACAATAGTCAACATATGAAATCAATTTAATTGTCTATCAATGGTTGAATGGATAAGGAAATGTGGTTCTGATACAGAGTAGAATACTATTTAGCCTTAAAAAAAAAAAAAGGAAATCTTGCCTTTAGGAACAATGTGAATGAACCTGGAAGACATTATGTTATGTGAAATAAGCCCATCCCTGAAAGATGCATGCTAAATGATCTCACTAATACATGGAATCTAAAAAATTCAAACTCACAGAAGCAGAGAGTAAAATGCTAGTTACCAGAATCTGGGTGAGAGAGGGTGGTTATTGGTGAAATGTAGGTCAAAGGACATAAAATCCCAGTTAGACCAAAGGAATAAGTTTAAGAGATCTATGATATGCATCATAATGACTATAGTTAACAACTATGTAGTGTATTCTGGAAATTGCTGAGAGTAGATTTTAAATATTCATACCACAAAAAAATTATGTGTGAGGTAATACATCTGGTAGTTAGCTTCATTTATCCATTCCACAATGTATACATATTTCAAAATATTTTGTATATGATACTTTTAAATTTTTGTTATAAAAAATAAGTTTTTTAAAATAATAGTGTTCAGTGTCAGAATCAGGGTGATACAGTTTCCAAGGTCAGGGTGAGGATAAGAATTAGAATCAAGGTTAAAATGAGCTTTGTGGTCAGAATCAGAGTTTGTGGTCAGGGTAAGTCAGAGTTAAGGTCAGATTAGGATCAGGATTGTAACATAGTGAGGTACAAGAGTATAAAAAACAGAGTTAGGGTCAGTTAAGTCAGAATAAGGAGAAGGGTAAGAACCAGGATAAGAGTCACAGCCAGGGTCATAGTCTGGTGGATTTTCTTTGGAAGGGTCAGTGTTAAAGTCAAAGTTAGAATTATGTTCAGTGTAAGGGACATCCATGAAAGTGAGTGAGCATATGAGTTGGTATCAGGGTCAGGTTGAGGGCCTGAGTGAAAGGTAAGTGTGTTCATCAGATTTTTGTCACTGTGACTAAAACAAGAACAATTTAGAGGAGGAAAAGTGTATTTGGACTTGCAGTTTCAGAGGGTCTCCGTCCATGTTTGGCTGGAAGGAAGTGGCAGAGGAAAGCTTCCAGCTCATAGCAGCCAGAAAGCAGAGAGAGAGGAAAAAAAAATCAGGGACAAAATATAATCCCCAAGGCTATGTCCCCAATGGCCTACTTTCTCCAGCCACATCCCACTGACCTACAATTACAATCCCAGTAACTCATTTAAATTATTAATCGACAAGTGGTTTAATCTTCTGATGATATTACAGACATTCCTACATTTCCTAACATATGAGCTTTTCAGGGGACACCTTATATCCAAATCATAACAGTAACTGGGTGAGAGGGAGAGTCAGGGAAGTATCAAGGTGTGGGTCAGGTTCATGATAAAGTTCAAATCACCAACAAGGTGAATGAGGCTGATGTTCGGGTTTATGGTGTTGCTATGTTGAGCATAAGATTCATGATCAGAGTCAGGTTCTGAAATCAAGATGAGTTATTTGTAGTGTCCTTGCTAGGGTGAGGTTCTGGGTCATGCTCATGGACATAATGAAGGTCGGAGATAAAGGTCAAGGTAATATTCAGGTAGGTGTCAGGATCACAGTCAGGATTAAAGTTAGGGTCTAGTTCATCATGAGGAGCAGTGTGAGGTTGAAAATAATGTCTGTCATGTTCAGGATCATTGAGGGTAAGGTGTCTATCCTGTTCAGGGTTAAGAGCAGGTAGGAAGAAGGGTGTGAGAGTTGAAGGAGAATTAAAAGTGAGTTCAAGTTCAGGGTCAGCCCTAAAGTGAGAATCAACATCAAAATAAGAATAAAGAAGGGTTATGGCTATAATAATTCACCTATTATTTACAATATTATTTCTAGAATTGATTCAGGCACTGCTGTCAAACAAAATAAGCATTATCCTTTTTGCTATTTCTGGTTAATTTTTCAGAAATAATAATGGATTGAGGGTATTCACTGCTTCAGTAACTTTATTTTTATTCTCATGGATCATCAGATCCTGATGATTCATACCACCATTTCTGAAAAGTCAAAATTTTCCAAATTTTACTTCTAAATAGACTTCTAAATAGACAAATAATATGAATGCTAGAATATGCAGAGTCATCAAAAGGTTTTCTGTCAAAAAAGAAACTTTTTTGCAATTTCTCCAATTCACACAGCTTACAAACAGTTGAAATGGAATTAGATGTTGAATTTTCCACCCGCTGTAAGAATCTTTTGTACCAAACCTTATACTTATGTCACTATATGTCACTATAAGAAATATAAAATACAAAATTTCATTCCCAAGCAAAATATTTTCAAATAATAATTTTTTTAAAAAAGTATTTCTTACCACATGCCTGTTAATTGGTCATCTTTCTTTGAACACTTGAGGAATGGTCATCTAAATAGTTCCCAAGGTTAGATAGTTCTAAATTTAAGAGCATCTTTGCGAATTGAACCAAAGTAGCTTCCAACTATTCCTTTCAGCTACACTGCACACAGCAACAGTATAACTCCAATAACTTTTTTCATGTAGTTTCTCCATCACTTTCTTCCACTCATGCACACTAGTCCAAAGGAGAGGATGTTGACTATTGTCCCAGTGAGTGAGCACCAGGTCCCAGTTAACAGACTGAGATTTTTCTGAGGGGTACAGAAGATAGGCACTGGCCCCTGCCTAGGGCACCGGCTCCACCTCAGAGGTGTTGGCAGCCTCTTTCCATTGGAGGCGAGCATTTTCTGGCAGAGTCTGAGGCCCCCACACATCCACACTTTGGAAGAATGACTAGGGGCACTGAACTGAGGTCTAGTTCAGGATAAACCAAACTGCAAAGGAGAAGAAAAAAAAAAGAGATGGGGGTGCACAGATCCGAGAAAGCCTGCTAGTGACAGGAACTGGAGAACGACGCCTCAGCCCTGAAACTTTCCCCACCCTAGAAGAAACACAGAAAAGCTCTAGGCGGCGCCAAGCGGGATCTGATTGACGTGACCCGCCTCCTCGCCCCGCCCCTCTGCCCCGCGCAGTCCCTAAGGCCTCGGGGCTTTCAGACGAGTTAGCTCTGCAATCTAAAACCTTCATTTCGTATTCGTTTTTGTTTTTATTCTTTTTAATTATACACAACATTAGGATTCATTTTGACATAATAATAAAAGCATGGAATATAATTTGTTCTAATGCAGTCCCCAGTACTTCCCAATTCCCTTTCCCTCCTATCCTCCCTCCCCTTTCCCTTCCCTGTACCTTACTGATCTATTTACTTATAGTTTTGTGACTTTTTTTTTTTCATTTCGTTTTTCAAAAGTAATGACCCTGACCCTATTGTGGTTTCACCCCAGAGCTCTAATAGTAGTCAGGAGGTCTGAGAGAAAAGAGGAAAGTGACAGAGACGGCTTAAGCAGTGGGAACGGCTGGCTTCTGATTTTTCCCTGTCCTGGGATCTGGGTCTGAAGGATGGTGGAGCCAAAGGGTAAAGATTTGGCCATCTGAAATATACCAGACGTATTGAATGGTTCCCAATATCCTTTCTAACTCTGAATTCCTGAGATACTTCGGGGAGTACCCCCAAAGGTATTCTGTAGTAGCCTTGGAATCAGAAAATCCTAGAATATTGTTCAAGTAGGAGCTAAGGGCAGGTGATTGAATAATCGTGGCAGTAAACCTGGCTCTGGTTGAACCAAGGAGACTTGCAACAGCTTTCTTCTAGAGTAACATATCACTGGACCATAATTTCTGGAAGGCTTTTATCTCCCTTTTTCTATTACCCACTTCATCCCAGCACTTTCTCTTTAGTCCCTGCCTTCCTGGCCCTTAGTTCAGCCTATTTTAGTATTGCCCAGTGGTTACTTAAACCTGCTAACCTCTATTACTAAATTAAGTCTCCGAGATCATATCTAAGAAGGATTGAAGAAAAAGAAACCAACTGCCCTCATAAGCCAGGGCCAGACAATGGAAAAAGAGCCAGGAAGTCCAGTAAAACCAGTACTGGTATTTATTGGGGTATCATGAAGAAGCACATCCTGAGTACATGATCTACAAAGCCAGAATTTAAGGGCTTCTTGAAGATGAAGGCCTGGATCTCTGGGTTAGAAGGAAGGAAGCTTATGGTTTGGGTGCTCATGGGATTTCAGGAAGTCCTTATATTTAACCAGAAAAGATTTTGCCAGAATGTCCAACTGTTGCTGGAGTTCCTGCAGAGCCCCAACTTGTTCTTGCTGCTCCCCTTTCATATGATGCTTGTAATAGTTGACATAGAAGTTCACCCAGTCATCCACCACAGTCACCATGTCTTCTTCAGAAATAAGAGGATCATTAAAGACCTGGGGAAAGTAGAGAGAGAGTTAGCAAGGAAGAATGTGGTCAGCAATGTGATTCAGGAATACCAGACCAGTCTCACAAACTCTCACATCTCTTTGATTTATATTCCCTATCTTTAGTTCATTCCATTAACCACCATCACCCTCAAGTTTCAAATTATTCTCCCTTCTCTGTCCTCACCCCAGCACACGTATTTCAGGCCTGTCCTTTGAAACAGTGCCTGGGCTTACCTGCTGATTCAGCAGAACATTAAATTCCTTCATTCCCGTGGAAATGAGATCCTTATTAGACTGAAGATGGGCCATCTGCCTGTATAGAGAAAGAGGTAGAATTTAAATATCCCTTTCCCTCACCCTTGGTTATTTCCCTCAGTTCTCTCACTGCCTTTAAAGGTCTCTGGTGCTTTACAGGTACACCTTCTTTCCAAAACTTTTCAAATCTTGCTCTGCTCTGAAGTCACATTTTTCCCAAGTTGGACTCACCTTCAAGTCTAACAGAGTCCCTATGTCCTTTGTGCTGAGCTAGATGCAGGCATGAAGTCAAGTGTTCACTTCAGAAGAAAACCCCACATATCTAGGTTCTGAGGGAGGGTGATAGGTCAGCCTAGGGTGGAGAAGGAGGGTGAGGCTTCCCTGAAGTTAGAGAGATAGACAGCCCAAGAAAAATAGATAAACGAAGAGACCCAAAAATTGCAAAAACTAAACCAGGAACATATGTTTGCCCTCTGCCCCTCAACCCAATATCCAATATCCCATCCAAGTACTCAAGAAACTAACATTAACTGAGCCCTTGTTACGTGACAAGCACCTTTACATCATCAATACAGTGTGAGGGCAATCCTTCTCCCTATCTATAGATGACATACTAATAACAGCTACATTACATTTATTCATTTGTGCCAGGCACTATTTCAAACATGTACTATTTATCTTTATTTTGAGGATCCTTTTAGACATATTTTGCAGATGAGCCATCCTAAAGATGTGGATCAGGATATGTTCCACAAAAATGGAGATGTATTTATCTTGTTCTCAGACATATCATCAAGTATTCAATAAAGCAGAAATACTTTTTCTTATTTTTAAATTTTTTCCTAATGTTTTCCATTCTAACAGATTATTTTCAAATTTCAAAATCACTACATACTAATCAAAATAATCAAAGAAATACAAATGTGTACACTGAAAATTTTGATCATTTTTCTGCCCACACAGAAGTAACCAGCATTAAGGATGTATGTATTTCCTGTTGTAGTTTTTGCCACTCAAACACCAACATTCAGGGGCTGCTGTTGTAGCTTAGTGGTAGAGTGCTTGCCTAGCATGTGTGAGGCACTGGGTTCAATCCTCAGCACCACGTAAAAACTAATAAATAAATAAATGCATAAATATTTCTTAAAAAACAACATTCATAGACACTTATATATTCATAGTGACTTGTTAATTTGCTTTTTGATTACAGTATTTTCTTAATAAACATTTAACAATATTGACTTCTTTTTGGTGTACAGTTTATTAACTTTAAGACTTATATAGATTCACATCACTGTCACCACGATAAGGATATAGAACATTTCCATCACCCAAAAAACTTCTTTGTGATACTCCTTCACTTTGTAGTCACCTCCATTCCACTCCTGAACCTGGCAATAACTAAACATCCTCCATCACTATCCTCCATCACTACAGTTCAGTCTTTTTAAAGATGTAATGTCAATGGAATCAATCATAAAAAAATGCATAACCTTTGAGACCCACTTCTTTCTCCTAGCATAATGACTTTGAGGTTCATCCAAATTGTTACAAGTACCTATAAGTTGTTCTTTTTCATTGCTGAGTGTACGTTGTATGGATGCACCACAATTTATTTATTCAGCCACTGAAGGACATCTCAATTGTTTGCAGTTTTGGCAAATATGAATAGAAATTCTATAAACATTTGTGTACAAGTTTTTGTGTGAATATGTTTTCATTTATCTAGAGCAGAAAATATGTTTAGCACTAGGAGGAATAGTTACACTACAACTTAACAAAATACATATATATAGAAACAATAACAAACTGACAGTTCAATAATAAAACAAATAACCCAATCTTTCAAATAGTCAAAATATTAGAACACATGTCATAAAGAAAATATACAAAAAGATAATAATCAAATGAAAAAGATGTTCAGTATCATTACTCATCAGGAAAATGCAAATTAAAGCCACAATGTGTTATCACTTCATGCCCCTTTCAATGACTAAAATTAAAAAGACTGGCTAAGTGTTGGTGAGGTTGTGGAACAATTTAGAATTATCATACATTACTGTTGGGAGTGTAAAATGGTACTATCACTTTGAAAAACAGCATACAGCAAAACCACGTGCCTTCTGGTTTAGTTCATTAATTTCAACACACATATTAATTCACATAATTACTACCATAATAAGATACAGAACATTTCCATCACTCCCTCCAAAAAAAAAAAAACTCCTTTGTGTTACTCTTTTATAGTTACCACCATTCCCATTTGGCAATTTCCTTTAAAAAGTTCACTTACCACATGACCCAGCAATACCCTCATAGGTATTTTATCCATGATACACATGACACTTACCACATGACCCAGCAATACCCTCATAGGTATTTTATCCATGATAAATGAATATACATGTCTACAAAATTCTTAAATGCAAATGCAGGTGTTCATAGCACCTTTATTCATCATTGACCTAAATTGGACACAATCTAAATATTCACAAACCAAAGAATGGCTATACAAATTGCAGTATATTCATGCAATGGAATACTCCTCAGCAATTTTTTAAAAGAATAGACTAATGTTTGATAATATGATAATATGAATGAATCTCATAAACATGCTGACCAAAGATGACAGCTATAAAACTACATATAGCACACTATAATTCTATTTGTATGCAGTTCTAGAATAGGCAATATTAATCTGTAATGGAAGAAAGCAAATTTGGTTACATGGAGTCAGAATAAAGTGTGAGAATTAAAATGCAGAAGTGGCTGATTGCCCTTTTTACACACACACACACACAAACATCTTGATTATGACAAGCAACTTCATATACTTTTAGAAGGAGTATAAATTGGTAAAACTTTTTAAAGGATAATTTTACAATTCTTTGAATTAAAATACATATGTGTTTCAACCCAATGATTCTGCTTTGGATTCTACCTTGGACTCTACTTTTATAACACATAGATATGCTTGTACAAGGAATTTGCCATCCCAGTTTGTACAGATGAAAAGGTAGAAATAATATAAAATTTTATCAATAGAGAGAATCTTGAAAGAAAGAGGATTGCAAGTTCGAGACCAGACTCGGCAAATTATTAAGGCCCTAAGCAACTTAGAGAGACCCTGTCCCAAAATAAAAAGGGCTGGGGGTGTGGCTTATGATTAAGTGTCCTTGAGGTCAATTCCCCTGTCCCCCAAAAAATAAAAAATAAAATAAAAAAGTGTAGATACATATGTGCTAATATGAAATATCTTTAAGACAATGTTAAATGAACTATAGTTTGAATAAATTAAACCAGGCCAGGATACTGGAGTAGGAATTAATTTCAAAACTATTTATGTGTATAATGATAGACTGTTAACTTCTAGAGAGGGACTGTTATTGGCTGGGAAAATGGAAAGAGGAATTCTTGCAAGGGAGAATTTGACCTTACCTCTTAGTATTATTTGAATTATTTTATAGCAGAAAAATTATCTGTTTTTTTAGGGGCTGGGTTTGTGGCTTAGTGGTAGAGCACTTGCTTAGCATGTGTGAGGCACTGGGTTCAATCCTCAGCAGCATATATAAATAAATTAATAAAACAAAGGTCCATTAACATCTAAAAAAATCTTTAAAATTTTTTTTAATTCTTAAAATTAATGTAATATAAGAAAGTAAAGGAGGGTATTTTAAAAATTGTTCATTTCAGGTTTGAATCCTGCTTCATTTCCTAACAGATTAATAGCTGTTCACTAAATATTTGTTGAATGAATAAATGAATGGTTTTGCCACTTTTCAGCTCTGTGATGTTGATGAATTCACTTTAAATATATGTGTCAGATTTTATTCTGTGAAGGAAGAATAAAATAATAATATGTCTATTTTATAAGAATTATTGGAAAAAAATTCATTCATTCATTCCACAAGTAGATATTTGGCATCTACCTTGTGCCAGGCACTGATATGAGGCAACAAAATATATTGACACCAAAGATAAAGTTCCTGTCTTCTTGGAGCTTACCTCTAGTTGGGGACTTGAAGGAATGAATTATAAGGGGCAAACTGTGAGAGATAAGGCAGGACCCAATCTACAAAGTTTTATGGGCCATCCCAAGAAGTTTGGGTTTATTTTCAAATGTGAAGAAAAGTCATTGAAGAGCTTCAATACCGAAATCTCCTTCCTTAAAAATAATGAAAAGCCACTGAAAGATTTTAAGCAAGGGAATTATAAGTTATGAGGTCTTTGGAATATATATATATATATATATATATATATATATATATATAGAGAGAGAGAGAGAGAGAGAGAGAGAGAGAGAGAGAGGAGTAGAATTGGGGAGATCAATGAGAGTAAAACCAATAATATGAGGAGTTTGGACTATTCTGCCCAGGGCATAACATACTACTTGGTGCTAGGAGTTAGGGGCAGGCTACCAAAAGGTAAAGGAAGTGAAATTATTTCTTTTTCAAGTCACTAATCTGCACCCTTGGGTCAGGGGAGGTGTATGATAAGTCCTTGTCCTCAAAGACTTAAAGTCCACCTGGGACATGACAGAGATAACTAATAAAATGAAATACAAAGTGGCTCAAGGCAGCATTTTAAGGGCCAAACAGGTATTACAATGAATAAGGACTGCCATGGTCTCTGAGCAGGGATAGGTCAATGTGACATTGATAGTCAGTAAAGCTGAAGAAATCCTATAAATAGTGCGACCATATCAGTTAACCCAGGACAGCTCCACTTTAGACCTGTTATATCAACATAATTACTAATAGTAATTCTTTGATGACACTCTCAAAAGTCCTGGTTTAGACAATAAATTATACAATGAAACTAATTATGAATGTCACTTGGCCTGCCTCATATGAAGCTAAGGGCCTCACATTGAAACACTTAAACAATGGCTAATGCTTAAATAGTATGTACTTTGTGCCATATACAGTTCAAGAGCTTTACACATGTGACTCACTTAATCCTCATCTTAACCATATGTTGTAAGCACTAATATTGTTCCCATGTAGAAATGAAGAAACTAAAGAGCAGAAAATGAGTAACTTGTCTAAGATCTCACAGGTACAACCATAGTGGAACAGAACCTAGATTCAAGGTAAGGCCTTTGGATGGAATTCATTCATAGAAGTTGGTCTCAGAGTTAGGTACACTCACAGAAATTAATATTTAAAAATTAATGAAGTATTTATAACCTTTCAATTTTTCACCAGGAAACTCAATTAAAAAAAAATTAAGTACTTGGGTTTATCTCAGCCTCAGAGAGACTCTATGTAGGTGTCAGATAAGGTGAGATGTGGTAGAAAGGTTTCCATGAGAAGGTGGTAGTTTGGGAGAACCAGAAGTTTTAGGGAGAGAATTTTCAACTGGGACCAAACTGGATTGAGGGGAGTCCAAGAATGTCAGGTTAAGGAACCAGGATATTTTATTTTCTGACTTAAAACAAAGAGAATGCTCCTGGCAAATTTCTACTTCTTGGAGAAGACACTGCATTAGAAGATAAAAAAGGGAGCATATAATATGAGTTGGAAGGGAAAGAAATATTCTGTCTTTGGACTCTCCTCCCAATTTCATGGACCTTCTCCCCAAATAAACACACAAAAACTTCCTGTTTATCTTGTTATCTGACACTATTGTTGCAATCCCTTGATATTTTTCATCCCTTCAACTCCTTAGGAGGCTTTCAGAAATAATATTCTCCTAGTCTTAGGGATGTCTGAAGGGCAGAAAATTTCTAGTCAAGTCTATGTGTTACTGAAGCAAGTTCATCTACTCACTTGAAAAGTCCCTCTAAAAGACTAATGACTTGAAGACAAATTATTGGGACAATGAAAGAGATTTATTTGGAAATCCAGCAAACCCAAGAGAATGGGAGGCTATCTCTAACCAAGACCATCTTGCGGAACTCAAGTATGCAAGACTTTCTAGGGAAGAAAAGCAGGGCAAGGGGAGCATTGTTCAAGAAAAACTGATGACTAAAGACTTCTAGGTGCTGCTCCAGTGGCCTGGAACCCAACATTATCTTAGTTACTCTTACCTTGGTGTCTTAAGTCTCAAAGACAAAGAGAAAGATTAGGTAAATTTAGATAAAATCAATCTTGTATTATTGTCCCAGATAAAACATTTCTTAAATGATTAATATGTCAACATGCAGAGTTGAGCAGAAACATTCTAATCTAAAAGTTAAGGTAGCAAGGAGATATACAGTATGAAGGCAGAGAAGCCAAGCCTTTTCATCCTATTTTAGTTGCCAGTCGGATATCTGCAGGCCTAAGTGAAGAGTCAATGCCTTCAGCAAAAGCAGCCTTCAAGTCCCTGAAGAATAACCTAGGCAAAACTGTTATCATCATAACCAACAGGTCTAAAAGTGTTATCTACAGCAAAGTTAGTGGGAGACTAATTATATATTGCTCAGCTACTGTGACGTCCAAATTTTCTTTTTTATTTTTAAGGACAACTAAAAGCAAGTAAAGCTAAGGGGCTTATTTAGGTTTTCCCTGAGTTACACAGGGACACCAGAAGAGAGTAGGGCAACTGAGTGGCTCAATAGGGCCTCAGGGATCATCTTGTGAAATTTCTTCTCTTCACGCATTCATTCATTCATAAGTATCTTTTAGCATCTACTGTGAGTTAGGTAGAACTGACGAGAGAGAGAGAGAGAGAGAGAGAGAGAGAGAGAGAGAGAGAGAGAGAGAGAGAGAATATTGTCCTTACCCTCATAGCAAAGGAGATCAATTGGAAGGGATTTGAATCTGAAGCCTGTACATCCTTCAAGATGCAGAGAGAGAGAGAGAGAGAGAGAGAGAGAGAGAGAGACTGATTAACCCAAAGCCACACAGCTAAAAATTGTGCAGCCCCACAAAGTCTAACGATTAAAACCGTTTCCCTAGAGATGACTTCTTTCCTTTTCCCCATAAGTGAAAGTTCAGGTCACAAAGAATGAAAATGTCTTTCAAGGCCAAAAGCCCCCATTGCTTCTGTGTCCAAATACAATTTGCTACCTCGCCTCCGACACCCCCACCCCCCCCCAAAAAAAAAAAAAAAATCCGGATCAATCCTGCAGTATTCAAGTAGGGTTGCAGAAGCCCGCTGCCAATTAGCGAAAGAATGTTGCCCCTCCGCAGCCGCCGTAGCCGAGCCGGAAGTGTAGCCTGGCCTGTCTTCTAGCAAGATTCCAACCAAGAGGGTAGAGATGGCTGACGTGGCGAGGCTTGAAACCCCACTGTGCTCGGAACAGTTTGGCTCCGGAGCTGCACGGGGCTGCCGCGCCGCGCCAGACGGCAGCCTGCAATGGGAAGCGGAGGAAAGGCGCTGGTGGAGGTTCCCCGCCTTCTCGGTGAAACCCAGAGGACGAGAAGCGGACGGAGAGGGGTCTCCTGGGGCCGCTTTACTCCCTCTGTCGGGTCTGCAGGCCGTTTTCCTGCCTCAAGGCTTCCCCGATAGCGTCAGCCCCGATTATCTGCCTTACCAGATATGGGACTCCGTGCAGGTCAGCCCAGCCATCCGGGGCAGATGTTGGCATATGACTGGAGGTTAGGGAACGGAGCAGGCCACCTCCCTGCTCATTTATAAACGGGAGACTGGCCGAGCCTTGGCGCACACCTGTAATCCCAGCAGCTCTGGACGCTGAGGCTAGAGGATCACGAGTTGAAGCCAGCCTAAGCAACTTAGCGAGCCCGTGTCTCTAAATAAAATATAAAAAAGGACTGAGGATGTGGCTCTTTGGTTAAGCCTGGGTTCAATCCCTGATTCCAATAAATAAATAAACGCGAGACTGGATCCCAGAGAGTAACTATGACATGTACTAGGCCATACACCAAGAAGAATCGATAATAGAACGTAGACCGCCTTGCTCCTGCGACCACTTCTCACTCCCCTTCTTTTCTTCCTCAGGCCTTTGCTTCCAGCCTGTCCGGCTCCCTGGCCACGCATGCAGTCTTGCTGGGCATAGGTGTGGGGAACGCAAAAGCCTCTGTTTCAGCTGCCACGGCCACCTGGCTTGTGAAAGGTGAGCAGGACCCCTGGAGCCTCACCTGTTGCTCTCAGCCATGCCTTTTCTTTGGCCTCCTTTTCCTCCACTGCAAAACCCAGCCCTGCTTTCCCACTTGATCAGTGTTTGGACCTCCAGCTCTGGGCTCTGACATGTGTATGCTGCAGGTAGCATACAAAAGCCAAGTATCCCCAGTGCTTAGAACAGTGTTTTATACCTTCATCCATTACACCAGCCCGGCCCCTGCACTAGTTGCCCATACAAACTGCAGAGTCCCTAAATCATTTGGATCCCAAATCCCCAAATTAACTGCCCCCTCCCCTTTACACCAAGTCTCTGTAGAGATTTGCATGAAAATGTAATTTTTTGAATAAAACCAACCGCCTAGGATTGATTTTTTTATGGAAATTGGTTAGTTCGTGGGGGGAGAAGGATATAGTTGGTCCTGAGTAAAAGAAGGTTCTAGAAAGGATAAATGGTATCCTGTATCCTCTAAGATACTAGATGCTGCTGTAAGTGGTAACTATAGTGACCATCTGCTGAGTGTGTACAATTTTTTAAAAAATCACTGAGGGGGAAAAAAAGATATAGTTTGGTACTGTGTCACCTACAAAGTGAAGTATAGAATAAAAGGGAAACTACCACTCATTCTTCAGGAGTACACATTGGCCACTGTCCTTTGTCCCTCACCTCTATTCCTAATGGATGTTTAAATCAAATCTAAAGGGAAGTGCATTCTCTCCTAGCTTCTGTCTGACCACACCTCTGGTGAGCCTTTCTATATCTTTTGGAGAATCAGGAGGCTTCTGCTAATATCTTATTAATAAGGCTGAGCAAACTGTCCAGATAAGAGTCACCTCTGGAAAACTTTCTCTGATAGTGCATACTAGTGGAGAGGTGATGGTAATCTGGCTTGTTGTCCTGATTGTCTCTTTGTTTAATGAAAACAAGGATAGTTACTGCTAACAGTGCTTACTGTCAGTCTTTGTATGCTGATTTGGTTTTCACAGTAGCTCTGACATAGATATAGCCATTACCCCCATTTTATAGATGAGAAACTCACTGCTCACATCCAATTTAAGTGGAGTTAAATACTTAGGTTCAAGTGGTGGGGCATGGACTTGAACCTAAGTGATTTACCTCCAGAGTCTATTTTCATGTTACCATATCCTGCTGAATTTGAATCTTTTCCATTACTCTCCTGTTGGCTAAGTTTTTGGAAAGCAGTTGGAATTTGGGTCAGTAGTTGTTGTTTTTTTTTTTAATATGTCATTTCTTAGCACCCCAGTCTCATCCCTCAGTATGTTGCCTATGTATGTCTTCAACTCAGATAAGTTATTAATAAAAAATAAGACAATTTGAAGGTATGAAAAAAATATCCACTTATTTTACAATCTGTTTTCATGTTAAAAGAAGCCCTCTTAATTAGGATTTTACGAGCTTGTTTCCATCAAACATAAGAAATTTGTATGCAGAGGATCATATAAGAAACTCCCTTGTAATTTTTTGATGTGAACATTTTCAGCTACAAACCTCATGCAATGAGGTTAATTGTTATAATTAGTAATAGTACTACTACTAGAAGCTAATACTTTGACAGCCTACTGCAAGCCAGGTGTTTTGCCCATGTACATGTAAATATGTCTTAATCCCTGCAGCAGCCTTGGATACCATTATTCATTTTTCAGGTTGGAGAAACTGAGGCACATAAAAGTTAAGTAACTTGTCTAAGTTCACTTAGGGCCAGGATTTGGATCCAGGCTGACTGACGCCTGTGTTCCACTCTTCACTATCACACTGTGCCAGTTAGTATTTTAGAGTAGAGTCAAATATAGTTTGCAGACAGCTGATTCCTACTAGACTCAGACGTTTCTAGATTTTACAGCTCTGCTAATTGTGAGATAAGGAAGAGTAGGTGGGAATTAAGTTTCCTTTTCTGGTGGACAATATTGACTTTCACATATTAAGGGAGGTATTATTATATTATTAATGCATCCTTATGCCAACCTGCAGGTGCTGATGGGTGCCCTGCAAACTGCCTCAAAGAAATGTAGAGTAGGCTCCCTTTGTGTTAAGTGGCTGAGGAAGATAATACACAATTTGTTGACTGTATAGTCAAAGGAAAGATAAATGGAGTCTGGCCCAGTGGGCTCCCCTCCCTCTCAACCAATAAAAGTGGTTTTGCCATTTTTTAAGTCACTAAGTTGATCCAGTATAAGAATTTAAATGGAACAATGAGAATTTTATTTAGAATGTAATGTACTTGAGGGAAGAGGATAAGGTGAGTGACAGAAAAGAGGAAGCCTATAAAGCCATCTTGATGGGTATTACTTCCAGGGTCAGAAAGGGGACAGAAATGAAGTAGAATAGGCTGGATGGGAATGGGTTATATACATGCATCCTCTGAATGAGGTAGCCACTGCTCAGCCCCAGCTGATTGTGATAGTAAGGGAAGTAAGACCTCAAAGTCTTCCAGAAAATAAGTCATGTCCTCAAAGTCTTCCAGAAAAGCTAGAAATTCAATTTTTCTTATAAAGATATCCCAATTTTGTTCATAAGTCTTCTCTGAATTTCAGTGGCTTTGTCTGTGAAAGAGAATGATCCCTCCCAAGTTTATAGGATGAGTGAAAATTGATAGGTGTAGGTATGTCAGGTGTCCATCAGAGTGCTTAACAGTCTCCCTCAAGTCCATAGTTTGTGAAGCATGTCCATTAAAAGACCTCAGTGCCCAAGAACAGAAGTTACTGCACATCTGTTTTCATTGGCAAATGGGGAGGATTGGCCTATGTCATCACCTTTGTATGTTTTAGGATGCTCCTAACCTTCATTCCCACAACCTAGTTTCCTTTCTCCCTGGATCCTTCTCTTGAGGGTCTATCACCTCAAGCTCAAGCAAATTGGAGTTCTCTGCCTATCCTACCTGTCCTTTCCAGTGCCCACCATGTGAGTACCTCCCAGTTATCTGGTTCTCAAACATTCCTTCCTTGTGATCCCCTTGCTGAGCTTAATGGGTGCTATCTCAGTATAAGATATGACCTGAATTAAAAATATTTTCTATAAAGAGCCAGGTGATAAATATTTTACCCATTTCAGGGTGTGTAGTCATAGCCACTCAGTTCAATCATTGTGTCACAAAAACAATCACGACAATCCATAAACAGATCTTTTGAAGAGTTTTACCAAATAGATATATATTCCTAAGCACTATGTGGTTTTAGTTTTAAAATTCTCTGAAAAATTATCTTGTGCTATCTAGGCTTCATGCAAGATTTTAATACTAGTATTCATCTATGTTGATGTGAGGAGTTGGGGTTCATTGTGCATTATTCATATGCCACTGAGTGAACACACCAGAATTTATACATTCTTTTCTCAGTGAGCATTTGCAGTATCCCAGTTTCTTGCTGTTTTTAACAATGCTGCAAAGAATATTTCTTGTCTGTGTCTTTCAGTGTACATGTGTACATAGTTCTCTTGGGCACTTCTGACCACATCAGACAGCTATGTCTGTTCAGAACTTATCATACTACATGCACCTCCTAAGGACAGTGTGACCCAGGGTAAATTAGCCAGTTCCATGCTAGAGTCTGCCAGGCTCTGCAGCTCCTAAATCTCTTCCTTGTTCCTTACCAATGCCTTTCTCCCCCAGATTCAACTGGCATGCTGGGCCGTATCATCTTTGCCTGGTGGAAGGGGTGAGTTTCTCTTCCTAGGCAGCAGACCTAAAGCAATACTCCCTAGTTGTGGTAGTCATGATAGTAATAATGTCACCTTCAATGATGATTGCAAAGGTCAATGCAATAGTCTGAATGTGCCATGGCACATAATAAGGACTCAACTGTGTCCCATAAGCACTGTATATATTTCTCGAATCCTTATAACAACTTTATAGGGTAGGATTGAATGTGTACATTTTAAAGATGTGAATCATGCCTAGAAGAGGCTTGTTACCTAAGCCATATGATCTGTATTAGTGAAATAGGATTTGAACCCAAAGCATGTACTCTTTCAATGGTATCAACTGGTTTATTGGGCAGAACCCCCAGTCAGGCACATATATTCAGAAGTTCCACTCTGTACTTGCTGTATACCCTACCCAAGAATGCTCTCCCTTTTCCTCCAGGAGATTTCAAATTAAGGTTTGGGACTAATGCTGTAAATTCTGAACTGGCCTGAGGGCTGCAGCATTTCCTGCCACTGGGATTTTAGAGACATGGTATCCAGGTGTTTATGCACAGGCCTGGGACACAAGGACAGAAGAGGTAGCCATCTGTGGTGTCATATAACAGAAATATCCTCTATGTATGTTAGACCCCAGCTCTTTTCTTGGCCTTTCTCCCATCTCCACCCACTGTGGATGTGATCCAAGAGAATTTGTATCAGATATCAGTAACATGCAGAATTATACTGAATTTAGTGTTTACCAGTTTAAAATATATGGACTTTTTTTCTGGATATCCTCAATGAAGCAGGAAGGAAAGAGGTGAAGAACCCAGCCTCACTCAAAGGATGGCAAAGGTTAGAGGTCAGCCACAAAACAGATTTTTCCCTTGGTAAGTCATGGATTAGTAAGGGGAAAACAGTTGCCTGAAGGTTCTCCCACTTAGTGGTCACATTTTAGACAGCAGTGACAAGATATGAGAACAGATGTGTGGCTAGAGGTATGTGTTTTCCCTGAACTCTTTAGATCTTGTCATGGCCTAGGACTCCCCACACTGCCCACAGGATGTTTTTTCTCCTTTTTCTCCTTCATTTTAAATTGCAACAACATTTTATTCCCTGCAGGGGCAAACTGGACTGTAATGCAAAGCAGTGGAGGTGAGGAAAGGACTGGGACAGAGAGGAGGAGTCGTCTTCTACTATGAAGGTCTCTTGTCTGTGACTTCTAACCTCTGATCCTTCCACCAGGCTTTTTGCTGACATTCTCAACGATTTAGCCATGTTCCTCGAGATTATGGCTCCTATTTACCCAATCTGTTTCACCATGACCGTCAGCACCAGCAACCTGGCCAAGGTATCCACCTCTAGGGCACCCCTTTGCCCAAGATCCATCTGCCTTGGTAGGGCTCTGTGTGGGCTCATCTGGGCCTGTGCTCAAGGTATTTCTAAAAGAATAGAAAGTTAAGATGTTTCTACTCAGACCCAGCCAAGTTTTCTGATCTGTCTCTAGCCAGATAGCCCTACTCAGAAATCAGTCCAAGGCAGGTTCAGAACCACTGTTGAGGGAGCTCTAAGCTGAGGGTAAGTACTAGTCTTCTATCAACATTTGGAGACAAGCTTCCTGGCCATTTTCCATTCTTTGAGTAAAATATCTATTGAGCGCTGGGGTTGTGGCTCAGTGGTAGAGTGCTCACCTAGCACATGTGAGGCACTGGGTTCTATCCTCAGCACCACATAAAATAAAATAAAGGTATTGTGTCCACCTACAACTAAAAATATATATATTAAAAAAATCTATTGAACATTTACTGTGTGGCATCTAAAAGGAGCTAAATATATAGTGAATATAAACATAAAGTGAATGAAGGTGATGAGAGGTCAGGGCCTCCAGTGTAGGTTTTGAATTATCCTGAAAGACTAAAGAGGGCTTAACTGGGACAGAAAGAGTTGAGATGTTACAGGCAGGCATAAAGTTGGAAACCAGACTTGTCTTGGTTGCTTAGCAAGATGGAGGATGTAGCCAAAGTAGGAGTTAGAGGTTGGGGAATATCTGAGCCAAGAATGATCTTTAAGCTTCCATCTTGAAGAAGGAAATTGAGGTTCCTGGGGCCAGGTTCACAGGGAGATATTGGCAGGCAGGACTTTAGTTTTCTCCTAGAATAGTACAGGAAAGGTGTACCTAGGAAGAGTGCAGGGTGAGAACTGGATACCAGGGCAGCCTTCAGTGCTTTGCTGGGGGGTCACTTCAGGACTTGTTTTCTCAAACTGGTATGAGTCATTTACTTGGTTTACCCACAGAAAGGGTGACCTTCATTCTTTCCTTTCCCCACCCAGTGCATTGTGAGTGTGGCTGGTGGGGCCACTCGAGCTGCACTGACTGTGCACCAGGCTCGGAGAAACAACATGGCCGATGTATCAGCCAAGGATAGCAGCCAGGTAAGCAATCAGGATTGGAGGGACTGGGGAGGGCAGGGGAGAGGTCAGACCAGAGCACAAGTTGGGAGTATGGAGAGAAGTACCTGAGTGCCCCTGGGAAGGGAAGAGATGGAAGACACCGAGGAAGTGTTGCTACTGTGACTGTCAGGATACACACACACACATACACATACACACACACACAGGTCTGAGGACACCACTCTGGTGTCAACAAAGCCAAACTGATCTCAGCCCTTGCCCATTGCCTTTATGACTAAGAGTGAGCCCTCACCCTTGCTTTCTAGGCCATATCCCACCTCGGGAGCTGGATGTTCTGATGACAGGAGGTCCAGCATACAAAGACACTTGGCAAGTCAAAATGTACTCAACATGGGGCTGTTAGGATCACAAACCAGAGACCTCCACTTAGCAGTTTGGCAGGCCCTGACCAACGAAGCCTGGAGAAGGGGGATAGGGACATTCTTAAAACTGAATCCTGTAGGTATTAGATTTTCCCCAAACACCCTCTAAGGTAGATACTATTATTATCCCTGTCTTAACAGATGACAAAAATAAGGCCCAGGGAGGCTCCAGAGATGTGAGGTGGTTTTCTTTTGACACTGAAGCAATTTAAGAACTTCTTTTCTATCCAGTCCTACTTTCCTGCCTTCTCCCATATTGTTTTGTTCAATAATACTAACACAAACTAACATGTTTAAAGCCTAATCACATGCCAAGTATTTCCTTTCTAAAAACTCCTTAAATCCTTAGTGTTATTTTGTAGTAAATATTCATTAGGACCATTGTACAGATGAGGAAGTAAAGAATATAGAGGTCCAATCCATGTAAGTGCCCCTAGGCAAGTCCTTTCTCTCAAGAAATGGTTGAACTAGTTCTTCTGTAGGGTCTCTTCCAGTTCTAATTCTACAAGGTTGTTAAAAGTGGAAAAAATAAATACTGGGCCCTTCTCTTTAGGATCACCCAGCTTCTTGACCTGGTCTCTCACTGGCTCCCAGCCCTGCCTCATCCCAAGCAATTTTTTTCCAAGGTTCTAGGGCTTCCTCAGTGAAGCAGTAATACACACGGGCAACATGCACCACATTGTAGGTCCACAGCAGACCCTGATTTCTGATGATGTTGTTTTGTTGCCACTCCATGTAGCTACTAGAAATGACTGTTTTGCCTATAAAAGAGGAGTTTCCTCTGTTCCTGTACTCCAAGGGCCCTGATCCCCCATGCACACCCTTCATTCCACAGCCCACACCTTACCAGGAAGGCTAGATAAAAAGAGCCCTCCAGCTTCTGCACCCTTTGTGCCAGGATCAACTCTCCCTGGAACCCCAGCTAGTCAGGAACACCAATCCAGACTCCTCCTCCTCCCTCATGATGATTTGGAGTCAGGCAGTCTGGGATCTTTTCACATATGGTATCCTCCATCTGGCCATCAGCATATTCTGATACCATGAGTTCACAAGGGAAGAGGTTTGGGCCCTTTTGTTCCTTTCCTGCTGTGTGGTTTCCTGACCCTTTTGCAGATTTGTCAGTTATTGCATACCAAGAAATTTGAGAGTCATTTGCCTTTTTAAATGACTATTTAAAAGTAGTTCTTCACACAGCAGGGAGTGCCTAAGTATGGATGACTTGCAAACAAAGAAGACATGTTCCAGGGCAGTTCTAAGGGTATTGAATGTACATGGGCAGAGTAGTAGCTGTCCAGATTCACTCACCAAAAATGTTAGAAATTTACTCAGTACCCCCGTCAGAGTAGGAAGGCATGCAGTGAAAGTTACTTAAAACTGGAAGTCTGGCCTGGATGGGAGCCTTCCAACTCCTGACACCTCTGCCATTTTCCAGGAGACGCTGGTGAACCTAGCAGGGCTCCTGGTCAGCCTCTTGATGCTTCCTCTGGTGTCAGATTGCCCTAGGTAAGCCAGGAGCAAGACTGGGGAGCAGATGCCCAACTGGGTCTCTACCCCCATTGGCCTTTTCACTCTGTTGCCCCAGCCTCAGCCTTGGATGTTTCTTCCTCCTCACTACTCTTCACATCTATGCCAACTACCGGGCAGTCCGTGCCCTTGTCATAGAGACTTTGAATGAAAGCCGGCTTCAGCTGGTCCTGAAGCACTTCCTTCAGAGGGGAGAGGTACTTGACCCCACTTCAGCCAATCAGATGGAGCCATTGTGGACAGGTGACCCAACCCTTTGGTCTCAAAACCAGTGTTTCCCAGCCTCTCCCCATGCCTGGGAATACTGACTCCAGCTTCCCACAGGTTTCTGGCCATCTCTGTCTCTTTCCCTGGGGGTTCCATTGCACCGCCTGATCTCCAGGTGAGTCGCCCAGGTATCCCACTCAATGCTGCTTCTTCCCACAATTCCCAGACATGGAATTGCCTCTCCTCACCAGGTTCCACTTTGCTATTCTATGTTTTTCATTTTCACTGAACAGCCTTGAGGGTCAGCATGAGATCTTGAGAGCAGCAGGGTATATAATATAGTGTATAAAAGAAATACGGTTTATTGAATGAAGGAAAGCTGGTGGGAAAATGGGTGATTTCATATAGAAAGAAAGGAAGGATGGATCTGGGGTGTATAGGTTATGGCTAAGGAATAGATGGGAAGTGAGTGAAAGACAGATAAAGTATGGACAGTTATGTGAAGGACCCACCCTTAACAGTTTGACCAGATGAGGACTCCTCCCTTCACTTTCCCCTCCCCCCACTGCATTCCTCTCTCCACCAGTGTCTTTGAGCTGCAGCAGCTGGTTGAGGGGCATCAAGAACCCTACCTCCTTTGCTGGAACCAGTCACGAAGTGAGTGTGCCACATTCTCCTAGCCTTAAACCCACCTTCATTACTCCTCTGTGGACAGTTTAGAGACAGCCTGTGTCTTTGAGGGCACCCTAAACTAAAACTTTGATGCATTCAATTTATAACTACATGCCCTTATGAAATTAATTTTATCACTCTGTAAAATGGAGCCATAGTAGTTGCCTTATTACCTTTAGCATTTTTCTGAAAGTCAAATAAGGTGATGACATAAAAACACTTTGTATATTGCCACGCACTGAAATAAGTTTATGATCTTTGGCTATCCCTGGGGAATCATTCTTCTCTCCCATCCTGAGTCACCTCTTGGAGAAACAAGTCCTCGAGATTGCTGATATGTTGATATGTGTGTTAAAAGGTGTTAATCCTCACTAGCAAAATAAACCCACTTCAGTGGGCTGCTGTGAAATTGCATTGTGAATTGAGCATTTCAGTTTGACCATTGGGAAGCAACAGGAGATGTAGTTAGATTGGGAAAGGGTGGGAAGAGAGCCTTCCATATTTGGTTAAGGCCTCTGGAGGAACACAGGTGAAGCATAAGTGGTGTAGGGTTAAGGGCATTTGGGTCGGTGGCCCTTCCCTAATACCCATCTTTCCCCTGGGTCTCTCCAGACCAAGTACAGGTAGTTCTGAGCCAGATGGCAGGCCCTGAGACAATCCTAAGGGCTGCCACACATGGGCTGGTACTTGGAGCCCTTCAAGAAGATGGACCACTTCCTGAAGAGCTGGAAGAGCTAAGAAACCGAGTGCGGGCAGGTAAGCACCTCATGGTCTAGACTACTGATGACTCAGAGAGGGGTGGAACATCTGTCCTGGTAAGGTATGAGAGCTGGTTCTGCATCCCACCCCAGGTGCTGAGAAAGATAGCTGGGTCATCATCAGAGAGACACATCAAGTGTTGAACAAACTGTTCCCAAAGTTCTTGAAAGGTAACATTGACCCTGTGGCTTCTTCGACCCTAAAGCCCTCTCCTGTGGTGCTTGCCTATCCTTACCCCATGCTTTTTACCTGGGACATAAAAGACATGACTTCTCTCTGTAATCTTAAGTCTGGGAATCAGTTTCCCTATCAATAAGATAAGATAAGGAAGTTAGGATGTCTCTGAGGCTGTGTTGATGTTGAATGTCTGTGTAATCCCAGTTGGAATTTAGGAAACAGGGGAGAGAAGAGGGCTCACCTTAACTTATGATGTCCTTTTATCCAGTACTTACTCCATCCTGCCCCTTTTCCATGTGCTGTCTCTGAATTCTGCTGCAACCAGATAAGGTTTCAGCCTCATTTCAACCTCCCCCAGCAGAGGAGCCCAAGTAGTGCATAGAGTCTGCATCTGGCTGTGCCTCTCCTTACCCACCTTCCAAGGGTCAGCCCAGATTCTCCTCCCACCATTCGTAGCATCATCCTGTGACCTTTCCCCAGGATTACAGACAGCTGGCTGGAAGACTGAGAAGCACCAGCTAGAGGTGGATGAGTGGAGGGCCACGTGGTTCCTGTCTCCAGAAAAGAAGGTCTTGTGAGCAGTCCAGATGAAGGCCCAGGGCCCAGGACAGGAGCATGGAGCAAGGACACTTAGACCACAACAGGACATAGGAAAGGCAACTTTATTTTTGCTTTAGGTGAATTGCTATGGCAGGTTGGCCAAGGCCTCATAGGAAGTGACTGCCAATCAGATGGACTGGACCCCAGGCAGAGATAAGGCAGGAAGAACGAAGACCTTCCCATTCTACTTTTGCCCCTTTTCCTCCCTTCCCTGGGAACTACTATAGGTTCTCCATCCCCAATTATTGTGAGGATGAGCCCTACCCTAGTTATGGCTCATGGTATCCAACACATTTGATGTTATGCATAAAAACCCCAGAAGAATGTGGCCACAGTCATCATAAGAAGGGCATTGAGGTTGACTACACGAGCCCAACTTGGGTCCTCACTGATATCCTCCAGCTGCCTGGCTGCTGCAGCCACCTCCTCCTGGGTAGGGGGTGGAGGACCACCTGCACGACCCCTACTCATTCCACAGAACCAGAGCAGGCACTGGCGGAATAAACCTGGTGCCACGGACTGAGGTTCTAAGAGAAATTGAGGTACTACAGTTAGTTTGAAGGAAATTCGCCCCCCAAGTTCCCAGGGCCCACCTCCCTAGGCAATGCCTTACCCTCCATCTCCACTGCATGCTCTGGACACCCATTCTGTACAGGGGGAGAGGTTGGACCTTCTAGCTCATCAGCATCCAGGTCCTCTCGTTCCTCCTTGCTGTGCCGGAGACTGAAAACCAGGCGATGGAGCTGGGAAGGGGTGGGAACAGAGACCAAGTAGGAGTTTCATTCTCCCACTTCTGTCCCTAAGGACCTCTTGCCTACAGTGGCATACCAGCCTTGTCACTGCCCTCCCTCACATACCCTTGTCCAGTCTACATATCTAACCCAGGCTTAGCTTACTCAAACCCTAAGCTGCTCAGCTAGGTACTTAAAACCATTGACCTTGCTCACCCCCTGCTTCTACACGCCAAGTCTCCTGTACCCACCCAGAACTGTAGTACTATAGACTGGTCTTATAGTTCTGTTCACAGTGTTCCTTTCCTATGGGCATTTGCTCACAGTTTTCCTGCTGCTGAGGAAACTTTCCCGTCCTTGCAGGCCCAGCCCTTTTGTCTTGCCTGCCTCAATCAGCCCTGCTCTGGAGTACCTGCCTTGGTTCAGCATAAGACCAAACTCTTACAAGATGATACTCTGTCCCTCTCAGCTACTAGTTGTATTCTGCATTTGAGTTCCAAAGGCCATACCCAGAATTGGCTTTGGGAAACTAATTGCCAACCCTCCAAAATGTTCGGCTCACCCTCCCCCCATTACTTCAAATAAATATCATTTAAATAAAAATGTTCTTGCTCTATAAATGCAACTTCAAACTGGTCTCCCAGCCAGCTCCTACTAATCCTTAGCATAGAAATTCACTGGGTATTTCTTGAATCAGACTGACAGATGGGGATGAAGATGGTTCTGGCTCAGACAGTGCAAGTCTGGTCACCCAGCTTGTCCAGAGGCCAACACTTACATGCTTTTGAGGAATAGGCTCAGTGCACAGGGAGACTATGAGAGTGAGGAGGCCAGAGCAGACGAAGAGCATGATGGCAAAGTACAGGTAGTGCACCCGGCAAATGAGTGCTGGGCATGCTGAGGGTCTCACACAGCTGCCAGACCCAAAGGAGAACTCAGGAATAAGGCGTGCCAGGCCCATCAGCAGGCCTCCAATCAGTCCCCAGAAGGCACCCTGTGGAAGAAACATCATTAGCCTGCTCAGGATGCCCAAGCCCTGCCCCACATTCACAAGTACGCTGCTTACCTTCTCATTAACACGGGGCACAAAGAGGGCAAGCACAAAGACTGCAGATACAGGTGGTGCCAAGTAGCTGGAGACTGACTGGATATAATCGAAGAGCTGCCCGCCCTGTGCTGCCTGCACTACTGGTAGCCAGGCCACTGACACTGCCACAATGAACACTACCCAGATCCTGCAGTTGGGAGCCATCAAAAGATTTTTACCCAGTTCCCTCCTGTCTCCCATAACCTTGCAGGTGCTTTATGCCCCCACCCCAGGCTCATTTGTGGGGCAGGAGTTGGGGGAGGGTAGAGGGAACCTAGGCCGCACCGTCCAACTATCAGCAACTCCCCTTCGCCTGCTCGAGGCCGCAAGCGTGTATAGATGTCCATGGTGAAAAGTGTGCTACTGCTGTTAAAGATTGACGCCAGCGAGGACATGAGTGCGGCCAGCATGACAGCCAACATAAGTCCACGAAGACCTGTGCATCAACAGGAGCTGTGAGGATGGGGCTTCCAGGGTGTCGCAAGGTGGGTGCAGGCTTGGCAAAGAGTGACCCTTTACATTGACAGTCTCCTGGCCTCCCTGCACATGTGGGCAGGGAGCATCCCAGGCACCTGTCCTCACCATTGGGCATGAGTTTCACAACAAGCCGTGGGTAGGCGATGTTGGAGCAGCCCACCTCAGTCCCACATATGCGTTTACACACCTCCGGTACCACACAGGCTACTTCATCTGCAAAAAGAAGTCACAACAGGCTAGGACAGAGAATCTGCCTCCCTAGTAGATACTGGGAATACCAGCAGAGGAGAGAGATGGGGGTCCCTGGTGGAAGGTGGGGCTGGGATACTGGATTCCCAAAATTTAAAAAAGTAGCAAGAAATAGGACATAGGCACTTGAATCCTTGCATAAGAAGGGAGCTGGATGGGGCACAGACTGTTGGGCAGGACAGGAATGCAGATATTACCTGGGTAAAGAATGCGACTGATCATGCCTGGCATGACCATGAGAAACATGGGCAAAAGCTTCAGGTAGCCGCATAAGATGCAGCCCGCCTTGATGTGGGTCAGGTTCTTTCCAGCCAAACAGCGCTGCACTATGACCTATGAGAGGTGCATTCAACTACCATGTACTGTCCCCACACCCCACCCCTCAGGCCTTGCCACCCCCTCCCAGCTCTAATTTGCGCCCTGCTTCTGGTTCTGAGATGCCCCTTGTAGGTTTCCATCTTCAGATCCTGCCACCTGGTTCTGTCTTAGCTCCACCAGGGCATGGCTCTCACCCCATCAAACTATGCCTTCTACATAATTCCAGGGGCAGAGGTGAGGTATGAGGGCATGGGGTCAGGCACCACCCATCTCAGCTCTGCTCAGGCATTTAGGATTCTACCCCAAATCCACTTCGGTCCATGCCCTGACCTCACACCTGGTCACTGCACCAGTACCAGCCTGAGACGATGGTAAGCCCCACGAGCAGTGCAGGCCAAGGCAAGTCCCCTGTCACAGGGTCCCGGAGCAGGTGGTAAGAGTCGGGCCGTGGCTGATAGCAGGAGCTGGAGATGTTGCCCACAGCCGGATCCTTGGACACCGTCAACGAAGTCATTGCTCCCAGGTATTTGTCGAAGAGCCCTGAATAGCCACCCACCTCGTGGAAAGCTGTGCAGACAAGGCCATCAGGGGACTAACACCAATACGAATACCATCCTTAGGACCCACATACTAGTGACTTGCAATATCCTGTCCCTGATTCTGGGTTGAGATCTCCATGCCCCTCCCCCATTGGCTGAGCCCCATACCGTAACCTGAGAGAATGATGGCACCCCCCAGAATGACGAAGGTCTGCACAGTATCCGTGTACATCAGTGCTGCCAGTCCTCCTGCAACAGGCCTGAATTAGTGGAGACTGCCCAGCTCCTGATCCCTAGCATATACGGTGTCTTTTTGAGAATTTGACAAGGAACCCCTCTCTGAAGAATATATCTCAAAATGATGGCCCATTCTCCAGGCTCATGCACTAGAGTACAGAGAAGCAGGGCTTGGACCAAGCAGAGGGTGGCTGAGTTTTAGGGCCCACTGATGCACTTCTTGGAAAAGCACCCACATGCAGTATCCCAGCTATAGATCCCTCTTGGCTGTTTTCTTGTTTAGGTAGTAAAAGGCGGTGGTTCTCTAAGGTCTAATTCTGTTCCATCCCATCCCCAGAGACTGTCTGACAAGCCTGCCTTAGCACCAGACACCACCTACTTTATTCTGTTTCTGACCTTGGTCTCCACCCTGGGATCCTCAAAACTGCACTGAGTTTTGCTAGAGGTATTAGAGAATAGCCAAGCCACTATGTCCATTCAAGAAGAGCAAGAGCTGCAAAATTTTCACTTATCCTCAGTCCCCACTCTTAAGCCCAGCACCAACTAGGCACCCAAACCTCCAGGCCAAATCCAAGGGACAGAAGGGACAGAATATGAGCTTGTTTTCCAAAGAGTTAGCTCCTTCTGACTGGACCATATCACATTCCAAACCTCTTTGTCCCACTTTCCTCTAATGGCTTTCCTAAACCCCAACCACAGTTCCCAGCACATTTTAAAGCCAACTCCCAACCCCATGCCCACTCCACCTAAGGCCTTGATGTAACTACCTGTCACAGTGTAAATCATGGTGATACCCAAGAGGGCAATGACAGAAGCATAGATGTTCCAGCCCAGAGCTTGCTGAATGAATACTGCACCGGAGAACATGTCCACCTTGGGGAAGAAGAGCAAGCATACAGGTCAGGACCCAGGGGCAAGGGCAATGACCAAGTTCACCTCCTGCCCAGGCCACAATTTTATGTGGCCAAACCTTAAAGGTTCCCTCTTTTTTCAAAGCCCCGGCCTTCTCAGGTCCTACCCAATGTGGTCACAGCCCCTGAAACCTATTCCTTTCAGACCCCGCCCCTATCATGATTCTTAAAATGATTTCTCCTAGATCCCGCACCCTCCTGATATCTGTAAAGACCTCCACTAGATGGCCCCGCCCTTCTAGGAGCTAGTACTGCCCGCCGCGCATGCGCACCGAAATCTTGGTGAAGATGTACAGAAATAGTGACAGCACAGACAGGTAGAGGCGGATACGATGGCCACCGAAGCGCTTGCTCAGATACTGCGGCATCGTAATGACACCTGCGGTCAGGTACACAGGAGCGAAGAGCCAGCCGAGCAGCAGCACCACGAACAGCGCCTGTGGGTGCAGCGTGACAGTTAAGGGTGACTCCATGTCTAGCATCCTGTCATGAGTCTCGCCTCGCCCCTAAAGGACCTGAGAGACCTTCTCTTCCAGAACAAGAAGGTCCCAGGAAGGTCTGCACTGGGGCCCAGAGGACAACTGCAAAAGATGACCTTCGACCCTAGGCATTAAGGAAAGGAATCTTGACACCTTAATGGATCCTTAACTAGAGCCCTTTAGTCCCTCTCAGGCTACCTCCACCACCCCCTCCACCCCATGCCCCGTCAGTCCCTCCCAGGAGGATCCTTATGTTCCTCCATGCCTTCTCAAGCATATGAACCCAAGCACAGAACCTGCAGACTGACCTCAGCATCTTTTAGGCATGGCTGTCTCTCCTCTCTTCTTCACCCACTCAAACTTTTTGTCTGTCCAGCCTCAGCTCAGAGGAAGGAAGCCCTGAGTTCAAAGCCTTGATTTCCCCCAATCCTCTAAGGTCAGCCCTAGTACCAGAGCTTTGTCTCTTCATCAACTTCAACAAAGGGCTTTAATTTGAACCAGAGATCCTCACAGAGCCCAGCTTCAGAACATGTGCCTCTCTGCCTCTGAGCTGCTTGGGCCACTTCAGAGAGCAGTGTATCAACACCTAGAGAGGGTAGAGGCTGGTACCTGCTCATATATAGAAAGTCAGGGGCAGGACATACCCCTGCCCTGAAAGCGATCATCTTGTGCATCCTCCTACCTCCAAACCAACTTCAACCCATGACTGGATATCCCACCCCAGTCTCATATGCCCCCCTACCAGGAGCTTCCCCAAGGACCCTTCTAGGGGTTCCTGCTGGGATGGGGTTATTGTGGAAAATGAAAACTCACGTTCCACTCAAATCCAGCCACAGCCAAGCCGCTTGCAGCACCAGTCCCTGCCAGGCCCACAAAGTGGCCACTGCCGATGTTGCTGGCGAAGAGAGAGGCTCCAACCTTGGTGACCAGAGATGGGGATGAGCCAGGCGGCTTCTCTAGAGTCCCTCCTCCCCTTCCCATGGCTGAGTCGCTCTCACCGGCCACCAAATCATGCTTCGTCCTGCCAAGAAGTAGCCACCAATGGTGCCCCTGTTGGTTCTGCACATAGACTGGGAGACAAAAATGGGGGAAACCTGGGTTCAGGGCACATCTTTGGACTTCATTAGCCTCCTCAACACATTCCTCAGCCTTGTTCCAGGCTGAAGATTAACTAGCACTCGTCTCCCCTGTTTGTTCATACTCCCACCCCCAACCTTCTCCCAGGCATCCAGAGTGACCCAGGCCCCAATCCTGGTGTCCAACTACTCAAGCCTGAGTGTGGCTGGATTCTTTAACCTGACTTTTCTGAGGACCTGGGATATGGGCTGATAGTCAGCCATAATGTAGACAAAGGAACAGAGGCCTCAGAGTGCTAAACTTAATGAAAATCCATTGATCCCCCTCATCTAGCACAATCCGAAGATTGAAAGACAAGGAGTTAATGTTGGCTAGGCATCACTGAGACTTTCAAAAGATTTGATTGCCTTCCCAACCCTGCGTTTCTCCCTCAAAGATCCAGGCATCCTTCCCCCACACCTATTCAGGGTATCCAATAAGACCTTTTCCCCCAGGCCCAAGAAACCCAATACCCCTTCAACTTCTCACCCACAAGCCAACACCAATGACCAGCAAGAAATAAGCGGCAATGACCAAGATGTCAGCAGGATTGTCGATTAGGACCCTCTGGTCCCCTAGTCCTTGTTCAGAGCCTGCTTCTATATATTCCTCCATTCTGTCCAGGATCTGCTCCTCAAGGGACCAGTATCTGGATTCCCCTAGGGGAGGGATTAATGGTTACCTCAGGGGCAATGAGCCGACAAGTCTCCTAGGTCTCGTCCCCCCTCTGCAGATTTATTTAGCTGAATCAGGCCATATCAAGGCCGAAGGCTGGTCCTGGGGAGCTGAGCCCTTTCAAGTTCAGAAACACTCCTCTCTGGGCCTTAGCCTCCACCCCCTCCTCAGTGTCCCAGGCTCAAAGTAACCTCATTCACCCCCTAAAAATGTTATCCCCTTCAGCCTAGGAAAATTTGCTAATCCAGGTTCTGTTAATCCAGAGAGATTTTGGGTGGTGGGGGTTACCAAGGATTGAACCCGGGGGTGCTTTACCACTGAGCCACATCCCCAGCCCTAAAATTTTTTTTGAGATAGGGTCTCCCTAAGTTGCTTATGGACTTGCTAAATTGCTGAAGCTGGCCTCAAGCTAGCAATCCTCCTGCCTCAGCCTACAGAGCTGCACCACCATGCCTGGTGAGAGATTATTTTTAACCCAAATCTGTTAGGATCACTCCCCTGCTAAGAAATCCTCCATAGCTCCCCAAGACACTCAGGAGAAGTACAAGCTCCTTGGCTCAATTTTCCAGGTCTGCCAAGCCCTGATTCCTGCCTAGCCCCCTAGCTTCTCCATACCAAAACTAGAATGAAGTCACAATTTCCTTACCACTTTCTTGCCCTATCCAACCCAGACTTTCTTTTATCTTTTTTTTTTCTCTTTTTATTCCTGAACTGGAAATTTTCATGCCCCTCTAACTTTGCTGTGCCTTCTGCTTAGAGCACCTCCCTGCTTCCCAAATGGCCAGCTCTTCTTCAGCACTCAGTATCTAGTCTATGACACCTATATAGAAGTCTATAAAGACTTCTCTGATTTTTCTGATAGAGTTCTGAGCACATTGTGTGACCCTTGTCCAGGTCTGTCTCCCCAACAAACTAGAGACTCCTCAAGAGCAGGGACTGATCCAATTCATCCCTAGACTCCCATTGCTCAGCATAGGACCAGATGTAAGAAAAGATGGTGATTATTTGCACATCTGCCTTTCTAGGACTGATCAGACTTGGAAGTCAGGAAATGGTGGCAGGGGACTCCTATCTGATTATGGCAACTACAATCACCCTTGCTATGGGAAACAGAGAAAAACATTTTAGGGAACATGATGAATTTGCTTAAGAAATGCTTTAATATGGTTTCCTTCAAAATAAATCCCTCAGATGAGAAAAGTCTGAAACCAAAATAGGCAGAGAATGGGGAGCAAATCACACTTACTTGGGGAGCTGAAGAGGGAGGAATGGAGGTGGGAAGATTCACTGGGTGTAAGGAATTTGGCTGTGGATATGTACAAGGCAGCATTCCTCTGGTGAGAAATCTCCTGGAGTGTAACAGGTGCTCTGATTTGGATATTCTCCCTGGAACTAGTAAGATGACTAATATATGCTCAGTGCCTAACTGCTATGGTAATGTCCTTTGGGAGGAGGCTCTGGACTAGAGTCTTATCAGCCTCAACCTTAATCTCAAACACTCAGCTTCTGGAAATAAAGGAACTCTCTTAGACAACACCAATGTGTCACTGCACCTAAACCTGCCCACAGAACAGTAACTTTATACAATGAGCAATATGTACTAATGACGTCAATGACCTAATATAACCTATGGATATATATATATATAAAGCTGGCAGCTCAGAGGAGCAGCACTTTAACTTTACCCCTGCACCTTGCTTGCTCTCTCTCTCTCTCTCTCTCTCTCTCTCTCTCTCTCTCTCTCTCTCTCTGTTTTTCTTTACAACTGGGGCCCCAGCTTGAGCTCCTGTCCTGGCTTCACCACTATCTGTATAGTCTTGCAGAGGTCACCAGCTTTCCAGCTTGTGGCTTATCTAATATTTGATGTACACTCATCTCTTGGTATTTGTGTGGAATTTGTTTCAGGAGGCCCCTGAAGATGCTAAAAACTAGAGACAATCAACTCCCTTGGATTAAATGGCATAATATTTGCATATAACCTACTCACTTCCCCCATATACTTTAAATCACCTCTAGATTGTAACACCTAATGCAATGTAAATGCTGTATACATAGTTGTTGTACCTTATTGTTTAAGGAATAATGACATATTCCTTAAACAAGGGCCTACGAGGCCCTTCATGACATCTATTTTCTCTTTGATCTCATCTCCTGCTACTCTTGGCATAGCTCACTCTAACCCAGACACACTGGCTTTATTTCCTTTCTTCCAATATGCCAAGCTCTTTCCTACCCCCTGGCCTTTGCATTTGCTGTTTCTTCTGCCTTGAGTGCATGTTCTTAGGCTCTTTGCTTGGCTGGCATCTTCTCAATCTTCAAGTCTCAGCCTAGACATTACATTTCACAGAGGTTTTCTCCAACTCCCTGGCTCTTTCCCCATCTCCTCTTAGTTCTCTTTTTTCCCTTCTCACTCTCCCTCCTTTCCTTTCTTCCCTGTACCTTCCTTCCTTGACAAACATTTATTGAGCACTCATTATATACTAGACACCATCCCAGACACTGGAGAAACAATGGTCAGCCAAACAAACAGGTTGCCTGCTCTCAGGAGCTTTCGTTCCAGATTCAAAAACAGACAAAAACAAGTAACAAACACCTAATCACAAATGATAAGTGCTATGAGGAAGCTAGGGAGGTGCCATGAGATGGAAAACTGGGGAAGAGCTGACAGGGAAGGTCCTTTTCCTTCATTACACTTATCACTCGTGTACTTGTTTGTCAGCTGTCTTCCCTACTACATTTTAGTTCCCTGAGGAGAAGGAGCCACATCTGCTGGGTTACCCATTTTCCCTCACCCCCACCCAAGTCTGGCCCAGTAAGGACTCAGTAAAAATTTGGTGGATTAATGAATCAAGACTGGAGATGGCCAATTTGGGCATCCTCAAGAGAGCGAGGTAGTTGACACTAGAGAATGGACAGCATTCCCCAGGGAGGATATGTGGTAGGGAAAAAGCAGAACTGGGAAGAACCAGGAAGACTTGAAAAGATCAGAAGATCTGCCAGAGGACAGCATGTATTCCTAGGGGTCTAGGCACCCTCCCTAAGGAACTGCAGGATCCTAGGTAAAGGTTCTAAGACTCATAAAGGTCTCTGGGATTTGGGGACTTCCGTGGAGTCAGAACTCCTCCAGACCTGAAAACCCCTGATCCCACCCTTTTCTGCTCTGACTTATCTCAGGTATCACTTCCTCCAGGAAGCCATCATTGACTCCTGGTCTAATTTAGAAGCCTCCTTCCATCTCCCATAGCCCCCAGAGCTTCTCTCAGTCACTCTCCTGGCCACACCACGTGTTATCCATCTCTTCCACCAGCCTGGGAAGTTCTGCCTAGGCATGATTTATCTCTGTGTACTCAGCACCACCCAGCATGCCTGATGGAGTTACTGATGAACCAGCAGGGAAAGTAAATGATGAGTCTGAACGTGCTGACTTCCCTGCCATGTCTACATGACACCTACAGGGGGTAGAACATATGGGGGTGGGGGGAGTTAATACTAGTAAGAGGCAAAGAGCACTGATCCAAACGGTGGATATAACTTGGCACTTATGGAAGGAGCACAATCTCTGAGGTTACTTTAAGGGGATAAAATCTGGAAACCAAAGAAAGAACAGCAATTTCCTTATTTCAAGGATAGAGGAAGCTGAGGAAAGGAGGAATGAGGGCAGAAGATTCAATAGGGCCCCAGGCTGCTGTCCTGGTTCTGCCACTATCTGTACAATCCTGCGCAGGTGGCTGGCCTTTTCAGCCTGGGGCTCAACTGATAATTTGAAATACCCAAGATCTGAGGCTGTAGTTCCTGCTCTGGCCACAGGGTTGCGGCCTAGAATTTAACTCCCGACCGAGCCGCACAAGGGACGGGGACTTCGATGGCAAGGTTCTTCGGCGCAGAGACACAGCACCAATGAGACGTGGAATGTGTATTTATGTACGTAGAAAAAAAGTGCACAGAATGGTGAGGGAGCGGGAAGCAGGGATGTCCTGATCTGGCCTCTGATTGGTCGGAATTGCAAGGACGCGTCCTCCAGTCAGGGGGCTGTTTCAAGGGTGGGAATAGAGTGAAGGACTCACTCGGGATCTCTCTTCAGCCTAAGATCCTCTTTGGGCGTGTGGGTTAGGATGGGTGGGGCCTTTTCTGAACTTGGCCACCGGGGGACGTAGTGTACTTTAAGGACGGCTCTCTTCAGCAGGTGGGGCTATAAAGAGCGGGAGTTGGGAACAGCCATAAGTTCAGAAAGCAAGACCTTGGGGTCTGGAGGACTCGCTCTTTTTCTTTGCGGGAGCACGGCCTCACGAACGGGAAGCTCTGCGGATCAACCGAAGAGCTTAAGGAAGCAGGGCTGGCAGTAAGGCTTGCCGGCGCGCTCCTGGAAGGAGCCCTTGGTGAGGGGGCGCAGGCAGAAGGTGCAAGTGAAGTGATCCGGGTGGAAGCGGCGGCCCAGGGCCGAGACGCAGCGGCCAGTCACTGGGAGGCCACACGTGGCGCACAGCGAGCCGCGCCGCGCATGGAAATGGTTTTCGCATAGCGGACGACCCTCGTGCTCGAAAAAGCTGCCTCCGGAGAAGGGCGCGAAGCATTCCTAGGGAAGGAAGGCCGCGAAAGAATGAGTCAGCAGCCAAAGCCCGGACCAGATAACTAGTTAGTACTGGAATAACTCACCCGTGACCCCCTGCTAAGCCTCGCCCCGCCCCGCCCTCCCTAGTCCTGCCTCCCGCTGACCCTTCCCTGCAAAATCGGGTCCCACATCACCGCACCCTGCAGACGAAGCAGTCAGGATGCCAAAGCGCGCTGAGCGCTGAAATGTAGTTATCCAGAATGGGGCCTTGGCAGCCCTGGCAGCGCGGCGCGAACAGCTGCAGGAAGTCCCGGCGGCAGTAGGGGCGGCCCTCTCGCTCGTGGAAACCTAGAAGCAAGAATCGAAAGGACTGGGGAAAAAAAAATGGTGCGGGCAGGACTGAAGACCTGTAAAGATCTGAGACTGCAGCACCAGCAGTGGGGCAATGTGAGTAAGTGGTAGGGACTCAGGGATGGGTCTGGTGCGAGAGCAGAATGAGAGGGGATGGGTCCAGGAGAAAAGTCATGGTCCTCAGAAGTCCGGGAGGGGCTAGATAGCCAGTGAATCTACGGCTGTTAAGGTGGGTGCGCAGCTCTCACCCTCATCTCCGAAGGGCTCCCCGCAGCTCACGCAGCAGAAATGCTCTGGATGCCAATGGGTGCCCAAGGCGGTGACCATCTTCTACGGAGAAGGAAAGGGAATACTCAGCGTGGCCCTCTGTCCCTTTTCCCCTCCTGCTCCCGCCTGGAACCTGGGTGACTGGGCTGAGGAATTAGTCTGAGGTGCATAAGATCTAACACGGAACTCTAGAGTCAAAGAGAGAAAGCCAAGTCCAAGGGGCCACGGAAGTTGTGGAGTGATAGAGTTGCGGTGGAGGTGCAGGTGGGTAGGTGGAACCAATCAGGGTGACGCCCACCTCACAGGTGCTCTAGATGAGACAAATATGCAATCTAAAGGGCCAAGCGGGGCTTACGTGTCGGATAGGTTGGTTGCAGAAGCCACATCGTGGAGAGAAGCGCTCGAAGTAGCACTCGGGGCAGAAGGGGGCTCCATCTTTCTCGAAGAAACTGCTACCTCCCAGGGTGGTGGAGCAGCCACCGCAAACGAAGTGCTCCGGATGCCAGGCGCGGCCCAGGGCTGTCACCACCTGAGATTGGGGGAGAGGTCTGGGACCGAGTGGCCCTAAGACTGCCATATGCCCATTGAGCACTGGACACTTTACAAGGCACTTTTCAAGTCTTATCTCTGAAAGACTAGGATGAAAAAATCTAACATTCAAGGTCCTGCAACCTGTAATTGATGGAGATTCAACTCAGTTCTTCCAACTTTGCCCCAGGATTGACTTATCCACAAGGTATGCCAGGCACAGTGCATACAGCTCACAATACTTTTAGGGGCCCATGGAAAGGTTTTAATTTCTTTCAAAATCAGAACAACAAAAGATGAACTAAAAGAAAATGATTTAAGAGGCTGAGGTTGTGGCTCAGCAGTAGAGTGCTGGCCTAGCATGTGCAGGGCCCTGCGTTCGATCCTCAGCACCACATAAAAATAAATAAACAAAATAAAGGTATTTGTCCATCTACAACAAATATATATATATATATATATATATATATATATATATATATATATATATAAATTTAAAAAGAAATGATTTAATATATAATGTCAATATTTTCATCTTTATACCAACACAGCACAGGCATGATTTTTTTAAATAGCAGAAGGGACCCATAAAGATGAAAATGCCTAGAGCCCAAGAAAGTCAATGCCACCCAACTTTGCTGAGACTGGCAATCCTGGGATAGGAATCAAGCACATTATCTATCAGGAGACTCTAGGTCAACCACTGGGCACAGCTGTTGTTATCGACATCTGCTCAGTCATAAGCCAAGAATCAGAGCTCCCAGACCAGACCAGACTCTAAAGGGGAAAAGAAAGCCTGTGGGTGCCTGAGAGATGCTGGATAAAGCCAGTGAGCCTTTTGTGAGATGGGGATTTGAAAGGAGCTAGCACAGTGCCTGGCAGACAGTAAGACCACAATAGTAACTAGATTGGAATTCTCTACCACTTATTTGCTGTGTGAGTCAGAGATTCAGTTCACCCACAAAACATAAATAGTGGGCTAGGAGTATAGCACAGTGGTAGAGTACATGCTTAGAATGTGCAAGGCCCTGGGTTCAATCCCCAGCACCAAAAAAAAAAAAAAAAAAAAAAATCAGAAAAACAAAAATTATAAATAAATAATATCCCCTTTACAATGTTATTTATTTAAAGGGAACAACAGGAAAAACCCTGAACCTGATTCTCAATAAGGATGGGTCTGTGGATATTATCTCCTTTCTCACAGGAATCCACTTACCTGCCCAGCAATAGGTTTACTGCAGGAGCCACAGAGACCCTTGGCCTGGGTGGGAACACCACGGCGGCTGAGGTCAGACTGGAGCAGCCCCAGCATGGTGTCCAGGCTGCCCTTGTTAGTTGGCTCTGGAGGGGATGGGGAACCTTCATTAGTGGAGCTCACCACTGGTGGCTGGGTTGGCCCAGAGGCTGGAAGCTACAGTAGAGAGGACATAAGAGTTGAGTCAACAAGGCAGTAGATGTGGAAGGGTCTAAAATAGGTCAAGGAGTCAAAGTTCACACTAGCCCACACCTGGCCTGACTCACATGGTTCTGGACACGGAAGTCAGAGAGTGAGGCCATCAGTCTATCCAGCTCCAGAGTGGCTGAGGTGGCTGAAGGCTTTGGGAGAACAGGGGATGGGCTGGGAGGACTGCAAAATCATATTTGGTGTCATCTCAGAGCCTCCCAGAGTAATTTCCCTTTAATAACTCAAACATCCAAGACCCATCACTTCTCTTCCAGCTCTCCCAACAATGCCAAACTCACAGGCTGGGTCTTTTCTTGTCTTCAGATTGTTCCTCCTTCTGTTCCCCTGCAGTCACCTTGCTAGATGGGAACTGAGACATTATTTCATCTGGAGACATAAGAGATAAGTAGTGGGCATGAGGCCATGTTCATGCCACCCTCCCATTCAAAGGTTTGTGTCCCTTTAACTGGACATTTAGAAAGTCTGTGCCCCTTAGTCTCTGCCCTGCCCTGCCCCCATCCCATCAAAGTCTGTTTCAGTAACCCTGGTACCTGTGATGTTGAATTGGGTGGCATTAAGTTCCTGAAGCAAACGGTCTAGTTCACAGAGTCCAGTGCCCAGGACACCACTGGAAGAAGAGAATGGAGGGGCCACGGGGGCCGCAGGCTTTGGCGATCGAGGCTTGCATACCGTGCTGAGAAACAGGGTAGGAGCTTGAGTTTAGGAGTGGGTAATGCAAGCCTCCTCACCTGAGCCTCAAGAGGCTTCCCCTTCTCAGTGCCCTATTTCCTAGGTCCCTCACCTGTATAGATGGTCCTTGTCCCCAGAGGCTCCTGAAGATTCCCCAGACCCTGTCTACAGAGAGAAGAGACACCATGTGTGGAATGACAGGTCTGTGCTTTGCCCCACACGGGCTCAAATTCTCCTAGGCCAGAGTGGCTGCCCCAGACCCCCATATCTTATCTCACCTGCGGCTGGTGGCCATAGGGTGGGGGAGGTGTGAGTGGCTCTGGGGGCCGCTCTTTTGGAGCCCCTGACCTTGGCATGTGTGAGGTGGTGGTCTCCAGGTCAGAGAGCAGGGCATCTGCAGGGAGAGGCCCTCAGGGTGAGAGATTAAGGAGTTAAGGTTAAGGGCAGAGACAGGGCCTTAATTGATTAGAGGATAATAGTTCCAAGTAGGCATTATTTGGAAAGGGCAGAAGGCAATATTAAGAGCAGAGATCAAAACGCATAAACATGGGGCCAGACCAAGGCAGAGACGTGGAAGGGTAGCAAGGAGTATTTATGAGCAGACATCCAGACTAGCTAACCCAGAGTCCAGCACAAACCCAGCCACCTGCTTCATTTACTCTCCACTGTCTTTCCCAATGCAGTCAAAATTGACTCTTTACTCGAGCCAAATCTGGATCCACTTTAAATTGCTCAATTGGCTGTTTGCCTGGCACCCAACTTCCTGATACTTGCTAATTCCTCCTTCTATCTAAACAGGCCCCCGCCCAGCCTGGTCCACTTCCCAGCCCCACTGAGTCCCACCCTAAACTCCTCATTGGTGAATTTGCTGGGACCAGCTTTCTGATTCCTTTCTTCTCCCAGGTACCAATACCAGTTCCCTCTACTGAGGAGCACCCTCTACTGCAGGGTGCCTGAACATCTTGTCTCACATGGAAGACACAGCCTTTCTGCCCCAGTTCAGCAAAGAGAGGACAAGATACCTGGGTCCTTCTTCTTGCCCCCAAACATCCCACACTAGATTTGGGTGCCTTGAACCCTTTCCCTTCCAGAATCTAGAAGCCCCTGCCCCTTCACTCTTCCTCTCTGAACATCTTGGTGGAACTCTTTACTTTTCTGTAGCATCTTGGCACTCCTCAATTATTATTCTCTATCCTGCCCCAAGGACTTGACCTTTACCATACTTAGGAGCCCTTAACTCTTTCCTTCCCGAAATCCTGGCGCAGGCCCGCTGGTCACTTTTATTTCCAAAATTGATGTCACACACCTCTTCGGTTTCCTTTCCCAGTCCCTGGAACCTAAGGCTCCTTTAACCCCTCCCTTTCCAGCGTCTCTTAGTCCAGGCGCTGCACTTCCCTGACCATCCAAAGTCAGAACTGAAGGAGCCGAGCGAAGGAAAAGGGAGGGAGCGGCCAGCCCAGGAAAGGCAGGAAGGGAGAGGCAGGAAGGGGGACGTGGAGTGGAGTCGGAAAGGAGTCTCGAGCGGACAGAGAAAGAAGCAGGAGTGAGAAGACAGGGATGGGGAGATGTGCGGAGTGCAAGGGTGGGGAAGCGTTTTCAAGGCAGTGGTGAGAAGCTGGGGACCCCGGGTTCCGGGCCCCACTCACCCAGATCCTCCATGGCGGGGCGCGGGCTGGCGGCGCGGGGCGAGCAGGGCGGGGGCCGTGTCCGGTGGGGGCGGGGGGCGGGGGGACGTCCGGGAGCTGGAAGCCGGCCGTGACCATGTAAGGAAGCTGGGACCCGTTGGGATGGGGATGGGGGGAGTGACGAGGAACCGGGGAACCCGGGGTGGGGGCGTGGACGAAAAGGGAGCACCGAGGCCCACCCAAACCCAGCCCGCTGGCCTGCCGTGGAGACGGCCACACCCCGGCACTGGCCTAAACTGAACAGAGAGCCCAGGGCGGCCAGAGCCAGAGCCCGAAGTGGCTCTTCCAGATCAGGCTGTAGAGCCCCTGTCTAATGAAACTCATAACCACAGACTACTCCGGGCCCAAAGCCAGTATTAAGTCCTAGACAGAGGCCCCTCCACCCAGGGCATTCCTGAGAGGCTTGTCAGCTGACAGAATTTTTGAGCTGGGGACAGGAGTGCTGTTCTAAGGATCTGTCAGATCCCAGGTTCAGAGACCTTCCCTTGGAGACCCTGACAGACAATCAAATACAGAGACTCCAAGAGGTATACATTACTAGACCCCCCCAAAAAAAAAAAAATCAGAGACAGAGGACACTGAGCCCAACTAGACTCTAAGGTAGAAACCTGGAAAATGATATACAAATGAACAAGGAAAATGAAACCCAGGCCCAAGCCCCAAACAGACTCAGCACTCCCAGTCAGTCTGCAAGACTAAGCCCTTCCCCAACCCTGAGGTGCCCCAGGCTATTCCAAAGTAGCCCCTTCCCAAGATTCTGATGAAAGAGAAGAAAGCAAGACAGAGACTCCAGCCCCAAACTAACCAAAAGCTTTCCCCTGACCAACACCCTGAGAACTCAAGGTAGAAAAGTGACACTCAGGGCTGGGGATGTGGCTCAGGCGGTAGTGCTAGCTTGCTCGCCTGGCATGTGAGCAACCCGGGTTCGATCCTCAGTGCCACATACAAAGATGTTGTGTCCGCCGAAAACTAGAAAATAAATATTAAGAAATTTTCTCTCTCTCTCTCTCAAAAAAAAAAAAAAAAAAAAAAAGTGACACTCAAGAGATGGGCAAGGACAGCTGTCCTGCAGCCACTCTGGTAGATAGACCTGAGAACTGAACTGTGGGTCTTAACCCAGGAGCAAGTCAGAAGCTGGGAAACTTTTTTTTAAAAAAAGTACTGATGCCCAGGGCAGCCCTCCAGTACAATTCCATCCGAAAGGGCACAGGCATCATATTTTTTAAAAAAGCTCTCTGCACAGCCTGACAACCAGAGACCTAGACTAACATCCAAAGAGGCAACAGCATGTGCCAATCTTAGTTTCCCCAAAGCAGACCCAGGTAGGCCCAATCCAGAGTTCTCCTGAGAGTCAGGCTGTCAAGTAATCAAGGATCTGGAAGTCAGATGATAGAGACCTTGGAGACCAAAGCAATGTGAGTCCTTCCCTCACCTGAATGCAAGCACAAGGCTGTGGCTCTCTCTGGACATGATTAAAACAGTACCTTGAAATATATGGAACACAGCAGGCCTTCCCTCACCCAGAAAGCATTAAGAAACTTGGTCCAGGAGACAAAAATGGACTCTGAGACTAAGGGCCCAACAGAAAAAAGTGATGCCAAGGCATTAAACTCTACTTCACAGCATTCTTTTCAGCCCTGACCAAGTTATGTGTCCAGGTGGTTGACTCTAAGCAATGAGATCCTTCCCATGGGGCCCAAAACCACATCCCAGGGAGGAAACTGGCAACTCCACCCTATTTCAGGGCACCAGGAACCACTAGAAAGTTACTTATAAACTTCTACATGCTATGGGTGGCCTGTATCAAGACAAAGAGATCTAGACAAGACCATGCTTGGTGTGTGAAGGGGTGGGAGTACTCCCACAGGAAAGTAAGCAAAAACACAGACAATAATAATATTCAATTGCAAAGTTTTAATCTCAACCCCATAGTGCTGGGCCAAGTCAGATGCCCGGGTCCCTGGGCTCTTCTCCTTCCTCTGGGCCCCATGCCCAGACCCTGGCCTTGACTTCTCACTCCTGGGTCTTCAGACCATACTGAGGTCCAGGTCCATCCTCTCTTCAGTCCTCGATAACAACTCTGCTCAGGCTTCTCTTGTGATACTCTGAGGGAGGCCTCCTGCACAGCCAATCCATCTTTAGGTCCTCTCCCAAGAGACATCAACAGTCTAGGCTGGGTCCCTTGCCATTTAACTCAATCCCCATCACCACAGCTAGTAAAGCCTCAGTCAAGAGCCCTGCTTCCTCACCTGCTGCCTCCACAAGCCCCACAAGGGCCAGGGCCCGCTTCCTTGGGCACTGCCCTGGCCCCAGTGTCCAGCGTGCACAGTGGGCAGCCAATCGGGGCCGGCCCAGGCGGAATACCTCTCCCACTGACTGTGGGCCACCCTGAGGACCCAGATGGATGCGGCCCACAGCCTCTTCCAGCTCCTCCTCCAGCCCAGGCAGCAAGAATCTGCCAGCAGCCTCCAGGGCCTCCTCTGCCTCTGAGCCCAGCAAGGGTTGGCCTGGTGGGGGCACAGGTCCCAGGGCAGCCCCACAGCCCCGGCAACCATGCAAGTGATGCAGGATAGGCCAGGCTGCACTGGGTGACAGCCCTCGCAGTGGCACCAGGTTCATTTGGGCTTCGGCAAAGCTGCCAGACAGCAGGGCCCGGAAGAAAGGGGAGGCCATAGCTGAGGCAGCTCTTTGAGCAGGGAGCTGTAGGCCTGAGTCCAGGAGGAAGTGCAGGTCAGGAGCTGGGTCCGGGGCTGGGCCCAGCATAGGTTCATAGAGGCAAGGGGAGGGTGGCTCTAGATCCAAGGGGATTGCAGGTGGAAAGGCTGGGCTCGCAGTGGGAGACACCAGGCCTTGGAGACAGGAAAGGGAGTCTGCAGCAAAGAAGAGGAAGAGTGGATGTGGAGCTGGCTGAGTAAGTGCTGTGAGGAGGAGACGGAGGCCACCCTGGTCCAGAAGTAGCCGGCGCCACAGAGAGGGCTTCCTAAAGGGAGAAAGGGGGTCTTTCAGAAGGTGGACAAGGTTAGGACTTGGAACAGCAACCCTCTTCCCCCACCCCTGCAAGACACCCACATCCCCCTCACCGACAGATGAAGGGCAGGGTCAGTGCACAGGCTACACGTTCCTCAGAGCTCCCAGAGAGCAGCAGGTGAGTGAGGGCACCGACTCCAAAGGGCGATTCAGCCTGTACGGTCAGGTTCTGAAGCAGCATCTCACCTGCAGGGGCCAGCAGACCAGGTCAGATTGGGAGTTGATGTCAAATACTGGGGTAGGATGGATAAGACAGGGACTTTGGGCTCTTGAAAGGAAGGGGTAAAACCTCAGGACAAGAAATCGAGGCACAGAAGAGGGGGACGACTTTAGGCCCTGGAGAGAGAGGGTTAAGACACTAGGGATTAGAAATCAAGGGCAAGAACAGAAAAAAGCTTTTCCCTGACCAACAGGGGATGTGATTCTTGGCTCTCAAGGACTAAAAGAATCTACCATAAGGGCACAGAAGACAGGGAACTTCCTGGCAGTGTTGAAAATGGTGGCAGGGTCTGGGTTCACAAGTCAGTATGCCCAGGGCAGAAGCAGTCAGGACAACGCAGAACCTATTGAGTAAAGAAATGCAGACAGGCAAGATTCTAGGTTGTTGGGAGCCAAGCCTGAGGTCAGGTTATCTGAGCTCCAAGATTTAAACAGATGGTAGAACAGAACTCTCTCTACATGCTACGGAGCAGAAGGGATAGTCCCAAGACCTCCTGTTCTCTTCAACACCCCCAACACCTGGTGTCTAGGGTTGCTTGGATGGTGGGCTAGAGAGGACAGTGAGAGGGCCGATGAGCAGTAAAGTCAAGGTTCTGGGCCCACAGAAGGCACAGGAGGAAAATGGGGTCACTAATGTAAGCAGAAAGACGGAAGTCATACCCAGTTCCCGGTGCTGGCTTTGGAGTGCAGGCCGGGCACGTGGTGCAGGCCAATCGTCTGGTGCAACACCGAGCACTAGCCAAGCTCGCAGCAGCGCTGCACCGTAGCTGCGCACGAAGGCCTCAAGACAGGCAGGGTTGCAGGTGAGACGTGCCAGGATGCGTAGTGCACGGGGGCTTGGTGGGCCTGGTGCACCTGTCACATAGGCCAGCAAGCCACATAGTGCCGGACCAGTCACAAGTGCACCACTTGGGTCAGGAGCTTGGGAGAAGCGTGACAACAGCAGTAGTGCCGGCCCCTCACGTCCCCAAGGCTCCTCTGCAGCAGAAGCAGCAGGGCTACGACCCTGCATGCGTAGTGTACGAGGTGTCTGCAGCGAGGTCTGGCCAGGGGTGGGACTGACTGGCTCTGCTGGCTCTGGCAATGGACAACGCTCAGGAGACCAGTCTGGAGAAATGTCTCCAGGGCCTGCAGCATAGCCCTCAGAGATCAGCCATGACCTGCAGAGGGCAAAAAGAAAAGAAGACTGAACCCAGAGCCAAGGCAAGAGTCAAAAGAACTGTGAAAAGAAGGTAAAGCCAGTAGGGGAAGAAGAAGGTGTATTAATAATACATAATATAATAATAATAAATCCTCATTCAGTAATTACTGATATTAATCGTGTGCCTAGTCCTTTTTAAGTGCTGGGGAGAAGCACTGAATAAAACAAAGTTCTTGCCCTCCTGAAGTTTATGTTCTACTGAAGGGAAACAGACAACCTAAGTAAGTAAACCGTATGGTAGATTAGTGTCATGTTAGTGTGGTGTGAAGTAATAATAGTGAAAAGAAAAGGGTATTAAAAGATCCAAGGCAGGCAAAAGTTGAAATTTAAAATAGAGTGGTGATGGATCCCCTACAAATGTGGCAAGAGTTGAACAAAGACTTGAAGGTGGTGAGAGATGAAGGCATGCAAGAGGAAAAGTATTCTAAGCAGACAGAACAGCAACCAGAGAGGTCCTCAGATAACACCTTCCTGTCATGTTCAAAAATAAGGAGGAGACCAGTTCTAAGAGTGCAACAGGCACCACGGACAATGATCAGAGATGAATCACAGAATTCACAAGGCTGACATTTACTGAACATTGCTTTGTGCCATTAATCTTTACAACAACTCTGTAGGGTATGTTGTTATCCTCCATTGTATGCACAAAGAATCAGAGACCCAGAGAAGTTAATTAGCCTTCCCCTGATGTCTCAGTTTGTAAGTGATGGTGACAGAATAAGAACTTGTATTCCAGAACATACCACTATAAATAATCAGTGTACGTACTATCCCCCAATGAATTTGTCTGGGGCCCAAAGTTCAAGGTGATGAGATAGAACCAATGTTAAAAAGCAGATCCAAGGGATAGAAGCTGTGTTTAACAGGACTGGAAAGTAGTCGTGTCAGGGAACAAGAAGGAATCAGGAGTTAGAAACAACAACAACAAAATCTTACTGAGACAGAATGGAGGGTGGAGGTGTAAAGAGGGCCAAAGCAGACAAGCCCCCATCCCAAAATATATCACCCACCCTCCTAGGCCCTGTGGTGAGGACTCACCTGAGGCTTCGGAAGCTTCCAGCCTCAGGCCGCTCAGGGGTCCGTTCCTCAGGGAAGTCCCAAGAAGCCGCTTCTGTTCCCTCCTCTTCCTCATCACCAGCCTCTCCACACAGCTGCCCAGCCAGGAGAGGTACAAGTCCCAGAGCCTGTAGCCGGCCCAGGGCCCCAGTATCATAAAGAAAGCCCACAAGAGCAGCTACAACACGTGGATGCCAGGCACTGGCACGAGGGTCCCGCAGTAGGCCCATGAGCAGCTCTAAACCACCAGCATCCCGAAGCCGGGCACGGTTAATAGCTTCCCGGCACAGAAGGCACACAGCCCGCACCAACGGTTGCTGGGAAGCCGAGCTGGCTCCATTGGTGCTTCGACGCCGCCGGAGCTCACCTAGTAACACCTCCACACCACCAGCATTGCCTAGTGCAGGCCGTACTAGGCCCTGGGCACACAGGTTGGCAAGGATCAGGATGGTTGCTTCACGTACTGCCCGTTTTGGGTGAGAAGTCAGGATGACAAGTGGGCCCAGTCCCCCACCCAGACTTAGCTGCTCAGCACAGGCCCGGGAACAGCCTCGGCTGAGTTCCAGGAGGGCACGGACTAGGGCTGAAGTTAACGCAGGGTCTGGGGCAGCAGCCAGGAGCTCAGCCAGTGGGCGTACTGCTCCCTGCTGTGCCAGGGCCAGGCGGTGCTGCGGTGAGTCTGCCAAGTTGCGAAGGGCACGCACCACACTCTGCAGACACTGTGAGTCCTGGCAAGCTGTCAGGCTCTCAACAAGCAAAGGAACAGCACCTGGAGAGGAAAGGGGAGGACAAAGGGTGAGCAAAGGCATCTACCTAAGCCCTTATCCCACCCTAATTCCCAGTTAACCCCACCCTCATAGCCTTCTCACCAGCAGAGTGGATATCCCCACAGCTCTCAGGTTCCATGGCTAAGTTCCCCAGAGCACGGGCTGTTCGGTTCTGGATGCTATCTGTCTTCACACACTGAAGAATGGTCACTGAAAAGAGAGTTTAGCCTTTTATTTCTCTATCAGTCACCTCCAGAATATGGCTTGAGAGAGTCAGGGACAGTCTTTGAAAGAAGCTAACACATGAGCTGGGTCTAGAGGGTATTTACTAGAAGGATGGTGGATGGGGATATTACAAGGCATTTTGGGTTTGGAAGCAGCCTTTGCAAGAGCCCAGAGGTAACACCGAGGATCTGTGCCATGATCTAATGAAGGGCCTCAAATGCCAGATCAAGAGCTCAGGACACACAGGAGACACACAGGATTTTAAGAAGGGAAGCAATACAATACAATCTGGCAACCATGGGGGGATGTATTATAGGAGAAAGGAATAGAGTCTGAGAGTGACAAAGAGACCAGGTGAGAATGGACAGTGGTCTGAACCAAATAAGTTACTGCACTGCTGAGAACAAGCAGTCTCTGATCACATGGTGGAAACACAGGAGGAGATGGATTTCAGAGATATTTAAAATGCAAAATAGTGACTGAATGATGGGAGTGATAACAAATTCTATTGCTTACTGAGGGGCTTATTAATCTTCCAGGCTCTTGTCAAACTCATTATAGTCCACATATGTTTTATGCAAGTTTTAAATATATTAATACTTCCCTTTATCCAAAAAAATTGAGCTTACATCAAAACTGGAATAATTTCAGAAGACAGGCATGACGTGTATAATGCATTTGCATGGTGTACTGTATACGGGTGTACTGCGTTTGCATGCCACTAGGAGGCACCAATTTATCTGGTAAACAGAAAAGCTTTTGTTGGGTTCTTTTTTATTGTATGAGTATTTAATTACTCCAAATACCCTGCCTGTGCATAGAGTCTATGCATTCTATCTTTGCATTAAGTTTTCTCCATACTCCAATTATGCAAGGTGGCTATTATTATTTCATTTTACAAGGAATCCTAGTTTTGGAGGTGTTAGGTGCCTTTATTGGTATAGTTAACTACACCAATTTCTGAACTTCACCTTTTTGCCTGCAGCTCATCCAAGGGGGGTTTCAGTCCATCGCACAAGGTCAAACTATTAATATCATAAATGCAAGACAAGAATCATCTTAAGTATCATTAGTAATCCTTTAGTCTCCAACTGCCTAGATGCGGGAGAGGTGTTGACCTAGATTATGGTTGTAATTATCTGGTCTGAGCTCGAGTATAACCTACAGAAAAAGTAGTGACGTCATGGGAGAGTAGTGACATCTTGAGAGATAGGTGGGCGGCGCCGTCATGAAACACGTTATTCCAGGGTTTGACACAAAGTACTCAAAACAGTCTAGGACTAGACACGGGGGAAGCGCGGGTGAAATCATTGTAGGAAATGGAGGCGGAGCACTTACCCAAAGGGAGAATGCCTCCGAGTCTGCGCACTTCAGCCCGGCACGCCCCTTCCGTACAGCAGTTGGCTAGGATGCTGAGCGCCAAATCCAGCGTCTTGCGCAGGCGCACTGGCGGCGAAGGCGTCGACCCAACAGAGTGGGTGGAGTCAGAGGAAGGGGCGGGACCAGAAGCAGCTGACGTAACCGACGAGGGGGCGGAGCCAGGACCTGCCTCGGACGGGGCGGGGTCCGCTGCAGCCGCTCGCCGTAGCAGCGCGAGAAGGGGGCGGAGCCCGCCGCGTGCCCGGAAGCGTTCGATTCCCCCCGCTGCCTTGATGTGGCGCGTGCGGAGAGCTAAGAGCGCGCGGCCCAGGGGTGTCTCGTTGCTAGCTGGGTCCTTTTCCCCACCCTGACCCTCCCCTGCTGCCGCCGTGAGCTGCGCGAGGCAAAATGAGAGCGAGTCCGTAAGGGTTGGCTTCGCAGCCGCCATCTTGGCTCGGGCCTAGGGCTCCGCCCCGCTTCTCGCCGCTTATCTGAGACAGCGGAACTGGAAGAGAGGGGCGTGGCCAGACTACTCCTTGCTGACGCTTCTTAAATAGCGCCGCCGCAGTTATCATGCGAGTCGGAAACCGTAGTTCTCTTTTCCGGAACTCTGGTTCTTGCACAGCCGCAGAAGGCACGTGGGAATGGTAGTTATGTTGTGCGAGTCTGAGGCGCGTGAGGTGTATGCTGGGATATGTAGTCAGCACCAAGCTTAACACGCCTCTTTTAAGATGGAAGGGAAACTTTCTTCCTAGGGCCTCGAAGTGTGCTGGTGCTTTGGAGAACCCAGACGTCCGACCATGGAGTCTTTGTGCTGTGCTGCTCTGAATGACTTTGTTAACTCTTCTCCCGGTATGTCCTTGGCAGCGACCGCCCTTCTTCCTTTAGCCCTGCTTTGATAGTTGGGGCCCCGAAGTCCAGGCTGATGGACTCCTGGAACCCCGAGCCAGGCCGACAGTGTGACGTTCCTGACAGCGGCTGCGGATGGAAAGCTCTCGCTCGACCAGGTGAATGAGGGGTTAAACCTACCGAGAAGGTTCGCAGCCTCTTCCTAGAGGGGCACAGGCTTGTGGACCTTTCCGTTTCCGGTGCTAGACCCCTATATCTTACCCTTGCTCTGGGTTTGCTAGTGAGCAGAGTAACTGACGTCTAGGAAACGGGCACTCTTCACTCGCGATGGAATTGACGGCGCCTTATGTGGCTAGGGATAATCCGGACGTGGTGGAGCTTCAGGGGAATAGAACATCAGGCTACCGGGGAGCCCTCCGGTTGTCTCTGCGTTGCGAAATTGTGCAGCCTGAACAGCCCTTTCTGGTGTGGCCAGAGCAGTCAGCCGCCCAGGAAATGCTGCTAGGCCTGCAGTACTTATATAGGTCAAGCTCTGCCGCTGGGGAGGAAGAAGCTTCTGCCAAGACCAAATGGTCCTACAATCTCAAAAATCCTCCAATGCCAAAATTGTGGCATTTGAGGCAAAATTCATCATCAAAGCAGTTACAGAGTGACAAATATGGTAAAAGCTTCCGATGTGACTCATATCCCCTTAACCAACCCTTTTGTATGGCACGGAGGAAGGTTGCCCACACAAATCTCTTTCTGCTAGTAAAACAGTGTGTACTGGAGCCAGGAGGTAGGCTTCTCAAAGCATTCCGGTACTCTGTCCTCAAGCAGAGAGTCCATTTCCTTCTCATAGCTACTAGTGTTCCTGGACTAGGCACAAAATAGCCCTTTTGAAGTTGAGAAGGGTTATCTGTCTTGAGGACCTAATGCCCACTCCTAGAGGATAGTCTTTCTATCATCCCCAGGCCTCTGGTCCCCTACCCCCAAATTTTGGCACTTTTAATCAGGCTTGCAGCATCTAGTTCTGTGCCCACAAAGAAGAGGCTGGAAGGAAGGAATGTGAAGTGATCCACCCTCAGTTTCTAGCACAGAGGGCCCAGGTTTGCCGCTTACCTGCTGTGTGATCTGTACCTCTTCTGGGCCTCGTTTTTTTTTTTTTTTTTTTTTTTTTTTTTTTTTCCTTAATCTGTAAAATGGATGATGAGGGCTACCTCACAAGGTTGTAGTGAAGATTCCATGGGTATACCTATCCCCAGTGCATACCTAATAGGCTCTCAATAAATAGTTGCTATGATCTGGTCCTGTTTTTACTACTTACTAGTGATCTTTGGGCCTCGGCTTCCTCAGAATTGCACTGAGCAAGTGCCAAGTATTGTAAATGTACCTATATACGAATATTGTGTATGTGGTACAGGGGAGCATGGAAACAGGATTTGTTTACAAAATCCCTTTCAGAGAACTGAAAGCTAATCTCTCACATTAGGGTAAATAGCCCTGGGCCCCCTCTCCTCTCCAGTGGCAGAAAACAGGTCCTGACCAGAAAAGGAAACAGACCTCAGAAGCAGGAGGTACAGCTTAATCCAACAGCATTTATCCAGCATTTACTGTTCCCTGAGCTGGGAGTAGGACCATGTGACCAGTCCTTAGACCACAGATGGCAAATACATCTGTATGGTCCCTCACTGTGTGTGTGTGTTATTTAAATAACATTTAAATCAGGAGACTTCACAATCTATATTTCTGGGGGAGGGGATTGTTTCTTTGTGTATTTTTTCTTTTAAGTAAAAGATTCAGCAACATTTGATCATAACACATAATCTGTCGAGTTGTGTCTATTCCACACACAGTCCCCACCACTCCTTATATCCCTGACTCAACATATTTCCTTTGTGTTACTCATCTGACCTCTACAGAATACATTTGGGGTTACAGTCCCCAAACCACTATCATGGGTGAGAAAGATCTTCTATCACTTCTTGCTCCCTGTCCTCCTATTTCCTTTCCCCTTCCCCTCACTGCCCCCCCCCCCAGTGACAGACTTGAACCTGACTTCCTGCTCCCCATCCATAGTTGTCCCCTAAATTGAGCCCTGTATGGTGATTTCAGTCTATTATTAAAGCTCCGTTCCCAATTTGAAAGATGGCAAAGCAGACTCGTGCTTTGGTCAGAGGTCAGAGTACTGGGCCCTGTAGGCCTCAAGGAGATGTACCTGCCACATCCCAGACATTCCTCACTGAGTTATTTTGGGAATCAACAAGCAAACAAGTGTGGAAGCACTCTTAAATGCTAAGGCCTGAGTGGAGTGGGGAGGGCTGGTCATCTATCTAGTTCTGGACATAAGAATGATTGTGGTACAATTATAATTCTGTTGATCTCATAAAGACCTGGAATCTAGGTTCCCCCATGTGAGTCTAGTGGATCATGCAAAAGCTGGTGTTGTGGGGTTGCACGTGACCATGGTCTGACAACAGGAGTCCTACTTATCACTAAGCTGAACTGGTAAGGCAGGTACTTTTGGAGTACTAGCGAGTGTTATTGTGATGTTATGGGATGCTGGAGCAGTGCCCCCTTACCCCAGGACAACTCCCTTCTCAGGACTTGGCCATAAACATACTCCAGGAGCATAGGGACTGTGTATGCATTGTACCTGCTAAGTCCCAGCATCTATATGGGCAGGTACAGAGAGTCCTGAGAAAGGCCTAATTGCTGTCTAGCAGCTTCTCTTCCCTGGGATGTGGGTCTGATGAAGAAAAAGTTAATCCTCCCACTCCCCAATGTCAGCTTCTCTTCAGGGAACCTACCTATAGGATTGTAAATAGGTTTCTCTAGGAATCTCCCTCTCTTGGAATGTTTATATCCCTGTGGTAGGCTTTCAAGGCCAGACAGGTTCCTTTAAAAAGAGTCGTTTCTTATGTTTTGAAACTTTCTGAACTCTGTAGAATGTAACTCCACACTTAATTGCTATGCCAATTAACTGCTGTCTAAACTATAACCTCTTAGGTTTTGTTCTTAGAAATATAGTTCTTAGGGAGATAAACTCAAGTCATCTTGAGTTGCTGCTGCCTATGGTGAAGGCCATATCGCAATAACACTCACTAGTGTTTCACTGTCTTGTTCTACACCTCTGAACTTCTTATCATAAATTTCCTTTGCATGCTCTTTGGTCTCACAGACCAAGAATTCAAACCCACTAATCTTGTAACAGTTAAGAAATGATGTCAATTTTCCTATAAAAGCCCCATGTAACCTCAGCTCCAGTCCCAGAACTTAAGAGCACTTGCTGAGTGCAATTTCCATTACAAGTCTATTTCCCAAGGGTGTAGAAGAAGAGGGGAAGACTGTACCAGGAATGGATGAGATGGCTTAGGGAAGACCTGCCCACTTCCTACCCCACCCCAGCCAAAAGGCTGAAGTTCCCAGAGCAGTTAACTTCTGCATGGGGGCCAGGGGAATGCCTAGGAAAGGGCAAAGACAAAGGGAAAGGGCAAAGATCACTTGGAAATAGTATTGTGGGCAAGAGGATTGCTGACCAGATCCAAGGCAAAAGGGGAGTTTGGGGATTTTCTGACCCCTCAGCAACCCATGAAGGGTAGGGGAGAAGTCCTTAGCAAGAAGTCCAGGAATGTGACAACCCCTTCTGATCTAATAAGATGCTTCCCTCTCTACCCTGGCCAAGTTTAATCCTAGGAGTGTGAAGATCTCTGAAAATGTCTAAGGTAAGTCCTGGTTTGGGGGCTGGAATTCAAAAGTTATGACTCTACTTCTGGGAAATGTCCACAAAGCCTCCCCTCCTCTTTCCTTCCACTGCTTCCCCACACTGGCTTCTCCAGATCATGGACATGCTGCCTGTCACCTTCCTTGACTCCCAGACCCACTTCAGCCCTTGTGCTATAGTTGCTCAGAGTTGGAAGGGAGGAGGCAAGAAACAGAAGCTCCAACTGGGGTCATGAGAGTGAAGAACTTGGTGATGAGGACTTTCATGTGTTGAAGCCAGAATTAAAAACAGTCAGTACAGATAGGTAGGTGATCCTGATTGGGTCTAGAGTGAAGGCCACTTGGGTCTGGCAAGTTGGAGACCACCCCTGAGAAACTGAAATGTTAATGCCTTGAGAGCTCTCTCTCCACCTTTATCAAAATTACCTACCCCTGCTCCAACCTGTTGCTAAGGTAACCTATTCCAGGGATTGTTCCTCCCTATAGGGAGTTGTAAAAGTTGTTAATTAATGCATGGGGACCCCCTTCCTGCCTGGATCAGTCTACTTTGGCCCCTCCAACCCATCTGCTTCTCACCTTTTGGCCATTCCATAGGAGCATTTCCTGAACCTAGTATGCTCCTGAGCCTAGTCATGTATACAGGAAGGAGAGAGATAAGAAGGAAGAGAGCAGGAGAACAAAGAAAATCTAGGATGTATAAAAGGCAGTATGCTCTCACTTCTTGGGTTACCAGCTCTGGCCTCTTCATCCATCCCAGAAGAAGTCTGTATTACCTCTTTTTAAATAAACCTTGCTTTGTATGCTTGCCTCTGCATGCTTCTCTAATGTTATACTTAAACATGTGAGGAAGCAGAACTTGTCACCAATAACCGGTGATATCAGTGTGACCTCCCCAAGACTTGCCAGCCTTCCCCATCCAGAACCCTGCTAAGCTCCAGAAGTGATGTCAAGGAGGCCTCTGGGAAATAAAAAATCAGAGTTCTCCAAGCACATGTACCCAAACTCATACACTCAACTCCCAGGAAAGATCTTAATCCCATTAAACATTTTGTATTATGAGGGCTGGAGACAACTCAGTTGGTAGAGTACTTGCCTAGCATGCATGAAGCCCTGGTTTCATTCATGCCCAGTCACAACAACAACAACAAAAAACCCTCTTTTTTATGAAGGAGTACCTGTAAAAATGATTAAGAATACAATTAGAACTGAAGTTGTGGCAGTGGGGACTTAAAAGTCTGATGTCATCCTGCTGTCAAAAGTCAAGAGGTGGGCTGGGGATGTGGCTCAAGCAGTAGTGCGCTCGCCTGGCATGCGTGCGGCCCGGGTTCGATCCTCAGCACCACATACCAACAAAGATGTTGTGTCCGCCGAGAACTAAAAAAAAAATAAATATTTTTAAAAATCTCTCTCTCTCTCTCTCTCTCTCTCTCTCTCTCTCTCTCTCTTTAAAAAAAAAAAAGTCAAGAGGTGGGCAGGACTCTGGAAATGTTTCTGGGATCCCTAATAAAATTGGAGTGCAGGGGAGGCACTCTGCCTCTCTTCTGAGAGGATTCACTCTCTCTCCTTGAGAGTGTTCCCTTTAATAAGCTCATTTCTGTTACTTTGATCAACATGTCTGAAATCTTTCTGAATTGATTCCAAAAATTGGGGTTTGAAGCGGGGTCTTCATGCTGCCTCAGTTTCCTGGAAGGCCTCAGTTCTGTAACAAAAGTAAAGGTTGAAGGGTTGCACACCCCACTCTCCTTGTGGCTAAGGGCCAAGGAAGTTAAGACTGACAGGTTTCTGATTAACATAGCCTGGCTAAATCTACTTAGGTACATTACCTGACTTCCCCTGGCTCCACAACACCTTTATTCTATTTATTTACTTTTTGTGTGTGTGTGTGGTGCTGGGGATCGAACCCAGGGCCTCTCACATGCTAGGCAAGCATTCTACCACTAAGCTACAGCCCCAGCCCCATTATCTGGTTTTTGTTTCTATTAATTGTAACTGCTGGCAGAGAAGCAATCTAGCTGCTTCTCCCCGTTTAATCAAACTGCATAAAATTCATTTTTTCCCTTTCCATCCTTTGCCTATTTCCTATGCAGGCATGTGGAGGAATCCAGCCAACTGGAAATCAAGCAAGATTCCTAGGCTAAGCTGCTGATAACAGACTGAGGCTGGTGTGGGGCACAACTGGCCCAAAGTATCTTAGAATGGGTGCCAAAATTCAGACTATCAGAGTGCTGCCCATTTGAAGCCCAATTCCTGCCTGATTCCAGGACCGAGATGTGGCTCCCAGATCTGAGGGTATCTGGCAGAAGCAGGAATAGGGTAAAAGTGAGGCACTAATCTCTAATGCAAATTTTAAGTGGCTGCCAAAATAGCAATCAAGAGAAATAATATTTTAATGCAAAATTTAAACAATCAGCAAACCACAGCCTGTGCACTTGTTTTGGTAAATAAAATTTATTGGATGTAGGGCCAGCCAGGCATTATAGTGAGACCAGTAAGTCAGGGTCATGAAAATGCAGGGTAGAATAGTCTCTTAGAATTTAGGTATTTTATTCATTATTGGGTGTTTTTTTTTTTGGCAGTAATTTTTTGAGCTATTGAAATTAAAATGCTGTTTATATTGATTACTAAATCTCCCTACTCCCAGACTGAGGGACTCCAGGGACACTCTACTCCTGGGCTAATCCCCACCACTTTTTATTTTTTGAGACAGGGTCTCACTAAGTTGCCCAGGGTGGCCTCAAACTTGTGATCCTCCTGCCTCAACCTCCCAAGTTGTTGGGATTACAGGCATGGGCCTCCTTGCCCACATTAATTACTAAAGCTTTTTTTTTGGCGCCTCCTTAAATTCTGTGCCAGAAGTTAACGTGCCAAGTGCCAAAGGTCAATGCCTCATCTCACCAAGAGATTACATTCCAGCAACCCAGTGTTCCCCTTCAACCTGGGCAAACCTTCTCCGCTTCCTGGAAGGCTTTTCTGCCTGATGCCTCGCACTTCTCCTGATTCCCTGGTGAACCAACCCTCTAGAAGCTCGGTGGCAGGAGCGCACTCCAGGAGGGGCGGAGCTGTCGCTTTCGCACAGCTCAGACTCCACACCCCGGCGCCGTCACGTGTGTGACGTGACCTGCTCAGTGCAGCTGGGAGGATCCCTAACTGACGTGGCCTAATGTGGTGCGCAGGGATCTAAAATTTTTCCCCCGAGGAAAGATGGCTCCTAGTTCTCCCTCTTCTTGTTAGGGGCTGGAACAGGGCGGGTCTTAGGCAGCTCTTCGCGGTGGTGGTGCACGGACTGCCCTGAACACTTCGTCCAACTTGGGAATCCAGTGAGAAAGGAGGGAAAAGTTCTTGGGGGAAAAGAGATGAAAGCAAGGCGGCCGGGAATGGAGCTCCCCGGGCTGGGGCTAACTGAGGATGCTCAGGACCCTCTGTGGGGCTGTGGGGGCCTCCACATGGATGGCCTTAAGGCGACCCGGTCAACCTCCCGCTCCCAGGGCCCTTTGTGGGGACTCCCTTCCCAGTAAGCCCACGAAGGCTGCTGCCAAGGGTCCTTCGCCTCGTTCCCTCCCCTCTTGGCGCTGCTAGGGTGCGGAGCTAGGGTCGGATCCTCTCAGGAGAGAGAGGGTGACTAGCTCCCACTTGACTGCACCTCCAGGAGGCAGGCAGAAGGGCAGCTGCCTGGGCTTGATGCCTGCTACCTGAAGAAAGGGGGCATTTGTGAACATGTGCCTTTGCCAAGGCCCCGAGCCCTATCCCGAGAAGGTTTCGAATCTGCGCAAACACATTGGAGTGTTTCAGCTTACCATCTCCATGCTCTTCCTGGAGCCCAGTTATCCCATGATCTAACTCGTTCCCCGCTGTAACATATCCTAAATGGTAACCTGCTGCAATGCACCCCGACCTGGCCTTGGAATCACGACCTCCTACTACTGGCCCAAGTCCTTCATGGGATTCAGCCCTTAACCCCACCACTGCCAGCCCCTGCATATATACAGGCCTATCATCTTGCCTCAGTCTCCCAAATTGCTGAGATTACAGGCATGCACCACGATGCTCAAATCCTTTGCAGATTTATAGTAAAAAATATATGCCTTGTATAGTTTACTTTCCCTCTCTGAAGAGAATTATAATGAATCTGAAATATCTATTTTCTTCCAAGGACCTGGAAACAACAATGAGGACAAGCTTATTCATGAGGAAGGACACTGTGATGGAGGATATCAAGGGATATGCTCAAGAACAGTGTTACCTATTTGGGGGACTCAGTCTCAAGAAAAACATTCAGAATCTTAAATTAGGAAAATCTCAAGGCAACCGCTTGGTGCCATAGACTGCCAAAACTTTTGGGGCTGGGTACAACTCCCAGACTGTGAACTCACTGGCCACAGGAAACCTATGCCTGGTGAGAAATGTTACAGCTGCATTGACTGTGGCAAGAGTTTCCTGAACAGTTACTCTCTAACCCATCATCTTCAAAGTCATGTTTGTGAGAAGCCTTAATCCTGTCCCAACTGTGGAAAACATTTCAGCCAACATTCCAACCTATTCCAGCATCAGCGGATTTGCTAGAGAGATAAGCAGGTCCTATGAGAAAGGTTTTGCTTAGAATGCATCCTTTATCCAGCACAGAAGGGTCTACACTGGCAAAAGGCCCTACCAATGTCCCTAGTGTAGTAAGACTTTCAGTGAAAGCTCCAAACTCATTAAGCACCAGAAAATCCGCTCTGGGGAGAAACCTATATCTGTGGGGAACATGGCAAGGGCTTCATGGGCAGCTCTCTGCTGCTGGTTCAACAGGGAATGCATACTGGGTTAAAGTCCTATGTCTGTCCCCAGTATGTGAAGGCTTTTAGGGATCAGTTGAAGCTGATATGCCACCAGAGTCTATATAGGTCAATGTATTTTCTACTGCTCCACCTGAGGAGACAGCTTTAGTCAGAAGACCTCCGTCACCCAGCCCATCTGCCTGCATACAGGGGAGAAGCCTTAGCTTCAGCCTCCATACCAAATTCAACTACCATATTGCTTGGCACCAGCCTCAGGCACCCCCTCACCCCCACACCAAGGCTCCAGCCACACCAGTCCTCCCCTTGCTCCAGCCCAGCAGATGTTCAGGTCCTTCTATTTCTATCTCTTCCTATTCATGTCCCTTTATCCTATCCCCTCAAACACACTGACTGATTCTGCCGCCCACCCTACTCAGTCTCCAACCTCTGATCAGACCCATTTTCCCCAGATTCCTTACCTCACCCCATCCTTACACCTTCACTTATGTACCCATTTCCACTCCCCAACATATCAAATTTCCCCCATTCCTCCTCTACTCTCCTTTCCCAGTGCTGCATCTATCCCAGGACTCATGCAGAATCCAGATTCCAAGTTTATCCCTGTGGTGAACCAGAAGCAATGGCTGCCAAGTTTACCTGTTCTCAGTGTGGGAAGAGTTTCCCAGGCAATGCACCCATACAGATGAGCAGCCTTACATCTGCTCTGAGTTCCTTCCTGATGCATCACAGAAAGATGCACTTTAGCTGAAAAACCACATCTTTGTGTGGAGTATGGCTGGAGCTTCAATTCAGCATGTCCTCCTGATCAACCACAGGAACATGCATTCAGGGGAATGGCCTTTTACCTGCCCCAGGTGCCAAGAGTGCTTCCAGGAGGCCTAGAAGTTGACCAGGCACCATCAGACTACCCACCTAGCTACTCAGGAGGCTGAGGGTGATGAGACCCAGAAGCTATACAAGTGTGAAACTTGTGGGAAGTGGTTAGGCAACAGGCTACTCTGAATCAAAACTAGAGGACTCAATGCAGACCAGTCCTATCCATTCTAACAACTGTGGGTGTGGCTTTAGAGCGCCAAACTCCACCACCATGGAACACACACTGGAGAGAAGCCCTACCAGTGCCTCCAGTGTGGGAAGACTTCCAACCAGCCATCTAACCTTGCCAGACACCAAAGAACCCATGCAGTGCAGGTCTAAGTGAGACCTTGTATAGCCTCTCAGGTACACCTGTGGAACAGCCATACATTTCCTTTCTTCCACCCATACTAGCTTCTAAAAGGTTTTCTTTTACACATCAATTGTCCTCAGAAATGCTGGGGGTTTTGTATATTGGTGAGGTTTTTTTTTCTTGTCATTGTTTTTGGGGTTTTCCCCCCTTTGAATTCTTTGCTCTCCTTTTCCTTAAATCTCACAGTCTACAGAGTAAAGGAAATAGGCAAGTGGTAAACAAAGGTATATTATTGAAATATGTTCTTGGTATGGACATGAGTAATATAAAGTGATGTATTAATAATAATGGTTAATATTAAATTATTTCTCTTATTTTCTTTTTTTTGGGGGTAGAGCAGATTGAACCTAGGGGTACTTTTCCACTGAGCTAAATTCCCAGCCCTTTTTTAATTTTTTGAGACAAGGTCTCTGCTAAGTTGCTGAGGCTGGTCTTGAACTCGTGATCCTATTGCCTCAGTCTCCCAAGCCACAGAGATTGCAGCCACTGTACCCAGCTTCCTTTTGCCTAATTTCTCTGGCTAAAATTTCAAGTACTGTATTGAATAGGAGTGCTGAGAGTAGACATCTGGTCTTGTTCCTGACTTCAGAGGAAATTCTTCCTTTAGTTTTTTTTCATTTGATATGATGTTGGCTTTTGAGTTTGTTATATATAGACTTTGTTATGTTTAGGCAAGTTCCTTCCTACTTTCTTCAGATTTTTTTTATATCATAAAAGGGTGTTGAATTTTGTCAAAAGCTTTTTCTGTATATTTTAAGATGATCGTGTTACTTTTGTCCTTGATTCTACATATGTGATGAATCACATTTATTGATTTGCATATGTTAAACCATCTTTGCATCCCTGGAATTAAACCAACTTGATCATGACATATGATCTTTTTAATGTATTGTTGAATTCAGTTTACAAGTATTAAGGATTTTTACATCTATGTTCATTAGTAATTTTCTTTCCTTGATGTATAATCATCCAGTTTTAGAATCATCATGATACTGGTTTCATAGAATGAGTTTGGAAGTGCTCCTTCCCCTTCTATAACATGGAATAATTTGAGGAGCATTGGTATTAGTTCTTGTAAAAGGTATCTACAAATCCATCTGGTCCTGAGATTTTCTTTGTCAGCAGAGTTTATTTTTTTTTAATATTTTTGTTTTAGTTGTAGTTGGACACAATACCTTTATCTTATTTATTTACTTTTATGTGGTGTTGAGGATCAAATCTAGCACCTCGAATGTACTAGGCAAGTGCTCTACCACTGAGCCACAACCCCAGCCTCTCTCAGGAGACTTTATTATTGTTTTAATTTCACTGCCTATTATTGGCTTGTTTAGATTTTTGTGTAGGTCATAGAAATTTATCCATTTCTTCTGTATTTTTCCAATTTATTAGAATTTAACTTTTCAAAATAGTTCCTAATGATCCTCTGGATTTCAGTTGTGTCTGTTGGTAATATCCCTTTTTGTCTCTAATTATATTAATTAGGGTCTTCTCTCTCTTTTGCTTAGTTTGACCACAGGTTTATCAACCTTGGTTTTATCTTACCTTTTCAAAGAACCAACTCTTTGTTTCATTGGCCCTTAGTGTTGTTCGTTTATACTCTAATTAATTTACCAGGTGGTCAAGTTTGTAAGGATTCTGGCTGTGGATATGTACAAGGCAGCGTTCCTCTGGTGAGAAAACTCCTGGAGGGTAACAGGTGCCCTGTTATCTTCATTTGGATATTCTACAGTTTCTCCCTGGAACTAGTAAGATGACTAATACATGCTCAGTGCCTAGCTGCTATGGTAATGTCCTTTGGGAGGAGGCTCTGGACTAGAGTCTTATCAGCCTCAACCTTAATCTCAAACACTCAGCTTCTGGGAATAAAGGAACTCTCTTAGACAACACCAATGTGTCACTGCACCTAAACCTGCCCACAGAACAGTAACTTTATACAATGAGCAATATGTACTAATGACGTCAATGATCTAATGAAACCTATAGATATAAATAAAGCTGGCAGCTCAGATGAACAGCCCCTTTTTATTTTGCCCCTGTTTCTTGCTTCTCTCTCTTTTTGTTTTTCTCTACACAAATTTTTATGCTAAGATCCAGGGTTTTTTTTATCATTGTTGTCTCCTATGATACAATGTGAACCTACTTAAAAGGTTAACTAAGGTGATCATGAAGGTGATGATACCCAATCTATGTCTTCCTGGTTACCTTGCCTGTCATTCACTGATTCTATGGTTATTCTACAGTGATAATAGAGAAAAGCAACTAAAAACAATGTTCTTTATTTGGGTCAGGTGCATTTCATCCACCAACTTGGAGTAATGAGATTACCACAAATTACCAAATGGTCACATCAAATTTTTAGCAGCATCAGTGATAATAGAAAAAGGCCTTCAAAATATCTCTTTAATAATCAGCACTTGCTAATGTTAAAATACTGGTTTAGAAAATATCTGAGATTAATAAGCCATGATCTCAGGGCCCCTTTTATACTGTCTAATGCACACAGCATATAGAATGTGAGACAAAATCTCACAAGGGAATAGCCACTTCAACCTCTGTCCCATGGTTAATTCTAGCTCTGGCTTGAGTTCTACCAGTCATGAGATCAACTGAGCACAAGTGTGCAGATGTGGTCAGCTCAGCCAAAACCCTGTGTCCTCAGCATTAGATATAGATTTGAGGGAAACCAGGTTGTAGCATGTGAATTTATTTTGTAATGTAACATTATACTATTATGAAATGGAAAAATAAAAGTATAAAGCCTCAACCATTACATATTTTGCAATTTGGGCTATCTCCCAATGTGTAATTTGTTTGACTAACTTTATTTTAATGAATATTAAATTCCCTCAAGTGCCCATTACATTAAATTCATTAAAGTCATACATACCCCAGAACATTTATCTATCTCCAAAAGAAGGCAAAAAATCCTCAATAAAACATGGATCACAGTACAGGGAACAAATTAGAAATTTGCTGATAAAATTTTAGAGATATGCTGTAGTTTCACAGACTTTAGCAATAAACTAAGACTTAAAACCTCAACTCAAATTTATTTATTTTTGTGGTACTGGAGATTGAACCCAAGAGTGCTCTATCACTGAGCTACATCCCCAGCCCTTTTAAAATTTTATTTTTTAAAAAAATGTTTTTAGTTATAGATGGAAACAATACCTTTACCTTATTTGTTTATTTTTCTTCATGTGGGTGCTAAGGATCAAACCCAGTGCCTCACGTGTGTTAGGCAAGTGCTCTACCACTGAGCCACAACCCCAGCCCTTAAATTTTATTTCGAGACAGGGTCTTGCTAAGTTGAACAGGCTGGCCTCAAAATTGCAGTTCTCCTGCTTTAACCTCCTGAGTTGCTGGGATTACAGGCAGGCACTCCCATGCCTGACCCCATCTCAAATTGAGTTTTAAAAATGGAAGATTTGTTATTTCACATAACTGAAAATTCAGGGTACAGAAGTTTATCAATTCTGGCACATCTTTATTTAGGACCCAAAAAACAAGGCAAAATCTTTCCCCATCTTTTGGTCTGCTATTAAAAATGGTCTCAATATTGGCTTCAGTCTACTGCTCCAGTCTGAGGTTCCAGCAGCTCCATGTCTCAATAGTATAAGAAAGAAGTCCCAAAATTCATGACCCATAGACTTCAGTTCCTCCCTAAATCAATCACTCATAACCAAGAGAACAGAATATTCTAATTGCCTAGGCCTGGATCATGTGTCCCCTCATAGAGCTTGAGAAGGAAGTCAACCACAAATGGACTGTGAACTTGAAATAAAAGGTAGTAGTTTCACAAAGAGACTCTTTGGTACTATTATCAGAAGAAGAAGACATGGATATGTTAAATACAATAAATAAGAGTCCATTGGCCTGAGACTATTCCATACTTTGAGTTTCTACCCAACAAACTACAATCAAATTTAATATGAAAACTACCAAAATCTAAATTGGGAGTGTTGTTGTTTTTTGTAACAGCAAAATCTCAGCCCACCACAAGCAACCCAAATCCAGTCAATCACAGGCAACCAACTGTCAGGCAATGTTGAATAAAGGCAAATGCCTAACTATAACCTGTCAAGTTGTTTCTGTACTTCACTTTGCTATTCAGCCGATGAAAGCTCAAGGCCTACACTGCACAGGAGAGCTCTCAACACCTTTCAGTTTAGAGTGCTGCCCTATTCATGAATCATTCTTTGTTCAAATAAACTCTGTTATGTTTAATTTGTTTAAAGTTTTTCTTTTACAGATATATTGAGCACATGATACAAAATAATAGATGTCCATTATAACATGATTATAGGCCCTCCCAATGGTAGAGGGAGCTAACAACCCCTCTTGAGGCCTGTAATGTTTACAGCCCAGTTGTGCTAGGGTAGTGGGATAGGTTGCTGAGAGACCAAAGAAGACACCTAAAGATGGGATGTGAGATATAAGGTTTACTAAGAAACACTTATGGGGAAGATCCAGTGGCAACAATCTAGGTGCCTGGCCAGAAAGCTCAATGGCAATGGGGTGGACAGGTGCTTCCATTTCACAAGGTGCCTCCAGTGCTTCACCATAAAATAGTGCCTCCAACCCCCTTCAACACTTTGTACAGTGACGGCCAGCTGGACAAGCACTCCTTCTCCACAGCGCTCTGATACCACAAGAAGAGGGGTTGTATATATTATGCTACAGACGTAGTGACATCATCAATTTAGCTTGCTTTTTTTTACCTGTGATCAGCATCCCAAGGAACTTGTTGTGAATGCAAAAAAAGCCACTTTGTACTGATAACACTAACTTGCCCTAATTCCCAGCATACGAGAGAAAGCCAGTGTCCCTCAGGATAATTTATATCTGGATATTTGAGCCTAGACTCAGTCTCATTGTTCCCTTAACCTGTCTAGGTTTTGGGGTGTGGGGAGGGTCCCTTCAGGGACATAGTATTTTATTGTCCTTTTCTTCAAAGATGACACAAGACCCTATCATTCTATTGCCATTATTGATTCTGTCTTGTTTCCAACTCTCTTTACTGTTAATCCTAGTTAACCCATGTTCTGTGTCATCATATAATTGTTTTTGTGGGACATTTCCAATTTCAAGTATTCCATTCTAGGACACCACACACAAAATTTATATTTAATAGATCACATGTTGTGATTGATCTTGGCTTTGGAAAATCTAGTCATAGTATGACCCAGGAAGAGGCATAAAAGAAACTGACAGAGTTGTCCCTCTGCCTTCACCACCAGTAGCTGAAGTATGTCTCACAAAGGATGGGAATGCTACTCACTGGGGTCTATTTAACAACTGGAAAGTTTGTTCTTCCCTCTACCTAAAATAAAGAACAAATGAAACCTCTAGAACTTGGAAGCTTTGGCAGAAAACCAATTAATTTATGTGAGAGAGAACTTAAGAAATAATGGTAGGTACAAAGACTGCTGCCTCTCCATGGAGGCAGTTAGGACAGAAGTATGATCAGCCTAGAAAAGCACAAACTAAGTACAAGTCTTTGGGTACTTGGTCAAATGCACCACACGATGGCGACAGCAGCAGAGGAAAGTAGCAGCCCTTGGGGCATTAACCAAAGGGGTTGGAATTTCCAGTGTTTGGTAACCGTCAGCAAACAAACCTGAGGGGATATTCAGGGAAGAAAGAGAACCTACAAGCCTTCCCATTAAACACACCCCCTTGTCATTTCTGTTTCTTCAGGAGCTACAGTTGGCATATCTGAAGAGAAGGGATTTGATGGATTGTGAACAGAGGGAGATGCCAGGGAAATTTAAAGTCCCATCTCCACAGCTACTCCAGTCACTGGGAAAAGGCAATTGAAAGAATTCTATAGCTCAGTGAGGGCTCAGGAATAATTTAGCCACGCTATGTAACATTTGACCATTCAACAAGATTGAAGAAGAGAAGGGGTGGAGGGAGGGAGGACAAGAAGGAAGAAGGTGGTTCAGCTTAGAACCAACAGGAGGCACAGTTATAGAGCCCCTTCTTGAAATTGTACCTTCTTCATTTTTCTTAAATTCATATTCAGCATATCAGCCTTTGATAAATGTTGGAGGCATCCTGTTAAATTCTGAAAAGACATTTCTATAGGGTTAACCAAAAGAAGATGGTTCAAACATTCATTAAATACATATTTTTGGAACATCTACTTCATGCCAGGTTCAATGCTGGGTGCTGAGGATATGACAATGAACAAAGCAGACGTCATCCCTGCCTGGTCCTGTAGCTTTATGGTGACCTGCCTTGATACAAGCTGCATGCAGGCCTGCCTATGCTTTCTTTTTTCTCTCCAAAAAAGTCAGAGTGAAATAACACATTTTGCAGAAGACATTTGTTAGATTTGTGGCTACCCAGAATTTTCTGAATAATTTTCCCATTCTTGAGGATTTTCCCCACAGTATAATTCCTGCCTGCCTAAGACAGAAGCCAAGACTCACCTTCCCAGACTTTCTTGCAACTAGATCACAAGCAAAATGACCAGGTATTGCCAGTTGGTGCACCCACATGATTTATTGATTAAAAAGAGAGAAACCCATGGAAACAAACTTCACAAGGAAACCATTTTCAAAACAGGGTGAGGATGGACAAATTTAGCTTCCCAAGGCTGTGTAAATGGAAGTTTTTGGCATCCAGGGTTCAGCAGTGGCCTTCAAAACGGTTCATTTCTCACTGTGCAGATTGAGGCCTCTCTGGCTGTACCAGAAATACCCTGAGCTAACTAAGATTGTCAGCTGCTTATCTTTCAAAACGAGTTATGAGTTCTGTTCTTTGCAAGGAACTGTGATTAAAACATATACTAAATGACTGTTTTGTGTCAGACTTTAAACTGGCACACTTCTATTTTACTTAAACTTCATTAGAAAAAATAATTTAAGTACAAATTATAGATTTTACAGTTGGAAAAAAGGATTCAAAAAGACCCTTGATCTATTCTACAAATACTTATTAAAGGCCTACTGTGTGCCAGCCACTGGGAATATGGAATAAATTAGTTCTCCGCAACTATTTTAAAAACAGCATATTGTACTTTACATGTCCCCTTGTCAAAATAAAAGACACAGTAAACCCACCGCCTGGAGAGGATCTCCTTCCAGTCAGGCCCCACTTTAAATATAGAAGACCCCTAAAAATAGCCACCCAAGTTCCGACTCAACAGGTGATTGGCTCAAAAAAAGGGGAGGAGAACGTAAGCCTCAGTGAAGGAGAGTGGAAGGACAGTGCCATTCCCAGCTTCTCTTGCCACAATGGCTCTGCCTCTGAGGTCCTTGAGTAGGGGTTTGGCCAGCACAGCCAAGGGAGACCACGGAGGGGCAGGAGGTGAGTGGAGCCAGCGTGCCTGACCCTCTTGCTTACTGGTTTTGCCCACCTGGTTCCTACACACACACACACACACACACACACACACACACACACACACACACGCCTAGCCTCCGGGCAACCCCCTACTCCGGCTAAGCGACCCCAGACCTTCCGAGGGCCTCCGCCTGGAGGCCTTGACCTTCTCTCTCACCCTCGCCTTTGCTGTCACCCAGCCAGCACCTGGCGCCTCCTGACCTTCGTGCTGGCGCTCCCCAGTGTGGCTCTGTGCACCGTCAACTGCTGGCTGCACGCAGGCCACCGAGAGCGCCCAGAGTTCATCCCCTACCACCACCTCCGCATTCGCACCAAGGTATGCGGGACCCAGAGGGCGGGCAAAGGGGGTGCGGGGACACCCCCTGGCCGGGGCCGCTCTGACACTCTCTGTCCCTTCTCGGCTCTCTCTACAGCCCTTCGCCTGGGGGGACGGCAACCACACCCTTTTCCACAATCCCCACTTCAACCCTCTGCCCACGGGCTACGAAGACCCCTGAAGCCCCAGCGGACAATCCCAAGCACAATAAAGGTGTGAAAGTTTTGTGTCCTTAGGCTTTTTGGGGACAGCGGGAGCGAAGGGTTGGGTGGGGCCCGGCTGGGCTGCACCGATTATCCAGGGCTCGGCCTCTCGGCTCGGCGCATGCGCGGGCTGCGTGGTTGCTCTCGCGCGTTACTCCCAAGTTGCTTATAATGGCAGGTGCTCGAGGGACCTGCGTGAACAGGTAGGCAATCTCCGTCCCCCTCTCTTACCCATTAATATTTAGGTCTCTAGGCTGTACAGGGTTTTCACATAACCGAATCCAGATATAATTTTGTTCCTCTTCTCTAGAGGAGGAACCTAAGATTCTCAGCGACTTCATTGTCTGCAGCTGATCAAAGGTCCGATGGGAACCCAGGAATGCAGACCTGAAGTAACTCTCCCCTGACACACCCAGGCATCTGTGAATCCTGGCTATCTACAGATAGCCCTAATTTCAAATGTGGGCCCTGCCGTCCTCTGTGTGAGGTGTCATGACCTAATTCTGGATTTGAAATATTTTGGTCATTCTCTATGATGCTTTTCTTTATTAGTCTGGAAATGAGAGTCCTTTCTGGAAGCCTGGCTCTCCTGGATTTTGGGGTCCCATTCAAGGGAAACTTGGGTTCAAATGAGGTCTGACTGAACATTCCACCGCCTTTCCCACTTTTCATGACAAAAGATCCTGAAGCCTGTGCATAGCCCATGACAGACCAATATGCTCCTGGCACGCATGCCCGCGCGCACACACACACACACACATACACACACACACACACTTCCTTTAAATCTCTCCCCCTGATACTCCCAGGTACCAGAGAAAGTGAGAGGACATTTTTAATCCCACAATTTGGTTTCCCTACCTATTTCTAGAACCTCATCCCTGGGTTAGAACTCTTCCATACAAGGAAAATGTGATAAACATTCTCAGTTTGTATGACAAATATCCATATGAAAATTTATGCTGGCATCATATCTGATCCTGAAAAAGTCCAAGAGATATGTACAGATATAAAAACCTTTCAACTCCTCAGAAAGGTGGCTTAATACCTGATAGGTTGCTCAGGCAAGTCCAGATCCATGTGAAAGTAGATTCATAGGTAGGGACAAAACTAACTCATGGAAGTAGAGATAAATTTTAAAAGTGGATTATTAAGACAAAGACAAATTTGGTGCCTCATAGGTGAAATTCTCCCCTCCTAATGTAGGAGTGTCTTCAGGCTTTCCATCTAACATTTCTTTGTATTGACGTTTAAAGAAGCCAAGCTGTGAAAAGAAATAAATCAGAAATACTGGGTATGAGAATAGGAAGAAACTGAGAGAGAAGAAGAAAACTAAGTAAGCTTATGTTTTTGTGCCAGAACATTTATATGAACAACAGCTATCATATATTGAATATCTGTTGTGTGCTGAGCACAGTATTATACACATAATCTAGAATAGAAAAGCATAGATTCTGCAGGCAGGCAGATTTATACATATACCCTGGCCTCATTTCTGCCTAATTTCATGTAATCTATGAGGTAAGCCTTATTATCATTTAAAAAATGAGAAACAAGGGGCTTGGGTTGTAACTCAGTGGTAAAGAGCACTTGCCTAGCATGTATGAGGCACTGGGTTCAATTCTCAGCACCACATATAAATAAATAAAATGAGAAACAGATTCAGAGAGGTTGAGCAACTTGCTAACATACAGTAAATAAATTCTAGAGGCAAAATGTGTGCCTAGTCCTGTCTGGCACTATAGTCAGATTCTCACTCTATTATCCTGTCTGTGACAGAGCTGGGTTTGGCTGCTGGTAGTGTTAGGAGTGGAATAAAGTACTTGCCTTATACAATGTGGCTGTGATAAGAGCCAGCAGCAGCAGACCTCCCACAGAGCTGCCCACGATGAGGGAGATGGGATTATAGACCTCAAATTCTTCTAGCAGCGTCTCCATCTGATTTGGAGATCAGAAAGCATGAGGTTTCATGTTGCCTCAGACTTCCCCAGGGTTCTCCAAACTTTAGCTCCCTTCCCTCCTTCCCTAGGCCCTGCTCCAAGAGGTGAGATCCAGGAGCACTCATACTCTTCAGGACATTTGTCTTGCCCAGGGACTTTCCTCCCTCCTCCCTCTAAGTTTTCAACCCCCCACCAGCAGCACAGATTTAGTATCAGGAGCCTCTTACCAGCCTGGCCACTGCCTACCCCACAGTCACTACCTGGGCTCTCAAAAATGCCTCCTGTCCTGGAAGCTGGGCATACACAGATCTATCAAACGTGATTTCAGCCACACTCATAATCAACACCTTCTTCTGCAATGTCTGCAAGACAGTGTTAGGGTGAGGGGAGCTAGGGAATTGTCTCTGAGGGAAACTCAGAGTTCAGCAAATGACCTGGCCTAAGGCTTGATGCAGACCCATCAGATACCATGTGAATCTGGGGGAAGGGCCTACACACCTGGCTGACCCAGCCAAAGCTGAGGTTGCCTTTCAGGATGAAGTCAAGCTCCTCCTGGATGCCGAAGGAAGGGATGTCACAGCGGAACCTCATGCAGTCAGCAATGGAACAGTTCTTGAGACAGGAGAGGAAAGAAGTTGAGGAAGATCTTCACTTAGGGTGGGGGAGACCATAAAACGAAATAAAGGATGCAGAGTTTGGGTGGAAAATAGATGAAAAATTACAAGATAAATGCATAATTCTATAATCTAGCAATACATTTTTGCTATATCCTCCAATATGGACTGGTCCGATAGTGGGGACTCAGGGTCTTTCTTACCAGCACAGAACTCCTTGGAATCTGGGTCAGGAAGTCAGAATGCTGGGGAGGTTCCCTCTCTGACATGCAGGGGAGACTCTAGTTGACAAAAAAAAATTCTTAGCAGCATAAGGATCAACATTTCCCTGATAAGAGGGTGTGCAGTACCTGTGGGATCAGTTCCTGGAGAGAGAGGAAAGACAGGCAAGCACCTGTGAAGGGGCCATCACAGTTACATCCCACACAGGCACATCATTCAGCAAGATGGGAACCCAGAATATTATGCTGATGGCCAGATCCCGCTGACTTAGGTTATTCACCTGCAGAAAATTGAGACCAAATGACATTATAGTCCCTGGCACATACCAAATCCCACTTCTTTCCTAGCGATAACCCTGGGGTCTTCTGCATCTTTCCCACCAACTTCCAACTCCATGCACACCAGGAAGGACAGACATGAATATGTCCCAGCTCTTACGTGGTATCGATGTTCTGCCTCTTTCCTGCTGCTCTCATCAGAAATAGAAAAGCTGAAGTACTTGGTGGATTCTTCCTGTCTGGAGAGAAAGGGCCTGTTGGTGAAAAAACAGCCCTACCCTCATCCCCAGTTGTGCCTTAGATTGCTGCAGAGAGCAATGTTGGGCCCAGAAAGTGACCTAGGCAAACACCAAGGTCCCACATACCTCTGCAGCTCAGCTTCAGCTTAGTCCCCCCTCACTGCCTTTTGCCTCTGTCACCCCAAACTACCAGCTCTTCCCTTGATACCTGTGGCTCTTTCACATCCCCATGACTTTGCACAAGTTCTTTCTTCGCCTGGAATGTCCTTACCCACTCCTCTTCTGGAAATTTTCATTTAAACGCTCAATTTGAACATCACCTCTCAGAATATCTAAAATTTTTCCTATAGGAAAAAGGCATTCACATTGCTTTCTCTAGTAGATACAGGACTGGCCTCAGATGATGCTTGCAGAGGCTGCTGCCAGAACAAATAACCCTAAGGGGAATCCAGGGAGTGACAGCTGAAGAAAAAGCGAAATAATGGCTCCTCTGTGATGGCAATGAAGAAGGTAAATGTGGTCATCTTGGGGAAGGATAGTAAATATGAAGGAAAATAGTAAGTGAACTTAAGCCTACAAAAGAGACATAAGTGTTTCAGGCTACAGGAGGATTTCCATCCATCTATCCATCCATCCATCCCTCCACTTATGGCTTCTTTCAGAAAATATTTACCATATACCAGGCTATGTGGATGGCCATGGAGATTCAACAGTTAATCCACAATCTCTGCCTTCTCAGAGCTTTAAGATCTCAGTAGAATCAAACAGTCAAGAATAAAGACCTGCACTTTTCCCTAGCACCCAGAGCACAAAAGCCAAACCAGCTACACAGAAACTTTGTGGGCCCCAGCAATTTTCCCATTATTACTTGCTAAGTAAGAACACAGGAACTGGGGTTGTAGTCTAGGGTAGAGCAATTGCTTAGCATGTGCAAGGCCCTGAATCCTATCCTCAGAACACAGAGAAGCTGCCTGAGTTCACATCTCAGATTAGCACTTCCTACTCAAGTAACTTGAGGCAAGCAACTTAGCCTCTCTGGAGACCTATAGTTTTTTTTCCTCCTTAAAATAGGGGTGCTTATAATATTGCCTACTTGTAGCAGACTTGTGATGGGGGTTATAGCAGCACCTAGCACCTGTGAGTCCTCCATAAATGTTAGCATTTACTTTTCTCTCATTGTGCTAGCCTTTCTCTTTGCTCCCCTGCCTCCTATGCTTTAGTTTTCTTATTTTAAATTTTCTTGTTCTAAACCTCTTTTTTTAAATTTAAGCAAATCATCCGACTTTCCTGAGTTTTCAGAGAAGCATATAGCATATGGCCATGGACACAGGCCCTGGAATCAAACCATCTGGGCTCCCTAACTTGTATTAGCCTTCACGAGCAAAAAACCTGTCTCCCAGGGTATCCTTGTAAGGCATCCAATATGATTTACCTGGTGAATGATGGGATCAAGTTATTTAACCTCTTAATTTTTCATTGATAAAATGGAGATAACAATACAATTATTGGGAGGATTAAATGAATATAAAAACAATGCAAAAAACCCACAATGATAACAAAAAAAATGTTTGTCATAGAATATATAACTGTAAACTTTTATCATAAGTATTTTACTGTGGATAAAAGGGGAAACTGACAAATGTGGTTCATGAGTCCTAGATGGACAATAATAACACTGCTTGATTCCCTTCCCTAGTTCCTCTATAAATTTAACAGCAACAGCAGCAAGATCTGTCCCATGTCACTATTATAAGCTTCTTAGGCACTTTAACCCTCTGGAGTACAATTCAGTGTGTGGAGTCCCTCGCTTTGCTTCCAGCCTGGCTGGCCCCAGCTCTTTCACCCATCTTCAGAATCCATAGCTATGGCCCTACATTTGCCTCTCCTGTGGCCTTCCTTGGCTTTGAGCTTTTAGAGACCTTCCCAACAGTTTCTCACACCTCTACCCTCCTCTCAGTTTTGTAGAAACCTGACCTTTCCTTTCCTCTGTGTGGTGACAGACCATATCCTGTTGGTTACCCAATTCAGAGTGCTTATAGTGGTCTCAATCTAGTAGCTTTACTTTAGCATGTTCATGTTTGGCCTAAAGGAAAGGATTGCCTTCATGTTAAAAGAAGCCTGAATTTTTGAGGGAGAGGAGAAAATGGACAGTGTTGATAAGGCGTATGTGTGTCCCACCAGCGGGCCAGTTCATCAGAGAAGAAGCAAGAATTTGTGTGGCCCATCATGTTCTACTATAAACATGGCTGGCCACCCACACAATCATTCTCATAGGAGAAATCAGAGGACATAATTTAGGTACTGCTGTAACTTAGATATGATTTGAGTTCATGCTACAAGAGTTCATGTGTTGGGTCCTTGGGCCTCAGTGTAGCAATGTTGAGATGTGCTGGGACCTTTAAGAGGCAGGTCCCAGTGAGATGTTGTAAGATCAGCCCCTCCCCCTTGCTCAAGTTTCCTATCTCATCCTGCGATCTCATCCTCTGGCACACTTTTTGGTGTTATCTGCCACAATGTAGTCAAGGGGGGTCCTCACCAGAACTGTCAGTACACTGTTTGGACAATCAGCATCTGAAACTATGAGCTAAATAAACCTCTGGTCTATATAAGTACTCTGCCTCAGATAGCCCATTATAGTAACATGGATTAACACAGATGCCCAACACCAAAAGGCTGACCTGCAGCAGAAGAAACTAGGCTTCAAGGAAGGTTAAAGGTCTAAGGGGAGGGATAGGGATTAAGCACCTGCTGATCATTGTGTACACTGCGTATTTCACTGGGATCTCCAGCTGGAAGGTAGTCTTGTTGGTTGCAGGCTTATTATTCTCACTGGAGAAAGAGAGGGGAACCCAATTGGAAAGGAATCCAGGAGAGGAGTCTCCTGCTGACCAAGGAGTGAGGGACATACCATGGCCTGAGCTCACCTGCTTGCATTGGCCCTCACAAGCAACCTGTCTCCCAGGGTGGCCTTGTAGGAAACATCAAAGGTGATAATGAAGGTGCCCTGAGGGAAGAAGAAAGAAGGAAGAGGGATAGGGAAGGAGCAGGGAGTAAGGGAAGGGAGTGGATCAGGACAAGGAAGAACAGTGATGAGGTTTTGTGGGGAGCACTGACCATAGTACCCTCTCGGAAGATGGGGTGGTTGATGCTGCAGCTGCTGCTCCTCAGGCCTTCATTCCCAGTGGGATTTGCCTCACATGCCAGGCGCAGTGGACGCTGATGGGGTTGCTTCTAGGGAAGGAAAATGAATTCTGAAAAGTTACCCATATGCATATACAGTCTTGATATATCACAGTAGTGGCATTGCATAACAGTAGGAGAAAGAACAGACGTTTCAACAAAAGGTGCTAGGAAAATTGACCTATACCAAAAAAGAGAAAAGGTGGGACTCCTACCTCATTCCATACAATAAAATAAATTACAACTGTATGAAAGACTCAAATGTGAAAAAAAAACAAACTAAAGATTTTAAAAGATAATATAGATGACTATTTTTATAACCTTGGGGGTATCGAAGTATTACTTAACACAAAAACATGAAGTACAAAAGAAAAGATTGACACAAATCAACAACAAATTAAGACATTGTTTTTTAAAAGACATTATAAAAGGCAATGGGAAAGGTATTTGAACATATAAAATTGGAATAGGATTAATAACCAGAATATGTGAAGAGTTTTTATAAATCAGTAGGAAAAATACAGGCAACTCACTTGAAGAATAGAATAAAGATGGGAACAGAGACTTTCCAAAAGAAAAGATCCAAATGACAAGGAAATATATGCAAATTTGCTCAACCTCTACAGAATTAAGACTGTAAGGAAAGAGTATTACTCACTCACCAGACTGACGGAAATTTAAAAGTCTGATGATGTCAAGTGTTAAAGAAAGCCACAGGACCTCTCACATACTACTGATGGAAGTGAAAATACTTTTAAAAATGGTTTGACTTTACTTGTTAATTGAAGATATATATATATAATACACATTTTATATATATTATAATATATACATTTATATAATATATAAATGTATAATTATATATAAATTATTTTATATATCCATATGTTTATATATTTAATGTAAATTATATTTATATAATTATTTTTAATTTATAAATTTATATAAATTATATAAAATTATATAAATATATATTGTATATTGCATGATATATATTATATAATATTTAATGTATATATATTTATATAATGTGTGTAATTTATATATATATATACATTATATATATATATAGTAATAATATACTCAGTAATTCTGTGTCTTCAAAATATTATGTATAGGTACACGAGGATTTACTCAATTATGGCCAAAATCAGGAAACAATTCAATAGCCATTAATTGTAGAATAGAAAAATAAATTGTGATACATTTCATACAAAGAAATTCTGTATAACAATGAAAATGTTCTATCCCCACATACAACAGCATGGATGGATCTCACAAACATAATATTGGGTAAAGAAGCAAGGCACAAAAGAGTACATATAACATGTTTTCATTCATATAAAGTTCAGATAGCAGCAAAACTGAAGAATGTTATTTAGGGATACACCCATGGATTGGTAAAATTATTTAAAAATACAAGGAAATTATTATTGCAAAGTTGGAATAGTGATTACTCTTGGGGAAAGGTTGTGATTGTGATAAGATAAGGTACATGGTAAGAAGGCTTTGAGAAAACTAGCAGTGTTTTATTTCTTGACCCAGGTGCTAAATTTATGAACTTTTGCTTAATATAATTTATTAAACTATACATAGGCTTAATGACTTCTCTGTCTCCCTCTATGTGTGTGTGTATGTGTGTGTGTGTATGTGTGTGTGTGTGTGTGTGTGTGTGTGTGTGTGATCACTTAGAAAGTATAGGACAGTGGAGGGGCCTGCTTTGTTTTGGATACAGTTTGAATGTTCCATGCTTTTAAATATAATCTCCATTGTTATGTATTAAGAGTGTGGAAACTTAATCTGACTATGGTATTTAGAGGCAAGGCCTTGGGAAAGCAATTAGGATTAGATAAAATTATTGGGGTGGGGGTCCCACAGTTGCATCCTGGTGACTTTATAGGAAACAGAAGAGAGACTAGACCAACCTACATACACACATTTACTTTCTGTCTCTTGCCATATGATGGCTTGCATTATCTTAGGATTCTTCCAACAAGAAAACCATTACCAGATGTGGCCTCTTGATCATGCACCTCCAAAATAGTGAGCCAAAATAAACAGTTCTTTGTAATTTACCCAGTGTGTGGCATTTTGTTACAGGCAACAGAAAACAGACTAATACAAGACCCCAGTCAGCTAGAGCCCAAGGAAGGTGTTTACCTGTGTTGCTGACACCCTGCGATAGGATAGTCCTGCTGGGTAGTAGAAGTTGACTACAGTTCCATAGGAATCCTCACCCTCATTCCATACAGTCACTATCAGATTGAGCTCCAGGGAGCTTCCTACCATCAATGTCTGAAGGCTGAAAGGAAGGACAAGATTGGGAGTGTGACTTCTCTGGAAGTAGGTTGTAATTGGATCGAGGGGCAAGAACAGGATTTGGGGAACTCATGAATCATGCACCAATAACATTCCTGTCAGAATCATTTTTGTTAGACAAACACCCAAAGAGAAGCAAAAATCATCCTAGGAGTTTAGTAAACTCAGAAACTTGAATATCTGGATATGAAAGGAGATGGAGCTCACCCTAAGAAGCTAAAGTTGACACGCAGGTCCCCCTCACAGATGTGATCCTGCCCACAGTTCTTCTCAAAGGGAAGCTGCAGAAAATCAGTATATATTCTCTTCTCATTCCATGTTTTAATTTTTCTTCAGCCCCCTCATTAAACATGCTTATCAACATTGACTCTTACTGAACCTCTGCACCCAGTACTCTACTGATACTAGCAAGAGTAGAGATTGGGTGTGGAGGTTAGAATATAAAAAAAGACAAGGGCTGGGGTTCTGGCTCAGTGGTAGAGCACTTGCCTTAGCACATGTGAGGCACAGGGTTCAATCCTCAGCACCACATTAAAATAAATAAATAAAGTTATTGTGTTCATCTCCAACTAAACTTTTAAAAAAAGACAATATCCTTGGCTTCAAGGACAATAAAGTCCAGTTGTATCAAATCAGATTATTCAACAAACATTAAATGCCAGTAAGAGGACAGGCTTGGCAGTTTGGAGGAAATGAAAACTTCAGGCAAATTAGATGTGGTTCTTGTACTCAAGGAACATACAATCCCCAAGACAGATGCAAATGTATATGCAGATGGTTATGATTCCCCTGATGTGTATATTTGGGATGTTTTTGTGATCCTGGAGTAATTGGGGGCCAGAGAAGTGAGAACTGTTGAGTGCAGGTTTTCAAAAGAGAATGAGTCTCTGGGCGTGGTATCACATGCCTGTAAACCCCAACAGCTTGAGAGGCTGAGGCAGGAGGATCACGAGTTCAAAGCCAGACTCAGCAACCGCAAGGCACTAAGCAACTCAGTGAGACCCTGTCTTTAAATAAAATGCAAAATAGGGCTGGGGATGTGGCTCAGTGGTTGAATACCCCTGAGTTCAATCCTCAGTAATCACCCTCCCCCCAAAAAAGAGAAGGTGTCAAGATCAGAGCTTTGAGAATTAGAGAAGATCCTTTAGATAGAAGGAGGAAATGTTTTTCAAATTGGGGATAGAATACAAAGTCCGACAGGGAGGGCTGAAAAAAGTTGGGAAGGATCAGTAGAATGGGAACAAGAGAGTTTATATCATGGTAAAGTAGGTAACCAACTGGGATATGTTTCAGGGTCCAAATGTGGCAGGGTTTTCCTTCGCTGGGTGGAGGCTAGGAAATGTGGTGGGTGGGTTATTGTGGGCTCTTAAGAAAGCCATCACATCTCTGGGACTTCATTGGGACTTCATTGGAAGACTCACAGAAGCAGTGAACAGGTCTTGTGAGCCTGCAGCCAACACAGGGTGAAGATTCCGGGATAAGGTGGAGTCTCTCACCAGGGAGAAGTTGAGGCGCAGGATGATGGGGTTCACCACATCCTCCACACAGTCCTGAAAGAGAATGGGTTTTCAAGAACCCACTATCCTTCCTACTTTCCACCACTGGGGATTTTTCACTGCCATCTAGACAGTAGCCCAACCAAGCTGTGAAGCCAAGTCCTCCTGCCCCAACCTTCCTCTCTCCAGACCCAGTGTCCTCACCCATGGATTCTATAGGCTAGCCTTGGGATCCTCCTCCCTCTCCTTTTTCTAAAACCCAAAGTCCTTACTGGCAAAAGCAACTTCACGGTTTCACAGTGATCCCCAAGCCCCAAGGTTTTTTTTCGAGTCAAAGTCCAGTTCTTGGTCTCATTAAAAATGGCACGAGAAATCAGACGACCCGGATCCAAAGCCAGATCATACCTGACAGAGCTTTGGACATTACCTGAAGTAAAAGAAGTAGAAAAAGGAAAGGCAGAGAAAACTTACAATGTTCTCTTTTCATTTATTTGTTCATGTGATGAATACTTGCAGAGCACTTTCTATGGGCCATGAACTGTACCAAGTGCTGGGGATACACACTGAGAAGAAGATGGATATGACCCTGCCTTCATAAAGCTTATATTCCAGAAAAAGAGCCAAACATATGTCATATGTTGTCATATGGCCATAATGTCACAGCATGAGTAGTATCTTGGTCAGGGATGCTGTCCTAGGTAGACCATATCTAAGCTACAACCTAGAGGGTGAAGCACAGAGAGGAGAATGTCCCAGACTGTGACTAGAGTAGCTAAGGCTCCAAGAGAGAGGGAGGCTGGCACATTTACCAAAAATGTATAGAGAAAGGAGGAGTGAGCCAGACGTGGTGGCGCACACCTGTAATCCCAACTGCTCAGGAGACTAAGGAAGGAAGATCTAGGTTCAAAGCCAACCTCAGCAATTTAAGTAGGCCCTAAGCAACTCAGTGAGACCCTGTCATTAAATAAAATATAAGAAGGGCTGGGTATGTTTTTCACCCCTGGGTACAAAGAGAGAGAGAGAGAGAGAGAGAGAGAGAGAGAGAGAGAGAGAGAGAGAGAGAGAGAGAGAGAGAAGTGGAATGAGGTGAGAGAAGATTGAGGGAGGGACCAAGTCAGAGAGGACATTGCAGGGAAGGACTCAGGTCTTTATAGATTCAAGTGGGAGCAATTTAGGGGTCTTAAGAGGTAGGGTTGAGGAGCCCAGATTTGTATATTAGGACCAAATGAGTTCTAATATCCCCTCATCTGTGAAGAATGAGTGAGGGTGCAAAAATAGACAGAGGAACTGCTCAAAGTGTCTTTATTTTGGTGTAGGTAGGAAGGAGAAGATGTGGCTTACAGGAAGGCAGTGGCTAGGGCCAGGAGAAAGAAGTGGGCAGACTCCATACCTACCCTGGGGATGGAACCCCAGGTGTAGGTGTGAGAAGAAGGGAGGGAAAGGACCCAGGTTTCTGACACATAGGTAGCTGAGCAGATACGGGGATGAGATTTGGATTCCTGAGCCCATTCTGTTCTTAGAATAGCCTTGGAGTCCTCTAATGGGACAAGGGACTGGGCCTTACCTAACTGGTCAAGTGAGCTCTTGTGGATAGTGAGACAGACCATGGCCTCCACAGCTTCCAGGAAGGTGGTCACCTCTTCCCAGCACTGGTACGCAGCCTTTGCCACCTCCATTGGTGTGAATCTCACAGTTACTCCCACTTTCAGCACTGGCAGGCTCCTGAGGGGCATAAGTAGGTGCTGAGGGCAGGACACTGGCCTCTGAGAGGGGACTAAGGTAGGGGAGAGCACTGGTTAATCACACACACAGCAGGCGAGGGCAGCATGTTGGGGAGTTGTCACCTGAAGAGTAGTACGTGCCCCTGGGCCCCCACAGCCAGGTCCACCAGTCCATCCTGAGTGAGGTCCTGACCACCGCTTAGCGACTGCCCAAAATACTGGAGCCTTAAGGAGAACTGGGAGCCAGTGATCCGCTGGCCATAGAGGGAAAGAAAAAGTGGAATTCAAGGGAGGTGAGTGCAAAGATTTGATAAGCAGATTTGGAAACAGCTTGTAGTGAAAGCAGACCTGAATACAGAAATTGAAAAGGAGAGATAAAGGGGCGGGAGTTGAAAGAAAACAGGGTGAGGACCTCAGGGACCCCCAGATGGAAGGGAGAGCTTTTGGTTCAACTCATCCTGAGGCTACAGGCTAACAATAAAATAGGAGCCTAAAAATAGCAAAATAATCACTTTGCTTATTCATCATTTGCTATGTTCATTCATAAATATTTGATGAATGGCGTGCTTAGTGCATCCATTGTGTTTTCTTTACAAGAAGCCGGGGGAGTTGGTTTGATGGTTGTCATGTTCCACAAAAGGACACTAAAGCTCCCAGAGGCTAAGCTAGCCACTTGCCTGAGGCCACACAGCTACTGATGGCTGGTAAGGCCAGGAATTTGACATGGGGGTCTGACCTCAAAGTCTGATCTCTTACCATTAAGCTGTTCACAATAGATTGAAGGCTATTTGGAACCAAAGACAGATGATTTGTGTTTAGCTGGGTCTGGTGAAATTGCAGAAAATAAACTACTGAGCTGGGGATGTAGCTCAGTGGTAGAATGCTTGCCTGGCATGTGCGAGGTAAACTGAGTTTAAACTGAGTTCAATCCCCCATCCTGTAAAAGAAAAGGAACGAAAGGGCAACCAAAAGAAGGAGGGAAATGACAACTCCTAAGGTCAGTCACAGGAGGCTGTGCTCAGTAAATCCACGTCATAGAAAGGAAGGAGGACCACACAAGGCTGAAAACAGGGGCTCTCACCTGGCTGTGGGAGGGACTGATGTCTAGTCCTGAGGTTCCATGAAATAAGTAGACAGCACCCTGGTTCTCCTCCTCTCCAGGGGCCCCAATGGCCACATCTACCAGATGGTCTCCATTGATATCCCCCAGCACTGTCAGAGCTGCTCCAAAGCGACCCCAGGGATGGCCCCGCTCTCCACGGAGAATGATCTCACACTGCCAGCTGCTCCTCTACAGAACAAAAACCAGTGCCAGGTCCAATCCAGGCAATCCACACCTCACACCCCACACGGGCCCCACCCAGCCCAGGTCCCATCACTACTCACCCCCCTGGGCATGGGGCACACGGACACCTGCCCTCCTCGGGTCTGCTCATAGTAATGGGGGGCCCCAATGAGGACCACATCGGTGCTGCCATCGCTGTCCACATCCACAGAGCAGAGGGAGGCCCCAAAATAGGAGCCGACCTGGGGGGAGAGTCTGAAGTCATCTTGCCTGCCCCTGCCAGAGGCACCTCCTTTCTGGGCCAGGTCCTGCCTCTCCCCAGGTACCAGGACCTGCTCTATCAGCTCCCTGCTCCTAGCCACCCTACCTGTCCTCATGTTCCACCAACATGGGCCCTCCACACCAACCTGGGTTCCTGTGACTTCAGCCTTTGGCCTCCATTGCCTGGATATCTGGGTGAAGATGACAACCTTCCCAGTGTGCTGGTGGCGAGGGGCCCCCAAGACCAGGCTGTGTACCCCTTTCCAAAGGGCCAGCTCACTGGAGTAACCTGAGGGGGCCCAGCATCAGCACTAAGGCTTCTCCTCCCCTTCCCACAGCTTGTCACCTACCTGTCCCCCACCACAGCCTTTTCTCACCTAGGTAAGAGTCCCTCATGTCCACATTCTCCTGAGACATGTTGATGAAGGTGGAGTTCATATGTGGGGGGTACAGGAAGGCACCTCCAGACCAGCTAAAGCTCCCCACAGCCCCCAGTACTGGTCCATCCTGGGAGGAAAAGATTCCAGGTCTGAGCAGAACAAAGCAAGAGGGCAGCCTAAGCCAAAGAAATGCCCTCCCCTAACTCCTCTGATCATTTCAAGTTTTCTTCTTTAGAGCTCACCAGCACCCTATGTACCCCAACCACTAGTATGTCTAAGTCCATCCCCACTGCCACTGTTCCCACCTTCACCCCTGCCCTTTCTGCTTCCTACTTTGCTCTTGTCTGCTCTACCTTCTCTTACCCAAGCAATCGACATCCCCAAACCCAAATGTGAAGGCATCATTCTGCTGGAAAACCATTGCCAAGCCCTTAAAATGGCATCTGGGACTCCTTGCAAGCAAACCCTTGAAGTTATTCTCTGTTCTGAACCCCACTAAATTTTTGACCTAGCCACTTCTCTCCCTTATTCTCCGCTCCTCTCTCTCTCCAACCGTCAACCTCAAAACCATCTCCTCTGTGACTAATTCCTTAGCACCCTCAGGAAACAATTCTCATTTTCTCCTCAGTGAACTTAGTTTATTGCTTTTTTGAACTTTTGATTTAATTAACCTCTAATAACCCTGACCTAGCTTCAGTGATCAATTCATGACCAACCTTGTTTAATGTCTACCACTCCCTGCTCACTGCAAATTATTCTGAAACCAATCCTTCTGGATAATTTGAACACACATCTATTTTCAGACAAGTCTCGCTGTATTGTCATCTCTCTGGTCTGCCCTGTCTGGTCTTTCCCATTTCTCTAGTCCTCTCCTTGCTTGCTGTCTCTTGTTCCCTCTGCTCCAGCTATGCTGGCCCTTCTGATTGCTCCATCACAGTAACTTTGTCTCTGCCTGAAGACTTTTGCACTTGCTTTTGCCTCTACCTAAAGCAATCTTTCCCCAGATTTTCCATAGGCTTGTTCTTTTTTTTTTTTTTTTTAATCATTCAGCCTCTTCTGACCACCCTTCTTTTCCTACCCCAACAGCACAGTCCAAAACTCTTTTGTCTGTATTCTCTGCCCACTAGATTATGCCCTCCAGGAGTACAGAAGCCCTGAATTTCCTCTTCTAGCACCAAATGCACTGCCTGATGTTTCTCCCTGATCTGACAGTGAACTTGAGGATTAGATCTGCTTCTTATTTACTTTTGGGTTCCAGCTCCCAGCCCAGGGCTGGCCCAGAGCTGATGCTTGAGACCTGTTTATCAAGTACACACTGTACCCACCATTGTTAGCACTGAACTGAAGCCTTCTTGTGACATCTCATGCTGAAAGGAGCTACTTGTCCTCGATTGGGTTCCTGTAGGGAAACAGGTTCTTCAAAGCCATGAGATCATGAAGCTTCAAAGCAGAAGGAAGAGATCATAGGCTTGTGACTCAGGTTCTAGGGATTAATTTGGGGTTAGTTGTAAACAGGGATGCACTGTCAAGACTACAGGGGACAATTGGGTAGGGACCCCTTCAACTCCAATGCTCAAGTACCTTCGACTGCAAAGATCTTCTCCTGAAGCTGCTTCTGGATGCTGCTGAGTGCTGCAAAGTTGTCCACCTCAAACACATGTTCCTGAGGGGGTACTGAGCCAATGGTGCTCAGTTCTTGTCTGGCACTGGGCTCCTGGAAAGCATCTCCCACCTGCAGCAGAGAGGCAGCTGAGGAGAAGGAACCCACTGGCCTTTACTAGGCTGAGTCTGAGGGAGCAATGTAGAAGAGGCCATACCCCAATGGCATAGCGGATAATGCCAGCTTTCTCTGCCTGGGGAATGACATCACGGTATTCCAGGGGGTCTCTATACTTCTGCCCATCTGTGATGACAATGAGGATCTTCTTGGCATGTTTTCGGGCCCCATTCTTGCTATGAAATAGCTCTGTCCTGTCAGAAAGGAAAGGAAAATGACTCTATTGAGAATGATTGATTATGAAAAGACATCATTTGTAGCACAAGAAGCTCATCTGGAAAAACTGAGGAGTCCTAACCCCAGGACAGCCAGACTCTATTAGGCATGTTAAGAAAATGATTCAGTCTTTTTTTTTTTTTTAAACATACTGGCAATAATTAGTAAGACCAATATTAAGAGTACTCATATAATTTTTTCTTAAAATTCTATTACTGAACTTCAGTCCCAGCAGGCAGTATGGTTCAAAGTGGAAGCTCTGGAGTCAGACATGCTTTGAGTAAATTATTGAACCTGTGAACCTCTGCTTCTTTCTGTACCAGAGGAGAGTACAGAACCACAGCTGGTTCTCCTCCCACAGTGAACCTGGCCTGGCCTGTGACTTACTTTGAATAGTAGCATGCAGTAAAACTAACACTATGACATTGGTGAGCCTAAAAATCCTTTATATCTTTTGCTTTTGCACTTTGGGGAGTCCTGAGCCACAGTGAGAGAAGTCTGGCTACCCTTTTGGAGGCACCTCATGGAGTGGACACAAGGAAGGAGACCACAGAAGGGGCCCAGCCGCCCCAACTGAGCCCAACTGTCCAGCCAATCCTTCCTAGGCACCAGACATATGAATGAAGCTCTCAAGAGCCCAGTCTTAGAAATCTGACCATAGCCCCACAAGAGACCCTAAACAAGAGCAGCAGAGGAGGCAGCCAGCCTCATCCCTGGGATTGTGAAAAATCATAAAAGTGTTATTACTGAAGCCACTGTATTTGTTAATGCATTGTTTCAGTAGATAACTGAAGGAAATAGTGTCAGGTTTTTTAGAAGTATAAAGGAGGTCAGCCTTTACAACAGTGAATGGCCTATAGGTAAGCATTAATTAGATAATAGCTATAAACATGTTAAAAATGTACATATATGTTCATATAGCTTTATAAGCTCAGAACGAACATACCCACACTCACATGCACACACAGGCTAAATAATAAACACATGCTAAATGTAATACTGGAAACCATCTAAATGCCCAACATTAGGGAAAGGATTTAGGAGATCATGACCTAGTTCCTTTTTTGAAAGATAAACATCCTTTTCAAATGAAAACTGTGATAAAATGTAACCTGTGAAACAGGTTACATGACCTGGATTTTTTTTTTTTTAGAGAGAGAGAGAGAGAGAATTTTGAATATTTATTTTTTAGTTATTGGCGGACACAACATCTTTGTTTGTATGTGGTGCTGAGGATCGAACCCGGACCGCATGCATGCCAGGCGAGCGTGCTACTGCTTGAGCCACATCCCCAGCCCTGACCTGGATTTTTTAAAAAACAAGATGAAAATAGTTTCTAGGGCTGGGGTTGTGGCTCAGTGGTAGAGCGCTTGCTTTATAAAGGAGGTCAACCTTTACAAGAGTGCGAGACACTGGGTTTGATTCTCAGGACTACGTATAAATAAGTAAATGAAATAAAGGTCCATCAACAACTAAAAAAAAAAAAAAAAGAAAAGAAAAGAAAATAGTTTCTTCCCTTATTGGAACTAAATAGAAAAATTCTGAATAAAGACAAGGATGGAAATTACCCTTTGCTAGGCAGGTGGGATTTATTTATTTATTTATCCTTCTCATTGCTAAAAAAAAAAAGAAATAAAAATTAAAAAAAAAAAACTATAAGGTGGTCAACTAGAGGGACTGTGGATAAAAATTCTTTAAAAAATTTTCTTAATCTTATCCTCATTTTGTCTTTTTTGTAATGAAACTTACTCCTTGGTATTTATCCAAAAGAACTAAAATCATCATACTATAGTGACGCAGGCACATCAATGTTTACAGCAGTGCAGTTCACAATAGCCAAGCGATGAACCAGCCCGGGTGCCCTTCAACAGGGGAATGCATAAAAAAAATGGCATTTATATACAATGGAGTTTAACTCAGCCATAAAGAAGAATGAAATTAGGGCATTTGCTGGTAAATGGATGGAACAGGAGAACATCTTACTAAGTGAAATAAACCAGACTCAGAAAGTCAAGCATCAATATTTTCTTTCATATGCAGAAGTTAGACAAAATAAGGGAAAAGTGAGTGATTCAGTAGAGGAAAGGGATTGAAGGACAGGGAGGAGGGATGGGAGAAGGGAGGAACTGCAAAATGAAATTAATCAAATTATACTATGTACACATATGGTATATTCATATGGTATATGAATATACCATAGTGAATTCTACCTTTATGCATATATACAAAGCATCAATTAATAAAACAGTAAGTGAATAGAAAGAATTGCAGTCGAGTAGAAGAAGGAGAACAGGGAGAGGGAGGAGGGGAGGGAAAGAGGAAGACCTGGGAACTGCAATGTAGCAAATCATATTGCATGCATGTGTGATTATATCAAAATGAACCCCACTGTTACGTATAACTATGTCACAGTCATAAGAACATTTTAAAAGATAAAAAATTAAAAGTAGAAATGAAAAAATCTGTTTATAAAGAGTATTGATGGAGATTATATGAGGGAGATTAAACATTTTTAAGAAAAAGCAGAATACAGAAGAGTTTTTAGGATAAATTTTATGTAATAAAATGTGTTTAGCGGGCATGGTGGTGCACACCTGTAATCCCAGTGGCTCGGGAGGCTGAGGCAGGAGGATCACAAGTTCAAAGCCAGCCTCAGCAACTACAAGGCACTAAGCAACTCAGCGAGACCCTGTCTAAATAAAATACAAAATAGGGCTGAGGATATGGCTCAGTGGTCAAGTGCCCTTGAGTTCAATCCCTGGTACCAAAAAATAAAAGATGTTTTTTAAAAAGACTTTGAAGTTACAACTGTAGCCCTGTCACCTATAAAACTTGTTTTACTTTTCTGAATTTCCATTTTATTATTTGTAAATGGTATTTTTAAAAAATATGAAACTGTCAGGTTTATATGTAGTGTGACTGGTAACAATATAATGTTTCTTTCAGTAAATGGTGTATGGTAAATATGGTGGTAGCATTAATTGCAGTAGTGGTAATATAAAGTTGTTAATAAAATACACAGCTATGACCTGAAACAATATCAAAAGGAAATAGACCAAACTTTGACTTTAGATGTCTTTGGTGACACAATTATATTTTTTTATTTCTACCATATTTATAGTTTTCTAGAATGGGCACACATCCTATATTAAAAAGCCTTTGATTTAAAATGTAAATTATGAATAGGAACTATATCATGAGAAAAATAAAATAATAATCTATTGCTCATTTAAAAAAAAACAGTTAATATCAGGGAGGACCCAGCAGTAGCTGATCCAGCTCTGAGATGGACTTGGCTCTGGGGAGCAGAGAAACTGCTAGGAAACGCAGTGCACTCTGGGACATGAGGAAGAGGGCTGGACTTGGTTAGAACCATGTCACCTCTGCCTCTTTTACCTTTCCTCCCAGGCCCCACCACTGGAAGAACTTTGAATGTTAAGGAAGGAACTCAGGGAGAGGACTATTCCTGTGTGACTTTAAATTCACAGAAGCTTGCCTCTTGGTTTTCCAGTTCCAAAGGATCAGTGTCCAAGGCAGAAGAACCACCCATAAGCAAAGAGTTTACATTTGTCTGCAGCATATCTTATTTGGGATGATTCCCACCACATTCCAGCACCAAACCCAGCACAGCACTCAGAGGTGTGTAGGAAGCCAAGGACTCAAGACATTCAGACCAGCTCCTTCCCACAAGAACCACATCCTCTTCTTTCTAGTTCCACCTTTTAAGTCATTTTCAACATGGACCACCTGACTCCGAGGTGGGCAGGCACAGAATAAGTGCCCCGTTAACACAGAGGGCATGCATGGATGAGAAGAAAGGAGACGGAAGGAAGGAGGTTAGTGGGAAGAAAGATACAAAAAAGACACTTGTCACTGCCTGGTAGGTAAAGAGGGGTGGTGCCATTCTCTGGATTAAAACCTCAGCCATTTATTTAGCACCTCCTTGTATACCCAGGACCAAGCCCCTAACACATAGGATCTGATTTAATTCTTGCGGACAAGTTGTGAGTCTACCCTTCCTTAACATTTTCTGGTAGTTAGAGTCAATAACTCCCAGATCAGACAAGTAGCAAGCAAGAGAATCCAGATGTATCTGAATCAAAGCCCATGCCCCTGAATGCCCCAGGTGGGCTGCCAGAGTTCAGCATCTCCAAAACCAGACAAAGGGGAAACTCAGCTATAGAGAAATCTAGTCCCATATCAGGGAAACCTAGCACTGAGGAGCCAGGGGCACTCCAGGGAGGACTCTGCTGCAGCCCCCACACTCCCCTTTAACCTCTTTCTTCAGAGCTTCCCACAGCCTGAGGTGAGCTGTACTGACTCAGCATTAGGAAGTGGTATGGCAGCCAGGGACAGCAAGGGGGGTTGCTTACACCACTTTCTGGATGCCCGTCGCCGTGTACGTCAGGCCTTTCTTTTGGATGATGGGATCCACCAGGCTCTGAGGGCTCAAACCATTCTGGAATTCGGTGAAGGTGAAGTGAGTCTCCATGAGGTTTGAGTACTGCATCAGAGAAAACTGCAAAGACCAAGGCAGAGGGCCCAGGGATCAGAGCTTGTTGTGGGTTACCCTTGGTGTTATTTTTAGTGAATGACTTTCTATCTCAGAAAAACTTTGGATTTACAAATCGTCCCCATATGTTTTAGGCCCTACAAATAATGTAATGAAACACAGGGTAGGGGGACAATTGCTCTAAAGACACACACACACAAAAAAAAAAACCTGGGAAAATCAAAATTAAATAATGCTTCTTTCATGATTTACAAAGAATAGCCATGCCAAAGATAATATTTGTTAAACTTACATTAAAAAATGTATAACACGTGAAATCAATTTAGATATTTCCTCTCTTTCTAAGAATTTGTATTTACATACAAAGTAGTTACTAGAAAGTAATAAAGAAGTCATGAGTTATACATAAAACATAATGAAGAAAGCACTACTCACTTGGCTGAGTTAACTTCAGCCAAACTTCACAGCAGAATTATTTTTGTTTCATTTTATTTCCTTTATTTTTACAGTACCAGTGATTGAACTGAGGGCTTCTCACATGCTAGGTGATCACTCTACCTCTAAGCTACATTTCCAGCCCTTTTTCAAGTTTATTTTGAGACAGGGCCTTGCTAAATTGATCAGGCTGGCCTCAAACTTGCCATCCTCCTACCTTAGCCTCCTGAGTAGCTGGGATTATAGACACATGCCACCGTGCACAGTTCAAAATTATTATTTTTATGTTCTTTAAATGTTTTTTCCTTGGGTTTTTGTTTGTTTGTTGATACTAGAAATTGAACCCAGAGGTACTTTACTGCTGGACTATATCCCCAGTTGGTTTTCATTTTTTATTTTTGAGACAGTCTCACTAAGTTGTTAAGGGTCTTTCTAAGTTGCCAAGTTTGGCCTAGAACTTGTGATCCTCCTGTCTCAGCTTCTCAAATCACTGGGATTTCAGACATGCACCACTGTACCCAGCTGCCTTTCAATGATTTTTTTTTCTTTTAAAAAAATTTGTTCTCTTTAGATACACCTGACAGTAGAGTATATTTTGACATATTATACATGTATGGAGTATATCTTGTTCTAGTTAGGATCTCATTCTTGTAGTTTTTAAACAACATGTGGTATACAGATACATATTAAATGCCACTGGTCAGACTCAAATTGGCCCTGCACTGGGACCTTGACCCTGGCCCTAGCCTCATCATGACATAGCTCCATGAGCCAACCCACCCCCAGTGATGCCAGGCCCACTTCCCAGGTCTGTCTTGCTCCCCTAATCAGGTCTCAGTGCCCAGTATTTACCAAAGTGTTGGTGCCCTGAAACTGGTCCATCACAGCTCTGACAAAGTCCTTCATCTGGTTAAAGTCACTTTCATGAATGCTACCAGAGCCGTCAATTAGGAAGACAATGTCCATCTCTTGATTTGGACACTCTGCAGAGAGGGAAGAGGAATCAAAGATGCTTGTGCAAGCCCCTTAATCTTCTGGGTCCCAGAATCCCTTCCCACTCAACAGAGTCAGGGGGCTGGGCATGGCATTCCCACCCAGTTCCCAACCCCTCCTCCAAAAAGACCCCAATCTGTTACTCCAGTTTCTTCTCCCCTCAATGGAGCCCCTGTTGCTCCCCTCCTTCCACATGACCTGGAAAAGGGGAGGTAGAGAGGATAGAGCTCCACATTCATTCAGTCAGTAAACACATGCTCTAGGGATGTCATTAGAGAACGTGGGGAGGCAGTTTATCAAAGTGGTTCAAAGTGCACATTCTGGAGCCTCCCTGGCCCTGGGCACCTCCCTGGCCCTACATCCCAGTTCTCCTGCTTACTAGTAGGTGATTCAGGCAAATTGGTTCATCTCTCTGGGCTTCCAATTTTCCTGTCTGTAAATAGTGCCTATCACATTTGATAACTGCAAGAATAAAACTAATTACTATGTATATAAAGAGCTTAAGATAGGGCCTGGCCCTCTGTAAGTGTTGCTGTTATTACTATCATCACTGTGTGTTGGGCATTTTCAAGACCTGTTGGATACACTTATGGTGGATCCTGCTGTGTGCCACCCAGGCCCACCCCACTTCAAGACTGAAGCACTCCTTTCTAGCTACAGGGCTGCCAATGCTCTCAGCTGAGGTCCTTCCCAGGAATCACCTAAGCAGAAGGGAATGGCCTTGCCTGGGGTTACACCTTCCTACACTGGGGGCAACCCACATCCACACTCTCCAGGAGTGGGCTAAGGCCTCTGTTAGAATTGCATCACTCTCCATCCTGTCTCAACCCAGTCCTTTCACAGGTATTGCTCCAGAACACTCCCAAATGAAACTTAGGAGTCTATTTCTGGGAAAATCTGACCTTGAGATCCTAGTTTAAAAGGCATAATCTATGCTCTAGTGGAGTTCACACTATAACGGGAAAGACATGCCACACGCAGAGAAACAAATAAGACATTTTAGATTGCCCTGCACTCATGCAGGGGTTCATGTCCTGTGTGTAAGACCCAGTTGGTGCCTCCACCAACACCCACATCCTGTGTCTCTATCGGGTGTTAGAAGAGTGGGCTACCACAGCACTGAGGTGTGAAGCCTGTACCATAGAGCAGCAGTAACTGCCTCCTGCCCTCTACTGTAAAACGGTCTTTTCTTCTCTCCCTGCCCTGCCCCTACCCCACCTGCTCCATTGCCTGTTGCTTTAAGGATGCTGAAGAGAAGTGGAAGATCACTTCCCTTCCTGCTTCTTTGATGACTAGAAAATCTAATCATCCACACAGCAAACTGAGAATCCCTCAGGTGACCCCTCCTTCACCCATACCTTGCAATCATCACCCTTGTCCTTTATCAAACCAGCAAGCTTTAATCATAATATCTCTCCTGTTTCCTGCTCCTCTTACTATATCCACAGGGCTTCCAACAGCTGGTTGGATGGAGCTGAGCACCTTTTGAAAAAGGTCTAAGGCAGTCAGCAATGTTGGCTCAAGCTCTGAGCTCTGCCTCTTTCTACTGGTGGGAACTCATCTCTCTGAATCTGTGTTTTTACCTGTTAAATGGGAATCATCCAGTCTACCACCCAGGGATCTTGTAAGGATGTAATACGATGATGTCTATCAGGCACCATGGACTTCCTGGTACTCTGGTGGTACTCAGTGGACCTCAGTGAACCTTTCCATCTCTACCCAAACCTGCCTTGCTGTGCCAGGTTTCTGATCCTATGTTCATTTTCATTAGGTATCTCACACTATGAGTTCCAGAAACATCTGTGAGAAGACAGCTATTTCCTCATGTTTAAATGCCACATTACCTATCCCTGGCTTCACAGACATCTCAGACTGGACATGGTCCCCCTCCCCAAGGCCCCTGGACCACCCTCTTCCATTCTGTCTCCTGTATAGATTTTTTTCTCACAATTTGGTTTCAGTATATTTCTTCTGTTGCTTAATTTTTGGTGAAAAGCCCACCACAAAACCATGCCTGGCTTTGTGTCTTCTCTAATCTAAAGCACTGTTCTCAGTCAGCATCCTGAGTAGCCGCTGGAATTCCTAATTGTATCACAGATGAGGAAGTTTATCTGTATCCTCCTCTTAGTCCTAAGATAAGAGTCCTCAGCTTGAAGATGATCATAAGAGCTATTACATATTTATTATGTGCCAGGCAGGGATCTAGGTACCTTATATACATTAAATCCTTTAATCTTTATAATCAACATGATTACTATATTTTAATATTTATTTATTTATTTATTTATGTGGTGCTGAGGATTGAACCCAGTGCCTCATGCATGCTAGGCAAGTGCTCTACCACTGAGCCATGACCTTATCCCTACAATCACCATGATTATTAAGCATCATTTTACCAGTGAGGAAACTGAAGCATAGAAAATTAAACTGTTGCACATGGACGTGGAAAATTTAAACTTGGTTACCACCATTATGCAGACTGACTCTCAGAGAGATGCTGCTGTCATGGCCAAGGTCCCACTCTGTGGAAGACATTGACACTGATAAAATTGTCCATCACACTTCTCAAAACTCTGACATTTGCTCCCCTTATAGGGGAAGAGTTCCTTTGGAGAATCCTGGCAGTGCAGCAGGGAACCATCCAGAACTGCCTCTTCATGGATTTCTCATCCTTACTGCATGTTTTTACCATCTAAGGCCTTTTATCTGAAACCCAAGAAGTGTCCATACACCTGTCGGCAACTGTAAGACCCTCAGACCTCCCACAGTCAATGCATGGGCTTCTCTGCCTTCATTAGACCTTCTCCCCCTCTACCATCTGAGGCCTCCCACCCTCTTGGACCTGCTGAGCCTCTGCTTAGCCACACACAGTCCTCCAGGAGAGGAACATGGGTACAGAGGGTTAAGAAGGCTTCATGCTCCACCCACTCCTCAATGCCAGCATGTCTTCAGAGAATCCCTGTCTCCAAGAGACCTACCTGGCAGGGCAACTGGGACTGTCCGGATGATCTGCATATGGGAGCCCAAAAGGAGGCAGGAGCCTTTTGCATACATGTTCTCCCCACAAGCTCTGTGCATAGTTGGGCCACAGGCCTGGAGATAGAGACCTGTGAGTAGCAGGCCTCCAGTCCCCCTCCTTCTCCCCTCCTCTCTGTCCCAGCCTCCCCCAGCCCCTGCTTCTCCCTTCGTGACCCTCCTGTGACCCAGAGCAACTCACCAGCAGCCAGGAGCCATTACTGGAGGCTGCCAGGGAGAGGCCCAAGGACATGTTCACAGCCTCTGGTGCGACTGAGAGGACAGATACACATGGTTACACTCAACAGCATACCTTCATTTAGGGGGAGAGCCTGGGCTGGAAGCTGCTGAGGGGGGATGCTTGGGCCTAGGAGAGTGGAGGGTCCCGATATCAGGATCATCACTCACTGTGTAATGAGATGGGTTGGCACGTGCCGTTGACAAACGTACAGTCGTATAACTGTCCTGTTTGGTTAACTGCCACCACCTCCAGGGGGGCTCCTACCACAAGCCTGGAGGTAAAACCATGAAAGAGTAGAAGGAGGTGAGAGAATGGCAGATTGGAAGCAAGGAAGTATCTTGCAAAGAGAAAGTGAGACTTTGTGAGGGAAGTTCTTGGTATTTGCTTCTTGAGCGGCAGTTCAAAAATCAGGGCCTGAGTTTAACTACAAATGCTAAGGACCATGCTGGGGTTTTCGTTTGATTTTCAGTGTGCACACATAAAAATATTTATGTATTTTGGATATATAAATGTTTTGGACTTTTACAACATTTACCTACCTGCCCCCCACCTGCCCGTTGAAAAACTATCTGAAAATAAAACTGACATTTCCCAAATACTGGTAAGTACATTGTGTTCCTGAGATGCTATCATTTTGAACCACTCCCAAAATAATCACCTCAAGTTAAATGGAACAATTTCATGAAGCCACATGTTTTAAAAAAAAAAAAAAGTTGATTTTTCAAACAATTGAACTAATTTAAACACAATGTAAACAATTTAGATTGGGTGCACAATTTATAGGAGCTATATCAGAATCCATATCCACATCTATTATCATATTCATGCAAATATTTTATTTGCAAAATTCCCTAAGAAAATTTTTTTAAATTTTGGAAACATCACTACCAACAACTTCCCCACCCAGAGGAGAAAACTAGACAAAATACTGGGGTATTTTAATTAGCTGAGCAAGGCTTAGTTAAATGGACAGTTTTAGGGTTCCTTTAGGAGAGCTGTTTCTTCACAGAAAGTCCCAATTCCTTTGCATCATGACTCATTGAATATCTAAAACTTTTCAGATAAAAACCTAACAGATGGCCAGAGGAGTAGCAGCTTTGGATCCGAAGCTGCTGGCATAAACTCAGAACAAGCATTAGTCTAAACTGTCAACCTGCAAGTATTTTCTTTATCCAACCCATTCCTTACAGGTGCACTCAATTTTTTAAATATTTGGATTATAATTCAACAGAAGCCAGGAAGAACAATAACTTTGTAGTAATTAGAATATCATCAACTATTTAATGTTTATTGATATTGTTTGGTAAATAATAATATTGGTAATTAATATTGGTAAATAATAATCAGTGTTGTAATCCCTTTTTATTAATAGGGTCTGAAAACAATTTAATGGTGATGAAAGCTGGAACAGTGATTACATTTGTTGAGTGGTTAGGAGGGGCAGGACCGGGGGAAGGCCAGATCTAAGTGGTAGTTACCCAAGTATACACAGCAAAAAAATATCATTGAGTTGGGGCCAGGCATGGTGGAGCATGCCGGTAATCCCAGTGGCTCCGGAGGCTAAGGCAGGAGAATCACAAGTTCAAAGCCTGCCTCAGCAACCGCAAGGTACTAAGCAACTCAGTGAGACCCTGTCTCTAAATAAAATACAAAATGGGGCTGGGGATGTAGTTCGGTGGTCAAGTGCCCCTGAGTTCAATCCCCAGTATCTCCCCCCCCCCCAAATATCATTGAATTGGAACCTTCAGTTTTATGCACTTTGGTGTATGCATCACATCTCTAAGATAGATAGATATCTAGATAAATAAAATCCCTGTACCTAGCACCTGAAACTTGCTACGATCTCCCCCCCCCCTTGCGGCTGGGTGAGGAAGCGGGAGGGATGTTCATTTAGAACCCAGTGACCTCTGAAACTCAATCAAAAACCTGTCCTCTCTGGCTCTCAGCCAACACCACCTCCTCTGTGGGCCTCCTGGAATTCCCCTCCTGGGTTTGCTCTCTCCCCTCTTGGCCTTCCCATGCTTTTGTCACACCTGCATCACATGGTGACTTGAACTCCTTGGGTCCCCATCTTTGGAACAAGAGAATGGAAACTCCTGGGGGGCAGGGATAGTACATAATTTATGGGTCCCAATGCAAGATGAAAATGTGGAGCCTCTTGGGGTTGAGAAGAGCTTTGTCCATTTTTCTGTTTCTCTCCCCCCCACACACCCTTTTCTTCCTCCCTCCCTCTCTGGTACATTCTATTTTCTATTTAGTGTCACACTCCCTCAAGCTCCAGGATATTTACCAGGCGAAGGCACCCAATTCTGACCTTGTCTAGCTCATGCCAGGGGAGGAGGGCACCAGCAGTCACTGGACAGGGGTAGGGGAGCAGGCAGCTGAAATTCCTTCCCAAGGAGGTAGTGGGAGGTGGGCTTCTCATAAGGTGAGGACCCTAAACTCCTAGCACATCTCCACCCTCCCATCAGACTTTACTAAAGAAAATATATATCTACAAAAATAAAATCATTAAGAATTTCAGGGCTGGGGATGTGGCTCAAGCGGTAGCGCGCTCGCCTGGCATGCGTGCGGCCCGGTTCGATCCTCAGCACCACATACCAACAAAGATGTTGTGTCCGCCGAGAACTAAAAAATAAATATTAAAAATTCTCTCTCTCCTCTCTCACTCTCTCTTTAAAAAAAAAAAAAAAGAATTTCAAGAGCCTGAGAGCAGATCATCAAACTCCCAGTTTAATGAGTATGGGCATTGTGCAACTACACAGTTTGCCAACCAAGAAGCTGCCCTATCTGGACAGCAGGTTCAAGGCTTTCCTCTCAAGGATGGATCTTTCCTAGGGTTTTGTGGCCCTTCCTGGGATTGTGATAATACATATGGTGGTGTCAGAGGCCTCAGAAGAGACATGGGAAGACTCCTCACCCAGGCCACCCTTCCTCCAGGACAACTCCTAGGATGCCACGGGCAGCCATCTTCCTACAGGACCCAGTGGGAATGGCGGTGGGGAAGTGAGCAGGGCTTACCTAGATCCACCAAACTGCACCACGGTCTGCCCAAAGCCAGCTGCATCCTTGCTGAAGACTGTGGGCTCCTCCACATACAGGTTAAATCCATGATAAAAAGCCAGGACTGAGGAATACAAGGAGTAGGGGCTTGGAAGTGATTCTAAAAGCCTCATCCTCTCTGTCTTCCTGGACTCTTGATACCCCACCCCACTCCAACTTGGTTCTCACCTGCCCAGGAGGACCAAGCCACTCCTTCCACTGTGCCTACTGATTTGCCATCTGCGTGGTTCCCATTCCTCTGCCTACCTCAAATATGATCAAACCTCGAAGCAAGGGACAACAATCTGAGGAAATACCCCCTCAAAGTTACTTCAAAGGGTATCCAGGATCTGAAATTGCCAATTGCTTCCTGGTATGTTAGATCACGAATGTGATAAGGTGCCCATAAAATTTATTGTCTAAAATGGGACCTTCTGCGAGTAAAAGGGACACCATTAACAATGTGACAGGGACTTCTCCAAGGCATATGGGCACCCTCCATAAAGAATATCCTGTTCCATCTTCTTATTACACAGAGACCCCAAGAATCAGATGGGGAACAGACTTAGAAGTTTGTGATTAATTGTTTGTAATTGTGTGTTTCTCATGTCCCCTCTCTCAGTGCAACATGAGGAAAAGATTTTTTTCTTGTTTTTCAGTGTTTGGCATAGTGCCTTTCACAGCTGTCTAATTCCTATTTGTTCACTGATTCTGAACAGCACAAGTCACTGGCACAGCCAGGATCCCAACCTGCTCTCCCGATCCTCAACTGGTCACAATCCCCTTGCTGGTGGTTAAGCTCCAAAGCATCAGGAGGTGACCCCTAGATCAAAAAGTTTTTTCTTACTCCCAAGCATCCATCTTTCTTTCCCATTTTTCTAGAACTTCCATTTGTCTCTGGATTGAGGAGTCAACTCCAATTCCAAGAATAGGGGAATTCTAAGAGGGATAAGTATCTAGAGAGGTGGTGACAGAGAGACACCTGAACGCTGGGATTCTGGGAAGAGACCAAATGTTTAGGGAGTCAGGACACTACTGTGGCCACATGCAAAGAAGCTTCACATTCCATACCTTCAAGTTATTCTGTTTCTGAGCCTGAAAGAAGTTCTTAATATGTAATAAGTGGGAAGATATCAAGGGGCACAGAGTGGAGTGCCTCATGGATTAGGCAGGTAACTTCAGTAGTGAAGTGGGGTAGAAGTGAGCACAAGGGAATAATGATCCTTTAGAGCTTGTGCCTTTTCTAAGGGGGGCAGCCATTACCAGGATCTAGTTACAAGAACTTCCAGGCCTTTCAATTTCTAAGGAAAAGATGTAAATCTTGAGTTTTTGCGTGAGATCTCATTTTTAAATGACATATGAATATGCTCCTGACAGTTGTCAAATTGCGTACTATATTGTCAACAGGATAGCATGTCTGAAATCAGGACTTGGGGGAAAATCAGGCCCAGAGAGATAGTATCCTGACCACCTCCCTGGTGGTTTCTATGGCCTTTCTCGCCCAGAATTATGCTAGGGCAGACTTCTCTTTCTTACACACCACCCACACCAGGGCCTCCACGAATGGGAAGCAGAAAGGCCTTGGAAAACATGACTAACTGGAGAGATGTTCATTCTCCACTGAGCATAACTCATAAGCCCATTTCCCCTCACCTTCATTCAGATCATATTTCTCCAAATTCCAAGCAATCCCTCCTCCCAACACCATTCCCTTCGCAACTCATGTGAACTGTAAGAACTGTACGCCAGCCTCCAGCCCGACCTACAGGAGGCACATACAGCTCCACAGAGTTTCTCCCCAGTCCTGAAAGCCCCAAACTCACCATTCAGGAGAAGCAAAACTCTGAAAACCATCACTGAGCAGCACATTGACTGGGAAGTGAAGGGCAGGACAACAGAGCACTGAAGGGGTTCAGCCTCCTGGGGGGTTGTTAAAATAATGACTCAGGCCCTCAAAGGGGTGGGAGGAGGAGCAAGTGGGGAAGAGGATCTTGGTTAATCATAGAACAGACCTGGGGCAGAGGCCAAAGACAATCTGGGAAAAAAATGCCTCTTACTCTCCCCACCACCACCACCTACAGGGTTCTGACTTCTTTCTTTCAGAAGACCACCCTCCCCTAGCTCTCTGGGGCTTCCTGGGACTGCACATAAGTAGAAGGGAAGGAAGCTGGATAGGTAGCAGTAGAGGCCCCAACACAGCAATGGGAGCATGAAGTGTGGGGTACCACCCCAGAGTGTCAAGGGCTTGGGGAGGTGGAGGTAGCCTCCCCTAGGTCAGGGTGTTGGTTAAAAAGCAGGCCCCCACAAGAGGAGGATGGATAACCAAAATGTTATATAACTTCATACATACAGTGGACTCAGCAGTAGTAGAAACAGACTAGAGAAGTAGGCAACCACATAAATGAACTCAGTTTCATCTTAAATGAAAGACAGAAGAATGCATAATGAGCACCAGGCAAAATTAATCTATGAAGAAGAGCTATTGACTCTGTTGGGATAGGGACTGTTTAACATTTCTTAAACTTATCATTCAACACTTCATATTTTAATATTTGCTTAATTGGGGAGGAGCTTGACAAGTAGATAAATGAGTGGTTGTTATTTATTCTGTATGATTTTATGCCTATTCAAAATATTCTGCAATTAAGCATAAATAAGTAAATATTTCTCAAAAACATGAAAAAAGCATCCTATGTAGGAAAGCCCAGGAACATATGACCCAGAAAATAATACCAAGAATTGATAAATGGGATGGCATCAAACTTAAAAACTTTTGCACAGCAAAGGAAACAACAGTGTAAAGAGAGAACCTACAGAATGAGAGAAAATCTTTGACAGGTACTCTTGTGGCAGAGGATTACTATCTAGAATATGTAAAAAACTCAAAGAAACTCAACACCAAAAAAATTCATTCAATAAATGGGCAAATGAATTAAACAGACACTTCTCAAAAGAATAAGTATAAATAGCCAACAATTATATGAAAAAAATGTTCAACATCTCAACCTATCAGAAAAATCAAAACTCCAGTTAGAAATGAGAATCATGAGGCTGGATTGTGGCTCAGTGGTAAAGTGCTCACCTAGCACGTGTGAGGCACTGGGTTCAATCCTCAGCACCACATAAAAATAAATAAATTAAATAAAGGTATTGTGTCCAACTATAACTAAAAAAATATTTTTTAAAAAATGTGAATCACTCCAGTTAGAATGGCAATCATCAAGAAGACAACAGTTAATGCTGGTGAGGCTTTGGGGGGAAAGAAACACTAATATACTGTTGGTAGGATGATAAATTGTTTCAGCCACTGTGGAGACCAATGGAGGCTCCTCAAAAGATAAGACACAAAACCACCTTATGACCATGATACCACTCCTCAGTATTTAACCACAGAATTAAGGTCAGCATACATGCACACACAGGTTTATAATAGCACAATTCATAATAGCCAAGTCTGGAAAGTGCCTAAGTGTTTTTAAACTGATAAATGGGTAAAGAAAATGTGGTATATATACAAACTGGATCTTTATTAAACCATAAAGAGGAACAAAATTATGTCATTTGCATGAAAATGGTTGAAAGAGGAGAGTACCATATTAAGAAAAATAAGCCAGATTCAGGTCAAGAGTCATATGTTTTCTCACATATGTAGAAACTAGAGATCTTGTAAAACTAGAAAGGAGACCAGTCCAGCAAAGTAAGGGGACCAGAGAAAGGGAGAAGGGGTAGGCAAGTGGAGGTAATGGGGATTGAAATTGATCAAACTATATTATGTGCATGTACAAATATGCCATCGTGAAAAACAGTGCATCAACCTGAAAAAAAAAAAGCTCAGAAACATACTAAAGATTAAAATATGACAGACCCTGGGTACAATCCCCAGCACAAAAGATTTATTAATTTATTTGTTTATACACGGACACACACATGCGCGCGCGCGCACACACACACACACACACACACACGACAAAATCTCCACCTATGGCATAAATTATTTTGTGTTATAAGTGACAGTTATTTAAAACATTTAAAACATAGATTTTCAAGAATAAACAATATAAAACTTTTCTAAACAAAAAAATACTTAAATTTACTCAAGCTAATGCTTAATGGACAGAAAAAAATAATTCTGACATATGGACAATGCCCTTGGAGGACACTAGGCCAAGGACGGTGATTACTGACTTTGAGGCTGATTTACTTACTTCCTTGCAAAGGCTGTCAAGCCAGGTTGAAAGGCAGCTTTCTCCCTCTCGTACTGAGCGACCTGCAAGCACCTTGTCATCAGTTCAATGAGTTTGTGAACTTCTCTCTGAGTTTGGAACCACAAAATAACTTTTCTGATTATTCTGTTTAATGCAAAAATTTAAAGGTCTTTTCGTTTCCTCCATTTTCATCACATCTTATCTTTTAGACACAATCTTGAATGGTATCACATTTCATACATAATCATTAATTTTGGACTTCCTTTCACAAATTGTGCTTGAGGCCAAAGTTTTGCTGATTTCAACAATTGCTAAAGCTTCCAACTTTGACTCAATTTTGTTATCACTTATCTCAGCAAAATTTTTTGTTTTCCTACTCATTTTTAGAGAACAATAAGGGCAGAATGCAATAAGATTCAAACTTATAAACACCACACACTGCCATGAAGACATCTTCCTTCCAGGCCCAGTTTCAGAGCTGCCAAGGCTCCCAAAGCTGTGGTGACGTTTCCCAAGCTCAGGGCATCCTCAGAGGATTTCCCAGGATCTCTATAACTACAAGAATCACCAATTGTCAATAACTTTTTAAAAGTTATTTCTAAAAAATAATCAAACCACATATCTCATAATCTTAAATCAGTGTGAGGAAGTATATTTGTTTTTCATAACTTTTTACCAGAATGACCCAGGCCTGCCCCAGTAATGGAGAGCCTGAGTTACAGGTCCTCACAGCTTAAGTGACACTTTCACGTGCTTTGTTTTGCTTCTTTCCTCTTGTCTTTTTGTCTGTTCTTGTTTGTTTTTTAATTGACACATAGTAATTATATATATTGCCAGATGGGATGATGCACACCTGTAATCCCAGTGGCACGGGAGACTGAGGCAGGAAGATTATTAGTTCAAAGCCAGCCTCAGCAACTTAGTGAAGCCCTAAGTAATTTAGTGAGACTTTTCTCTAAATAAAACACAAAAAAGGGCTGGGAATTGGTTAAGTGATTAAATGCTCTTGGGTTCAATCGTTGGCACCAAAATACACACACACACACACATACACACACACACACACACACATATTTATGGGGTACAGTCCAATAGCTTGTACAGGTTTAAAATATGTAAATCAGGGAAATTAGCATTTCCGTCCCATCAGATACTGTTCATTTCTATGTGTTGGAAACCTATGGAGTCTTCTTTCAGGCTATAGTTACCCTATTCTGCCATAGGACACCAGAATTAATTCCTTCTGTCTAACTAACTGTGTTTTGGTACTTATCTAATTCCTCTCTATCCCATTTTACCCCTTCCTTTCTCTATTTCTAATGACCACTACTTTTTATTTGTTATTTTTAGTTATACATGACAGTAGAATATATTTTGGCATATTATACATACATTGAGTATAACTTATTCTAATTAGGATCCTATTCTTTTAAAAAATTTCCTTTTATTTGTTATAATATATTCATACACTCACACAATAAAATAGTATAATTTGATCAATTTCATTCCCAAGTCCCTCCCTTTTCCCTCTCCTCCCTCTCCCTGTTCCCCTTCTTCTATTCTACTGGTCTTCCTTCTTTTTTTTTTTTTTTTTGTTCCAATCAGTCACACATGGTAGCAGAATGCATTTCTACATGTTGTATGCAAATAGAGCACAACTTCCCATTCTTCTGGCTGTACACAGTGAAGAGTCACACCAGTAGTGCAATCATACATGTACATAGGGTAACAATGGCTGTCTCACTCCACCATCCTACCCATCCCTACCACCCCACCCCTCCACTCACTCCCCTCTACACAATCCAAAGTTTCCTCATTCCTCCCCACCCTCCCCCTACACTGCTCCACTATGGATCCGCATCTGCTTATCAGAGAAAACATTTGGCCTTTGGTTTTGGGGGATTGGCTATTTCACTTACCATGATATTCTCCAGTTCCATCCATTTACCATCAAATGCCATAATTTCATTCTTCTTTATAACTGAGTAATATTTCATTGTGTATATGTATGTGTGTGTGTGTGTGTGCATATATATATATATATATATATATATATATATATATATATCACATTTTCTTTATCATTCATCTGTTGAAGGACACTGAAGTTGGTTCCATAGCAGAAGAAATACAAATGGTTAAAAAATATATGAAATAATATTCAACATCTCTAGCAATTAAAGAAGTAAAATTAAAACTACACTGAAATTCCATCTCACTCCAGTCAGAATGGAAATTATAAAGAATATAAGTAACAATAAATGTTGGCAAGGATGTGGGGAGAAAGGTATTCTCATACATTGCTGTTGGGACTGAAAACTGATACAACCACTATGGAAAGAAGTATTAATATTCCTTAGAAAACTTGGAATGAAACTACCATTTGATCCAGTTATCCCACTCCTTGGTCTATACCCAAAGGACTTAAAGTCAGCATACTACCATGACATGGTCACTTCAATGTTTATTGCAGCTCAATTCACAATAATGACCACTTATATTTTTACATGATCAATTATTTTTAGCTTCCATAAATGAATGAGTGCAGTATTTGTCTTTCTATGCCCAGCTTATTATTTTTAATCTGATGTCCACTTCCATCCACATTGTGACAAATGACAGGATTTCATTTTTATGACCAAATAAACATTCCATTGTGTATATAAAGCACACTTTCTATTTTAATTCATTTGTCAATGGAGACTTTAGATGATTCCATATTCTGGCTATTATAAATGGTGCTGCAATGAACATGGGAATGCAGGTATAATTATTTTATTTTCTCTGGATATTTACCTAGTAGCAGGGCTGCTACATCTTATGGTTCTCTTGTTAATTTTTTAAGGAACACCCATATTATTTTCAATGTGGCTGTACTGATTTACATTCCCACCAACAGTAAACAAGGGTTCCCCTTTCTCTAAATCCTTGCCAACATTTGTTAGCTTTGGGTTTTTTTAAATAATTATCCACTGTAACTAGAGTAAGAAGATATACCATTGTGATTGTGATTTGCATTTCCCTAATAATTAATGATATTGAGCATTTTCCATATATTTGCTGGACAAATATCTCTTCAGATCATTTACCCACTTCCTAATCATATTGTGAGGTTTTTGCTATTGCATTCCATATATATTCTGTATATTAATATTTTGTCAGATGAATAATTTGCAAATATTGTCTCCCATTCGGCAGGTTGTCCCATTACTCACTTATTCTTTAACTAAACATGAAAATCCTAACTTGCAATCAATCATAGGTCACCAGGAATGGTGCCATGTGTTGATAGCTGTGTATGATAGCTCTGGAGTTTCTGATAAACATGAATCCCTCAGTTATAGAGAAGTTTCTCATATTATATTCAGACCTTCATCAGGTACTAAGTCAATGAGCTTTCTAAAAGGGAGAGTTAAGTTCTGGATTTAGGGATAGTGGTAAATGGACCTTAATTCTGTCTTAGGTCACATTTAATTATGCCCAATGATGTGTCATTTGTTATTTGTTTTCCTAATGAGTAAATAACAACTTCAAATCAGGGAAAAGTATGTAACATAATTTCATTTTAATTTAAATGAATTTTAAATTAAGAAATTTAAGAAATTTCAATAGCCAATCCTAACATCACACAATGCCCAAGCTCTTCTTTGCTGAAGAATTTTTGCCCATAGCTTATTCTTCAAGCAAAATATTTGCCAGACACTGTGGGAAATCTATTCAACAACCACCAGCCTCACCTCAGCAATTCCTCATGGCTGGCAGAGTTTCCTCTTATTATTAGGCCTACAAAAAGCAGAAGATCATGTTCTCATACAGTGAGGAAGTGGAATCAATCCTGGAAGAGGGAAACATAAGAATATATTTTTAAAAGTACCTCCTTGATAAAGAGATATGTGGGTAGAAACTCTCCTTCTTTCCTATCTGAGTTATCTGAAAGTATCTGAGAATATAATGCCCAGAGTTATGGCATCCCTCTTGAAACCAAAAGAGAATGGTAAGGACAAAAGCCACACTAATTGCAAATATTGTCTCCCATTAGGCAGGTTGGATGGCTGATGGAAAATTGGATAGAATATGTATCTTTTTTTTTTTAATTGAGACAGGGTTTCCCTGTGTTGCCCCGGCTGGTGCCAAACTCCTGAACTCAAGTAACTCTCCAGCCTCAGCCTCCCTAGTAGCTAGGACTAACCACACCTGTCAGAATCTGCATCTTAATATAATTGTCAAACCAATGAATTAAACAACCTGCACCTTGACCTCTTGTTAAGGAAAGACCCTTTATATGTTCTTATGCATTTTTTTCTCTTGTTACTTGCAGCCAAAATCAATAATCCAATGTAGGCATTAACTTCACTGTTGTTTTTATAAGCATCTTGGAAATTATGTGACTTGACCCACTTTTGCTATAAAAGCAACTTTGATTTATGTCACTGTAACTCTGCTGTCTTTTCTGTAGTTGATAACATTGTCTGATTGTGGATGGGAAAGCATCATGTTGCAGTTGTTTTAAGAAATCTTTGTTGCTTTACATCAGAGGTCATTTTGCTTTGTTTGAAAATGACACAAAAACTCTGATAGCTTCGTGCTACTATTATTTGACAAAGTTTCAGAAAGGAAAACAGACTGGGAACAAATACATACCAAAACCAAGAAATCCAATTTTTAGATGGTACAATAGTTTCTAGATATATTTTAGTTTTTGACTCAAAAATCACTCATGCCAGATTTCATATATTTCTTTTTTTAATATTTATTTTTTAGTTGTAGTTGGACACAATATCTTTATTTTTATTTATGTGGTGCTGAGGATCGAACGCAAGGCCTCGCACATGCTAGGCAAGCGCTCTACTGCTGAGCCACAACCCAGCCCCGCATATATTTTTATTCTATGTGTGCATTGGACTCAAAGTCAATGCTGATTTTGATGACATTATTCTAAATTGTATTAATTGTTATTTTTATTAAAAATTTCAGGGTTTTAATCCATTGGTTCATTTTTGTGATTTGAGGATATAGTACAACACAATAGCACCCCCAAAATGCAAATGTAATGGATATAAAAAATAACACATAATATTATATGAAATTTATGTCTTGTTGCCTGAATGTTAAACAAGAGCCCTTGCAGTCCTCAGAGCCATGTGGAAGCTTTAAGAATAAGATAATCTTTAAAAAAAAGAACACAATTATTAAGGGGGCAGCACTATTTCTATTCAAATTGCCAGTTCCAAGTGTTTGAGATCTATGAGGATAAAATCATTTCTTGCTTTATTTTTTCTCCAAAATTTACCACTTAGGAGATCATTAATGGTTTTATGAAACACATTTGGGAAAACACAACTCTAGGGCCAGGGGACATTGCACAATAATTGATCATTCTGGGGACTCAAAATTTCAAAATCCAAAGGAATTTTTGACCCTATTATGGTGAATGGAGGATATTTTTGGATGGAGGTGAACTTCCCTTCAGATCTTATGATCAACTGCCTCCTTGTTCTATTCCTATTTGAAACATATATGGCCCAAGTACCTTGGTGGTGGCAGCACCAGTAGGATCTCTTGAAGGCAGAGAATGGCTTGCCATGTTTTGATCCCCAGCTAACTGCCAGGCACCGTGGTGAGCTCTATGATGGAAAGGTGGCATGATAAAAGAATGACCTTTTGGTTTTAACTCCTTTAGATATATACCGATTAGTGGTATAACCAGGTCCAGTTTTTTTAAGGAACCCCATAACTGGTTTCCAGAGTGATTATACCAATTTGCAGACCCCGTAGCAATGAATGAGTGTAACTTTTTCCACACATTCTCACCAACATTTAATACTTAAATTAATGTTACTTGTATTCTGGTAACTTGTATCTTGATAATTGCCATTCTGACTGGAGTAAGATGAAACCTCAATGTAGTTTTAATTTGCTAATTGCTAGAGATGTTGAACATTTTTTCATATATTTGTTGACCGTTTATATTTCTTTCTTTTTGTGTGTGTGTGTGTGGTAGAAGATCTGACTGCTAGTGTCTTGACTATAGAGGGACTGTTTATATCTTTATTATTCATAGTTGTTGACCAATGTTCTCTGGATGATCAGGAAGCTCTTTGTGCCTCACCCTAATCACTGAAGTAATGAAAGGAGATACCCGCAGCAAGAACTGCAACTGCAAATGCTGCAATCACACCTATGTTTTGCCGAATTTTCAACATTACTGTAGTTTTAATTGGTTGCTCTAGTTGTTTATCATCTTTGTGTTCCAATGAAGCTTCATTTATTCATAGAGCTCATACAAGCTGTGTTGACTTCCTCTGCAATTTCCAAATCTTCTATTTGAACCATATGATCTAACATCCTATAAAATGGTCTCTGATTTCTTCGGCTGATTCATCACCAAATTTATAATCACATAACTTTACAGTGGATCCAGGAATGGGGACAAAAACTCGGCGAGGGAGAATGTAGAACTCTTTTTCAGAATCTTTTTTTTTTTCTGGGATTTCATTCAAAAGCAGGTCCTCAAATAGTATTTCACAACGATCAGCAACTGTGTTCAATATATCTCTCTTCACTGCCTGCATAGCATCTTTAACCTTGGGTTTGTTGCTGTGAATATAAGCTCTGCATTTCACAGAACCCTTAAGGTTTACAGAACCACTGCAGATCTGAACTGTGGCTGTAGATCTGTGGTCTGAATTCAGAAGCAATTGTGTTAGCACTCTCACATCCAAAGAATGACTAGTTGCTTGAGTATTTCCTCTGAAAGATTTTTTCTGTCCTTCTAATAGATCACAATCTTCATTTTTAACTTGTCCATTAATCAAATAAACACCATTTTCTATTTGCTTGGCCCAGTGTGGAAGTCCATTCTTTGTATTTTTTTCCAGAGTATAGCTGACAGAAGTAGAAGAAAGTGGAATGTGAATATCAATGTGAATGGTACAATCTAGAGAAAGCCATGAAGTAGACAGTCCACTTTGATACTTCCAATCGGCTGGTCTTGCTGAACTCTTTGGGTCACGGACATCATGACCCAAAATATTGACAAGATATTTTTTTTTTTGTAGATGAGCAAATGTGAAGTATTACTTGTTCTGAGATCTCCTCCTCTGTGAAATTCCACATTCTTTTTCTATTCATAGACTTTTCCATGGCAAATATTAGTCTGCGCAGGGCATTTTGAAAATCATTTGCCAGTTCCAAAGTTGTAATGATAAATACTCCAAGAACTAAAAGTCCCCCTGGTAGCATTCTGGATACCTGATTGGCATGTTCTGTGGCCCATTCTTCATCCAAATTATCCAACTTAGCTTTGGGATGTTTGAGGTTCTCATTTTGCTCTTCTTTGGGTGGTGTTCTGTCCTATCAAAAGACCAGAGACAAAAGCTTTTCCTTGGAGACTGATGTTTGAAAGATATTGGCCAACACTCTCTTCTACAATGTAGGTTCTTCCCATTTTTGAGAACTAATTCAACTCCTGTTCTCAGGATGCATACGCTGCCAGATAAATCTTCCGAACTGTCGGTGCACTGAGAAAAGGAGTGAGGTGCATGAGCCCCAGCCTCCAGGGGCCAGAATACCCTCTGGTTCCAATTCCACAGCCAATGAATTCACCCGATCATTTATATTTCTTCCATAGAGAAGTGTCTGTTTATTTCTTTTGCCCATTTATCGATTGGGTTATTTGGGTTTGTTATTGTTGTTGTATTTGGGGGGGGGGGTGTTAAACTTTTTGAGTTCTTTGTATATCCTGGAAATTAATGCTGTATCTGAGGTGCAGGTGGCAGAATTTTTCTCCTATTCTGTAGGCTCTCTCTTCACACTCGATTGTTTCCTTCACTGTGAAGAAGCATTTTAGGGGCTAGGGTTGTGGCTCAGAGGTAGAGCACTCGCCTACCATGCGTGAAGCACTGGGTTCGATCCTCAGCACCACATAAAAATAAAATAAAGATATTATGTTCACCTATAACTAAAAAATAACTATTTTTTAAAAAGAAGCATTTTAGTTTAATACCATCCTATTTATTGATTTTGGGGGAGAGAGGAAGAATTCATTGTATTAGACAAAGGGAATGAAGGGGAGGGAGGGGGGGTAAAAATAGGAAAGACAGTGGAATGAATCTGACATAACTTTTCTATGTACATATATGAATACACTACAGTGAATCTCAGCATCACATACATCCACAAGACTGGGATCCTAACTAAAATAAGATGCATTCCATGTTTGTATAAATACATCAAAATAGATTTCTGCTGTCATATGTAACTAAAAAGAACAAATAGCAGAAGATTGTTCTTTTTAGTTACATATGTTCTTTTTAGTTACATTTAAAAAATGTAACTAAATGACCTTTTGGGGAGAAGCAAGTTCCTGATATGGAAGTAAGAGTGTTATTGAATCATTAACCATATGCAATCAGTATGCTTTGCAACACATGCTAGGATTGGTGAGAAACACTTGTGTATTGGTTCACTCCAATGACCTCTCCAGATGGAAGAGAAGCCACTGAAGGCTGTCATTTCTCTGTTCTTGCCTCTTCCCACCAAGTCTTTCTCCACAGCTCCATCAGCTTCCATTAGCAACAGTCAAGAGAACAGAGTAGAGTAAGAGGTCAGGTTATCTATCGTCAATATAGGGACGGTCCTAATCCCCATTCTGGTTAACTGTCTTGGCCTGACTCCAGGTCTCAGGGCTGGCCAGAGTCCACCATGGTAAAGGGACCCCATGGGCATTAATGTCCAAGACTTACCTCCATAAAATGCCTGAACTTTTAACATATTTTCCATTAAAGGTACATACATCTTTTTGTGCATGTTTTAATTTACTAATGCAAACATTTAAAACACACTTTTTAAAAATGTTCTGGCATTTCTTCATTTATTATATTGGGGGCCTCAAAAAGTGGAAGGGGCTTAGGCCTCTTTGGACCTGGAACTGGTTGAGCTTCAGTAGCACTGGGGCAGAATCCCTCCCGAGAGGATACCCTCCCTCCCAGTTAGCAATGCTGACCAATGCCAGAAGCCAGCTTTATGAATTCCAGTGTACAGTCATTTCATTCCCAATTCAGTTTGAGAAATCTGGACTGAAATTCCCAAAACAAAGCTAGGAACTGACATGACAGTAATTTACTAAGAATGAGGATGACAAGGAGACACAGAGCATCTCATGCTGTGTGCTATGAAGCCCACCTTCTAGAAATGGAATGAGATGTCTAACACCAAGATGAGAGTTCAGACATTATCCTGAAAGTAACGGGAGCCACTGACAATGGATGAGAATGAGTGACTCATTTAGTTCTGTATTTTAGAAAGATCACTGGTGGCTAGTGGAGGGAGGGAGACTGGAACCTGAGACTATAGTCCATGGATTTCTGGGTAGAAATTCCAAGCCCTGTAGATCATGGCAGAGACCCAGTCCTCAGGGTTTCCAGTTGGAGCCTTGACAAGATGAATAAAACTTCCCAGACAAGACACTCTGGGTAGACATATTGCATTTTCCCAAAAAGTGAAAGCAGCCTGATCCCAGCCTCCTTCGTGTGGAATGCTCTTTCCCCCTTAGGCCCAACATAGGTGAGAGTAAGAGGAACTAGAAAACCTATCAGGGAGAACAGGAAGTCATTTTTCACTGAGCATCTTGGGGGTCTAATGTTCCATTTTCTGGGACAAGCTGTCCATTCGCTTCCTCCATCATTTCCTTGTATTGACGTTTGAAGAAGCCAACCTGTGGAGAAGATCAGGAAGTCCAGTAAGAGAAAGGAAAAGTGGTGAAATGGGGAAGAGGAAGGGATCACCATTTGTAGAACTCCTACTATGTTCAAAGCACAGCATAAGGAGCTTTGTACTCGTTATCATTTAGAATTAGATCCAGATTCTGTCAGCCATAAGTACAATCAGCTTCACAATGAAAAAAGTAAAGACTTACAGTGGACTAGGCACTTTCCTACAGTCAAAGAAATAATTAATGGTGGTATCAACATTCAAATCCAAGTATTCATGGCTTTATGTTATGTTCTGCTGCAAAGGGAAAGACTAGAAAGGTAAAGGAGCAGAAAAGAAAGGGAGAGATGAGATGATATCTGAGAATCAGGAAGATACAAATGGCGGCGGGGGGGGATTGGTGACTGATAATATGAGGGGAGGGAATTTCTCATATGAAGAGACTTAATGAGAATGTACATCCAACTCCAAAATGAGCTCTTTCTTACCCTCATGGCTAGAGTGGGTTTAAACTTGCCTTATACAGTGTGGCAGTGATGAGAGCCAGTAGCAGCAGACCTCCCACACAACTGCCCACAATGAGGGGGATAGGGTCATAGACCTCATTCTTCTCCAGCACTGTCTTCATCTGGAGTAGAGATGACCCCATCAGAAAGTATTGGGACTCATGCAATCTCAGAAACCCCCAACCCCAACCCAGTTTTCCTGGCTTTAGCTCCCTCCCCTCCTTCCCTAGGCCCTGCTCCAAGAGGTGAGATGCAGGAGCACTCAAACTCTTCAGAGCAACTGTCTTGCCCAGGGACCTTCCTCCCTCCTCCCTCTAAGCTTGCAAACCCCCCACCCAGCAACACAGATTTAGTATCAGTAGCCTCTTACCAGCCTGGCCACTGCCTACCACACAGTCACTACCTGGGCTCTCAAAAATGCCTCCTGTCCTGGAAGCTGGGCATACACAGATCTGTCAAATGTGATTTCAGCCACACTCATGACCGACACCTTCTTCTGCAATGTCTGCAAGACAGTGTTAGGGTGAGGGGATCTGGGGAGGGAAGCTTAGAGTTCAGCAAATGACCTGGCCTAAGACTTGGTGCAGACCCATCAGGTACCATTTGAATCTGAGGGAAGGGGCCTACACACCTGGCTGACCCAGCCAAAGCTGAGGTTGCCCTTCAGGATGAAGTCAACCTCCTCCTGGATGCCGAAGGAGGGGATGTCACAGCGGAACCTCAGGCAGCCAGCAATGGAACAGTCCTAGGTAAAGAGACATAGTATCAGGCCATAGGGAGGTGAGTTTGAAGGTAGAAGACAGACTTAAACTGCATGATTAGAGGGAAACATCCACATCTGAATCTGATGTAACAGGATTCCTAAATTAAATTTCTCTGATATGTGGCTAAAGTGGTGAATAGCCCAGAGCCCACCTCACCAGCACAGGATTCTTATGAATATGAGTCAGGAAGTCAGTCTCTGTGGGAACTAGTCTCTCTGAAGAGCACTGAATGGACGGGTTCTGGGAGAATACATGAAAAGAACAAGTGTCTCAGTTGGGACATTGGCAGCTCAAGAGGAAAAACAGGGAATCCAGGTAAGGGACGTTAATGGAGGAACCAAACACAGTCTTTGGGTACCTGAAGGGGAGAGACCTCCACCTCTGTCCACACAGGCGCTCCATTCAGATTCACAGGCACGCAGAAGTCGATGCTGACAGGCAGGTCCCTTTGTCCCAGGTTATTCACCTGCACAGAAGGCAGTGAGGGCACAGCCCATGCCAGATTCACATCCCTCCTGGCTCTCCAGTTCCAGGGCTCCTTCTCTAGACCAAGCTCCTTTGTCTCCACCACTTGCCTGGTATCTGTGCTTGGCCACACTGCCTCCCTTCTCCTCTGAAGCTGAGAAGTTGAGGTACTTGGTGGATTGGTCGTGGCTGGAGAAAGAAAAGGCATGAGTGAATTCGAAGATCCATGGTGGTCTTCTGAGGAGGCTGTGACTCTGGCATGATGAAAGAGGTGGACAGTGGGGCCTCAGCATGACTTGGAATGAGTTCTGAGTTGGGATAAAGGATGGTTTCGAGAGTAGGGCCAAGCTTTGACATGGGTGTAAAGTACTTGCAGGATTGCCCACAGAGGAGATTTCTCTGGGCACTGAGCAGGGTGGCAGTGAAAAGAACAGTTATGCCACTAGCTTCTGGGAGGGTGGGAGCCAGAGCCTGCCCCTCTCTGCACCTCAGTTCTTTCATTCCTTCATGAGCATGTAGGATGCTGGTGGGCATACAGGACACAGCAAAGATTGGGGGAGACTCAAGCTGACCCTGCCAACCATGTGCCTACTAAGCACTGTGCCCCTTTCTGAAGTCCCACAGGCCTTCCCTAGGGCCCTCCTCTCCTGTTTCCTTGGCTTTTCCTGAACTGGGGCTTGGGGAGAGGGGTCCCAACAACAGACTCGTCACGGGTCTCATTGTCACAATACTTCCTGAGGTCTACTTGAGCCCCAGCCAAGAGATGCAGTGGCCAGGAAGGACCCTCACATGATGGCTGGTCTCACCTCTGACCCTCACTGCTCCATCCCTTGGGTACCTCTCCTTTGCCTGCACAGTCCAAATTCCAGCCCACTATTCCTAATTTAAGTTTCATTCTTCTTTTGCAAGAAATGCTTCAGACTGGGCCTGGGGCCCCCTTTGAGGGTCCCCACCCACAGAGCCACATCTGCAGAGTGTGGCTGAGCTGTAGGGTCACACATAATGATAGTGTACCCCACCTATGGGTCCCCTGAAAGAAGGTGTGAGAACCCCAGTATACACCCCAGCAAACAAGTTCACAGCATGCATCTGGCTGGGATACCCCAAACATGCAGGTGCAAATGAGAAAGTGAAACTCTAAACAGGAAGTGATCAGTTAGCGAGGCATGTCCCATAAGAGCAGAGGCTTATATTTGGCTTTGATGATGCATATGAGCTCAATAGATTTTTGTTGAAGGTCAAATGAATTTATAGCAAGTAACCACAGCACTGTGCCTGCCACATAGCAAACACTAGGAAGGCATTTGTTGAAGGAAATTATCTGCTTAAAAACTGGCTACTTCTTCGTTTTAAACACCTCATCTAATCCCCTTGAGCAGCATTTTAAGGCCCTATCCTTTTATCCAACTTCTTCCTGACATCCAATCTCTGTAGCAGGCAGATCATCTATCCTTATTCTTACCAGGAGGGCAAAGGGGGAGGGGATTCTAAAGTCCTATAGTATAAATCTGCTCTGTGAAAAGAAGTGTCCTGCCCAAATGCCAAGAGCCCCTTTCAGAATCACTGTTGGTCAAGACCAAGGCTGTAGACCCTTCAAAATTTATCTGAGACCACCTCTTACAGGAGGCCCTAGTCTCCCCTTGGAAACTCACTACTGTGGTTTGGATATTGAATGTCTGCCAAAGGCCCATGTGGCACTTCTGGGAGGTGGTAGAGCCTTTAGGAGGTGGGTGTGGCCTAATGAAAGGTCTTTAGGTCATTTGGGGCCTGCTCCTAAAGGGAACTGTGATACACAGTATCTTTCTTTTCTGCCATGAGGTGAGCATTTCTGCCATGATGTGATACCTCACCACAGGCCCAAAGCAACAGGGCCACCTGATCATGAACTAGAACCTCCAAAACTGTAAGACAAAATTAATCTTTTATATTTAAGTTGATTAGCTCAGGTGTTTGTTATATTGAGGAAAGGCTGACTAACACACCTATACCATCTTAGGGTACAGAACCATAGAGCAGCCCTTGATGAGATTCTGGCTTGGATCAGGGTAACATTGCTACTCAATAAGGTTGTAAAAAACCTCAAGTCAGGGACTTGTCTCATATATCCTAGGGAACCCAAGAGAATCTTTTTTAAAATCTCTTTTTTGGTATTATTTTTTTTAATTTTTCCTACATTTTCATTGGTGCATTATAATTATACATAATAGTGGGGTTCATTATTACATGCACACAATAGGAACCCAAGAAACAATCTTGGGGATTTTTGGAAAGTGTTCTGAGATTTATAAGCTCTGTTAGATTATTAAATGCAGGATATAATATCTATCCCACAATAAACAACCATTGATTAATAAGCACTACTAGAAGATTTACCTAGCACTTGAAAGGATAATGATAAAACCTAAAATAACCCAGACATTCACCTGCTGCTGAGGTGAAAACCACTTCCTTCTCCCAATTAGGAAGATGGAGAAGAACCCTTTTGAGGTCTCAGTGGGGTACCTGCTGATCACGGGGTAGACAGCATACTTCACCGGGAGCTCCAGCTGGAAGGTGGTCTTGCTGGTCCTGGGGGAGTTATTCTCACTGAAAAAAAGATGAAAAGTCAGTTTTCAAAGGCCCCAGAGGACGAGGATGGGATGTGAGGCTGGTGGTGAGAAGGGTGCTGCCCCTGGGCCTGGCCCATCTCACCTGCTCACATTGGCTGTCAGAAGCAGCCTATCTCCCAGCACAGCTTTGGGGGAGACATCGAAGGTAGCCAAGAAGGTGATCTGAGAAAGAGAAAGGAATAGGGAGGTCACAAAGGAGTAAAGCCTGGTGGAGGCAGGGGAGGAGGGGGTGTGCAGAAGCCAGGCTGACCTTAGTGCCCCCGTGGAAGATGAGGTGGTGGATGCTGCAGCTGGTTCTCCAGGTACCCTGGCTCCCTGATGGGGTGCTGTCACATGTCCAGTGCACAGGGCGCAGCTTCAGCTGATTTCAGAAAAAGGTAGACAGGAAGAAAAAAAAAAACAGATGCTTATTTATTAGAATTTCAAAGAGACTCTAATGTAGGGACGAGGCAGGGTATTGTTTTCAAAGATTTCAGCACAAGAAAAAAATAGACAAAACAAATTGAGCAATCTACCTTCATGTTATCCCCTACACTCTATCTGCAAACTTCCTCCTAGGGTAGACATCTCTAATTATTAGAATTTTCCCTTTTTATTTATTGTCATTTCTAAAGGTACTTGTTTTATTCAGCTATCTTCACCTTTTCCTGAATAATTTATTTTTTAATAGAGCATTAAAATTATATGTAGTATTTGGGTTCATTGTGATAAAATCATGCATGCAAGGAATTTGATTTGAATTCCCTTTGCCCCTCCTATTCCTCCCAATATTCTCCCTCTTCTGCTCTACTAAACTTCCTTTGGTGAAATTCCCTTTGTACCTTCATATATGAATACAACATGATTTTGTTAAATTCATTCCATTTATTCTTTTTCTGAATAATTTAAAACACATTCCAGACTTCATATGGTTTTATCCAGCTTTACTTCAGTGTCTACCACCAAGTAGATACCTCACCACAAGCCCAAAGCAACGGGGCCACATAACCACAAACCCCAATAAACCACACCCAGAAAAATTAACAGTAACTACTTAATATACACTTCATGTTCCATTTTCTTGGACAATCTCCAGGTATTTTTCACTACTCATTTGCTAAAATCAATACCTAACAAGGTCTACATATTGCCTTTGGTTGATATGTCTAGAAACACTTTCAGTGACAGGGCAATATGGGAAGAGCCCTCCCTAAGTGAACAAAGTGATTTGCATTCCATCTTTCTCAGGTCAAATACTGCTTTCCTTTAAGTTCTCTAAAATGCCATTTCAGGAAATCATGTTTTCTGTTCTGTAAAATGACTCAGGTAAAAGAGGTTTTTTGTTGTCATTGGCATTAAAAATAAATTCAGGATAAAATAACTTGGAACCAGTTAAAAAAAAGTATGATCCTATTGGAAATGTTAGACTAAGGGAAATATAGCAAACATAACAAACAAATTTAACATGCAGACCTAGTGTAGATCCTTGTTCAAATAAACCAGGCACAAAAAGACATTTTTTGGGACCATCAGAGAACTTTGACTTTGGTCTAAATACCAAGGAATCATTCTTTTTTTTTTTTTTTTTTTGAGTGAGATAAGGGCTTTGGGGTCATGCAAGATGTCTCCATTGTTCAGAACTACAGAGTAAAATAAGAACTCAATGTCTGGGATTTGTTTTAAAATATTTTCAGCAAAAGAAAACAAAAGATGAAACAAATTGAGCAAAATATTGATAATTATTGAATCTACATGATAAGTTTTTAGGAAACTTGTTGAACTATTCGCTGCTTTTGCAAATGTTTAAATTTTCTCCTAATAATTTTTTTTTGCAAAAAAAATCTGTTTCTCTTTGACTCCCAATAGCCATAGTTCTGTCTTCTAGAAGAGAGAATGGCAAACAGTAGCCCACCACCTATTTTTATAAATAAAATTTTATTGGATCCTAGCTTTGCTCATTCATATACACATTCATATCAATGTCTGTTCTCATTCTACAGCAGTGGAATTGAGTGGCTGGGACAGAAAGTGTAAGGTCCTCAAAACTGAAATATTTCTTATCTAGCCCTTTAATAGCAAAACTTTGCTAAACCCCAATTCAAAGTAATCAAGAAATTCTTTCTACAGAACCATATTGTAAAATACTTGAGGGTTGAGATAAGTTTTCCTTTAAATGAGGATATGATGAGGCATACAAAGAAATTTAAAGCAGGCTACCCTTTCTCCATACTAGTAGCCTCCTAGGAACTTATTTCTGATAGTCAATGTCTTTTTTTTTTTAATTTGGTATGGGGATTGAACCCAGGGCTTTGTGCATGTGAGGCAAGCGCTCTACCAACTGAGCTATATCCTTAGCCCTAGTCAGTGTCTTAAAAATGCAATGTTCAGCTGGACCTGGTGGTACATGCCTATGATCCCAGCAGCTCAGGAGGCTAAGGCAGGAGGATCACAAGTTCAAAGCCAGCCTCAGCAACTTAGTGAGGCTCTAAGCAACTTAGCAAGAGCCTGTCTCAAAATAAAAAAATAAAAAGGGCTGGGGATGTGGCTCAGTGGTTAAGTCCCTCTGGGTTCAATCCTCAGTACCCCCACCAAAAAATGCCCAAAGTCAAACATAGCAGGCATGAACAGGGACAAACCCCAAACAGCACAACTATATCCATCTAACCAAGATCAGCCCAGATCTCTTGGACCAGTAGAGGCTGCTGAGCAGTGGCCAACCAGCCTGAGCATTGAACCTAGCACAGGTATATCCTGATTCCCAGCCTCTTCCATCCCCAGAAAGAATACCTGGCCCCCTGACACACGTCGATAGGACAGCCCTGTTGGGTAGAAGAAGGTGACTGTGGTTCCATAGGAATCTTCACCGTCATTTGACACTGTTACTTCTGCGTTCAGCTCCAGGTTACTTCCCACCACCAAGGTCTTCATGCTAGGTTATTGGGGTGGAAGGAGGAAATGACTCTGTGACTGAGGCTAGAAATGTTCTGAGGATAACATGTGGGGTAGGAAGGTGGAAAGTAGACAGGTGACAGGTTCTTAATCCCAGGTGGGAATGTTAGGGAGCCAGAGACAGGTGTCCCAGGTTGTGGGAGTGAGGCTGGGGCCCAGAGTCAGGCCCAAGCAGGTGGAAGCTCACCCTGAGAAGTCAAAGGTGATGCCAAGGTCATCCTGGCAGATGTGGTCATCCCCACAGTTCTTCTCAAAGGGGAGCTGAGAGAAAGACAACACAGGATTTTCCAGAGATCCAGAGGCCATCCTGTGTTATCCCTCTGGGAGACCCCAACACCAGGGCTCACCGAGGCAGTGAAGTATGTCTGAGAATCTGCAGCCAGAATAGGCCGGAGGTCTCTGAAGGAAGGGATGGGCTTGCCCTCCAAAGAGAAGTTGAGACGCAAGATGATGGGTGTCAATGAGTCCTCCACACAGGACTAGAGGACATTGAAGGGAGGGTGTTAAAAAAAATACTGTGCAAAGTTACTAAGTGCATCTGTAAAAGGAGTAATAATGAAAGCTATCTGCACTCAGTACATATTTGTTCTTATTATCCCCACCATGCAGAATCATTGCCCAATATTCACACATGGCTCCTTTGATTTGCTCAATGTCTTCTCAAACTACACTCTTCCAAGAGGCCTCCCTGACATCCTCCTGATTTTGTCTTTCTTCCTAGTAGTTTTCACAACCTGACACCTATTATCTGGAAACTTGTTTGGTTTGGAATTCCCCCCACCCCACCCAGAACTTCCTGTGAGCAATAGCTGCTTTGTTCCCTGCTGTGTCCCCCTAGGACAGGGCCTGTCTCAGAGAAGCAAAGCCATAAATAAGTGCCCACTGGATGCCTGAAAGAGCTTAGCTGAAGGAAGCTCCTGAGTTCTCTCAGCAGCCCTTTTCTCTTTCCTGAAATCCAATTGTGTAACCTCTTGCAGTTGCAGCCCACCTTGTTCATTCCTTCACTCATTTAGCTAACATGTTTGAAGCACCATCTGCATGCCAGATTCTATGCCCTTTTCTTTCCCTGAACAGCCTGCTGCCAGCCTCCAAATGGCCTCTACCCACATCTCTCCCTGCATCCATCTGAGGACCCCTCACCGGAAGGAGCAACTTCACAGGTTCACAGTACTTGTTCAGTCCAAGGTCTTTGACTCTAGTAAGGATCCTGGTATTTGTCTCTTTGAAGACAGCACGGGGACTCAAGTGACCGGGGTCAAGGGCTAAGTCAATGGTCACAGAGCTTTGGAGGTTATCTGTAGGGAAAGAAGGGCATGCAGAGGGCTGAGTGGACTAGAAACTCCCCAGGTAGGTAAAGGTCAGGCAGGAGACAGGAGTCCTAAGCAGGAGAACTCCAGAGGTCAGGGTGTTCTGGGTAAGAGGGGGAGAGGACTCACTTTGTTGGTCCTTGGGAGTTCCATAAATATCAAGACAGATAGTAGCATCACCCAGTTCCTGGACAGAGGAGTCCTGCTCGTGACACTCAAACACAGACCTGGCGATCTCTGCAGGTGTGAAGTGTATGGTCACCCACACCCTGAGAACAGGTCTGGTCCTGTGGGCAGAACATCAAGCTGAGAACAGGTCCTTGGCTCCTAGGAGCACAACCTGCAATGGGGGACGGGGGTGCAGGTATCCGATCTGGACCTAGGACCACATGGGGAATATCTGAGGAAGGAATCTGTTCTTACCTGAGCAGCAGCACTTGTCCCTGGGACCCTACAGCCAGGTCCACCAGTCCATCCATGGTGAGGTCCTGACCCCCACTCAGTGACTGCCCAAAATACTGGAGTGTGGGGGAGAACTGAGAGCCTGCAATTCTCTATTTAGAAGAGAAGGTGAGTCAGGAGGAGACAGTGTGGATTTGATTGGTCCTCCAAGGGTTCCTTTATTAGAGGCTTGGTTCTTGGTGCAGCAGACCCTTTAAGAGGTGGAGGCTAGTGGAAAGTAATTGGGTCTTTGGGGCATTGCCCTCTCAAAGCATTAAGTAGTTCTTATGTGGGCCCAGTTGGTTCCCTAGAGAATTGTTATAAAAGAACAAGACCATCCCCTCTCCTTGTTCTCTCTGACATCTTGTCTTGCCATGTAATCCCAACTTCTCACATGTGTTCCCACCATGACACCATCTGACATGATGTGATGAAGCCAAGGGCCTTTTTAAAAATACATTATTCAGCCTCATATATTTTGTTATAGCAACTGAAAATGGAGTGAAATGGGGTAATGGGACAAGTTGGAAATAAGCAACAAAAAAAATAAGAGGTATGAATGTGAAAGATAGAAAGGGTGAGATGTGAAAAGAGGTCACCAAGAAGGGCCTAAAAAGAAGAGGTTATAGTGGGAAAATTATGACTGAAGAAAAGAAACAATTCCTAAGAAGTAAAGAAGTGGAGATTAGAAGGCTATGCTGTTGACCTGAGTTTCATTTATTCATTCATTCATTCAGTTAGTCCCTGGTTCAAATTCTAACTTCTCCACAAATCTTTATGTACCTCAGTTTCCCCCATCTTCTACAGGAAATAATAATACTTCCAAGTGTAACTATAAGCGTAGATGAATTTATTCATATAGTTTTTAGAACAGCACGTAGAGTATGGTCAAATAAGTAGTCAGTGACTTTTTGATGAATCTCAAGGTTAAAAGTGACCACAGAATCCATCTAGTCTCACCTTTCATTTCACAAATAAAAGAGAGAGGTTGGGGGATTGTGCCAAATTCCCACGACCTTTTGGAGGCTGATTCCAGACCTCATACTGTCTGCCTCCAAGCCCAAGGCACCTTTTGCTATCTCTTCAAAGAACAGGAGAGGCCGAGTTGGGATGGGGGTGGCCACACCCAGACCCAGATTCTACCTGCCTGGGCATTACTCCTGTGGGTTCTTTTCCCTTTATTTCCATTACTGCTGTAATGCCCAATCCTAATCCCCTTAAATCTCTTGCACTGTGAGGACTAGCAGAATAATAGTTATTAAGAAAAATAATGAAATAAAAAGAGAAACTTACCAATTACTAAGGATGGCAAGGCTAGTGGGGTAGAAACAGCACAATCAAGTCAATGCTCAGGGCCTCAACTCTCAGAAAAGCTGACCTCAGTGCTGTGTGCTCAGGGTTAGTGTAGGAGCCAGCAGAGAACAAGGCAAGGCCAGTCCAATCAAGTGTATGATGAGACAAGTGATGGAGTGGAAGGAAGGGGAAATCCTGGTGGGTCAGTGAATTCAGAAAGGCTTCCTCTTGGAGTCAGGCCTTTCAGGTAGAACCCAGGTGGTATTTGTAACGAAGGATCTACCCAGATATACCTCCGAGCAAGCGGAAGTTAAACAAATTAGTGTGGACTGAATGCAGTTTCTGGTTATTCTCCACAAGGTCTTTCACCCTCTTCTTTAGACCCCTCTTCTTGAACCTATATTAACAGTAGTTACAACATTAACTGATTATAAGAGTAATCATGAGCCCTCCATCATGCTCACCCTCATAGCAGCAGCGATATGAGGTTGATTCTCTTATGATCACCATTTTACAAAGAGAAACTGAGCACAGAGAGGTGAGTAACCTGACCAATATACAGATATTAGTAGAACTACAGGGACCATCCTTGATACCTTTTTTTGTGCTACTTTCTGTCTCTCTGTATTTGTCTATTCTGTTCATTTTATGTAAATGTAATCATGTAATATATAGTCCTCTGTGACTGCCTTCTTTCACTAAATATAATGTTTTCAAGATTCATCATGTTGTAGCATGTGTCAGTACCTTGTTACTTTTATGGCTGAACAATATTCTATCTAGTGGGCATACCACATTTTATTTATCCATTCATCTGCAGATAGACATTTGGGTTGTTTCCATCTTTGGGCTATTATGAACAATGCTGCAAAGAACATTCTCATGTACAAGTTTTTGTGTGGACTTCTTCCAGTAGTGGATTTTTTGAGTCAGAGCAACTCTAACATTTCTGAGAAACTGTCAGACTATTTTGCAAAGCAGTTGCACCCATTTATATTACCACCAGCAGTGAATGAGGGCACCAATTTCTCCATATCCTCACCAATTGACCTTCTTGATTCTAGTCATTCTCGTGGGTATGAAGTTGTACATCACTGTGGTTTTGATTTGCTGATGCCTGATGACTAATGATGTGAATATGTGCTTATTGGCCACCGCCCTCTTTTTTTTTTCAAGTCTTCTTTGATGAAACATCTACTCAGATCCTTCACCTGTGTTTTAATTTGGGCTTTCTTGATTTTTTTTTTTTTTTTTTTTTGCCAAGGAAATCAGCTTTCTCTTCTCAGGGAATTCTTGCTCCACTGGGTGAAAGGTTCCTGCTTATATGGGCATTTGGTAGGATCACTGATGGCAGGAATGGAATAAAATCAGACAGCATCCAGTGAGATGGAGGAGTGAGTGGACTGGCTGACTGAGGCAGCTACATGAGCAACAAGGAGCCACTGAAAGGCTGAGAACTGGGCTAGAAGTCGGAAGACCCAAACCAACCTAATGGTCATTCCTGGTCCACCATGAACTTTGGACAAGTCAAGTCACATCTGTAAAATGGGTTTGCTAAACTAAGAAAGTCAAGGGTTGTATGTTTTATCTCATATGTGGAAGCTAGAAAGAAAAAGGAGGAAACAAGGTAGAGAGGGATCTCACGAAAATATAAGGGAGAGCAGTGGAGTAGAAGAAAGGAACCAGGGAGAAGGAGGAGGAAAAAGAAAGAGAAGGTCCTCGGGAATTAAAGGGACCAAATTATCCTGCTCTAGTGTGTGCATGCATGAACATGTAACACGAATCCTACTGCTATGCATAATCATAATGCATGAATAAAAAGGTTAAAAAAGAAGAAGAATATGGGTTTGCTAATGCCTAGTCTGGTAAAGCTTCTGTGGGTTTAAAAGGCCTGAGTTGCAAATTATGCAAGCATCCAGTCTCCATACAAAGCAGGGCGTACAGCAGTGAGTGTTCCCATGCCTCAATTCTTCGGGTTTTACTCACTTCCACAATATGCCCAGTACTATGGCAGGGAGGAAAATGTACTAAAGGGGGACATTTTTCCAGTTGATATTGTGAAAGGAGGAGAAGCAAAGAGGAAGCTGTCACAGTGACAGGAAAAATTGTGCTTCACCTGGCTGTGGGAGGGACTGATGTCTAGTCCTGAGGTTCCATGAAATAAGTAGACAGCACCCTGGTTCTCCTCCTCTCCAGGAGCCCCAATGGCCACATCTGTCAGATAGTCCCCATTAACATCTCCCAGCACTGTCAGAGCTGCTCCAAAGCGACCCCAGGGATGGCCCCGCTCTCCACGGAGAATGATCGCACACTGCCACCTGCTCCTCTACAGAACAAAAAAAACAGTGCCAGGTCCAATCCAGGCAATCCACACCTCACACCCGGGCCCCACCCAGCCCAGGTCCCATCACCACTCACCCCCCTGGGCATGGGGCACACGGACACCTGCCCTCCTCGGGTCTGCTCATAGTAATGGGGGGCCCCAATGAGGACCACATCAGTGCTGCCATCGCTGTCCACATCCACAGAGCAGAGGGAGGCCCCAAAATAGGAGCCGACCTGGGGGGAGAGTCTGAAGTCATCTTGCCTGCACCTGCCAGAGGCACCTCCTTTCTGGGCCAGGTCCTGCCTCTCCCCAGGTACCAGGACCTGCCCTATCAGCTCCCTGCTCCTAGCCACCCTACCTGCCCTCATGTTCCACCAACATGGGCCCTCCACACCAACCTGGGTTCCTGTGACTTCAGCCTTCGGCCTCCATTGCCTGAATGTCTGGGTGAAGATGACAACCTTCCCAGTGTGCTGGTGGCGAGGGGCCCCCAAGACCAGGCTGTGTACCCCTTTCCAAAGGGCCAGCTCACTGGAGTAACCTGAGGGGGCCCAGCATCAGCACTAAGGCTTCTCCTCCCCTTCCCACAGCTTGTCACCTACCTGTCCCCCACCACAGCCTTTTCTCACCTAGGTAAGAGTCCCTCATGTCCACATTCTCCTGAGACATGTTGATGAAGGTGGAGTTCATATGTGGGGGGTACAGGAAGGCACCTCCAGACCAGCTAAAGCTCCCCACAGCCCCCAGTACTGGTCCATCCTGGGAGAAAAAGATTCCAGGGCTGAGCAGAACAAAGCAAGAGGGCAGCCTAAGCCAAACAAAGTCTGCCATTGGCTCTACACAACCATCCACTCCTCCTCTGCCTTCCCTCCTCCCAATCTTCCTCATCCTTTTTTGTCAGCCTGAAGGGACCCCACTCACAGGTGTGAACACAGCGCTGAAGCCCTCCTGGGACATTTCCATTTCGAAAGAGCTACTGCTTATGGTCTCCGTACCTGGGGAAGGCATGATGTTTGGATTTCAGGGAGAAATTCAGCCTTTCCAAGTCCAGGAAGGATTCTCAGGAGAATCTAGGATTGGAAATCAAGACCTACAACAAGGGTTATTGCCCATGACATGGGGATCTAGATTCAAAAAGGAAAAGAGCCTGGGAATATAGCTCAATTGATAAAGTGCTTGCTTTGTATGCATAAGGCCCTGGGTTCAATCCCCAGTACAAAAAAAAAAAAAAGGAGGAAGGAAGGAAGGAAAAGCCCTTGTGGATGAGGATTTCTGAAGCAAGTAGCTCTATCTCTGACTTACCTTCAATGGCAAAGATCTTCTCCTGGAGCTGGTTTTGAATATCCTTCAAAGCATCAAAGTTCTCCACTTTAAATATGTATTCATGAGCAGGCCTCGATGCAATGTCATTTAATTCTTTCCAGGAATGCATCTTTTGAAAAGCCTCTCCAACCTGTCCAGAGAAAAGACCAACTCCATGAAAATAAGAAATACAATATTCCTATATGTCTGGGTGTTGATCTCTTCCAAGAACACTGCACGTCAGGCTTATAGCACAGGTGAGAAAAATAAGGCTCAGATAGCATCAAAAGATTTGAGGGCAAGGATCATGAGTCCCCAAGCTGAGTTTTAATCCAGAAGGCAGTAGAATCTCTACCCTTGAAAGGGAAGTTGCCTGCTGGGGAGTAGTAGTAGGTAGCATCTCTATGCCCTACCCCAATTGCATAACGGATGATGCCCGCCGCCTCAGCCATGGGAATGACATCCTTATAATCCAGGTAGTCCCCTTGCTTCTGCCCATCAGTGATGACAATCAGGATCTTGGTGGCATCCTTGCGGGCCCCACTTTGGGTGGTGAACAGTATGTTTCTGTCAGGAAAGAAGAGGGTCCAGAGGCCTGTGAACAGAACTACAGCAGCCTTTGAGGGCTTTGTAAAAAGGAGGCCATGCCCCTTGCAGTCCCACTCAAGAGTCCCCAACTTGGCAAGGGGGTCCCAGGCTAGATTTTCAGTCTCTGCCTGTCCCTTTCTTGAGAAGGCAGATGAGGCTCAAAGGAAGACCTGGATGCTTTGGGAAAGGAAGTAGGAGAAGTCTGGACTCACATGACCTTTTGGATGGCTGTGGCTGTGTGAGTGGACCCTTGTAGCTGGTATACAGAATCCAACAGTGTTAGAGGGTCCGAACTGGAGATGAATTTGTTGAAATTGAAGTGTACCAAGAATCTGCTGGAGAACTGCATCAGAGAGAACTGGGAGAACCATATAGAGCTGGGGTATGAGACTGCTTCACCAGGTCCCCAGACTTTCCCCAGCAAGCCTGCCCCAAGCAGTGCCCAGCAGACTTGCACCCCTCTCCCAAGAGCTCACCTGGGTGTTGGGTCTCTGGAACTGGCTCATCACAGCCTTCACGAATCTTATCATTGTGGCAAAATTTGTGCGAGAGATGCTGCCTGAGCCATCAATCAGGAACACGATATCCTGATTCTGCCTTGGGCATTCTAGGGAAGGAGGTGGCCCTGGTCCTCCAGTGGATTCTCCAAAGAACCCATGACCTTAGCTTTCTGGTCACAAGAACTCAGTTTCCCAACACCTTCCCCCTCACTCCAGTCTGACAATCAGAGTTCAGCCCCAACACCCTGGTCCTCTCCTTGTTAGAAAGTACGGGGGGGGGGGGGGGGGCTGGGATTGTGGCTCAGTGGTAGAGAGCTAGCCTCCCACGTGCGGGGCCCTGGGTTCAAAACTCAGCACCACATAAAATAAAATAAAATAAAGATATTGTGTCTACCTAAAAAACTAAAAAATAAATATAATAAATGGAGCACTTGAGTTTCCTAAGGTCTCAGAGAGGCTACAATTGTGATTGAGCTGCTTCAGCCTCGTCCATCAAAAAACAGAAAAGTGAAAGTTCCTTCCATCCAGATGGTAAGAAGCTGAGAGCCTCCCCTACCCCTGGACCTGACCCCACTTATTCCCCTCTACCCCAAATTCTTGCAAAGAAAGAAGCCTTGCTAGCCCTGGTCAGTGTTTGTTCTTGTTGGTCAGTGCTAAACTGTACTTTTGTTCACTATTTTTAATATCATTCCTGGCCACAGCTACACACTGGTCCTATTCTGTTCTCAGCTTAAATATACACCCTTACTTTTCTCCTGGGCAAATGTGGAATCTGTCCTCAGAAAAAGGAAACTTCCAGATCAGCAGGGGAGGCCCCCATTCCATTCCCACCTCCAAGCTTCCTCTTCCTTCCCTGGAGGGCTCCCATAGTAAGACTGGTATCCTGGGGGTTCTGATGGCCCCTGTGGGTGGAGTCTCCACCCAAGGAGGTGATAGAAGGGACACCCTTCAGTAGTCAGATATAGTTTTCTCCAAGGGCGTCAGAGTGAATGTGAAACCAGGGAGTGGCCTCAGTCTGACATGGGTAAGTCTGAAAAGCTCACTCACTGTTTAGCCTCCTTATCTTGGATTCCCCATCAACACCAGAGAAGACAAGCCCGATGCCTCAACCTGTATGAACACATGCCCTTGTGCGTGCGCGCGTGCGCGCACACACACACACACACACACACACACACACACAACTTAGATTGCACCCTTACCACCATTCCCAGACTGCTGGACAAATCAATTGGTTATATCTATCTCAGAGCACACTGGAAGAAAATTAATCCCCTTCTCTCTAAACATAATAGCAGTTTGCATTAATGGAGCTCTCCCCTTGTGCCAGGTACTGTGCTAAACTCTGGCCACAGATCATCTTATCTTACTTTCAGTGTGGGGTGTGTTATTATCCCCATTTGGCAGATGACAAAACCAAAGCTCAGAGGGTAAGGTCACATAGGAAACGTTGTACGTTGAACGGTGATGGGACAGGGTTTCAAAGCCAGCAGGGAAGCCATGTTTGGAGTCACTACACTGTCTAGTAAAATTTTTTCTAGATCCCCCTTCTTATCACTCTGGTAAAAGTCTCTCTGACCCCAATGCACCCCCAGTTGGATATATGTGAGCTCCCCAAAAGATCACCAAAAACTCACCCTGCAAGGCAGCTGGGAGCCTTTGGCCCTGCTCAGAGGGGGAGACCAACAGGAAGCAGAGCCCATTCAAATATATGTTCTCTCTGCATGCATGATGCACAGTGGGGCCACAGGCCTGGGGACACAGAAGGCTAGTAGGAGCAGCTGTCCCTGTCCTGCCCACCCTCCTATCCCAGCACTTCTACCATCCACAAGATCACCAATCTCAGGAGTCCCAGGTCCCCACTCCTTCCCTCAGGACCCTTTTGTGACCCAGGGAAACTCACCAGCAACTTGGAGGGCTTGGTGGTGGTTGCCAAGGACAGACCTAAGGACATATTCACAGCCTCCGGAGGGACTAAGGAGACAGACACATGCATATTCACCCTCAAGAACAGTAAGATATGGGTAGACATCCCCTCAACTTGGGAGACAAAAAGGTCTAACATGTGAAGGAGGCTTCCAGGTCTTGAAGGAGCTGAGGGAGTGCAGGGGTGCAATGGGCTGGAAGGTCTTGAGGGTACAGGAACCTCCTGTCTGAGGTCGAGGGGCTGCAGACAGAGCTGAAGCCGGCCAATGGAACACCTGTGCTCTCCGCTGGTCCTAGAGCATTGGAGCCTGGTGCTGTGTCCCAGGCAAGGGCAGTGACTCACCCTGCAGGTGGATGGGCTTACATGTGCCCCTGCTGTAGTCACACTTATAGAGTCCACCTGTTTGGTTGTCAGCTTTTATCTCCTTGGGGGCTCCAACCACCACCCTATGGAGAGACAAAGAACACTGCAGTGAAGAGTGCCTGGCTGGGGCCTGACGGCCACTCCAGAAAGTTTGCTCTCCTCCCTGAGCCTCAATTTCATCTATAAAATGGAGATTAAGAACAATTTAAATTCTGCAAGGGCAGCACTTTTGTCTGACTCATTCTCTGTTATGTACCCTGCTTCTGAAATATATAGTAGATGTTAAATATATATTTGTTGAATGGCTGACTCCTATAAGGTTGTGGTGAGGACTAAATTAGTGCCCATCTATACCATTCATGCTAAAATGCCTGACAGTTAGTAAGTGCTCAATAAATGTTAGCTGTGATTATTGAAAAAGCAAGACAGTGGGGCAGGAAAAGGAAGTATTGGGGACTGATTTAGAGCAAGTTATACTCCGTGCTTTTCTAATTGTGTTGAAATTAATCCTAATGCTAAGTATAATTAAAAAGAACCAATAGAAATTTTAAAACAAGGATAAATAAATGAATTATTTTTTTAAAAAAACAAGACAGTGTCTACTATCAGACCAAACATTCATCACTAGGAAAAGTTGCCACACCCAATAGAGAGAAAGTATGCAAATAATGCCCTGGAGTGCGAGAAGGGAAAGGACAGGGCTCTGTGTGGGGAGAGGAACTGATGAAAAAGCTAGAAGTCAGTCACTACTGGTCCTCACCAGGAGTTGGCATACTGGACTACGCTGTGTCCAAACCCAGCACTGTCCACACGGAAGGTTGTCACCTTCTCTGTGTCCAAGTTGAAGCCAAGAGATGAAGCTGATGAAGAGAGTGAGAAGAGAGCTTTGGAGAGAAGGGTCTTCCTCCTGCTCAGTCCCATCTTCCAGGGCCCCAACTTCCTGCTCTACTCTCTAAGCCCAATACCCCAGAGTCCCCTGGCCTCCTGGGCTCCTAGATTCATCTCATTTTTCTCTTTTGCACAGTATACAGATGGCTCTTCACCCATTGTTCCATTGTCAAGTTCCAATTCTCCAGTTCCACAGAGCAATACCCACGCTCTAAATATAATCCTTCCCTACCACTATCTCTGAGGCTTCTATGAAGGAGAATCTAGGGAAATGTGGGGTCCGAAGGGGCACTATGGACACAGCACAAAATTGATTTCTTCTACCTCTGAATTGTCAATGTGGTTCACCTCTCTTCCAGCAGCAAATTCTCCCAAAATTGGTTCCTTAATATCCTTTCCCTCCACAAACTCCAGATCCCAAGCCCTATAGGCATACCAACCTCCCCCTAGTGCCAAGTCTCTCTCCCTACTCAGACCCTGATCCCCACAGTTCAGGGGCCTGGAGCACTCTGACCCAGGTTCCTGAGACCCCCTTCCTCAGGGCCCATGCTCACCCAGGAATAGCAGGAGGGCCGTCCATGTCCTGCTCATGACTGGAAGGTCAGCTGTGGGACTCTGAGCTCCTGGGCTTGCTGAAGGCACCACTGGACAAAGGTACTGAGGAAGAAATGAGCAGAGAAGTGGTCAGAAGGCCAGAGGCATGGAGGGAAGTTGTCAGTATGACTCAGAGGTGGGGGAGGAAAATACCACTATCACAATCAGAAAAGGGAACCCAGGTAGCCCACGCATTGCTGATCAGGAGTTGTTCTGATCAGAGATGACCTGGCTCGCTTCTTTGGCTTGCCAGTTTTTACTTGGGTGAGCGCAAGCCCCCGACCAGCCTCACCTCTCGCACTTCCCTTTTGCACTAATGGTGTGCTCCCCTTGATCTTGAAATACCTATCATCTCAGAGAGGAGAGAAGAACAATGTAGCCCTTCAGGAACTAATGGAAACTCTGGTATAAACCCTTTACTTCTGATCAGGAAGCCTATAGGCCAAGGAGTAGATCACCTGGTCCCTAGGAGGAGCACAGAGTGGGCATTCATTCATTCCTTTGCTCATTTATTCATCATTTATTCAAAAAGCCTAATTTGAGGCCGATTATAAAAGTCTTTTGCTAGGTAGAAGAAAAAAAAAACCACAAACCACAAGGCCCCCATTCTGGGATCAGTGGAGAAAGCAAATGGGTAAATAGCAAAATGGTTGCTATGAGAAGGGAAGCACGGAGACCATAGGGTGTCTTACCTGGGCTGGGAGGGTGTGAGTTTCCAAGAAGGCTTCCTGGAGGAGGCAGCACTCCAGTTGAACCTTGAAGGCAGCCTAAGTCAGGAGACTGCAAGTGGGGAGGAGGTGCTTCAGAAGGGGCATGAGGCAGAAGGAGAATGAGGCATGAGATAGAAGGGCATGTTTGAGAAACTGATGATGGGAACGATGAACGTGGGAGGTCAGAAATGACAAGAGATGAGATCATGGCCTTGGGGAATTGACAAAGGGGAAGCAGGGCCTTTAAGATATGTTATTTTGGTCCTGCAGGCAGGGGGGAAAATTAAAAGGAATTAGTGAGGACTGGGATCTTCACTTCCTGCAAGTGGGTGTGTGGATCTGAGTCTTAGGAGGAAAGCCTGGTTTGGAGGTATCTTTTGGACCCCACTGCAGAATGCTGGGGTAGGTCCTGGTGAGAGTGTGAAGAAGGAGGAGAAAGATGGGTCTGGGGTGAATCCCAGGGAATTGCCAGTGTTGGCAGCAGAGCAGGAACCCATAAAGTGGGAAGAGGGATCCTCAAAGAGGGAGAGGAAAGCACGGGGGCAAGAAGAGCATCATCCAAGAGAGCTGGAGAAAAGGGGCTCAAGCACGGTCACAGGTTGCTAAACATCAAGTGATTCTGTTGGTTCTGGCAACAGACACCATCAGTGACCCTGGCGTGAACCATGCCAGGGTAGGGAGAGGCCAGGCTGACAAGGGATGACGATGAGAGGTGGGAACAGCAGTGTCACCTGGAGGTGAGTATCTGCAGAGACTTCAAACACAATATGGCGGGGGGGGGGGGGGGGGGGGGAGGCTGGAATGTGTGTAGCTAAAGAAAATTTGAAGGGGGTGGGAGGAGAAAGAGTTGAATTCCAAGAAGGAAGTGGTAATAGAAAAACCTGCTAAATAAAAGATGGGGGCTGGGGTTGTGGCTCAGCGGTAGAGTGATCAGACCCTAGGTTCGATCCTCAGCACTACATAAAAATAAATAAACAAGGGGTTGGGGATGTGGCTCAAGTGGTAATGCACTCGCCTGGCATGCGCAGGGTGCTGGGTTCAATCCTCAGCACCTCATAAAATAAAAATAAAGATGTTGTGTGCACCAAAAACTGAAAAATAAATATTAAAAAAAAATTTCTCTCTTCTCTCTCTTTAAAAAAAATAAAAATATAAATAAATAAATAAACAAAATAAAGATATTGTGCCCATGTATAACTAAAAATACTATTTTTTAAAAAAGGTGTGTGGGAGGGTAGTGGTCCAAGATCTGGATAAAGCTAGTCTTCCGGACAGGGTGAATGCCAAAGAGGCCTCGGCCCTCCAAGATAACACAAATCTCGACCTTTTTGTTGCTCCCTTTCCTCAAGATTGGGCTTTACCCTTAGTGGGTGAGGGAGGTGACAAGAATACTGGAAGAATAAGACCACACTTCTTCTCTCAAGCCACCCAACATGCTTCTGTAATACTTGAGGCTGACTTGAGGCGAATTCTAACCAGAGAAAAACCAAAGTAAGATAGCTCACTTTTGCCAAGGACAACTTCGGATCATTCAAGTGCAGAACACAAAGTGTTCTTAATATAACCCATCCATTTTACAGATGAGAGCAGTGAGGCTCCTGCCAGGACCTTAGGGTATTGCAACTTACAGCCTTATTTCAGTGCATCATGACTGTGACATTTCCTTTCCAAAGGGCAGGAACTGAGGGGATGGCATAAGCAGAAAGGGGCAGAGGTGCTCACGCCCATCTCCTCAGCCCAGTGAGACTATGAGTCAGCCAAAGCCAGCTCTCTCCGTCTGGCACCCCTGTGTGCGCAGAGCCCAGGCCAAACCTGTGGCAAGAGATCAAAGCCACACAGAGGGTACGGGGAGAGTTTGGCATTCCCTACTCAATAATTTTCTGCTACATCCTTGAGCTCAGAGGTGCTGAAGAAGGTTCCAGCAGGGTGAAAGGCAGGAAGGGCTTCATCTGATCTGGCATATATGTGGCATAGTGTAAAGGGTGGAGAAACCACATCAGAAGCAGAAGCTTCTTATTTGGTAAGTCTCCCGGGGAGATTCTTTGGGGTGGGGAGATAGAGTATTTTGATGTGCCAAGTTTTGGGGTAGGGACTGTAGGCTTTCTCCAAAGTAGGTTCTGTGTCCAAATTAATTCATGTCTCTGTTTTATCTGCTGCCTACTGGGTGGGAAAAAGAGAACAGAAACCTTATGGGAAGAAGCCCTAGGGTTGGATTTCTCAGTCCGTTTCCATCTTATGCTGACCACGCAGCCTGACTGGACCCACCCTACAATTGCTATCCTTCCTCTTGCCACATGCAATCTGTCTTTGAAGGAAAAAACGCTGTCTAGCCCAGGATTTTCTTTAAAAAGAATTTATTTTAATTCTATCTATAGAGTAGAAACATACACATACATAGGAACTCACAAAGAGGATCCTTTCCAAAAGCACCTGGTTCTTCCTGCACTCCTGGGCATAGAATTCTGGAGGGATGCTTTAGGAGTGCTAGAGGACTTTAGCCAATGGTTAGAAAGCTTGGACCATGAAAGGGAGAAGCAAGCATAGGGTAATAACATCTCAATGGCAGAACAAAGGAGCTGTCATAATACTTAACATTTATATCACTCTCCACTTTCTATATTACTCTATCTCCCCACCCCCAAGAATCTCCCCGGGGAGACTTACCAAATAAGAATTCTCACAGTAGTCCTATGAGAATTTTTTTAATTTTTTTTAAATTTTTTTTAAATTTTTTTTATTTTTTTAAATATTTATTTTTTAGTTCTCGGCGGACACAACATCTTTGTTTGTATGTGGTGCTGAGGATCGAACCCGGGCCACACGCATGGCAGGCAAGCGCACTACCGCTTGAGCCACATACCCAGCACCCTATGAGAATTTTTAAAAATGTTTTAAATTGGCACAATTTCACTTCTCCTATGAAAGAGTCTACCATCCCCATACCACAGATGCAGAACGGAAGCCCAGAGAAGTTGAGTCCTTTTCCTTGGGTCACCTGGCTAGTACAAGCCAAGGACTTGAGTCCTTTTCCTTGGGTCACCTGGCTAGTACAAGCCAAGGACAGAATTTAAGGTGCTGAAGTCTTAACCACAGACTGCTAATGATTTTACTTTCTGCTCTCTACACAACTTCACTCATTCATCCATCACACACACACACACACAAACACACACACACACACACACACACTGATCACAAGACCCAAGCTCTCGGCCATCTAGTATGGGAAACAAGGCAAACATAAAAGGGATTGCACCCTAGAAGATGACATCTTGGAAGTTTTATTAAGTAGCAGAATGACCCAAAAGAGGAAGTAGTTATCTCTTATTTGGTAAGTCTCCCGGGGAGATTCTTGGGGGGTGGAGAGATGGAATATTTTGATGTGCCAAGTGTTGGGGTAGGGACTATAGGCTTTCTCCATTGTTCTGTGTCGTAAACCTTCTATCTACCCCCAGCTCTCAGCACAGTGTTTGACACATAAGAGGCACACAGTTAAACCTTGGTGCATGAATGAATTTCATGAATGACAGAATGTTACTCAGGAAAAGGAATAGGACACACACACACACACAGGGGATTTAATAATTCCTGTCTCTTCACTTTTGCAGCTCAGTTATGTGTATTTGCTACTATTTGTTGTGGCGATTGATATAACCCAATCTTATTTTTTAAAATTTTTTAATTTTTAAAAATGTTTTAAATTGGCACAAAAGTTTGTTTATGGGCAACCATGTGATATTTTTCCATGTGTACATTGTGTCATGTTCAAGTTAGGGAAAATATATCTATCTCAAATATTTATCATTTTTGTAGAGTGAAAACATTCAAAATCCTTTCTTCTAGCTTTTAAAAAATATACCATCATCATTATCTATGGTCACCCTGTTGCAGGATAGAACACCAGAACCTATTCCGCCTGTCTAAGGAGAAGGTAGTACCTGTTGTTCAACCTTCCCCATTCCTCCCTATCCCCTTCCCTCTCCAGCCTCTGCGAACCACCGTATCTCAACTTCTATGAGATAATGTTCTTTGGATTCCATGAACCATGAGACCATGAGACCATGCAGTACACATCTTTCTGTGTCTGTCTTATTTCACCTAAAATAATAATCTCCAATTTTATCCAAACTGTCACAAATGACAGGACTTCATCCTTTTATGGCTGTCCATTATGCACACATAACACATTTTCTTCATCCATTCTTCAGTTGATGAACACTCAGGTGGCTTCATTTCTTGGCTACTGTGAATAGTGCTATAATTAACATGAGAGAGCAGATGTCTCTTCAACATACCAATTTCATTTCCTTTGGATATATTCCCAGTAATGGAATTGCTGGATCATATGGTAATTCTAATTTCTTTTTGCTTTAAGAGAGAGAGAGAATTTTAATATTTATGTTTTAGTTTTCGGCAGACACAACATCTTTGTATGTGGTGCTGAGGATGGAACCCCGGCCCCGCGCGCATGCCAGGCGAGCGCGCTACCGCTTGAGCCACATCCCCAGCCCTCATATGGTAATTCTATTTTTAATTTTTTAGGAACAATAATACTATTTTGAATTGTTGTCCTGATTTTTATCCACACCAACTGTGTTTCCTTTTCTCCATATTCTCACCAACAATTGTTATCTTTTGTCTTTGACAACAACCATTTTAACTGGAGTGAGGGTGATATTTCATTGTGGTTTTTATTAGCATTTCCCTGATAATAATGATGATGATCATTTTTATATACCTCTTGGCCATTTTTATATCTTCTTTTAAGAAATATCAATTTGGCTCTGTTGTCCAAATAGATTTACTTATTAATCAGATTGAGTTCTTTGTCCATTCTGGCAATTAACTCTTTGTCAGGATGGACATTTCATAGATTGTATCTTCACTCTGTTCACTATTTCCTTTGTTGTACAGAATTTTTTAGTTTGAAGTAATCCCTTTAGTTTATTTTTTATTTTATTTTATATGCTTCTGAGGTCTTATCAAAAAAAAAATCCTTGCCTATCTCAATGTCCTGAAGGTTTTCACATATGTTTTCTTCTAGTAGTTGTATAGTTTCAGGGCTTATATTAATGTTTTATATATAGAGAGAGAGAGTTGATATGTGTGTGTGGTAAGAGAGGGAGATCTAGTTTAATTCTTCTGCATATGCATATCCACTTTTTCCAACTGCACTTATTGAAGATACTGTCCTCCATTGCATGTTCTTAGCGCCTCTATTGAAGATCAGTTGGCTACAGATGTGTGGGTTCATTTCTAATCTCTCTAGATCATATAATGCCTCCTGCTTTGTTCTTGTTCAAGATTGCTTTGGTTTTCATGAGTTTTGTGGTTTCTTATTAACCATATCACATCTCTAATTTCTTTGAGTAGTATGGACATTTTAAGAATATTAATTCTTCCAAACTTTTTATGTCATTTTCAATTCATCAATGCCTTATATACTTTTCCTTGTAGAAATCTTTTTGTCTTTGGTTAAATTTATTCCTAAGTTTTTGTTTTGTTTTGTAGCTATGGTAAATGGGATTGCCTTCTTGATTTCTTTTCCAGATAATCTTGTATGTCTTTTAATTGGAGAATTTAGTGGATTTACATTTAGGTAATTATCAAGTGGTAAGGTCTCAGTACTGCCATTCTGTTGCTTGTTTTCTACCTTTATTGTAGTTCCTTTCTTTTTCTTCTTCTCTTACAGTATTCCTTTGTGATTAAGTGATTTTTCCTAGTAACATGTTTTGATTCCTTGTTTACTTTTTTGCTTATTATTTGAAGATTTTTGCTTCATGATTCCCATGAGGCTTACAAAATAAGTCTTTTGATTATAACAAGCTTTTTTGAAATAATAGCACCTTAACATTGCTAATAAAGATAGAAAAATAAAAAACATTTAGCCTTTGGTTTTATAGGATTGGCTTATTTCGCTTAGCATGATATTCTCCATCTCTATCCATTTACCTGAAAATTCCATGATTTCATTCTTCTTTAAGGCTGAATAATATTCTACTGTGTGTATGTACCACAGTTTCTTTATCCATTCATCCATTGAAGGGCATCCAGGTTGATTTCATAGTTTAGCTACTGTGAATTGAGCTGCTATAAACATGGATGTGGCTGTGTCACTATCATATGCTGATTTTAAGTCCTTTTGGTGTAAACCAAGGAGTGGGATAGCTGGGTGAAATGATGGATCCATTCCAAGCTTTCTGAGGTATCTCAATACTGCATTCTATAGTGGTTGCACCAATTTGTAGTCCCACCAACAATGTAGGAGTGTTCCTTTTCCCCCATATCCTTGCCAACTATTATTATTGCTTGTATTCTTGATAATTGCCATTCTAACTGGAGTGAGATGAAATCTTAGAGTACTTTTGATTTGCATTTCTCTAATTGCTAGAGATGATGAACATTTTTGTCATTTTTTAAATTTTATTTTATTTATTTATATGTGGTACTGAGAATTGAACCCAGTGCCTCATACATGATAGGCAAGCACTCTGCCACTGAGCCACAATCCCAGCCCCCTTTTTTTCATATGTTTGTTGATCAATTATATTTCTTCTTCTGTGAAGTCTCTGTTCAGTTCCTTAGCTCATTTATTGATCCGGGTTATTTGGGTTTTTTTGGTGTTAAGTTTTTGAGCTCTTTATATATCCTGGAGATTAGTGCTTTATCTGAGGTATATATATGGTAAAGATTTTTTCCCATTCTGTAGGCTCTCTCATCACATTACTGATTGATTCCTTTGCTGAGAAGAAGCTTTAAATTTAAACTAAAATCCATCCCATTTGTTGATTTTTTATTTTACTTCTTGTGCTTTAGCAGTCTTGCTAAGGAAGTCAGGTTCTAAGCCAACATGATAAATATTTGGGCCTACTTTTTCTTCTGTTAGGTGCAGGGTCTCTATTCTACTGTCTAAGTATTTGATCCACTTTGAGTTGATTTGGTGCAGGGTGAGAAATAGAGGTTTAATTTCAATTTGCTATATATGGATTTCCAGTCTTCTCGACACTATTTGTTGAATAGACCATCTTTTCTACAATATATGTTTTTGGCACCTTTTTCTAGTATAAGATAATTGTATTTATGTGGGTTTGTCTCTGTTTCTTCTATTTTGTACCATTGGTCTACGTGTCTATTTTAGTATCCATACCATTACCATTTTTGTTACTATTGCTCTGTGATATAATTTAAGGTTTGGTATTCTGATGCCTCCTGCTTTACTCTTCTTACGAGGATTGCTTTGGCTATTCTGGGTTTCTTATTTTTACAAATGAATTTCATGATTGCTTTTTCTAGTTCTGTGAAGAATGTCATTGGGATTTTAATAGGAATTGCATTAAATCTGTATAACATTTTGGTAGTATGACCTTTTGTCTATATTAATTCTGCCTATCCAAGAGCATGGGAGATCTTTCCATCTTCTTCAATTTCTTTCTTTAGTTTTCTGTAGTTTTCATTTAGAGGTCTTTCACCTATTTTGCTAGATTGATTCCCAAGTATTTTTTTTGAGGATATTGTGAATGGGGTAGTTTTCCTAATTTCTCTTTCAGTGGATTTATTGCTTATGTACAGAAATGCATTTGATTTATGGGTGTTGATTTTATATCCTGCTACTTTGATGAATTAATTTATTCTAGAATTTTTCTGGAGGAATTTTTTGGATCTTCTAAATATAGAATCATGTCATTGCAAATAGTGATAGTCTGAATTCTTCTTTTCCTATGTGTATTCCTTTAATTTCCTTTGTCTGTCTGATTGCTCTGGCTAGTTTCAAGGACTATGTTGAATAGAAGTGGTTAAAGAGGACATTGCCATCTTGGTCCAGTTTTAGAGGGAATGCTTTCAATTTTTCTCTATTTAGAATGATGCTGGCCTTGGGTTTAGCATAGATAGCTTTTACAATGTTGAGGTATATTCCTACTATCCCTAGTTTTTCTAGTGTTTTGAACAAGAAGAGGTGCTGTATTTTGTCAAATACATTTTTCTGCGTTGATAGAGATAATCATATGAATCTTGTCTTTAACTCTATGGATGTGATGACTTATGTTTATTGATTTCCATATGGTGAACCAACCTTGCATCCCTGGAACGAGCCCCATTTGATTGTGGTGCACTATATTTTTAATATGCTTTAGTATGCAATTTGCCAGAATTTTATTGCAAATTTTTGCATCTATGTTTATCAGAGATATTGGTCTGAAATTTTCTTTCTTTGATGTGTCTTTGTCTGGTTTTGGAATCTAGGTGATACTAGCCTCATAGAATGAGTTTGGTAGGGTTTGCTCCTTTTCTATTTCATAGAATAATTTGAGGAGTAATTGGTATTAGTTCTTCTCTGAATATCTTGTAGAACTCCAATGAGAATTCATTGGCTGGGCTTTTCTTGGTTGATTTGCTTTTGATGGCACCTTCTGTTTCCTTGCTTGAAATTGATCTGTTTAAATTGTGTATATCCTCCTGATTCTATTTGGGTAGATCATATGTCTCTAGAAATTTGTCAGTGTCTTTGAGATTTTCTATTTTATTGAAGCATAAATTTTCCAAGTAGTTTCTAATTATCTTCTATATTTCAATAGTGTCTGTGATGATATTTCCTTTTTCATCACAAATTTTTAGTAATTTGAGTTTTCTCTCTCCTTCTCTTTGTTAGCATGGCTAAGGGTTTATCAATTTTATTTATTTTTTCAAAGAACCAACTTTTCGTTTTTGTCAATTTTTTCAATTGTTTCTTTTGTTTCAATTTCATTGATTTCAGTCCTGATTTTAATTATTTCCTGTCTTCTACTACTTTTGGTGTTGGTTTGTTCTTCTTTTTCTAGGGCTTTGAGATGTAATGTTAGGTTATTTATTTGTTGACCTTTTTATTCTCTCAATGAATGAGCTTAATGCAATGAACTTTCCTCTTTGCACTGCCTTCATAATGTTCCAGAGATTTTGATATGTTGTGTTGATGTTCTTATTTACCTTTAAGAATTTTTTATCTCCTTCCTGATATCTTCTGCCATTCATTGTTCATTCAATAGCATATTATTTAGTGTCCAGTGTTGGAGTAACTTCTATTTTTTATTTTATCATTGATTTCTAATTTCGTTCCATGATGCTCTGATAGAATGCAGGGTAGTATCTTCTATCTTTTTATATTTTCTGAGAGTTACTTTGTGGTATAACATATGGTCTATGATAGAGAAGGATCCATGTGCTGCTGAGAAGAAGGTATATTTGCTCGATGATGGATGAAATACTTTATATATGTCCATTAAGTCTAAATCATCGATTGTATTATTTAGCTCTATAGTTTCTTTGTTTAGTTTTTGTTTGGAAGATCTATTCAGTGGTGAGAGAGGTATGTTAAAGTCACCCAGTCTTACAGAAAATAAATAAATAAATAAAATTATATATATTTATTATATATACATACATATGTATATATTTATTGTTTTTTTAAAAAGTAAAAATATAAGGATACACAACAAAACTGTAATATACTATTCAGGCACCTCATTCCTCAATAAATTGATGTATGAAAAGTATTTGGATTCACAGATGGTAGAGATGTGAGAGAGAGGGCAATGGATAAAGAAAAAAAAGGGAAAGTCTCAATGAAAAGTTGAATGATAGCTTTAGTTGGCTTTCAAAAATTTTCTCAGCTGGGGCTATAGTTCAGTGATAGAGCACTTGCCTCACATGTGTGAGGCACTGGGTTTGATTCTCAGTGATTGATATAGATATATTTTTTTTCTTCAGCTTACCTTCTCCACCAGTAGGTAGGGTTGTCTAAAGATTGATGGTAGCTCCAGGTGGATAAGCCAATAGCAAAAACTCTCATACCTTCTTCCAGTCTTCCTACTCATTGTAGCCAGCCTCTTCAATCCCCATGCATTTCAGGACTCACTGAGCTGGAGAGAGCCATATTTTCTCCAGTTTCTTCAACCTGAGCTCCCCCTAAGGAATTGTCCTAGTCTCTGGGGGTTCCACAGGCTTTCTAGACCCAGCGTGGCACACACAAGCCCAACAGCAATCTGACAGACAAGTGATCTGTGCTCAAATGGTGGACGATATGCTGGTAGATTACAGGGATCACCTTCAATGGATTAAAGGGTAAACAGCAGAGAGTCAGTGGGCAGCAACTGCTGCCTTGCAAAGAAACAGTATTCCCTCTGCTTGAATCCCAAGTCACAGAGTATTGAGGAATGTAGCCTCCCTCCAGTCTGCCATCTTGGATCTCCCTGCACTAGAGTGAGATGAAATTGTAGTTTTGATTGGCATTTCTCTAGTTGCTAGAGATGTTGAACATTTTTTCATATATTTGTTGCTCAGTGGTATATCTTCTTCTGTGGAGTGTCTCTTCAGTTCCTTATCCCATTTATTGATTGGGTTATTTGGTTTTTTGCTGCTAAGTTTGAGTTCTTTATATAATTTGGAGATTAGTTCATCTGATGTGCATGTGGTCTCCCATTCTGTAGACGCTCTCTTCACATTATTGTTTCTTTTGCTGAGAAGAAGCTTTTTAGTTTGAATCCATCCAATTTATTGATTCTTGATTTTATTTCTTGTGCTGTTGGAGTCATATTAAGGAAGTCAGGTTCTAAGCCAACATGATGAAAATTTGGGCCTACTTTTTCTTCTATTAGGGTTTCTGGTCTAATTCCTAGGACCTTGATCCACTTTGAGTTGAGTTTTATTCATGATGAGAGATAGAGGTTTAATTTCATTTTGCTACATATGGATCTCCTGTTCTCTCAGTTCCATTTGTTGAATAGGTTATCTTTTCTCCAATGTATGTTTTTGGTGACTTTGTCTAGTATGCAATAACTGTATTTATCTGGGTTTGTCTTTGTGTCTTATATTTTGTACCATTGGTCTTCATGTCTATTTTGATACCAATACCATGCTGGTTTTGTTGCTATAGCTCTGTAGTACAGCCCTGGTATTGTGATGCCTCCTGCTTCACTCTTCTTGCTGAAGATTGCTTTGGCTATTCTAGGTCTCTTATTTTTTCAAATTAATTTCATGATTGCATTTTCTATTTCTATGAAAAATGTCATTGGGATTTTAATAGGAATTGCATTAAATCTGTATAAGGCTTTTGGTAGTATGGCCATTTTGACAATAGAATATCATGCTAAGCAAAATAAGCCAATCCCCAAATGTTTTCTCTGATATATGGATACTGATCCATAATTGGTGAGATCCAGGGAAGAATGCAGGAACTTTGGAGTGGGCAGAGGGGAGTGAGGGGAGGGGAGGAGGTATGAAGGTGGGAAAGATGGTGAAATGTGCATGTATATACCCTATGTACATGTATGATTGCACAAATGGTGTGACTCTGCATCATATACAGCCAGAGAAATGAGAAGTTGTGTTCCATTTGTGTACAATGAGTTGAAATGCATTCTGCTTCATGTATAACTAATTAGAACAAATCGAAAAACAAAATTAGATGGTCAAAGTAAGTTTAATAGTATCAATAAATAACAATAATTGCAAGAGGTTTATATTTGCTTTTAAAATACAGAGCTTAACTGACTAAAAAAAATCCATTCTGCTTTTAAGAGAGACACCTATTTTTAAAACTCAGAGGTTTGCTAATGTATTACAAAAGAAACTCTATGCAAAATGTAAAGCTAGCTCTTTAAAATATGTCTGTTTGGCATTCTAGTATGGAAATGTGCCACAAGACATTTAATCATCCCTCTATTTATGGTTGTTTTTCATTTTTTACTCTTACAAAGAATACTTATAATGATAAAGAAATTAAAGCAAGTTTCAACAAGATATATAATGTCTAACATAATTTATATTATTTAAAATATGAAGAAATTGTATATATTTTATGGATGCAAATGTAATAATCCCATGCATATATGCACAGGAATAATAAATACCAAATTCTGAATGATGGGGGTTTTTTGGAGGGGGGTTTGCAGAGAGTAAAGTATCATAGAGGAGGTATACTAGGTAACTCAATTCTACCTGCATTATCTAATCTTTTTAAAAACATTTTTAGCAAATATGGAAAGCATTAGTATCTGATTAAACTGTATTGAGAATACAGGTATTTCTTTTGTGAACATTTCTACATTTTCTGTACACTTAAAATATTTTATATTAAAGAATTTTATGTGAAAAAAGAAAAGAATACTAATTTATAAAACTTTACACTTGTATTACATTTCTCCCCACATTTTGATATTTTTTTCTTTTGCAGTACTGGGAATTGAACCCAGGGGTGCTCTGCCACTGACCTACATCATCAGCCCTTTTTATTTCTATTTTGAGACAAAGCCTCACTAACTTTCCTAGTCTGGCTTCAAACTTGTGATTTCTCTGCCTCTACCTTCCAAGTAGCTGGGAATACTGGTTGTGTACCACCACGCCCAGTAATATCTTGAATTTTTGATATCCCAAACATTTCCATTTTTCTACACTGCCTCTTTTTAAATATTTTTTAGTTGTTGTTGGACTTTTATTTTATTCAGTTATTTATATGTGGTGCTGGGAATCAAACCCAGTGCCTCACAAATGTGAGGCAAGCACTGTACCACTGAGCCACAACCCCAGCCCTATGGAAATTGCTTTACTCATTTATTTTTCACAGTTGTTGGACCAAAGGACTGTGCAAACAAAGACCAACCAAATGAGAACAGGCAAAGGCAATTCTGACACCATCACTTCCTTCTTAAAAAGAAGGAAGAGGAGTAGGAAAGATTAATAGTAGGAAAAAAAGAAAGGTTTATATGTGCTCTGATCAGAAGCTGTAAGCAGGCAGCTAAAAGCAGACATCCTATGAGATTAGATAAGTGTACATATTTGATTTTCTCTGATTGGTCATGAATTGGAAGCAAGGACAAAAATTAAGTAAGTTTTCAATTATTAATCAAGACTTGGACATGAGGCCAATTGTTAAAACCATTAGATTTCATGGTCTGGTAGTTAGAGATAGTGATCGGACTTCCTGTGAGGCTGACTTCCTGGGCTGGTTTTTGTAGCTAATGTGTTGATTGCTGCAGATGGGGGTCAGAGGCCTAATTTTACATATAGTCTGGCCATTCATTTTCCTTAGTATATTCAGTCTCTTAGGATATAGAGAACATGAAGCAGCTCAGTTGGATACTATATCATTGTGAAGAAATTTGTTGGGATGAGGGAAATAGATTTTTGAGAGCATTTTCTGTTAGTAGAAAGCACAAAAGAACAGGGATCTGGGGAAACACAAGTCTTTTCATTCACAGATTCATTTACTCAACACATATACTCAGCAATTATTTATTACATGTTCCAGATATTGTTCTAGAGTCTGGGGATGCAATAGGGGTCCTGTCCTTGAGGAATGTATACTTTTCAGAGGAATAAACTCAGGTTATTATGGCAGCATGTGAGAAGTAGGGCTTCTCTCAACTAGAAAGTCAAGAGGATCTGGAGGAAGTAACATTTAAACTAAGACAAGTGTCAGGTGATAGAGAAAGGAACTGAGTTCTGGGAAAAAAAAAAAAAAAGTAGAACATAGGCAATAGTTGAAAAGGGGTATGGGTAGGGGAACAAAACACATTCTGATCTGTCCCAGACAGGCCTAGCATCTGAGTGCAATGACTAATCACAGTACCTTTCACTTTCAGAAGGATTCTGGATGGTCACCCAAGTATGGTAAATTTGAGAACTGGGAGCTTGAGAGGGAGGAGCAGGATCAGAAGGGGACTGCAGAGGTACTCAGGGCCTCAAATAACTGATCCTGGCCTCAGAGACCAGAGTGCGATGCAGAGAGGGAGGACTGGATATCCACACCACGACTAACATCACATTTCTAGTACCTTCTCCCACTTCTACAGTGCACACAAGTCAGTTAATTTCTCTATCAGGTCATTCTGTCACCAGGTAGGAAAGGATAAAGGGGTAGGACCTTTCCCATGGTGCTCTCAGAGATTGAGGATAAACCTTTGGAGTCAAAACCAAGAAGTCCTACCCAGCAGGGCATGGTGGGAGGCTAAGGCAGGAGAATCACAAGTTCAAAGCCAGTACCAGCAACTTAGTAAGCCCTAAACAACTTAGCAAAACCCTGTCTCTAAATATTTTTTAAAAGTCTGGGGACATGGCTTAGTGGTTAAGCACTCCTGGGTTCAATCCCCAGTACAAAAAAAATTCTACCCAAGAAGAAAATGAGACTATAGCCCATGACCATCCCAGAATGGACATGGGTATTGTCCATATCATGATAAGTGATAGAGGAAGGGGACTGAAATGCTAGGAGATAGGGCATCAGTAAAGAGCCTTCAAATTTTGTCACAAGTTCAGTTTCTTGGAACAAAGAGGAAAATGATCTTTGGGAAAGTAGTGATATTAGTTACCATAAAGGAGCAGCTGCAATATCAGAGGCTCAAAATAACAATGTCTTCAAAAGACAAATTAAAACAAATTTAAATATCTTAACTGGTTTTCATTTACAATTTTAGAACCAGGCAACCCTCAGAACCAGAACTGTTTCAAGAATTCTGGCCTGCAACATGGCCAGGCAATGTGCATGGATAGCAAACTGAAGTGCGCTTAAGTAGCCTTGAAGAAATCATCTGGATGCCTGTCATTGACTGCAGCTCAGCCTGTATTCAGCCAGATTCAGCTGTGTGTTACAAAAGTGGACTCCTGAGTTAGACTTTTCATTCAGTCATGTACTAAGTCAGGCTACGATTCATTATATAATGAGTCAAATGTGGAAACATCTTCAGACCAAATTTGGTGTGTCTACCTTCAACAGTGTCAATGTTCCTTCTCTCTTATATATATCAGTATAAAAATATGGAGTACAAGGCTAACATGGTAGTTCTTCAGAGTCAATATTCAGGTTCCTTCTGTCTCTGGCATTCTCTGGTGTTGCCCTCATCTGCAAGGTCCAAAAGTGGCACACCATGATGTTTACTCTTCATCCCTTGGAAAGATGGTAATGCCACAGAGAGCTGGGATTAAATGCCAGCTTCATTCCATTCTTATCAGTGTGACCTCAGGCCATTGGTATGCTCTAAGCCAGGGGAATGGTTACTGCAGTCACAGAAGTGTAGGAGATGGCAGGTGGGCTTCTGACAGAGAAGGGAGGCCCCCTGAAAATAGCTATCAAAACTTTACCTGCACTTGATAGCCAGTGCTGCTGGTACCCCCACTCATATCCCCATGGGATTGCAAGGAGATGTATTCTTCTCTCAGATTCAACTGGCAGCACTTACATCTCTTTCTCTGGCCATCAGAGTCTACTCTTCCCACATTCAGGGCAAACCAGAAGTGCTACAGGATTGACACCCTGTCCCCACCAAGAGTGACCCTCAGCCAATAACTATTGGTGTTCTCTACCCACTGCTCCCCTTGGCTGGGATAATACTAATGCACAAGTTCTTCATTGTCTCACAGTGGAATTGTCTTTCCAGTGGAATTAAGCTCCAGGGGTTCATATCTTTGTTGGCAATAACACCAGCTAATGCCTTCCCTTTCCCAGCTTACTTCCCCACCGAAGGCTATTTCATGGAAACACTTCTTAAATAAACTCTGTCACTCAAATTTTTGTCTTGGATTTGTTTGGGGGGAACTCAAACTTCTAGGAATATATTCTATAAATTATCCTTACACATATGTGAAAATGGCACATCCAATTTATTAATTCAGCATTGCTTATAATAGTGAGAAGTTAGAAATAAAATATCCAAAGGAGACTGGTTCACTACATTATTACACAATCACACAATAGAATACTCTGCAGCTGTATAAAAGAATGAAAAAGTAATTTATCTTGGCATGAAACAATCTGAGCTATTAATGGAAAAGTAAGATACAGAACAGTACAAAGTATGCTACCATTTGTGTAAAAGAAAAAAAAGGCTTGTATGTATGTGTATTTGTGTGTGCGTTTGCACATGCCTAGAATTTTGAAGATATATAACCCTGACTGCCCCCCAAGGAGGGAAGAGAGACTTTTCACCATTCACTCTTGAATGTCTTTCAATTTTTGTATGATGGACAGGCTTATCAATTCAAAAAGAAAAGTAACTTTGAAATAATAAACGAATAAATAAAGGGAGGGTTATCATTCCTCGTTGAACATCTTTATTGGGCCCACTGACTCTAGTATGAAATGGATTTGGACAGAATCCTGCCAGCTCACAAGCTCCTGGTTCCTTCCACGGCTTCTCTGTGTACTTTAAGTTCTGGCTTCACAGGCTCCAGGGGTCTGCTCATTTGCCCACGCAGGAAAGTCTCACTTCCTTTGTCAAAGAGTGGAGCTCCTGCTTCATTTCCCTTTATTTTCGCCCACAAGGGCTGCTGCCATCACCTTTCTCAGAAGAAGGCGCAACAGCTTCTTTACCCACACACAAGGAAGCCCAGCCAATTACATTATTATTTTATTATTATTATTATTAAATAATAATAATAATAAGGATATTGTCTGGGCTTATAAATATTATTTAGTTGTAGTTGGACACATACCTTTATTTCATTTATTTTTACGTGGTGCTGAGGATTGAATCCAGGGCCTCACATGTGCTAGGAAAGTGTTCTACCATTGAGCCATAACCCCAGGTCCCCCGGCCAATTACCTTCTGACCAAGAGGTGCTGAAAACACCTGAATCATATACACAATTTATGCATACACACAAATGGAAGCCCAAGCAAGTCTTCATGAGACATAAATATACCAGTTTCCTAAAGGTCATGTCTGTCCAGCACCCTAGGGACTTGCATGTTAGTCTGACTCAAGTCCTGCTTGCTGTCAAAGAGGCCATGCATTGGAGAAGGAGCTGTTATTGGGGTGGTGCCTCTTGGGGACCAGTTTCATTCATCATGTCCTTGTACTGTCGCTTGAAGAAGCCAAGCTGTTGGGGCAGAGACAGAGGAGTAAGGACCACAGAAGCCAGTGGGAAGGCAAGGGTCATGCAAAACAAGAGTGGGTACAAAAGAATAAAGAGCAGTACAAAATAATGGGGCAGAGAGTAGAAGGGAACTGGGGAAAATGAGGCAGGAAAGGAAATCCCATCAATGTTGGAACCAGGAAAGAAATATAAAATAAAACAAGGAGAATTACTCCCTCTATGACAGTCCTTCAGTACCAGGGGTCATTCTAGTTGCTCTACATATATTAACCCAATTTCCTTCACAAAAAGGGTATTGATAACTGTTTTACAGCTGAAGAAACTGAGGCACAGAGAGGCCCTAATCTGCCCAAGATCGCCCAGCTAGCAGCAATGCTAGGAGTCAAACCTCTGCACACAAAGGGATGGGAGGAGGGTTAGGAAGAGGGCCAACCAGGGGATACCTTGTACAGTCCAGCAGTGATGAGGGCCAGGAGCACCAGGCCCCCAATGGAGCTACCCACAATGAGTGGCACAGGGTTGTGAATTTCATATGGTTCCACTTTGGTCTCTGTCTGGGGAAGGAAGAGGAGAAAAGAGGTGCATCAGAGTAGACAGATGCCAAATTTCTGGAGGTTTCCCCAATCAGGCCTGTACTCCCCCTAAACCCAATGGCTGTTCCCTTCCCATCTCTCCCAGTATCCCAGCCCTCACTCTTGAGTCCCCACCTGTTTCTTTTTCTCCCTCCCTGACCAGAAATGATCTTGATAAACCCGGTTTCCCCTCCTCCCTCCAACAGTCCTCTGTGTCTGAGCCAGTTACCTGGGACCTCACAAACATCCCCTGTCCAGGGAGTAGAGCAAACATGGCATCGTTAAACAATATCTCTGCTGTGCTCACAAGCAGGAGGTGGTTATGTGAAGTCTGTGGAAAACAGCAGAGCAATAGCCAGGTCTGGGGTCCTGAAGTATCACATTTGTGCCCCACAAAGTCTCAGGATCCCACATACCTTGATATACCAGTCAAATGAGAGGTTGCCTTTGAGGACAACATTGAAGTCTTCCTGGATGCCAAAGAATGGAATTTCACACTGGATTATCTGACAGACAGCAATGGAGCAGTTCTAGGGGGGGAAAGGAGAAGAGAGAAATGGATAAGGATGCTGATGCAGGATCATCACTTGGTGCTCAGCCCTCTCAGTCAAGAGACCATATTGAGCTCCAATGAGGGGACCACCAAGGGTCTACATGTATTCCTGAGGCTACTCACCACCACTGGGGTCTTCTTAAGTACAGCCTGGAAGTCAGAGTGGGTAGGGAGTCTCTTATCAGTATGGCAAGCACTTGAGACATTCTAAGGAAAGAAAGACACCATGAGAAGAGAAAGGAATGGGAGGATGAGACAGCCTGGATCCAGGAGAGGGTCAGAAAGCCTCCAAAGTCCAGTGCAGGAAACAAATTTTAGGAAAGATCAAGACTATGGAGAGAGGAACCAGACCCACTTCTCAGGCCCAGCCAGACTCACCTGGGAGAAGATGACCTCAAGGTGGTCCCAGACTGTCACATGGTTCAGCTGGACAGGGACCCAGAAGGTCACATTGATGGGGAGGCTCCTCTGGCCCAGATTGTTGAACTACACCAGGGGAAGAATGAGAGATCAGGCATCTGGACTTGTACTCCACCAACTCTTGGACTCAGCCTCCCTGTTTCCTAGAGCCCAGTACACCTAAATAAGGCCCAAGTGTCCTTTCCCTTTCTGGGAGGGAGAGAGTAGCCATTAAACATACACTTGAGAGCCAGACAGGCATGTCCTAAATCCTGGCTAGTCTACTTATTAGTTGAGAGGCATTGGACAGGGTTTTTTTGTTATTGTTGTTTTGTATTGTTATTTTGGTATCAGGGATTGAACTCAGGGGCACTCAATCACTGAGCCACATCCCTAGCCCTATTTTGTATTTTTCATTTAGAGACAGGGTCTCACTAAGATGCTTAATGCCTTGCTTTTGCTGAGGCTGGCTTTGAACTCATGATCCTCCTGCCTCAGCCTCCTGAGCCACTGGGATTATAGACATGTACCACTGTGCCTGGCACTTGGACAGGTTTTGTTAACCTCTCTGAGCCCCAGTTTCTTCATCTGTAAACTGAGGGTAGCAATAGTGCCTCAGAGAGTCTTTATGAAGACAAAATGAGTTCATCATGTAGGTATGTGTGCACATACCGATATGCATGCTTGTGTGTGTGTGCAGAGTGAGATCTTCCTTGGACCTGTGTCTGGCACACACATTTCCCATCTCCATCATTGTTTATATATTTTCTTCACATAAATTTCCCTCTTAGGACCCAGACATTCCCTGTGCTCACCTGATATTGATGCTGTATAACATGACTAGTCTTCTCTGAGGCCGTGAAGTTGAGATATTTGGTAGAAACCTCAGTACTAAAGGAAGAAAGAAAGAATAGGAAGTGACAGAAATGAGGGGTGCCCTTGAAGGGACTCACAGGCTAAGTGTGTAAGGAGTAAGCAGGCACATAGATAATGCAGCCCTGAGAAGGCAAGAGCAGGGCGATGCATGTCAGAGACACAGTGGGTGCCAGTTAGGCCACTCACACAGAAGCAACACGTGCACACATACACACCATACATGCACACACACACACACACACACACAAGCACAGATTCATGAACACAACTGACTGTGTCCAGCCAATGGAGAAGGCTCAGCTAGGTCGCTGGGGGCCTGCACCTGGTGACTACCGTGATGACAGCATATTTCACAGGCAGCTGCAGTTGGAACTCAGTTTTGTTGGTCCTGGGCATATTGTTCTCACTGAAGGGAAAGAGAGAGCTTAGTCAGCACTTAAGAACTGAGAATCAGCCTTTTCTTCTCCTTCTCCTTCATCTCCTAACTCCAGTCAGTCACCAAGTCCTATTATCTCTGCATCCTAAAACTGACTATTTTCTAACTCCCTTCTGCCCCTACATAGCCCAGGCCCGTGGCTAAAACAGACTTCTAACTAGACCTCTGAATTTAAAACTGTTTCCAATCCAATTCCCAGCCCTGTTGAAAAGTGACCTTTCTAACATGCAAATATAATCATGTCACTCTGATAAGTTAAACTGCAAATTCCCTTAAACCACTTATGGAACATTTTGTGACATGGCCATAACCAGTGCCTTAAGTCCTATATCATGTGCTCATGCCATTCTTAAACACATCTTGATCTTTCCAGGCTTTAGGCTTTGCCTGGTAGGTGCTTCTTTCTGTCTGTCTTTCTGCCCACCTTCAGTTCCTGCCTTTAAGTGATTGACTCACAGACTAAATATATTTTCTTCAGGAATCTTCTCTGAACACCAAGCTCCCAAGAACACTGGACATCCCCCATCTAGTCATTCATTTCATACTGTATTATGACTGCCAGTTTTCTTGTCTATCTGTGCCACATAACCTCTGTGTCATAACCTCTGTGAGGATAGGAACCACAGTTGTCCTATCTGCCACTGTCCCACAAGCCTTCAACACAACTGTGAGTGCTCAGTAAGTATTTGTTGAATGAACAAATGATCTGAATGGAGAATCAGGAAAGGGGAAAGGTTCACTATGGACAAGGGACTGGGGCCTCAAAGGAGAGGGTGCGTAGGAGAGGCAGGGACAGTGCACCTGGTCACATTAGCCTTGAGGAGTAGCTGGTTTCCAAGGAAAGCATCAGGCTCCACATTAAATGTGACATTAAAGGTGACCTGGAAGTAGAGAAAGGAGACACAGTGATAAGAATGGGAGAGAAGAAACAACACAAATGTCTATCAACTGTTGAATGAATAAATAAAATGTGATCCACCCATACAATGGAAATACTATTCAGCAATAAAAGGAAATGAAGTACTGATAGGTGAATGATTCTTGAACATACAATGTTAATTCAAATAAATTGATTCCAAAGAACCACATGCTGTATGTTTCCATTTCGATGAAATATCCAGGATAAGCAAATCTACAGAGATAAGTAAATCAGTGGTTATCAGTGGCTGGGAGAGGTGGAAAGCTGATAACAAGGTCTCTAAATCTGATCATGACAATGGATGCACAACTCTGAGTATACTGAAAGCCACTGAACTTTCTACTTTAAATGGATGAGTTTATAGTATGTGAATTATATCTCAGCAAAGCCGTATGATGCCAGGCGCAATGGCACATGCCTGCAATTCCAAGCAGTTCAGGAGGATGAGGTAGGGGGATGGCGAGTTCAAAGCCAGCCTCAGCAACAGCACGGCACTAAGCAATTCAGTGAGACCCTGTCTTTAAATAAAATTCCAAAAAAGGGCTGGGGATGTGGCTCAGTCATTGAGTGCCCCTGAGTTCAATCACCAATAGCAAAACAATTTTTAAGATGAGAAGGAGGAGGAGGAAAAAGGAGAGGGGATAAGGAAGAGAAGGAGGAAGAAGAGGAGGAGGAGGAGAATTCCAGATGAAGACAATGGATAAAAGGAGAGGAAGAGCTGGTAGCTCAGACCTCTGAGTTGCCTGGGAAAATGGGGTGGTTTATGATGCAGCTGGTGCTCTTCAAAGCCACAGGCCCCTCAGTGGAAGAACCAGAGTCACAGGACAGACGCCAGTATCGCTGTGAGCGCTGGTTCTGGAAGGCAAAGGAGGCAGAAAGGGGTATTAATAACCAGCAGCCATGAAGATGGGGAAAGCAAAGGTCAGATTGGGCCCAAGAAGGACCTGGCTACCTGGGCCGCTGACACCTTCCGAAAGAACAAGCCAGATGGGTGGTAGAAGGTAACCTGAGTCCCATAGGAATCCTCACCCTCATTTCTCACAGTCAAAGTCACAATGAAGTCCTGGGGATCACCCACCACCAAGGTGTCCAGGCTGTAGGGACAACAAAACATGCCAGGAGGTTCTTGAGGGCTTCCCTGTGGGAAGGCTGTTTGAGTGGAAAGGGAGTGAGTGCAGCACTTAGAGACGTTTCAGACAGAGTAGCCACTAGGGACCTTGCAGCACACAGACACCTCCAATAGAGCTATCTGTTCTCCGAAGGCTCCCTTAGGAGCCAGGAGAAGAAAAGGGTTCTACATCATGCACAGGTTCAAAGGAGGCAATGAGGAAAAGAAACTCACTTCATGAAATTGAATGTGAGGCTTAGGTCATCCTGGCAAATGTTGTCATCACCACAATTCTTCTCAAAGGGAAACTGTAAAAAAAAAAAAAATAGAATAGAATAAAACGAAAGGAAAGAAAATAATGAAGTGAAACAATTAAACAAAATATTGAAATAAAATTATGTAAAATAAGTTTCAACATAAGACCCCATAATAAATGTGACATTAAAGGTGACCTGGAGGTAGAAGAAGGAGACACAGTGATAAGAATAGGAGAGAAGAAACATCACCAAGTCCATCAAGTGATGAATGAATAAATAAAATGTGATCCACCCATATAACAGAAATATTAGTCAGAAATAAAATGAAATGAAATACTGATGTTTTCCATGACCCTGTAGAGCCCCAACTTAATGACTCACCAAGGCTGTGAACAGTCTCTGAGCATCCACAGCCAGAACTGGCCGAAGGTTTCCAAAAGAGGATGAGGGCATCCCCACCAGAGTGTAGTTGAGGCGCAGGGCAATGGGGCTCACTGAGTCCTCCACACAAACCTGAGAGATAGTGGGAATTTGGGAATCTGTCCTCCTCAGCTTCCCAAGACCACCCATTCTCAGCCCAGGGATCTGGCCACTCTCCTGCTCACCGGTAATGATAGCTTCAGGGTCTCACATTTCTGCCTCAGGCCAAAGGTCTGAGTCTGTCTGCGTGTGCTGTTCTTTGTCTCAACAAAAATGGCACGGGAGCGTGGGCGGCCAGGGTCCAGAGCCAGGTCATAAGTTATAGTGCTCTGGATTTCTCCTGAAGGAACAGGACAGCATCGTGGTGAGGAGCCTGGGCTGTAGATCAGGCAGAGAGGAGTCTGAGGCCCAGCTCCTCTGCTCCCCAGCTGTGTGACTTGGGCCATGTTATCTGACCTCTTTTGAGTCTCAGATCTTTATTTTCAAAATCAGGATAATAATCATACCTTTCCAATGGTAAAAAATGAAATAAAATTGTGACCATAAAGTAATTGCTCAAAAAAAGTAGCTATTCTATTATATATTAGAAAATTGATTGTATTTTTCTGGCTTCATTCAAGATTTTTTGTTCTCTTTGTCTTTTGTAATCAGCAATATGACTATAATGTACTTTGGTATGGCTTCCTTTATATTTATCCTGCTTTGGTTTTTTTTTAAATAATCTTGATCTTTCAAGATTCTTAACACTGTTTATTGCTTCTTCTGATTATCCCCCATACTCTTTTTCTCTCTCTATCTCCATTCCTTCCTCCCTCCCTCTCTCCTTCCCTCTGTCTCTAATTACATTGTTAGATTTTTCACCATATCCTATATGTCTCTTACAATTTTGTCTGTATTTATCATCCTTTTCTCTTTGTGTGTTAATCTGAATACTTTGAATTAACTTATCTCTAGTTCAATAATTCTGTGTTCTGCTTCTAAGCTGCTATTAAATCTTTTGAATTCTTAATTTCAGTCATTGAATAATTCGGTGTCAAAATTTCAATTTGACTCTATCTTATGAATTCCAGGTCTTCCCTGAAGTTTCCCATCCTTTCCTTTTTTTCTTGAATATATTACTTGTAGGGGGATTTTATTTTTTGTTTCTGTCTGATCACTCTGATTTCTAAATCACCCATGGGTCTATTTCTATTACCTATTATTTCCCTTGGTTACTGTTCATTGTCTTAATGGAAAGACCAAGGCATTTACCAAGGCCCCTCTTAAATCTGACTCCTCAGCACTGGGAAGGTGTTTAATTCTCTGCTCAGCTCTTTAGGTTTTCAGCTGCTATTTTCTACTAGATTGCCTGGAGTATTGACCTGGGCATTTGTGGCTTATGAGTCAGCCAATGACTTAAGAGAAATTTCTATGTAGATTTTGGGGTGCCTTTTACATAACTCCTTACTCTCCAAAACTTTTCTTTCAATTTCAATCCATGTTGGCTGCCCCAATCTCTGTTTATTATCTCCTCAAGCCAGTAAGACTGCTGCTAGAAGGATGATTTTTTTTTCTCCTCCTCTCACTTCTTTCAAGTACTGTCATTACTCTTCCCCAACCAGAGGCACAATTCTATTCTTTCAGAATAGGGACAAGGGGAGATTTCAGGTTGCTAATGAGTTGCTACATCAATTCTACCTCACCAAATGAGTTCTCTCACAATTTAAGAAAAATGAACCTAATCTGTTCACAGGAATGGGGCCCTTAGTTCTCTGGAGAATGAAGAGTGTAAGGGGGTGATACATGTTCGCTTCTCTGGTGAGTTTTGCTGGGCTTCTCACCAGGCTTGGAAAAGTCTATCAGAGCCCATCATAAGTTTTCTCTGGATTACCAGAGGCTGGGCAGACTGAAATGAGCCACCTATCTATGCCCTTAGCCATTTAACCTTTTGAGACCTACCCACCAAGCCTCACCGTCATTTAGCCGATCCCGTGTGCTCTTTCGGACAAGGAGGCAGACTCTGACCTCCCCAGCAGCCTTGCTTGTCACCACCTGTTCATGACACTCAAATACATCCCTTGCCACTTCCTTGGGTGTGAACTCCATGGTCACCACAACTCTTAGCACTGGCTGGGATCTACAGGGACACCAAAGGACCATCAGAAAACCTCATACAGCAAGGAAACTTCTTCAAGGGTAGAGTGCACCAAATTCTCACCTGAGCAGCAGTATATGTCCGTGGGCCCCTACAGCCAGGTCTGCCAATCCATCCATTGTGAGGTCCTGACCGCCACTCAGTGACTGACCAAAATACTGGAGCTGGGGGGAAAGCTGGGAGCCTGTAATCCGCTGCGGGTAAAAAAATAGATGAGAAAGGGAAAAGGAAGGTCCAAGTAGAGATTCTCCAGGCTGTACTCAACTCTCATCCCCCACAAATTTTCAGGGAATTAGGGCAATTCAAACTTTTCAAGGAATTATTTACCTTTAAACCACAACCTCAAGATGATACCCAAAATTCCCATTAATTACTTAGGCTTTCTAGAGAAAACAAGAAGTTTTATAGGAAAGAAGCAAAAGCATATTTTGCGCCCCTTTGAATCTCACTTACATGGGCAGAATAATGCAAACACTGAATATTAATCTAATCAAAATTATCATATAATTGCAAGGAGGGAAGAGGGTAGAGAATGTGTTCAGGAGTGGCAAGAGGGAAACCAAAAGAGAACACAATCTTCACTTTTCATACTAGGAAATCTATGTTAAAACAAAAATCAAGAAATAGGAAACATTTTTGGAGTGGAGGGTATGATAATTGAACTCAGGGACACTCAACCACTGAGCAACATCCATCCCCAGCCCCTATTTTGTATTTTATTCAGAGACAGGGTCTCACTAAGTTGCTTAGCGCCTCACTAAATCACTGAGGCTGGCTTTGAACTTGCAATATTCCTGCCTCAGCCTCCTGAGCTACTGGGATACAGGAGTGTGCCACCACGCCCAGCTAGGAAACTTTTCTTTATGCATTCATGCATAGATGACTCCATATCTTAGCTATTGTAAATAGTATTGCAATTAACGTGAGAATGCAGGTATCTTGTCAATAAAATGATTTCGTTTCCTTTGGATATATATACAGTAGTGAGATCACTGGATTATATGGTAATTCTATGTCTAACTTTTTGAGGAAACTCTATACCATTTTCCAGAGTGAATATACTAATTTACATTCCCATAAACAGTAGATGAGAGTTGCCTTTTATTGACATCCTTACCAGTATTTGTTTTTATTTTTTTATAGTAGCCATTCTAACTGGGGGTGAATGCTATCTCATTATGGTTTTAATTTGCATTTCCCTTATGATTAGTGATATTTAATACTTTTCATATATCAATCATTTGTAGGTCTTCTTTTGAAAAATATCTCTTTAAGCTCATTTGTTCATTTTTAATGTGCAATGGAATATTAGTAATCCATAAAAAGAATGAAATCCTATTGTTTGTGGCAATGTGGATCAAACAAGGAGGATCCTGTGTTAAGTAAAACAATCCAGGCCCAGAAAGACAAATACTTCATGCTCTCATTCATTTGAGGAAGGTAAAAAAAAATGATTGCATAGAAAAGAGTGGAATAGTGGTCACTAGAAACTGAGAAAGAATGGGGAAAGGAGAGGAGAGAAGAGAGGAGAGGAGAGGAGAGGGGAGGGGATGGGAGGGGAGGGGAGGGGAGGGGAGAGGAGAGGAGAGGAGAGGAGAGGTGAGGTAGTGGCTACCAAAATACAGTTACATAGAAGAAATTAGTTTTGGTATTCTATAGCATAGTGGAGTAATTATAGTCTACAATAATTTATGATAAACTTCAAAATAACAAGAAGAGTCTGAAGGTTCCCGACACATAGAATTGATCAAGTTGGAGGAAACAGAAATGCTAATTGCTCTGATTTGATTATTACACATTGTATATAGAAATGCTAATTGCTCGATTTGATTATTACACATTGTATATAGAAATGCTAATTGCTCTGATTTGATTATTACACATTGTATATAGAAATGCTAATTGCTCTGATTTGATTATTACACATTGTATACATGTATCAAATTATTGTACCATACCTCATAAATATGTGCAAATATTTTGAGTCTATTAATTTAAACATGTTTAAAAAGAAGTAGGAAAAATTATGTTATTTAGACATATAGAAAATAATTGGAGGGGCTGGGGATGTGGCTCAAGCGGTAGCGCGCTCGCCTGGCATGCGTGCGGCCCGGGTTCGATCCTCAGCACCACATACCAACAAAGATGTTGTGTCCGCCGAGAACTAAAAAATAAATATTAAAAAAAAAAATTCTCTCTCTCTCTCTCTCTCTCTCTCTCTCTCTCTCTCTCTCTCTCTCTCTCTTTAAAAAAAAAAAAAAGAAAAAAAAAGAAAATAATTGGAAAGGGGCTGGGGTTGTAGCTCAGTGGTAGAGTGCACACCTGGCAAGTGTGAGGCACTGGGTTTGATCCTCAGCACCACATAAAATAAATTAAAGTAAGGGTATTGTGTCCATCTACAACTAAAAAAAAATTTCTTTAAAGAAAATACTTGGAGGAACTGAAATAGGTGTCTTCAGAGGGGAATAAAGCAGAAATCATAGTGTGTATGGAAACTGGTTTTTGTGATAAGCCTATTTTTACTTTTCAATCTGTTTACAAGAATAATATTTTAAAAACTAAATAATAAACTTTTAAAATTTTTTAAATGATTTTATTATGTACTTAATGCCAGTGAACTGTGCACTTAAAATGATTAAGATAATAAATATTATGTCGTATTTTACCACATTTTTAAGTGATTTTTGTCAGGGCTGGGAGTGTATGTAGCTCATTGGTAAAGCATGGGCTTACCAAGTGCAAAGGCCTAGGTTGATTCCCAGCACCACAAAAGAAAAAAACTGATTTTTTTCAGCTGCAAAGAAGGATGAGGAAACATAAGATGCTAGAAATTTTTGACATATTAATCTAGGTGGTGGTTACTTGGGCTTACTAATATACAAAAAGTCATCTTCAAGATTTGTGTGTTTAGTGTATAGTTTATACCTCACATTTGTTTGAGAACTATATATACTATTCTCTTGGGAGGATGCTTTGTTTTGAACTGATGTATAACAAGGCAGTTTGGAGATCCATAGCATGTTTGCTTGTCTGAACACTGACCATTTCCAGTTTCAATCACTAGGGAAAAAGAAGTTAAAAAATTTAAATAGAAAAATAACAAAATAGTATAACTCTTTTTGGTTTTGCTCTTAATCCAAAAGTGTGTATATGTGTGTGTGTGTGTGTGTGTGTGTGTGTGTGTGTGTGTGTATGTGCATGGGGGCGTGCACGCGCACACACGCACAGGCATTTAAAGTACCCTCCTCTCAACAAATGTTTTCTCTGATATAAGGAGGCTGACTCAGTGGGTTAGGGAGGGGGAACTTGGAAGGAATAGATGAATTCTAGATAGGGCAGAGGGGTGGGAGGGAAAGGAAGAGGGCAGGGGATTAGCAAGGATGGTGGAATGTGATAGACATTATCATCCAAAGTACATATAAGAAGACACAAATTGGTGTCAACATACTTTATATACAACCATAGATATGAAAAAATGTGCTGTATACATGTAATAAGAATTGTAATGCATTCCACTGTCATTTTTAAAAATCAATTTAAAAAATAAAGTACCCTCCTCTAAGCCTCATTTTCTTTGGAAGGGTGTTATGGAGAGTACAGTGAGGGAACTAGCACTTTCATTGTTTATTTTAGAATTATATATTTGCATGACAGCATATAAATCTTTTATACTAAAAATTTTTAAAAACCAAAACCTTCAAATCCTATTTATGTAGAGAAACAACAGGCACCAATGAAAAGAAGCATTATTGCCAGATTCAGTGGCACAGACCTGTGATCCCAGCTACCCAGGAAGCTGAGGCAGGAGGATCACAAGTTTGAGGCCACCCTGGGCAACTTAGCAAGACACTGTCTCAAAATAAAATAAAAAAGGGCTGTGTGGGGAGGAAGAGCAGGAAGAAAAGATTAACATTAAACAGAGACATGAGGTGGGAGGGAAAGGGAGAAAAAAAGGGAAATTGCATGGAAATGGAGGGAGACCCTCATTGTTATACAAAATTACATATAAGAGGTTATGAGGGGAATGGGATAACAAACATGGAGGGAAATGAATTACAGTAGATGGGGTAGAGAGAGAATATGGGAGGGGAGGGGAGGGGGGATAGTAGAGGATAGGAAAGGTAGCAGAATACAACAGTCACTAATATGGCAGTATGTAAAAATGTGATGTGTAACCGATGTGATTCTGCAATCTGTATTTGGGGTAAAAATGGGAGTTCATAACCCACTTGATTCTAATGTATGAAATATGATATGTCAAGAGCTTTGTAATGTTGTGAACAACCAATAAAAAAAATAATAATTTTAAAAAAAAGGGCTGTGTGTATAGCTCAGAGACAGAATGTCTGCCTAGCATGTGCAAGGTCCTGGGTTCAATCTCCAGTACTATAACAAAGTAAAAACAAAGAAAGAAGGAAGAAGGAAGGAAAAAAAATGTTTAAATATTGTACAATTGTGGAAAGAGGCTTCTCCATGCAGTGAGAAGTTAGTAAGGCAATGGTTCTCATCCCTGGCTGCACCTAACAAGCTTATAAAATATACTTGGGCCTATGTAGTGTATTATTCCATAGTGTATTAATCCATTCATATGAAGTTATAAAATTGGTAAAACTAATCTATGTTAGAAAATAATCAGAACCTTGGTTGTTCCTGGGAAAAGAGGGGAGGGGTTCTGTTAATAGATGGTAGAAGGGAGGGTGATCATGATCAAAGAAAAATATATGCATGAATGGAAATATCACAATGAAACCCATAAACTTGTACAATTAATATGTGTTAATAATTATAATTTTAAATTTTCCATGAAGAGAGAAAAAGAACTTTTCCATAAACAGAGAAATAGAACTTTCTCTTTTGGGTTAGTAATAATATTTTGTATCATGATAAGAGTTTGTCAAAATTCACTGAATAAAGATTTGTTCATTTCCTGTCTGAAAGTTTCATTTTTAAAATAACTGTGAACAAATATTTAATTTTAATTAATAATATACATGCTGAAGCACTTGGAGTCAAAGTGGACTGAGTTCCAATGCAACAAAAAATAAGGTCAGTGACACCAACAACATGGTGGAATAGGAGTTCTTCAACTTCACTGTTCCCACCACAGAAATCCAATCAGCAACTCTTCGCAGGCAAGAATACTGTCATGAATACTCCAGAACTCAGGAATGAGGCTGAGACACCCCCACTGAACCAGAGAACTCTGTCTGAAAAGTCACAACTGAAAGATAATAGGAATGATTCTCTTTGAACACCCCAAGCCACACAGAGAATTCCCAGAGGCCCAAAGTTTCTACAGTGGTAAAAGTGTTGAAGATAGGTATTCAGATTTCCCACCATTCTGGGACCCTTCTGTAGAAGGCTCATCCTAAGGGAAACAGAAACAAAGAATGTGGGTGGGCTCATAGCAGCCAGTATGCAGATCTCTACTTTCTGGCCAACTGAGAGGCCACACTAGAAAAACTAGCCAGCAGCCTTGTACTGCAAAACACACAGTCCACAGGTCTTCTAGACTTCAACCCCTGGCCAGCTTCCTCACACAGCCTGAGGGCTCTCATCAAGTCTTCCCTAGAAAGTAACTGCAGGTTGGTGATTACCAGCAGAGGGAGCATCTGGCCTTGCCAACCCCAGGCTGGGCAATATTTATTCTACTAAACCTCATTCTCTGCTTTAAGCCTACCCTAGGCCAGGAGGCAAGCCCAAGTCCACATATATCTGTGGAGCAAGACTATGGCTCTGCCCATCTCATACAGATGAACAGCAATTCCAGAGACTTCACCTAATCCTAGAGACATCATGGGGCCCTGCCTGACTACAAATACTTCCATAGTATATCAATCCATTTATATTAATCCAAACAATCCAATTGCCCAGTCTAGGAAGTCAATCTTAACTCTGCCTGATCATAAATTATCACAGAGCACAGGCAGCAACCCCATCTGCTGCAGAGACTAGTCAGTGGTCTCTCCAGATCCCAGAGCATAGACATCTAATCTCAGAGCACAGGAAGTTAACTGAACACAATTAGAGAATCCAAAAAATGACAAAGAACCTAGAAATTAATACACATATTTACAATCAATTGGTTTTGGCAAACAATGCAAAAGAATGAAATTAGAACCTTATCTGACACACATGAAAAAAATCAACTCAATGGATTAAAGATTTAAACATAAGATATGAAACTATAGAACTACTAGAAGAAAACATGGGGGAAAGCACCACATTAGTCTGGGCCATGATTTTTTTAAATATGCTCCCAAAAGCACAGGCAACAAAAGCACTAATAGACAGATGGGATTTTAAACCAAAAGCATTCTGCCTAGCACAGGACACAATCAACAGAGTGAAAAGACAACCTGCAGGATGGGAGAAATTATTTTCAAACCAACGTCTGGTAAGGGGTCAATATCCAAAATATATAAGGAATTCAAACAACTTGATAGCAAGAAAACAAATAACTCAATTTTTTAAATAAAAAAGAAGGTATATGAAAAATGCCTACAGGTATATGGAGGGAACTGCTCAATGTAAATAATCATCAGGGGGAGGAAATTTTAAAAACACAAAGAAATATAATTTCACTCCAGATAGAATGGCTATTATCAAAAAAACAAAAAATAATAATGGTAAGGATGCAAAAAAAGGAAACCCTTACACACTATTAGTGGGAATTTAAATTCATGCAATTATTATGGTAAAATAGAATGAAAGTTCCTTAAAAAAATAAAAATAGAATCACCATATGATCCGGCAACCCCCTGTCTACATATCTAGAGGAAATGAAGTCAGAATGACAAAAAACTATCTATGTTCTCATGTTCTTTGCAACACCATTTAAAAATTGGCAAAAGGACCTTCCTCATCTCTTTTATGTTGCTATAACAAAATACCCAAGGCTGAGAAATTATACAAAAAAATAGGTTTGTTTGGTTTACAGATTTGGAGATTTAAGAGCATGATGCCAGCATCTACCTGGCTCTGGTGAGGGCCTTCTGGCTACATCATAACATGGCAAGTTGGCCTCATGAGAGAAGCCAATGGGAGAGGGAGAGATCGCATGATGAGTCAGGAAGCAAAAGAAAAAGCCAAGGAAACCAATCGCACTTTATAACACTCCATTATTATAAGAACTAATCCACTTCTCCAGACAAGCATTAGTCCTTCCTAAGGATGGGGTGATGCCCCCATGAACTAATTATCTTCCACTAGGCCCCACTTCTTAAAGTTTCTACCACCTCAACAGTGGAGATCAACTTTCCAGCACATAACCCACAGTGGAACACAGTCAGATGGTCTCCAAACCATAGCAGACCTAAATAGACATTCTTCAAAGAAGGTATATGAGGGGCTGGGACTGTAGCTCAGTGACAGAACACTTGCCTAGCATGTATGAGGCACTGGATTCAATTCTCTGCACCACATATAAATAAATAAATAAATAAATATCCATCAACAACTAAAAAAAGAACAATTAGAGGATAGAAAAAAAAATTTTAAACAGGAATATGAAAAAATGCCAACAGGTATATGGGGGAAATGCTCAATGTAAATAATCCTCAGGGGAAAAAATTTTTAAAAAAACACAAAGAAATATCATTTCACTCCTGATAGAATGGCTATTATCAAAAAGACAAAAAATAATAATGGTAAGGATGCAAAAAAAAAAAAGGAAACCCTTACACACTATTAGTGGGAATTTAAATTAATGCAACTATTATGGGAAAATAGTTTGAAAGTTCCTCAGGACACTAAAAATAGAATCACCATATGATCCGGCGACACCATGTACATATCTAGAGGAAATGAAGTCAGTATGACAAAGAACTATCTATGTTCTTGTGTTCTTTGCAACACCATTCACAATATGCAAGATATAGAATCAAGCAACCACGAGTACATCAACTGATGAATGACAAAGAAAATGTGAAGTAATTACACACTATTCCGCTATTAAAAAGAAGAAAATCCTTCATTTGTGACTAAAAAAATTTTAAAACAAAGTGAAAAAACAACCTCTGTACTGAGAGAAAGTATTTGCAAACCATACCTCTAATAAAGTATTAATATCCAAAGCATGAAAGGAAAGCAAACAACTCAATAGCAAGAACACAACCCAATTAAAAATTGAGCAAAGGACTTGAACAGATATTTCCCAAAAGATAACATACAAATGCCCAGAAGTACATGAAAAAAAAATCAATATCATTAATCATCAAGGAAATGAAAATCAAAACACAGATTATTATTACCTCACTTCTGTTGGAATGACTATTATTGAAATGACAGAAAGTAGCAAGCGTTCACAAGGATGTGGAGAAAGTAGAACCCTTGCAGAACTCTTGGTGGCCACATGAATTACTGTAGCCATTATGGAGAACAGTATGAAGTTTCCTCAAAAAATTAAAAATACAACTATTAGATAATCCAGCAATCCCACTTATGGTGTGTATCGAGAGGAAACCAGTCTGGTAAAGAGACATATGTACTCCCTTGGGCACTACAGCATCACACAGAATAGCCACCATATGGAATCAATCTAAGTGTCTATAAACAGATGAACAAATAATGAAAATGTTGATTATGTAGACACATATACTATTCAGCCTTTAGAATGAAGGAAATACTATCATTTGCAACAACATGGATAGACCTGGAGGACAATATTTTAAGTGAAATAGGCCAGGCACAGAAAAACAAACACTGTACAATCTCACTTAATGTTAAATCTACAAAAAAGCTGAACTTATGTGAATGAAGCATAGAATAGGGATTGCCTGAAGCTTGGGGAGACCTGGGGAATGGGGAGACGCTATTTACAGGGTACAATAATAAATAGTATACTGTATATTTCAAACTGCAAAAATAATGGGTTTTAAATGTTCTTATGCTTAAAAAATAAGTATGTGTGGTGATAAGGATGTTAATTCATTTGACATAATCATTTTATGTATAGATACTGATATCAAGTTGTGTGTGTGTGTGTGTGTGTGTATATATAACAATTAAAAATAAAATTTTTAAAATCCACTGTGCTTCTACGCACTAATAATGTGATATCTAAAAAGGAAATATGTAAAATAATCCCTTTTATTTTTTCTTATTTATATTACATGGAGGGTAACTGGGAATGAAACCCAGGAGTGCTATACCCCCGTGCTACATTTCCAGCACCCCCACCTTTTTTTTTTTAAACAGAATCTCACTAGGTTGCTTAGGGCCTTGCTAAGTTGCCCAGGCTGCCCTCAAACTTGTGATCCTCCTGCCTCAGCTTCCCAAATCACTGGGATTACAGGTGTACACCACCATACCTGGTTAACAATTCCTTTTATAATAGCGTGGAAAAATAATTTAGGAATAAAGCTAAATATAATTAAGGAATTGAAGGTCTCATACACCGAAAACTACAAAACATTGCTAACAAAATTATAAAAGACAAAATCGGAATGGAAAGACATTCTATTTTAGATGGGAAGACTTAATACTGTTAAAATATCAATACAATCAAAGTAATCCTCAGAGTCAGTGCAATCCCTATCAAAATCCCAATGGTGTTTTTTACAAAATAAAAGAAAAAATACTAAAACCTATGGTCTTTGGACCACATATAACCTAATCAGTTTTGAGAAAAAAGAACAAAACTAGAGGTTTTACACTTCTTAATTTAAAACTATTTTACAGATCTGGGCATAGGGGCACACACCAATAATAGAAACTCAGTAAGCTGAGAAAGTTACCAAGACCCTGTCTCAAAAAGTAAAAAAGGCTGAAGATGTCCTCAGTGGTAGGGCACCCTTGGGTTCCATCTCTAGCACTTCAAGAGGTAAAAACTATATTACAAAGCTATAGTAATTAAAATAGCATGGTACAAGTATAAAGACTGAAATAGAGACAAATGGAACACAATATAAATAAACCCAGAAATAAACCCTTGCATATAGGGTAAACTGATCTTCCAAAAGAACACCAAAAATACAGAATGGGGAAAAGATAGCCTCGCTAACAAATGGTGTTGGAAAAACTGCATATCTACTTGCAAAAGAATGCCAATTAGAGCCAGAAGCTGTGGTGCACACCTTTAATCCCGTGGCTCAGGAGACTGCAGCAGGAGGATCACAAGTTCAAAAGCCAGGCTCAGCAACAGCAAGGCACTGAGCAACTCAGTGAGATCCTGTCTCTAAATAAAATACAGAATAGGGCTGGGGATGTGGTTCAGTGGTCAGGTACCCCTGAGTTCACTCCCTAGTACCAAAAAAAAAAAAAAAAAAAAAAGAATGCAATTGGACCCTCATCTTATACCATGCACACACACACACACACAAAAAAAAAAAAAAAAAAAACTTAAATTGGATTAAAGACAAACATAAGACCTGAAAATGTAAAATTCCTACAAGAAAACAGGGAAAGATTCTTGACATCTGTATAGGTAGTAATTTCATTGGATATAACAAGAAAAAGCACAAGCAATAAAAATAAAAATAATTAAATGAGACTACATCAAACTAAAAATTTCTACATTGCAAAGAAAACAATGGAATGAAAAAGTGGAGAAAATATGTGCAAACTATTTGTCTGATCATGAGTTAATCCCTAAAATATATAGAGATTTCCTACAATTCAATAGTAAAAAAGATGACTAATAATATAAATTTTAAAAATAGAATTATCATATGATTTAGCAATCTCATTTCTGGATATTTATCCAAAAGTATTGAAATAAGGACCTTCAAGAGATACTGGTAACTACATCCACATTCATTGCATTACTATTCACAAGAGCCAAGAAATAGGAACAATCTAAACGCCCACTGAAAGATGATGAATTACCAAAAAAAAAAAAAAAAATATGTGGTAATACATACACAAATATAATTCAGCCTTTAAAAAGAAGGACATTCTGTCATTTGTGACAATAGCAGTGAAACTAGTAGACATTATTCTAAGTGAAATAAGCTACACACAAGAGGACAAATAATTCCATTTATATAAGTTATCTAAAATACACAAAATCATAAAAGCAAAGACTAGAATAGTGGTTTCCATAGACAGTGGGTGGGAGGGGAAACAAAGAACTGCTAATCAAAGAGTACAAAATTCTAGTTATACCAGATGAATAAGCTCTAGAGATCTGGGGTACAACATTGTGCCAATGGATCACAATACTACACTGTAGATTTAAAATCTGTAAAGAGGGTATATCCTATGTTAAGCCTTCTAGCCACAACAATTTTCTAAAGAAAGAAAAATGTGAAGTTGGGAAAGAGTTAAAGAGCAGACACCAGAAGATCAGATGGCCTTAGCTAGCTACAATGGCATTTATAAGGTGGAGCAAGACTGTGAGGGTCCCTCCAGACAGTAAGCCCCATGTGACAGAAAACAAAAAAACTATCCTAGAGGGAACAATAGTTGTAGGGGCCCAGATTTAGGGTGAACAATCATCAGGATGGGTTACTTAATTTCAAGATCCAGTGTAAATAAAAATACAGTGTTCAGAAATTATTAATAATTCCAGTGTATATTAATAGCAGAGTATTAAACCAAACACACGGCCCTTTGAAAAGAAGCCCACCAAACAGTGCTAAAAAATGGGATAGATTCAGGAAACCCAGGACTCTTGGTCACCCTGCCAGGACCAAGATTCAGAAGGCATGAATCCCCACATCCCAATACTTCCAGATTGCTATTTACTATCTCTGGGCCTGGATGTCCTTATCTGTAAACTTGGAGTGAGGACATACCCAATCACCTCCTATCATTACAGAAATAATTAATCTAGCATTGAGATCCTTTATGGTTTCTGTGAAGTGTGTGTTATTATTTTTGAAGGTTCTAAAAGGAGTACAGGGAGACTCTTGAATTAGAAGGGAATAGATCCAGCAAAGAGGTTACTGATACAATAAGGACAGTAAGTGACCTGGACTTACCTGGCTGTGGGAGGAGCTGATGCCAAATACTGATATTCCATGAAAAATGTAAACAGCACCCCGATTCTCCTGTTCTCCTGGGGCTCCAATAGCCACGTCTGTCAGCTTGTCCCCATTCACATCTCCCAGCACTGTCAGAGCTGCCCCAAAGCGGCCCCAGGGATGGCCCTGCTCACCGTGGAGAACAGCCTCACACCGCCACCGAGCCCTCTGCTAAACAATAACAGTTCAGGCCTTAATCAGATAACCTCTCCATCCCACACACAGACCCCATCCAGCCCAGGTCCATCAGCCACTCAACTCACCCCCTTAGGCAAGGGACACACGGACACCTGGCCCCCTCGGGTCTGCTCATAGAAATGGGGTGCCCCAATGAGGACCAGGTTGGTGTTTCCATCACCATCCATGTCCACCGAGCAGAGGGAAGCCCCAAAGTAGGAGCCAATCTGAAAGAGATGGATCCAGTATTACATATCTCTTCCCACCTAAAGCAGAGTGAAGAAAAATCTTTTTAAAACAAAAAGAAAGAAAAATCATGCCTGCTGGTGAAAGCCCTTTGGAGAGGATGTGATTTTTCTATATGATTCATGATAAATTCTTATTTGAATGTGCTGCCAGTTATAGAAGTACATTGTAAAGTGAATCAGCAGAGGTTTGGATTTGGGGTATCAAATGGTATTCTAGAGAGATTATTAAGGCAACAAAGAAGAAGTTAGATTGGAAAATCCAGATAGAAAAGCCTAAAAGAATAGACAGGATACCCTTTCAATATATTGGGAGTCTTTGAGTGGGGTGATGAAAAATCGAAGTAGGCAGTCTAACTAATTAAGAATCAATCTGGGAGCTGGGGATGAGGCTCAGGTGGTAGTGCACTTGCCTGGCATGCATGAGGCACTGGGTTCAATCCTCAGCACCACATAAAAATAAAATAAAGATATTGTGTCCACCTAAAACTAAAAAATAAATTTAAAAAAAAAGAATCAATCTGTTTGGATTAAAATTAACAATTGCTACCCAAAATTTTTTTGCAATAGTGAAAAATAATGTCAACCTACCAGCATAAAAGATTTTTAAATATGTTCAATGTCAATATAGAGAATTCATCTCTAGAATTTTCCATTTAATTATTCATTCATTCACTTATTCTCTCTCTCTCTCTCTCTCTCTCTCTCTCTCTCTCTCTCTCTCACACACACACACACACACACACACACATCAATTTAAAACTGGGATACATTCTAGATCTAGAAAGAAAAAATGACCTCTGCCCCACACCATTGAGGAAGACCTCACTGATAACGCAATAAAGGCATTTAAGCTTCATCCTGAAGTCAATAGGAGTACAAATTTTTTAGGTCAGGTTTATTGGTGTATAATGCACATGCAACAAACCCAGTCTTTTTATTATATAATTTTCGAATTTTGACAAACATTTAAAGTCATGTAATCATCACTACGGTCAACATATAGAATTTTGACAAACATTTTAAAGTCATGTAATCATCACTACAGTCAACTTATAGAAGAATTTCATCATCCCCAAAACATACCCTCATGCACCATCATAATCAACCTCTCCCTACAATCACCCTAGCAACCACTGATTTGTTTCCTGTCCCTATAGTTTTGTCTTTTCCAGAATGTTATTTGAATAGAATTAAATATTTTACAGTCTGTGGGGACTGGCAACTGTTTCTAGGTTGGGACAATTCATACTATAGCCACTGCAGACTTGCACACAGGTCTTCACATAGACATCTGCTTTTATTTCTCGTGAGTAATAAAAGTAATACAATTTCTTGAGTAAATGCTTAGGACTGGGATTGCTCATTAAACTTCTCTGCTAATGAAGCGAAGGAAAGAGAAAACTCAAATTACTAAAATTCGTGATGAAAAAGGATATATCCCAACAGACACTATTAAAATACAGAAGATAATTAGAAACTATTTTGAAAATTTATACTCCAATAAAATAGAAATCTCGAAGACACTGACAAATTTCTAGAGGTAAATGATCTACCCAAACAGAATCAAGAGTATATACACAATTTAAACAGATCAATTTCAAGCAGGAAAATAGAAGACACCATCAAAAGCATACCAACCAAGAAAAACCCAGCCAGATGAATTCTCAGTAGAGTTCTACAAGACCTTCAGAGAAGAACTAATACCAATACTCCTCAATTTGTTCCATGAAATAGAAAAGGAGGGAACCCTACAAACTCATTCTATAAGGCTAGTATAACCTAGACTCCAAAACCAGACAAAGATACACCAAAGAAAGAAAGATTCAGACCAATATCCCTGATGAACATAGATGCAAAAACTCTCAATAAAATTCTGGCAAATCACATATAAAAACATATTAAAAAGATAGTGCACCACAATCAAGTGGGGTTCATCCCAGGGATGAAAGGTTGGTTCACCACACAGAAATCAATATACATAAGTCATCACATCCATAGACTTAAAGACAAGATTCATATGATTATCAAAATAAATGCAGAAAAATGTATTTGACAAAATACAGCACCTCTTCATGATCAAAACTCTAGAAAAACTAGGGATAGTAGGAATATACCTCAACATTGTAAAAGCTATCTATGCTAAACCCAAGGCCAGCATCATTCTAAATAGAGAAAAATTGAAAGCATTCTCTCTAAAACTAGACCAAGATGGCAATGTCCTCTTTCACCACTTCTATTCAACATAGTCCTTGAAACTCTAACTAGAGCAATCAGACAGACGAAAGAAATTAAAGGAATATTCATAGGGAAAGAAGAATTCAAACTATCATTATTTGCAATGACATGATTCTATATTTAGAAGATCCAAAAAATTCCACCAGAAAACCTCTAGAACTAATAAATGAATTCAGCGAAGTAGCAGGATATGAAATCAATACCCATAAATCAAATGCATTTCTGTACATAAGGGATGAATCCACTGCAAGAGAAATTAGGAAAACTACCCCATTCACAATAGCCTAAAAAAATAAAATACTTGGGAATAAATCTAGCAAAAGAAGTGAAAGCCCTTTAAAATGAAAACTACAGAGCACTAAAGAAAGAAATTGAAAAAGACCTTAGAAGATGGAAAGATCTCACATGTTCTTGGATAGGCAGAATTAATATACTTAAAATGGCCATACTACCAAAAACGTTATACAGATTTAATGCAATTCCTATGAAAAGCCCAATGACATTCTTCATGGAACTAGAAAAAGCATTGGAATTCATTTGGAAAAATAAGAAACCCAGAATAGCCAAAGCAATCCTCAGCAAGAAGAGTGAAGCAGGAGGCATCACAATACCAGACCTTAAACTATACTACAGAGCAATAGTAACAAAAATGGCATGGTATTGGTACCAAAATAGATATGTAGACCAGTGGTACAAAATAGAAGACACAGAGACAAACCCTCATAAATATGGTTATCTCATACTAGACAGAGGTGTCAAAAACATACATTGGAGAAAAGATAGTCTAGTCAACAAATGGTGCTGGGAAAACTGGAAATCCATATGTAGTAAAATGAAATTGAATATCTATCTCTCACCCTGCACAAAAATTAACTCAAAGTGGATCAAAGACTTAGACACTAGAATAGAGACACTGCAACTAATAAAAGAAAAAGTAGCCCAAATTTTCATCATGTCAGCTTAGAACCTGACTTCCTACTAAATACTGAATAAAGAAAAGCTTCTGATCCCAAGTTTGCTTCCCATTTCCTGCCTTCATCATGTGTTATTTGTCCTAACAGTTCCCTGAACAGGAGTAAGGTAAAATTAACCCTTTGCTGTCCCCCCTGAACACTTCCTCTTTCCCTATAGTTAAGTCAAACAATTGATGGGATCAGGGGAAGTGACTGTTGAGTGTCCAGCATCCCCAAGGATCTCTGAGGTTAGGGAAACAAACCCCCAGCCACAGCTCATGCAGCTAGGGCCAAGTCCCTAAACTGATTGCATTTCCTGACCCCACAGAACATAGGCCTTCCACACCCTCTACTGTCTACTTTCTGCAAAAAATTAAAAATTTTTAAAAAATCATGCATAAAATGGGAGAACTCAAAGCAACTCCCTAGTGTTACACCAAGGCTTTAAATCTAAAATCTGACTCCTCAACAGCCAACAGGGATACCAGATATCAACCACCTGCTAAACTTGTGTGGCTTTATACCCCATGGACAGTAAAGGGATTTGTACCAAACCCTTTGTTAATGTTAAAGGAGGCTTACTTCTACTTCCCACCCCCAAACCTTCCCTTCCCTTGCACAATCAACAAACCTCTGGACCAGGGACCTTGCCATTTTGCTTCTATACCCAGCACCAGCCTTCTTGTCTTCTCATCTCTTTGGAGAGATAAGACCCCATTCATTATTCATTTAATCTCTGCTGAACAGCAATTCCACCCTTAGGATAACTGGGACCACGTCCCTTACCACTTGGATTGAGGGAAAGATGTTTTCCCAACTCCTAGTGGGGAAAGTCCAGTCCAGGACTGGCAGATTGATGGCATAAAGAGTGTAAGGTATACCTTGCCCTCTGTTGTCACCTTCTGTAGTCAAGCTTCTCCAAGGCTGAAAACTACACAATCAGCTTCCAGAGATACCCCCTAGGTTGTCTCTGAACCCATTTTAAGACCCTCTACTCCCAAGCTGACCACAAAATTAATGCTTCATTAGCCTTAGCACTCAAACTGGCCATAATACAAATTAGATTATCTGCACCAATGGTGCAAATATGAAACCTTTGATCAAAAAATTCTCCAAAATTAAAAAATTATCTACTATAGATTGGAAAAATTGTCTCAAATTACAGAATGGCAAGTTTGTCTGAGGTTTTCTGCCTCCAAGCTTTCTTTTACCTTCACTCAATTACCAAATATATCACCCTAGACCTTCATACTCCTGCTGGTACTCTCTTTCCCCCATCCAATTTTTCATCAGTTCTACACTTGATACCCATAAAAACTTAAAAGAGAGAAGGGCACCAAAGCTTCCCAGAAACAACTTATATATGCTGCTTTCAAGAACTTTAATAACAGGGAAGACAAGGCCAAACAGGAGAAAGAAAAGCATCAGCTCCTAGCCTCAGCCATCCATAGGCCTAAAAAAGGCCATTGCTGCTCATGGCCCCACCAGGCCTTCTAATAAATCTCCTGGGCCCTGTTTCAATGTGGAAACCTTTAGCAAAAGCCTGCCTAACCAGAAGCCCACCCACCAATCCCTGCACCAAGTGTAAACAAAAGTGACACTGGACTAGAGAATTGTCCCCAAGGCAAAACACCCCTCCCCTCCATGCAGCCATCTTCCCAAGTCCCATACACTAAGCTTCTGGAGGGAGAGGACCCAAATCCCACAGCCCTGGTCAATCCTCAGCACCATATAAAATAAACAAACAAAATAAAGATATTGTGTCCATGTATAACTAAAAAATATTTTTAAAAAAGAAAAGATAATACATCTTAGGAACCCCAAGTTATAAGGATGATGAATGACCAAGCAGCAGGCAAATATTCTACTTCTGAAGAGATTTTAAGGGCACAATTAGCTAGTAAATGTCTCCCCTTAACTTAAAATAATTATCAAAAGATTAAATAGTATCCTCATTTTTGAGTGAGATCCCAACCCAAAGTCATATGAACAGGAGACTTATTCCAAGCCCCTACCCTACCCTCAATTTACCTATGGAGCACCAATTTAATCTGTTTGTCACTGAGAGGAAAAATACTTAACACCCTCAGTCTCAAAAGTAATGGGAAAGGATTGGGGTTGGCCCAGTGGTAGAGTGCTTGCTAGCATGTGTGAGGCACTGTGTTCAATTTTCAGCACCGCATATAAATAAATTAAATAAAGGACAACTAAAAAATATTTTTAAAAAGTTATGGGAGGGGCTGGGGATGTGGCTCAAGCGGTAGCGTGCTCGCCTGGCATGCTTGCAGCCCGGGTTCGATCCTCAGCAGCACATACAAACAAAGATGTTGTGTCCGCCAAAAACTAAAAAATAAATATTAAAAAATTCTCTCTCTCGATCTCTCTCTCTCCTCTCTCTCTCTTTAAAAAAAAAAGTTATGGGAAATAGGGATGGGATTGTGGCTCAGTGGTAGAGCACTTGCCTAGCACAGGCGGGACCCAGGTTCCATCCTCAGCACCACATAAAAATAAAGGCATTGTGTTGTGTCCATCTACACCTAAAAAATAAATATTAAAAAAAAGTTATGGGAAATAATGTTTCATAATTTTATACATCCAAACCTGACCTGATTATTACCAACCAGGGAAAAAAGGGTTAAAAAACTCTAGGCAAGAGATTTCCCTAGTCTGGCTACACTGAAGCTTACACTGGAATGCAAACAACAGACTCAATAGAGGCTCTAAGACTAAACAGAAGGAGGAGGAGGAGGAGAAAAGTGTGTGTATATATTTTGCAGTTTACATGATTGCATTATACATACTACACACAGACATACACACACACACACACACACACACACACACACACACATATGTATAATGAATATACTATCTAGCCTTTAAAAAGAAGGAAATTCCAGCCAGACATTGTGGCACATACCCATAATCCTAGCAACTTGGGAGGCTGACGCAGGAGGATCGTGTGTTCAAAACCAGCCTCAGCAATTTAGGCTGTAGGTAACTTAGCAAGACCCTGTCTCAAAATATACAATAAAAAGGGTTGGAGATGTAGCTCAATGGTTAAGTACCCCTAGGTTCAATTCCCAGAGAAGAAGAAGGAGAAGGGAGGAGAAGGAGGAGAAGAGAAGAAGATTCTGTCATTGAAACAGCATGAAACCAGGGGATATCATGCTAAGTGAAATAAGCCAGGAACAGAAAGACAAATACTGCATGATTTCACTTATATGTAGAATCTTAAAAGTCAGATGCATCACAGCAGAGATTAGAATGGTGGTTGCCAAGGGACAGGGCTTGGGAAGGAACAGCAGAGATGTTGGTCAAAGGGCACTACTACATTTCAGTTAGAATGAATAAGTTCTGTTGATCTCTGTTGTAGCATATAGAGACCATAACTAATAATAATACATCATGTACTTAAAAATTACTAAAGGAGTAGATTTTAAATGTTCTCACACTCCAAAACAAGATAAACATCTAAGGCAATAGATATATTAATTTAGATTGGTTTAATAATTTCACAATGTATACATATATTAAAACATCACATTTTACATGGGAAATACATACTACTTTCATTTGTAAATTATACCTCAGTAAAGAGGGAACAAAACTTTATAAAAAGAAAATCAGTTGACTATGTATGTGTCTATTTCAGGGCTATTCTGTTCCATTGATCTTCATGTCCTTCTTTGGCAATACCAAAATGTCCTGATTACTATAACTTAAATTGTTAAGTCCTGAAATTCAGTGATATGTGAGTTCTCCAGTAAATACTAATGATATTTATCTAAATTCTTTGCAAATTTTTTTCAGATATTCTATTTTCTTTTATTTCCCATATAAATTTTAGAATTATCTTCATCAATTCCACAAAACATACTTCTAGAATTTTTATTACATTGAGTGTAACAATCAACTTGGGGAAAATCAACATCTTAACTATACTGAGTCTTCTATCTGAGGATAGAACATCTGGCCATTTATTTATGTCTTTGATGTCTCTCATTAATATTTTATAGTTTTCAGCATATAAATATTGCACAGATTCTATGAGATGTATTCCTAAGCATTTCTTGGTCTTGGTTTGCTATTGTAAATGGTACTTTTTTCGTATTCATTTCCAATTGTTAAATTATACTACAGAAAAAGAATTAATTTTTATAAATTGATCTTGTATCCTGAGAACTTACTAAAATAACTTATTAGTTACAGGAGCTTTTTTGTAGATTCTTTGAGATTTTCCATGCAAATATGTTATGTGCAAACACAGACAGTTTTATATCTTCCTTGCAGCTCCATGTACTGACAACAGGGTATCACTAAGTTTCCCCCTTGCTTTGTTGAACCAGCTAGGTCTTCCAATATGATGTTGAATAGAAATAGTAAGAATGAATATTCTTGCTTTGTTTCCAATTATAGCAGAAAAGCATTCTCTTGCACTTTTGACGTCAATTGCAGATTTTTTGTAATTTTTTTCCAAGTTGAGGAAGTTCTCTTTAGTTCCTATTTCACTGAGGTTTTTAATCATGAAAGAATTCTATTTTTTGTCAATTACTGTTTCTGTGTCTACTAAAATAATTACTTTTTTATTCTCTAATTTCTTATTATGGTGGATTACATTGTTTTCAAAATAGCTATTTTTTATTAAGATAAAATTTATATAACATAAATTCACCATTTTATTTTTTTTAAAGAGAGAGTGAGAGAGGGGAGAGAGAGAGAGAGAGAGAGAGAGAGAGAGAGAATTTTTAATATTTATTTTTTAGTTCTTGGCGGACACAACATCTTTGTTTGTACGTGGTGCTGAGGATGGAACCCGGGCCGCACGCATGCCAGGCGAGCACGCTACCGCTGGAGCCACATCCCCAGCCCATAAATTCACCATTTTAAAGTATAAAATTCAGTGGTTTTTAGTATAGACATAATGTTATGTAACCATCATCACTAATTCAAGATTGTTGTCTCCCCAGAAATAAACTTAGGGTCTCCTAGTCATCATTCCCAATCCCTTAGCCACCCCCATTCCTTGACAACCACTAATCTACTTTCTGGCTCTATTGATTTGTAAAGTTTAAGTGTGAGGCTTCCAACTTTGTTCTACTTTTTCAAGCTTGTTTTGGCTATTCTGGGTCCCTTGCATTTCCATATGAACTTTTTAAAATATTTTTAGTTGTAGATGGACACAATACCTCACATGTGCTAGGCAAGCACTCTACCACTAAGCTACAACCCCAGCCCTCTATATAAACTTTAAGAACAGTTTGTCCTCTTGGGGAATCTCAAAGACACAGCCATTTGTCAACTGATATGGAATTATTAAATTATGTGGCTATATTGGTTATGTTACTAGTTAAATATCAGCTCTGGATGCAGTTAAACTCATAAAGAGCTCTGCACAGGTCAAAAATTATTATTTATTATTGTTAGAAAACTAAGAACACAGCATTCTCAAATGCAGAACTGATCCTGTGACTCCCCAACTTAAAGCCCTCTGAAGGCTCCTTTTCAAGTCTCTACCATACATGGCATCTGGCAATGCCCACCCTGGAATCTCTCAGTCCCCAGGGTGCCTCTGCACATTCACGCTTTATACTCTGCTCTTACCTGGTTGCCCTTTATAATAGTGTTGGTCTCCCAGGCACCAGCATTCTGTCTGAACATCACCACCAGGCCAATGTGTTGATATCGAGGTGCACCCAGAACCAGGCTTTGCACCCGGTTCCTCAAGATGACTGCAGATGCATAACCTGAAGATGGTAGTCTAATAGGCAAAGTGCTTTCCCTCACAGGCCCTGCCCTCCTTTTCACTTTGCAAGTCATACTTGAGTGGGGGCAATGGGGCAGCCCCATGCTTGGCAGATTGGGGTAACAGCACTATACTATATTCCTCTTTGTGAACATAATTAAAATTAAATTTTGAAATTTATGTCTTTGCACATATCCCAAGAGCCTGTGAAAGATCCAATGGCAGTTACACTAACTGAGTTACATGAAATCCTGATCCTCTCTTAGGGGACCCCTGCTATCCCCACTTACCCAAGTAAGCATCATTCATATCTGAGTCCACCCTGGTTGTGTTGATGAAGGTGATTTCATTCTTTGACCTATGCAAAAAGGCTCCACCAGCCCAGTCAAAGCTCCCCACAGAGCCCAACAAAGGACCATTCTGGAAAAAGAGGTCGAACAGGATCGATGAGGGAAGAAGAGACCATTTCTGCCAATTAAAGAGTTACCTCACTACAAGAGTCCATCACAGGAAGAGCCCCCAGACCCTTGGACTTCTTCTCTCTTTTCTTCTTGCCCTACCTCCACCCCCAATTTAATGAAGGGCCACTTACAGAGGTGATGGCAGCACTGAAGCCTTCCTGAGACATCTCATGCTCAAAGGAGCTGGTACTTCCTGTCTGAGTGCCTGTGAGGAGGAGAACTTTCTATATCAAAGAAAGCAGAAGAGCATAGAATAGTGCTGGAAACTCAAATGCTATTGTAGCCAGACAAAGGGAGGCTCCAATGGGATCTGTGTTGAACTCTAAAGTGTGTGCCCTTCTTTTGGCAGCTAATCACAATAGCTACTTTCTGTCAGATGAGAATGTGGTCCTCAAGAAGTCTAATTCCTTTATTCAATATGCATTTATTGACCATCTTCTATGTACCAGGTAATATTACAGGTGAAGAGTAACAGAATATTGAATACATGTCAGCAACACATCTGAATTTTAGGGAAAATGCTGTATGGAATTTGACTTCTCCACACTTGGATTTATCAACCTATAGCCAAGACTGGCAAAATTAGAGATGAAAATAAAGATTCTTCGATTTCAAAGGAATTGACCTGGTGAGGCCCAAGTGGTAGGGAAGAGTTGAGGTCAAGATACCAGGAATTAGGAAGGTCTAGTCTGCATCTTGAGCTCTTCTGGGAACACAGATGCCCAGCTCACCTTCAATTGCAAAGATCTTTTCCTGAAGCTGGTTTTGAATGGTCTTTAGAGCTTCAAAGTTATTCACCCGGAACACATGATCACGAGCTGGCTTAGAGGCAATGGTATTAAGCTCTTCACGGGATCTGTCATTGTTGAAGGCACCTCCCACCTGGTTGCCAAGAAACAAAGGTCAAAGCAGACAGTGTCTGTAGGTAGCAGTATCATCTAGCAAAAATTTCTTAGGAAAAGTATCAGGAACATTGTCAAATAAGAGAATGCAGCAGAAGGCCTCTGAGACACTGCCAAGTGTAGTTGGGCAGAGTGTACATTGTACAGGCAGCAGCTGGGGGATTTTTTTTTTTTTTTTTTTTTTTTTTTTTTGGCACTGGGGATTGAACTCAAGGCCACTTTACCAGTGAGCTATATTCCCAGCACTTTTTATTTTTTACTTTGAGACAGGGTATCACTAAGTTGCTAAGGCTGACCTTGAACCTGCAGTCTTCCTGCCTTAGCCTCTGGAGTTGCTGGAATTATAAGCATCTGCCACCACATCCAGATTCAAACACAATTTTTAATGTATTTTCTCTGCCATGCTTCATGGCTTCCCTCCTCTCAGAGAAAAGGGAGAGATTTTTTCTTTATATGAAGGTCTTACATGGTAATCCATGCACTCAGAATGATACTTTTTCTATGTCACACAAGTACTGTGGTAGTTTGATTATACTGATGATCCTCTTCCTTGTATCCAAGCCCTTTCCCCATAAACTTTCCTGTGCCCTTTACTCTTAGGGGAGTAATCTGCACCACTCATTGTCTCTGGGCTCAGCCATGTACCTTGGTTTAGCCCATGGATGTTATCAAACTTGATGCAAACAAAGATCTGAAAAAAATGTCTGCAATATTTCCACTTTCTCGCTTGTTCCTCTGCCTTCACCAAAAGGACATGTCAAGGCCAGCCCACTGTAGAATGAGACCCAGGGAGCAGAAGGGCCAAATCACCCAGTTGTTCCAACCAAGGTCATCTGTCCAGCAGACAAACTAGCTTGCAATCCTCAGAAATGGAGAAAGCTGAACAGGATGTAAGCAGGAGAATTAAAAGTTCAAGGCCACACTGGGCAACTTAGTGAGACTCTGTCTCAAAATAAAAAATAAACAGGACTAGAGATGTATCTCAGTGGTAGAGTACCCCTGAGTTAAATCCCCAGTGCTAGAAGGAAGAAAAGAAGGAAGGGGGAGGGGGAGAGGAGGGGAGATGGCCTGACAACGTGTAGCTGATTACAAATGTGTGAGTGAGCCCATCTGAGACCAGAAAAACTATGCAGCTGATCTACAGGCTTACTTATTATTTTTAGCCATTGAATTTGTAGATCATTTGTTACACAGCATTATTGTGACAATAGATAACTGATGCACAGGTCTGTCTGGGTTAGCAGGAACCCTTGCCTCACTGATTTCACCAGTATTTGCAAGTTGAAGGGAGGGTATGTCCAAGTAGAAATCCACAACAAAAGCATCAGGCCCAAAGACACATTTCCTACCCCAATGACATAGCGAATGACCCCCTTTCTGTCGGCCTCAGGGATGACATCCTCATAATTCAGGGGATCTTGATATTTTTCTCCATCTGTGATGACAACTAGGATCTTAACAGCATTTTCCCGGGCTCCATTGGCACTCTGAAACAGTTCTCTTCTGTTCACAGAAGAGGAAGGACAAAGTCAAATGCAAATAAAGAGGCTATTAATGTGTTGGGAGGAAATGTCAGCAGAGTCACAGACACAGAAGCAGCTGGGCTCTGTCTAGGAAGGGGCTCTCTCTCTCTCCTGAGATAGAAAGGCAGCGGGGGAAGGGAGAAGAGGGAGAAGAATGGGGAAAAAGTAAGCCTTTACCCTTATATATGCTTTTGTATGTTTTGACATTTTAAACTGAATATTATTCTTTTAAGTTTAGAAAATTTAAAAAAAAAAAAAAAGAAATAGACAATTTGGCCTTCATCACATCTCTCCTAGAGTACTACTACAGCTCTCCAGCTCATCTTCCTGCACTTCTGTCCCAACCCCACCCTTGCTGTTACACACACACACAATCAGAATATTTCCAAAACATAATAGGATATCTTCCTACTGCTTAAGATCATCAATGGATCCTCAGTGGCTACAAATTTGCCTTTGGTTACCGAAATTAATCAATTTTTCTGGCCTCCCTCCAGCCACCTTTCCCTCACTCACTTTTTTTTTTTGTTTGTTTTTGGTGGCGATGGTAGGTACCATGGATTGAACTCAGGGACATTCAAAATGGCACCACATCCCCGGTCCTTTTTTTTTTTTTTTTTTTTTTTGTATTTTTAGAGAGAGGGTCTCACTGAGTTGATTAGTGCCTCATTTTTTCGAAGGCTGGCTTTGAACTCGACATCCTCCTGCCTCAGCCTCCCAAACCACTGGGATTACTGGTATGCATCACCCCACCCAGCTTTCACTTCCTCTCTTTACTTCCACATTTATGCATAATTTTTTCATTAACATATTAGAGAAAGGAGACCCAGGAGAAGAAGGAGGGCAAGAGAAGGTGAGGTACTAGAGAATGAGATTGATCAAATTATATTATGTGCTTATACGAAAATATCTCAATGAATCTCACTATTAAGCATAATTATAATGCACCAATAGAAAAAAAAATACTACATACAGACCTCCTTCAAACCTTTGCCCCATTCTTGTCTGAACAATTCCCACATCCTTCAAATCCCAGTTAAAATCATCTCCTCCTTCCATCCTAAGCAAAGAAGGAAGAACTTACACTACTTTGCGGATTCCTGTAGCAGTGTATGTTGTCCCATGCAGTTGTCTTATTTGGTTTACCAGCAATCTTGGGTTAGGATTTGTCTTGAAATAATTGAAGGTAAAATGAGTCTGGAATTCATTTGAGTACTGCATCAAAGAGAACTGGAAACAGGGCAGTGGCATTAGACTGAAGAAGGTGCTCCTCATCTCCAGCAAGCCTTACATAAACCTTGCAACACTCCAATTTCCAAATTTCTTCTCCACAGCTCCCACCCACTTTCAATACTAGAATTCTACAAGAAGTGACATGTGGGTTTCATCTCCCATGCCACCCCTATTTGTCGAGCTGCCTACTTGAAAGAATGCTTATGGTGCATCCAAGCAGATCAAAAAATAGAATCATAAAACAACATAACCATCAGATGTCCATTTTGCCATGTCTGCTATTGCAGTAGTGGGGAACAGTGGCAATCTGGCTGCCATGTATTTGCCACCCTGGTATGAGCCCTTACCAAGGTTTTAGACTTTTTGAATTGGTCCATCACTGTTGACACAAAGTCCTTCATCTTCCTAAAGTCGTTTTCATTGATGCTGCCAGAGCCATCAATCAAAAAGGCAATGTCGCTCTCCTGCTGAGGACATGCTAGGGAAGAGGAAAAAGAGTACGAATTGATTAAGTAATTAGAGACTTGTTATCAGGTAAACAAGATTCCACCTATGTTCTGGGCTGAATTTTAAAAATGGAAGACTCCTTGGACATCAGCAAAATGACTGCTAGAAGTCATTAGTGCTCAATAATCCACAAAGACAGCCAGAACAAGAAACAACCAAATAACTTTTGATGAAAATAAAATAACTAAAGGAGAGTACCAGAGTATATCAACCCCAGGATGGCCTCAGGGAATGGAAGGAAATTCCTGGCCTCCATCCCCCATCTCCCAGCAGATGTCAGCTTGGAACCAGGAGGGATTTCCTCCCAAGGTGGTAAAAGTAAGCAAGAGAACTCAGCAGCTATCACCAACATGTTGGGCACTTACATTCCTCACCACTGGGGTCTACAGTTGTCCTACAGAGTTTCAGCTGTGTGACCGGCCTAGAGTACACACAGCTGTACTCCCTCAAGAGAAGGAGGCAACACTGAGCCCCAGCCCCTGTGGCCTATGCAGCTGAGGCCATCTTGGAACCAGAGCCACTGCTGGAGTGTGTCCTGTTCCAGGGATAAGAGGTCATGGCACCTTTCCACCCCTGAAGTGTAGCCAGCTGGTGGCTGTGCCCTTCTCCTTGGGGGCAAGCTGCCATAAAGCCACTTCATCTACCCTTCCCAGTCACTGCGACCTATCCAGTCCTTCCTGAGCTGAACCAGTGCACTAGCTCTACAGAAAATAGTACTTGAGCCAGGCGCAGTGGTGCATGCCTATAATCCCGGCAGCTCAGGAGGCTGAGGCAAGAGGATCGCAAGTTCAAAGCCAGCCTCAGCAACAGTGAGGCATTAAGCAACTCGGTGAGACCCTGTCTCTAAATAAAATACAAAATAGGGCTGAAGTTATGGCTCAGTGGTTGAGTACTCCTGAGTTCAATCCCTGGTACCAAAAAAAAATAGTACTCAGGGTCATTGCAGTTCCCTTTTGCCTAAGTTGAAGCGACACTCTGCATACCAGGCTTTCCAGAAAAGTGGCTTGCTGCTCAGAGAAGTCATGCTCCCTGAGGCTGAGCTGAAGTAGTGCATCATCTCCTGGGAAATTAGTGTCTTGGCTGACCAAGCAGCCATGCATCCCAGGACTGAGGTGAAGCAGTACCCCCATTTGCATTATGGAAAGTAAGAGACAAACATGGGGACAGAGAGCTTATTTAATGAAAAAAAAAAAGTTAAAAGCATTCCAATTCTTAGAAGAGGTATGGATATCCAGATATATGAAACTGAAAATTCCAAAAGCAGATTCAATCCCAAGTGGTCTTCACTGCAAAGCACAATAAATTAACTGTCAAAAGTCAGACAAGGAATTTAAAAGCAGCAAAAGAAAAGCAGCCAGTCACTATAAGAGAGTCCTTGTTAGACAACTGAGTTCTCAGCAGAAACTCGTAGGACAACATAAAAGGGAATGATATATTTGATGTGTTGAAAGAAAAAACAGTCAACCAAGAATACTATATCCAAGAATACAATCTCTTTCAGAAAAATGCAGGAAAAATAAAACCTTTCTTAGACAAGCAAAATTGAGGGAATTCATCACCAAAAGACTTGTCTTACAAGAAATGATTAAGGGAATTCTTCAAGTAGAAATGAAAGGACACTAATTACTAATACAAAAATATATTAGAGTATAAAATTCACAGGTAAAGGTAGATATATAATCAAATCCAGAATACCACACTATTGATATTGTGCTCTGTAAATCACATATATCTCTAGTATGAAGGTTAAAACTCAAAATGATAATAAATAAATAAATAACAATAGGGGCTGGGGTTGTGGCTCAGTGGTACAGCACTTGCTTAGCATGTGTGAGGCACTGGGTTCAATTCTCAGCATCATATATAAATAAATAAAGTTCATTGACAACTAAGAAAATATTTTTCAAAAAATAACAATAGCTTCAATAAGCTTTTAAGAAATATATAATATAAAAATGTCAAATGTGACATCAAAAATAGAAATTGGGGGCTGGGGGTGCAGCTCAAGTAGTAGAGTGTTTGTCTAATATGCACCAAGTCCTGGTTTCAATTCTCAGCACTGCAAAAACAAGTGAAAAAAAGATAAAAGGGAGAAATACACACACACACACACACACACACACACACACACACACACACACGCATGCCTTCTGGGGAGAGATTTAAAGTCTATAGAGTTCTGGGCTGGGAATGTTTCCCAGTGGTAGAGCACCTGCCTAGCATGTGTGGGACCTGAAGTTCAAACCCCAGCACTGCAAAAAATGACTAGAAGTTAACTGAAGTTAAGGTGTCATCAGTGCAAAATAGACTACCGTAACTATAAAATATTGCACATAAGCCTATGGTAGCAAGGAAAAAAAAAAAAAACTAGAGAAGACACACAGATGATAAAGAGAAAGGAAATAAAATAGAGCACTAAAGAAAATCACCAAATCACAGAGAGAACAACAACAGAGAAAGATAGGAACAAAGGTCTACAAACAATGAGAAAATAGCAACAAAATGGTATAATAACTGTTTACCTATCAATAATTGCTTTGAATGTGAATGTATTAAGATCTCCAATCAAAAATCACAGTGGTTGAAAGAATTGAAAAACAAGATCCAACTATATCCAGCCTGGTAGATTAGTCTTAAGGAGAAACATAGGCTAAAAGTGAAGAGAGAAAATAAGGTATCTCATGCAAATATTATCCTAAAGAGAGCAAGTGCAGCTATTCTTATATCAGATAAAATAGGCTTCAAGTTTAAAACTGTTACAAGAAGAATTGGGGGGCTTAGCTCAATGGTAGAGTACCGGCTGGGTTCAATCCTCAGCACAGAAAAAAATCTGCTACAAGATACAAAGAAAGTCATTATTTAATGATACAGGGCTCAATTTATCAAAAAGATGGCTAGCCAATATCAGAGCACCTAAGTATATAAAGAAAATATTAATGGACATAAAAGGACAACTAGATAGAGATGAGAGTGAGACAATAAAATTAGGAGACTTCACTATCCCGTTTTCAACAAATTAATCAGACAGAAAAATTAACATGGAAATACTGAAATTTAACTGCACTTTAGACAAACTAGATCTAAGAACATTATACATAACCTTCCAGCTTACAGTTGTAGAATACATATTCTTCTCAATTGCACACAGAACGTTCTCCAAGAATGACCATTTAGTAGGCCACAAAACAAGCTTTATCAAATATTTTAAAAATTTGAAATATATCAAGAATTGTTTCCAACAACAATGATACAAAATTAGAAATCAATTATAGGAGGAACTTTAGAAACCATAAAAATGCATATCCTGTCATTTGAGACATCATAAATGAACCTAGAGAAATTATACTGAATGACATATGTGAAGCATAGAAAGATAATTACAGTATGTTCTCATTTGTGGACTCTAAAAAAATACTAGAATTCATGGAGAGTAGAGTGGTGATCACCAGAGGAATGGGGTGGGGCTGGGGGATTTGTAAAATGTTGGTGAATGGATACAGAATTTCAGTTAAGGAGGAATAAGTTCCAAGACTGTAAAACATGGAGTCTCTAGTTAATAAAAAATACTGTATTCTTGAGAAATGCTATTAATTTCAAATGTTTTAACTATGAAAAAATGTGAGGAATTCCATAATGCATATAATATATCAAAATAGCATGATGTACTCCATAAATATATACATTTTTGTTAATTACACAGTAAGTGAAGAAAAGAAAAATATAGGTTTTTATTTCAGACTATTACAATATACTTTCCCTCAACTTGTTGTGTCACTGTTAATTAAATCAGTGGTCAAAATGTAATTTTAAATATTTCCCAATGTTATAGACATTGAAATAATAACTTTGTAGAGTTCCAAAAATGTTTACAGTGATTATTGTTATTCTACTTCAGTTGAGTTTATATAACTTATGGGTGATAAGAAATTTATCTTCATTGTATTCATGGTAATGGTAGCCCCTGACATTTGAACTTTTTAGTTTCTAAAATGCTAACGTAAGCTTAATCAAAAATTCTTTCATACTATTTAATAAATCTGATTTTTCTTGTGCCTTTTTTAAAAAAAACGACCCTAACGTTTAAACATTAAAGTCATCTCTAATGAAAAAAAAAAAAAAATATATATATATATATATGGAAACTAAACAACATTCCAGAGCTAGGGCTGCAGCTCAGTGGCAGAGCATTGCCTAGCATGTGTGAAGCTCTGACTTTGATCACAAGCCCTGAAAAAAAGAAGGGGGAAAAAATTCTCCTAAACAACCAATGAGCCACTGGAGAAATTAAAAGGAATATTTTAAAAATCTCCACAGACAAATGAAAATGTAAACACAACATACCAAAAATTATGAAAGCAAATGCAGCATTCAGAGGGAAATTTATAGCAATAAATGCCTACATCAAAACATAGGAAAGTTCTCAGACTAGGGTTGTGGCTCAGTGGTAGAGTGCTTGCCTAGCATGCGTAAGGCCCTGGGTTCGATCCTCAGCACTACATAAAAATACATAAAATAAAGGTATTGTGCCCAACTATAACTAAAAAATAAATATTAAAAAAAAAAACATGGGCTGGGATGTGGCTCAATCGGTAGCATGCTCGCCTTGCATGCCTGCAGCCCGGGTTCGATACTCAGCACCACATACAAACAAAGATGTTGTGTCCGCCGAAAAACTAAAATAAATAAATAAATACTTTAAAAAAAAAAAAAAAACATAAGAGGAGCTGGGGTTGTGGCTCAGTGATAGAGTGTTTGCCTAGCATGCACGAGACACTGGGTTCGATCTTCAACACCACATAAATGTAAAATAAAGATATTAAAAAAAAAAACAGGAAAGTTCTCAAAAAAAAATCTAATACTTTACCTCATAAAAAATAACAAAATAACAAACCAAACTCTGAGAAGAATAAATAATAAAGATCAGAGCAGAAATAAACAACAGAGAGATTTAAAATACAATGTAAAAGATAAATGAAATAAACAGTTGGTTTTTTCAAAGGATAAACAACATCCACAGGCTTTTAATCAGGTTAATAAAGAAATAACTGAGAAGAATCAAACATAGAAATGATAAAGCACACATTAAACTGATGTGACGGAAATACAAAAGACAAAAATACAAAAGAGTATTATGAACAACTATATACCAACAAATTTGAAAACTACAAGAAATGGATAAATTCCTAGATACATGCAACCTATAGAGATTGTGCCACCATGAAATGGAAAATCTGAATAGAATAATGAGTAAGGAGAGTGAATCAGCAATAAAAAGACTTCTTGCAAAGAAAAGCCAGGAACTAGATAACTTCACTGCTGAATTCAACCAAACATTTAAAGAATTAATACCAATTCTTCTCAAACTATTTCATAAAATTGAGAAAGAGGAAAATCTTCCAGATTCATTCCGTGAAGTCAGCATTACCCTGATATCAAGGTCAGACAAAGACAAACAAAGAAAAATAAAATTACTAATATACCTAGTAAAGATACATGTAAAAATCCTCAACAAAATTCAAGGGAATTGAATTCAACAGCAGATCAAAAGTATCACTCACTATGATCAAGTAGGATTCATCCCAGGAATACAAGGATAGTTTGACATACACAAAATTTGATTCGTCACATTTACAAAGTGAAGAATCAAAACCATATGATTATTTCAGTAGGTACAAAAATACATTGGACAAAACTTAACATCCCTTCATGAAAAAAACTCTCTAGCCAGGCATGGTGGCACACGCCTATAATCCCAGCAGCTTGGGAGGCTGAGACAGGAGGATCGGAGTTCAAAGCCAGCCTCAGCAATAGTGAGGCATTAAGCAACTCATTGAGACCCTATCTCTAAATAAAATACAAAAAAGGGAAGTACCCCCCCCAAAAAAATAAAAACTCTCAACAGATTAGGCATAAAATGTACCTATTTCAGCACAGTGAGGCCATACATGACAAACTCACAGTCTACGTCATACTGAATGGAAAAAAGCTGAAATCATTTCCTCTAGAATCAGGAACAAGACAAGGAAGGCCCTCTTAATCACTCTTATTTAACAAAGTACAAGAAGTCCTAGTCAGAGCAATTAGGCAAGAGTAAAAAATAAAGGACATCCAAGTTGGAAAGAAGTCAAATTGTCTCTATTTGCAGATGATATAATATTATATTTAGAAAAACCTAAAGACTCCAAAAAAAAAAAAAAAACTATTAGAACTAACAAATGAGTTCAGTAAAGTGTCAGGAAACAAACATGTGAAAATCTCCAGTGTTTCTATATGATAATAGTAAGCTACCAAAAAATGAAGAAAACAATCCCACTTAAGAAATAAGAGGGCTGGGGCTGTAGCTCAGTGGTAGAGCACTTGCCTAGCACATGTGAGGCACTGGGTTTGATCCTTCACACCACATAAAAATAAATAAATAAAATAAAGGTCCATAAACAACTAAAAAATAAAAAATAAATAATATACCTAGGAAAAATTCAGGAAGTTTAAATATCTCTAAACTGAAAATCATAAGACTGTTGAAAGAAACTAAAGAGGTCATAATTAAGTGAAAACACATCTAGTATTCATGTATTGAGAGAATTAATATTGTTAAAAGTTTCACATTACGTAAGTGATCTACAGATTCACTGCAATCTCTATAAAAATACCAATGACATTCTTCAAAGAAATAGAAAAAACAATTCTAAAATTCATATAAAACCATCAAAGACCCCATAGATTCAAGGTAATCTTGAGCATAAAGAACAAAGCTGGTAACATCCAAGAAGAAGTGGGGGTAGAATAGAAGTGCTGTGAATTAGACAAAGAGGAATGAAGGGAAGAAAGGGAGATAGGAATAGGAAAGACAGTGGAATAAATCTGACATAACTTTCCTATATACACGTATGAATACACCACAGCAAATCTCAATATCCTGTACATCCACAAGACTGGGATCCTAGTTAGAACAAGATACACTCCATGCTTGTATAAATATGTCAAAACAGACTCTACTTGGGACTGGGGTTGTGGCTCAGTGGCAGAGTGCTTGCCTAGCATGTGTGAGGCACTGGGTTTGATTTTCAGCACCACATATAAATGAATAAAACAAAGGTCCATCAACAACTAAAAAAAATAAATAATTTTTTTAAAAAATAGACTCTACTGTTATGTATAACTAAAAAGAACAAATAAAAAAGTAAACTACCTTCACTAATACTACTGAAAACTCAGAGTTTCAATATATCATTTTATGTAGCAATAACAATTTCAAAATGACCTATAAAGTGATTTATTGTGTAAGGGAAATATCTGAATATATTTGTGTATTTGTTTTTTTTTTGTTTTTTTTTTTTTTAAGAGAGAGAGAGGAGAGAGGAGAGAGAGAGAGAGAATTTTTAATGTTTATTTTTTAGTTCTCAGCGGACACAACATCTTTGTTGGTATGTGGTGCTGAGGATCGAACCCGGGCCGCACGCATGCCAGGCGAGCGCGCTACCGCTTGAGCCACATCCCCAGCCCTATTTGTGTATTTGTGTTTGTATTTCTTTTATTAAATTGTCATTAAAAAGGGGCTGGGGTTGTGGCTCAGAGGTAGAGCGTTTGCCTAGCAAGAATGAGGCACTGTGTTCGATCCTCAGCACCATATAAAAATAAAGATATTGTGTATACCTATAAGAAAATAAATATTTTTTTTTAAATTGACATAAAAAAGAGTCATCAAAATGTTAGTGCTTTGGGGCTGGGCTGTAGCTCAGTGATAGAGCACTTGGCGTCGCACGTGTGAGGTGTTAGGTTCAGTTCTCAGCCCCACAAAATAAATAAAGATATTGTGTCCATATACAACTAAAGAAAACGTTTTTAAAATAGTGTCAGTGCTAGGAGGGGCAGTGACAGGACCACTGTGGCACCCAGAGCAGCGACCTGGAGGGATGATGCTGGCTATGGAACCCGGTGACAGCGTGAGAGGTACTTAGTTTTGACAAATTTCCATCATGCTAGTCGTTCTTGGCTCAGGAGGGGTTGGAAAGTCTGCTCTGACTGTACAGTTTGTTCAAGGAATTTTTGTTGACCAATCTAATGTTACAACTACTTTGAGGTGGCCAAATGTAAACTAAAAACCTTAATTAAGTGGTACAATTTTTCACCGGCAGCCAAAGTTGGTAAAAAGGAGCTCAACTCCAACCACGACAGGGCCTCAGAAAAAGAACAACAAGAAGCAATTGAACATATCGATGAAGTACAAGATGAAATAGAAAGACTTAATGAACAAGCCAATGAGGAGATATTGAAAGTAAAACAGAAATATAACAAACTCCGCCAACCATTTTTTCAAAAGAGGTCAGAATTGATCTCCAAAATCCCAAATTTTGGGGTAACAACATTTGTCAGCTATCCACAAGTGTCTGCACTGCTGGGGGAGAAAGATGAAGAGGCCAGAGTTGAAGTGACAGAATTTGAAGATATCAAATCAGGTTACAGAATAAAGATTTTTATTTTGATGAAAATCCTTACTTTGAAAATAAAGTTCTCTCCAAAGAATTTCATCTGAATGAGAGTGGTTATCCATCTTCAAAGTCCACTGAAATCAAATAGAAATCTGGAAAGGATTTGATGAAACGTTCAAGTCAAACGCAGAATAAAGCCAGCAGGAAGAGGCTGCATGAAGAACCAGAGAGCTTCTCTACCTGGTTTACTGACCATTCTGCTGCAGGTGCAGATGAGTTAGGAGAGGTCATCAAAGATGATATTTGGCCAAATCCATTGCAGTACTACTTGGTTTCTGATATGGATGATGAAGAAGGGGAAGGAGGAGAAGAAGACAATGATGATGATGATGATGATGAAGGATTGGAAGATATTGATGAAGAAGGGGATGAGGATGAAGGTGAAGAAGATGAACATGATGATGAAGGGGAGGAAGGAGAGGAGGATAAAGGAGAAGATGAGTAATTAAACACTGATGGATTCCAAACTTTTTTCTTTCTTTTGTTTTTTGTTTTTTTCTTTTGTTTTTTGATTTTTTCTTTTGTTTTTTGTTTTTTTCTTTTGTTTTTTGTTTTTTTAGTTCAGTCTCTGGGAGCAAGTTGCAGTCTTTCTCCCCCTCTCCCCCCCCCACCCCCTTATGCTCAGTCACCCTGTTCTTGAGGTCTCTTTTCTCAAACCATGTTTCTCAACTTCTTTTGGGGGGAAATACCTTGAGAAGAGTACAATGGGAAAAGAATATCTACACCCTTCTGTTCTAAATTCATTTTTAATCCCTTCCTGTCTCAAAACAAAAAAACTGTAAGGAATCAACATATCGTTCTCTGTGGGGAAAAAAGGGACCTTCTGCTCCCTTCACTCTGCTAGAAGCTGGAGGGTGCTAGGCCCCTGTGTAGTAGTGCATAGAATTCTAGCTTTTTTCCTCCTTTCTCTGTATATTGGGCTCAGAGATTATACTATATCTCTATGTTAATATGGACAGTTAGCATTTACCAACATGTATCTGTCTACTTTTTCTTGTTTAAAAAAAGAAAAAAAAACTTTAAAAAATAAGGTTATAGAAGGTCAGCAAAGGATGGGTTTGAGATGTTTGGGTGGGTTAAGTGGGCATTTTGACAAATGGCTTTTCCTTTGGCATGTTTAATTGTGATGTTTAACAGACATCCTTACAGTTTAAGATGACACTTTTAAAATAAAATTATCTCCTAATGAAAAAAAAAGTGAGACAAAATGAGAGGAAATATTGGCAAATGATGCATCTGACGAAGGATTAAAATTCAGAATATATAAGAAATTCAAACAACTCAAAAACAACAAAAAGTAATTTGATTTAAAAATGAACAAAAGATCTGAATTGAGCACTAATATCTAGGGAATATAAAGAACTCAAAAAGGTAAGCATCGAAAAAACAAATAACCCAATCGACAAATGGGCCAAGGACCTGAACAGACACTTCTCAGAAGAGAATATACAATCAATCAACAAATATATGAAAAAATGTTCATCATCTCTAGCAATTAGAGAAATGCAAATCAAAACTACTCTAAGATATCATCTCACTCCAGTCAAATGGCAGCTATTATGAAGACAAACAACAATAAGTGTTGGCAAGGATGTGGGGAAAAAAGACACACTCGCACATTGCTGGAGGGACTGCAAATTGGTGTGAAAATATGTATAACCAGTGACTTGAAAAATTGTGCTCTATATGTGTAATATGAAATTAATTGCATTCTGCCATCATGTATACCAAATTAGAATAAATAAATAATTTAATTTTTAAAAAAAGGAAAGATTAGCATGGAGTTTATAAAACTCTATTCATGATCGCCAAACATTTTACAACTCAAACATCCTTTGGTGTTAACAAATGGACTGATGAATGGGGCTATGGTAAATCCATGCAAAGGAATATCACTCATTGGTATAAAAAGAATGATACATACAACAAAATGGATACACATGGAAATAAGAGATCTGGAGAAGAGCATGCCTAGCTAAAGGAATAGCAAGCGCAAAGGCTCTGAGGCAAGGACAGGTTGATGTGATTCCTGAAGAAGAAAGTCAGCTAGAGTGGCTGAAGCAGTGACATAGGTAGAAGGCATGGGGGGGGAGTAGGAGAGGTAAGCAGGGGCTGTACCATCTAGAACATCAAAGGCAGGAGAACAGGCACTTACTCTAAGGACAATGATTGGGACCTCTATGAAGTCAGGTGGCCTGATCCCCTTGCAGAGGTAAGTAACTATATCAGGACTTTCCTTAAAGTGAGTCTCTCCTACCCCGTCCCCACCACCAATTCTTTTTAGTGGAATGGCTTCCCCATCCTTCTACACCTAGACCTCTAAGTTATCCCCTAGACCACAAGCTCAGTCCTACCCTCTATCCTCCAGTCTCTACCAAAAGGCACATACCTCTGAGGGCCTCTGGAAACCTCTGGGGCTGCTGCAGTAGGTTGGATCCAAATAGGAAGCAGAAGCCATTCACATATGTGTTCTCTTTGCACGTTTGGTGCACGGTGGGGCCACAGGCCTGAGGGACAGGGTACCAATGGAAGGAGCTGCTCTGCTCCCTGTCCTTTCATAGCAGCACCTCCACCTCCCACAAGACCCCAGCCCCAATAGCCTCAGGTCCCCATTCCTCCCCTCAAGACCCTCCTGTGACCCAGAGTAACTCACCAGCAGCTGTGAGGGGTTGATGGCAGTCGCCAGGGAGAGGCCCAAGGACATATTCACAGCCTCCATGGGGACTGCAGAGATAGAATGCACATGGTCACTCTCAAGGGGATGAAAGGAGCTGTGAAACAGCTAGGCAGGGATCACTTCAAATTGGAGACACAGATGTGTGCCAGGTCAAGGGAACACCTAGATCATGGGAAAGTAACAGAGAGAGGCCACCTGAGAGTATCTGAGGTAGAGTTTTCAGATTGAGCAGAAACTGGAGAGCCAGACTCCCTCTGTCCCCCAGTGTAGATCCCCCAGAACATGGGGATTCCTGGAAAGTACAGGGGAGTCACAGATGGAATCCAGCATTACCAGGGACCCAAATGGGGGCCAGTGACTCACCCTGAAAGTAGATGGGCTCACACTTGCGGGTGTTGATTTCACATTGATAGAGGCCTCCTGTTTGGTTGTCAGCTTTTATCTCCTGGGGGGCTCCAACCACAATCCTGGGGAGAATAGAGAAAACTCTGATGTGCAGGAAAAGAAGGAGATCATGGAAGAGTTCTACCACCCAAGGGAAAAGTAGGGACTCTCATGTGGATTCTTGAATTTCCATAAATAGGAAGAATAATTTGCCTAGGAAGAAATGGAAAAATATTAAGTCTCAATGAGAAGGGCCTGAGAATGACATGCAACTCAGAGGGCATTTTCAAAATGGATAAGTTCATCCACAGAGTAATTTTAAATAAATTTCTGCATATGAAAACTAGTTCATGCAAAGACAAAAGATAAATAATAAATTGTAAGAAAGGATATTAGCAACTTATAACTCAGACTACCTTCAATATAGTCAGTTCCTACAAACCAGTAAGAGAAATAAAAGAATAGAAAATGGTGCAAAAGATTTTTTAAAAGAATTTGCAAAAAAAAAAAATTTAAAAAGAACTACATGTCTGGTAAAAAAAAAACAAGAAAGAAAGAAAGCAATTTAAAACTAAATTTACTCATCTACTCACTTTTACAAAGATCAATAAGTTTGATAACAAATTGAATTGGCAAGTGGATGGGGAAATAAATGTTCCCACAAATTTCTGGTGCAAGTGTAATTTGCTGCCATGCTTTACAGAGGGCTTTACATGCTTTACAGAGGGCAATCTGGAAAATTTTATTGCAATCACATATGCACACACAGAAGTGCACCCCTGTAATTCCAGCAGCTGGGGAGGCTGAGACAGGATTGCAAGTTCGGGGTCAGCCTAAGCAACTTAGGGAGACCCTATCTCAAAGTAAGTAAGTAAATATAAGGCTAGGTGTGCAGTTTTATAGTAGAGCTTGCCTAACCGCCCTGCATTCAATTCCCAGTACCACAAAAATTTAAAATTGTATACGCATTTTTGATCCAGCACTACCAGTTCTGGGAATTTACTTCCAAATATACTTGCACATGTGCAAAAGGACAGTATAGTCCATATAAAAGTTTGGAAATGATCTAAATGTGCCTTAAGAGATTTAAACCCCTGCCCATGCAAAGAGTACAGATGCATCTCTTGCAAGGGGGGGGGGGAGGAGGAGGAGGAGGAGGAGGAGGGGAGATGAGGAGGAAGAGGAGGGGAGAGGAGGGGAGGAGGAGGGGAGATGAGGAGGAAGAGGAGGGGAGAGGAGGGGGAGGAGGAGGGGAGATGAGGAGGAAGAGGAGGGGAGAGGAGGGGGAGGAGGAGGGGAGATGAGGAGGAAGAGGAGGGGAGAGGAGGGGGAGGAGAAGGGAAGGGGAGGGGGAGGGGGAGGAGGAGGGGAGGGGAGGGGAGGGGGAGGGGGAGGGGGAGGGGATGAGGAGGGCAAAGCAAAGCAGAGCTGCTGCTCCTATGCCAAGTGTACCCAGGGTTGTGTCTACAAAGGGGCAGAGGACAAGTGCAGCTGCTGCACCTGATGTGGGAAGAGCCCTGCCCCCAACTGTACACCGAGCAGACTTGCATTTCTTGTCCTAGTCCCCAAACCCATTTGAAGCCTTCCTTTTCCTTTGAACTATGTGAATAATAATACAACTGTTGACAACTTTCTTGGGGGAAAAAAAGAAGAGATTTAATGAAATATAAAAGTAAATTCTAGTATCTCCTAATAACAGAATATGATGCAAACAGAAGACAGAATGAGTATGCTTTTTATGTACTTAATCTGGTAAAATCAGATTAATGTACAAAATCAGCAAAATGTAGCAGAAAGTAGAGGTAAACACATTTTTCTGAAAAAGTTATAATAGTTCCACAAATATTTCTGGTAAATATTTTAGTCTTTATGAACAATACAGTCTCTGTCACAGATATTTTATTTTACCAGCATAACTCAAAAGAAGTCATAAACAATAAGTGGCAAATGGGCAGAGTTGTGTTCAATAAAATTTATTTACAAAAATAATTGGCAAGCCAGATGCAGTGGTGCACACCTATAATCCCAGCGACTCTGGAGTCTGAGGCAGGAGGATCACAAGCTCAAGGCCAGCCTCAGCAACTTCACCAGCTCCTAAGCAACTTTACAAGGGCTAGGGATGTGGCTCAGTGGTTAAGTGCCCTCGGGTTCAATCTCTGGTACCAAAAAAAGTACAGGCAACAGCCATAGATTAAGTATAATGTGTGGTATAAATTGAGTATGGAGTAGAAACTAGGGAGGTAGATATAAACATAAAGATATAAATATATAGATAAAAATCTCTGAAAGAACTCACAAAGAAATTATTTGTCAATGTGCCTCTTGGAAAGGGAAGTGGGGGAAGGGTTGCGGAAGAGCTTTTTATTCTCACACACTTTTGCATCTTTTGAATTTGGAAACTTGTCCTGGTTCCAAATTTGCTACCTACTCAAAAATCAATCAAGGAAACAGCTTACTGTTTTCCAACAATTTAGGGAAGCACATGAGACAGAGGATGCCCCACTGGTGCTCTTACCGGGATCCCTCAAACTGGACCACACTCTGCCCAAACCCCCTTGCGTTCTCTTGGAAGGTCATTGGATTTTCAGTGTCCAGGTTGAATGCATGACACAAGGCGAAGGCTGGAAGGAGAATAAGGTGTTTAGGGTCAGGAGAGGAACCTCTACAGTTAAGGAAGGAGCACACCTTCCTGCACCACATACCGTCCTGTCCAGATTCACCCTAACCCATCATCAGGATGTCTGCCTCCAGGGTCTAGTTCTGACTGCCTAGGGCAGGGGTCAGCACATTTTTTCTATAGAGAGGCTGATATTTCAAGCTTTGCAGGCCAAGAGTCTAATAGAATACATATGTACAAATATAACAGGAAAAAAATTCACTTCCACAAATTTTTCATCAAGGAAATTCAAAATATAATTATTAATTACAATTTTTGTAATATAAGTTTAATAATGAGGCAAATGAAGTTCTCTGTAGGGAGATGACATTTCACCTCACTGGATTCCAAATTTCTATTCCCTGTCATCAAATTGGTTATAAATGTTATCTTCAACCTCTGGATTGCAGATTATAGCCAACAATAGGTGGTGAGCCACATTTGACACATTTACTACCATCAGAGGATGCAGTCAGTCCATCTCTGAGCTCCACCCTCCCTTCTGAGCACAAAAATGTCCTCTTCATCAAATGATTTGCCCAACAATCCTATAGACAATGCTATTTGCCCAAGTTCCTATAGACTCAGTTAGATAATTTCCTTCCCATGCAAGCTTCCTTCTCAAGCATTTCCTTCCCTTCTTGGCTCATTCTCCACAAAATATAGGCATAAAAGGAAACACACTCAAAAACATTTTAATTCATCAGTCATTCAACAAACACTTACACCTGATCCTTGTTAAATAGAACTGCAGGCAAAGTGGAGGCCATAAGGTAGAATCCAAGAGGAAGCCCTCTCTGACAAGAGTCTAACACCTGCTGTGCATCCTCAGGCATATCACTTCATCTCTCTGGGCCTCAGTTTTCTCATTTGTGAAGTGACTGGATGCCAAAGAGCCTTGCACAGTCTATGAATTTAGTCATTCATCCACGCTTTGTGGCCATCTCATCTTTTTTTTTCTTTTTTTTTTTTATTGGTTGTTCACAAAATTACAAAGCTCTTGACATATTTCATACATTAGATTGAAGTGGGTTATGAACCCCCAATTTTACCCCAAGCCATCTCATCTTTGATCTTACTCTACTCTCTGCTTCTTCTTTGAATCTTTCATCCTTTCCCCCAAACCCCTCTACCTCTCCCCAGCCTAACTCCTACATATTCTGTGTCCTTTCTCTCCATTCACAGACCCAAAAGTTCCCCCTCCTCCCTACCCTGAGGGCCCCCCCAAGTCCCTGGTGTACCTGTTAACAGAAGAACTCTACAAGTCATGGCTGAAAGGAGCAGGAACCTGGAAGAAGCATGAACTGTGGGGTTGCAAGCCTCACTGAGCCACTTCAAGTAAGCCACCAAAGCCAGGAAGGGAGAAAAAGAGAAGTAGGAGGGCTAAAACTATTAAGGAAGAGGAGGGAGGCTCACTGAGCACCCAGCCCTGCTTGACCTTCCTGGGACTGCACACAGCCTGATCTCCTGCCCTGCCCAATTTCCTGACCCAAACCATAAAAGTCACTCTCCAAAAGATGTCATTTGTCACCTAGGTTTGGCCAAAGCATTATGGAAAGCAAGCAAAATAGCTTTTGAGCCTGCCTTCTGCAATGTGTGTTCTGAACATTAATACAGATCAAATGAGTATAGGAGCTTCAACCCTGCTTCTCCCTAAAAACCCTTTGCCAAAAAATGGCCCTCCTCTAACCCCTAGAAACAGGAGCACCCTTCACCAGAGCTGTTTGTTATAGCCATCAACAAGGACAACCCGATACAGAGAAAGATGATGTTTTATAATATTTTGCTTTTAAAAAAGCCTCAGGGAACTGGGGTTGTGACTCAGTGGTAGAGCACTTGCCTAGCATGTGGGAGGCGCTGGGTTTGATCCTCAGCACCACATAAAAATAAATAAATAAAATAAGGGTATTGTGTCCAACTACAACTAAAAATATATATATACATGTTGAAAAAAAAAAGCTTCAGACCCATTATCCAAAATTTTCACCTCCAAGAATTTGTCTTAGGAAATAGCTAAAAGCTGGACCTAATGGCTCCTGTTTGTAGTCCCAGTTACATGGGAGGCTACAGCAGGAAGTTCAGGGCCAGCATAGTGAGATCCTGTCTCTTTAAAAAAAAATGAAGAAGAAGAAAAGTATAAAAATGTCACTAAGAAGTACAAAGAGATACATACAAGATCATTCATTGCAGCATTGTTTTTTTGTTGTTTTTATTGTTGCTTGTGGTGCTGGGGATTGAACCCAGGGCCTGTACATGTGAGGCAAGCACTCTACCAACTGAGCTATATCCCCAGCCTACAGCATTGTTTTTAATAATGAAAAACTAGAACAATCTGATATCCAACAGAAAAATGTTTAAATGATATCTTACTCTGTAATCTATCCTTATATTTCCTTGTGTATGGTAATCTCTAATTCAAAAATGCAGGAAAATACTTTCATCAAATACATAGACCATCAAACTATATCTTATATGTGACTGCTAATGTGATTTCCAATCCAATGATTTTCTTCACTTTCTCAACACATTTTCCTTTGTTCCTAGTGCCACTTTCCTAATAATCAAATGAAAATAATGTTTACCAGCCGAAAAAAATTCTGCACATTTTGTTTAAAATTATGTTTAAATATATACGTGTGGTTGAGCAACATGGGGCACACCTGTAATCCCAGCAGCCCAAAGGCTAAGGCGGAGAATGCAAGTTAAGGCCAGCCTGGGCAACTTAGAAAGGTCCTATGTCAAAATTTAAAACATTTTTAAAGGACTAGGAGAGCTGAGCACAGTGGCACATGCCTGTAATCCCAGCAACTCAGGAGCCTGAGGCAGGAGAATCACAAATTCAAGGCCAACCTCAGCAGCTTATCAAGATCCTGTCTCAATAAATAAATTATATGCTACAGTCAAGTATAGTTAATTAGAACAAATAAAATACTTTTAATTAATTAATTAATTAATAGAAGGGCTGGGGAGGTCAGTCAGTGGTAGGGCACCTCTGGGTTCAATTCCCAGTGCCAGAAAGGAAGGAAGGAAGGAAGGAAGGAAGGAAGGAAGGAAGGAAGGAAGGAAGGAAGACCAAGGGTGTAGCTCAGTGGTAGAGTGCTCATTCAAGTGGTAGAGTGCATGTTCAAGGTATCCTCAGTACCAAAACATATGTGTGTGTATGTGTGTGTGTGTATATATATATATATATATATATATATATATATATTCAGGAAAACAAAAATGTTAATAGTGGTTAGCTCCAATATGCTAGGGTTACAGATATATCCCAGTTATCTATTACTTCATTGCAATCCACTTCAAAATTTAGTGACTTAAAACAGCAACACATTATTATCTGTCATGGTTCTATGAAAAGCCTGGCCTCAGCAGTTCCCACTGAAGTATCTCACATGATCACAGTCATATCATCCTCATGGGCTGGACTTCTAAAATGGGTCATTCACATTAGTGCTGGCTGTAGACAAGGAGCTCAATTAGGGTTGTCAACTGCAACACCTACATGTACCCTCTCCATATGACTTGGGATTCTTCCAGCATGGTGGCTAGTTTTCAAGGGAAAGTGTTCCAAGAGACAAGAAGTAGAGGTTTGTTGGAAACCTCTTTAAGGACTAGAAACTGGCATAGATTTACTTCCACCATTTTCTGTTCATTAAGCAGACACAAAAACCCATTCATATTCCAGGAGAAAAGACACAGATCTCACTTCTCATAGTCCTGTCCAAAGAACAGTGGCTACCTTTAATCTGCCACAGAGTGATTTCAATTTTTTTGTATTTAAAACTTTATGCAAAAAAGAATGAGTTTTTAAATCAGAAAAATTATACCAGTAGATAATTTAAAACAAAATGCCTATATCATTTAAAAGGCTGAGGAAAGGAGGAACCATGGGCCCAAGATGAGAAGATCTTTACCAGGATGTGGGGGAGTGCTTTCATAGATAAGATGAGTTTGTTTTGGCCAGGCCTGGTGGCAACGGGCCTATAATCCCAGCAATTTTTAGGCTGAAACTTGTATTGCAAGTTTGAGGTCAGTTTGGGCAACTTAGTGAGACTCTGTCTCAAAATATAAGTTGTTTTAAAAAGGGCTAAGAGTGTGGCTCAGTGATAAAGCACCCCTGGTTCAATTCCCAGTACCAAAAAAAAGATAAGGTTGTTTTAGTAAAAGCTTTCACATTCTAACCTCCACAAGGGGCTACTCTAACTCAGATGTTGAAGCCCTCCTTGTCTAAACAGTGACCAAAGTTCCACTGTCTGTAAAGATAAAGCAAAGTCTCAGAATGACTGTCCAATATGCAGAGCTTTTCTCAATGGCCCACCAATGGGGTGTGTCCCTCACTTAGAGACTGAAGGGAAGTACATATTTACAAGCTGTCAATCTTTCCCTCCCACTTGTCCCCCACCCCCACATTTGATTAGCTTGAAGCTGAGCACAGTAACTTCTTGTAAAACCAGCAACTCAGGAGGCTGAGGCAGGAAGATCCTAAATTCCAGGCCAGCTTTGGCAACTTAAGGAAGCTCTGTCTCAAATTTTACAAATAATAATAATAAGAAGAAGTGTAGTGGCATTCCCTTTTTCAACAGAAAAGTCTTAACTGGGCTTCTCCAGAAATCTTCACCATGGCTGATTTTGGGACTGTCAACAAAAGAGTCTCTGTAAAAGAGTTTAATGTAGTTAAACTTCCTATTTTCATGTTGCCCTGTTTTACTTGGCCACTGGCCAGGAAGATACCAACACTTCAGGTGCTGGACATACCCTTACTAGTTTCCAATATAATAGTTTATAGAAATGAGCAAACAAGGCTTCTGCCCTTGAGCTGGGCTTCACAGAGACGTCTATATTTCTAAGATAAGAGAAGATAACAATTGGGCTCCATGGTAACAGCTGGCATGTGGAAGGAAAGAAAGGGGAGAAGCCGCTCTCCCCTTCTCAGGTGCTGTCCTTGAAGGGTTAACTTGCCCAAAACAGTGAAAGAAAAAGCTTCTACAGACTGTGAACTTCTGAGCCCCTCCCCTTACATACTGGGTATAAAATTCTGAAACTACCTGAGCTCAGGGTTCAAGGGATTGATTAATTACAGCAAAAACTGTGCCCTCTGAACCTGGCTGTAGCCAAATAAAATTGTTTCCTGCTATCTTTGGTGATTTGCCTCGTCTGTCTACAACAGAAGGACTGGGGATGAAGCTCAATGGTAGAGCACCCCTGGATTCAATCCCCAGTACCAAAATAAAATTAACTTTTGTTCCTCTGTACATGGACCCTGAGACAAGGATTCAAGTACAGGTAATGTATTTGGAAGACCATCTGGGAAACACTAGTGGAAAATGCAGAAAGAAGGAGTTCATAAAAGGTATGTAATGAAAAAACTGAAGACTATGGACAACTAATGCTCAATACACTGAGGAACTTTGGAAGTCATTTTAGAACAGGCCTCACAGTTTTCTTGCCCTGGGGAAAAGAGAACTAGATTCTTATTTACAATTCATAACAGCTATTGGTTGAGTGGTTTTTTCTGGGGAAGCCTGAATTCTCTGGTGCATCCAGCCTGCCCTTCACCCATGCAGAAAAGCTTCCAAGAGCCAAAAAAAAAAAAAAAAACCTCAGGCAAGGCCGGGCATGGTGGTACACACCTGTGTGCAGCTTGGGAGGCTTGGGAAACTAAGACAGGAGGATTTCGAGAGGCACTAAGCAACTCAGTGAGACCCTGTCTCTAAATAAAATACAAAATAGGCCTGGGGATGTGGTCCAGTGGTCGAGTGCCCCTGAGTTCAATCCCCAGTACCAAAAAGAAAAAAGAAAATCCTCAGGCAAGTATTTGTGGGTGTTGCAAGCAGGAAATCAGGCCAGCTTACATAAGAATGTAAATGCCAACAGAACATGAATGGGGCAACTACAGCATCCGTTACAGACACTCAAAAAATTTCTTTATGTGTGTGGTACTGGGGATCCTTCTGTATTCTTTTCTCACAGATTTGAAGAATAAAATCCACAGACAATAATGAAAAGTAAGAGTGAACAGAGTAGGATTTATTTTATTTTAAGTAAAAAGGGAGAAAACTCCCATATATGGAAGGGGACTGAGAGTGTTTCAGGGCTGGAGCCTTCCAGAAAACTGAGGCAGCATGAAGACACCCCCCAAATACACACTTCAAATCCAATTCTTGTGATCAAGTCAGAAGGATCTCAGACATGTCATTCAGAGAAACAGGCATGAATTTATTGAAGGAATAAGCTAAGGAAAATGGGACACTCTCAAAGGAGAAAGTGGGTCATGAGAGCAAAGCTTTTAAGGACTAGGCATTCAAAAGTAATGCATTAAATAAGACCAAAAAATAACAACAAACCCTAGGAAAGGGGAAGAATCTGATTTCCAGAATTATCACATTATTATTTTAAAAATTCAGTTTTAGACAACAACAAAATAAAGCATAAGTCATACAAAGGAAATGGAAAATATGTCCTATTCAAAGGAAAAAAATAAACCAGTAGAAGCCATCCAGGAAACTTAGACAAAACTTTAAAATATCTATTTTAAAGATGATCAAAGTTGGCATAAACCTAGAAGACTTAAAATCAGCATACTATAGTAATACAGCCACATTAATGTTTACAGAAGTGTAGTGGCACCTCCTTTCTCCACAGAAAAGTCTTAACTGGGCTTCTCCAGAAATCTCCACCATGGCTGATTTTAGGACTATCAACAAAAGAGTCTTTGCAAAAGAGTTCAATGTAGATAAACTTCCTATTTTCATGTTTCCCTGTTTTATTTGGCCACTGGCCGAGAAGATACTAGCACTCCAGGTGCTGGATACCCCCTTATTAGTTTTTCACAAACATATCCAGTATAGTAGTTTGTAGAAATGTGTAGACAAGGCCTCCGGCCTTGAGCTGGGGCTTCACAGAGATGTAGACATTTTTTAGCTAATTTACCAATTGGGCAATGGTAATAGGTGGCAGGGGGAGGAAAGAGAGGGAAGAAGAAGCTCTCCTCTTCTCAGGTGTTATCCTTGAAGGGTTAATCTGCCCAAAACTGTGAAAGAAAAAGCTACTTTTATGTGAACTTCTGCAGACTGTGAACTTCTGAGCCCCTCCCCTTACATGCTGGGTATAAAACTCTGAAACTACCTGAAGTCGGACTTCAGAGGATTAAATGATTACAGCAAAAGCTGTGCCCTCTGAACCTGGCTACAGCCAAATAAAACAGTTTCCTCCTATCTTTGGTGCCTTGCCTCGTCTGTCCCTACAACAGAAGCTCAATTCACAATAGCTAAGCTATGGAACCAACCTAGATGCCCTTCAACAGATGAATGGATAAAGAAAATGTGGTACATATACGCAATGGAATATTACTCAGCCATAAATAAGAATGAAATTATGGCGTTTGCTGGTAAATGGATCCAAGTGGAGACTGTCATGCTCAGTAAAATAAGCCAATCCCCCCCCAAAAAAAATGCCATATGTTCTCTCTGATAAGTGTACACTAACTCACAATGGTCAGTGGGGAGGGTTACCAGATTGGACAGAGAGGAGTGGGGGGAAGGAATGGGGAAAGGAAGTAGAATGAATCAGACATTACTTTCCTATGTTCTTATATTAAATCAAGACCAGTGTAACTCCACATCATGTACAACCTCAATAGTGGGAAGTTATACTCCATATATGTATAATATGTCAAAATATATTCTACTGCCATGTATAAAACAAAATTTAAAATAATATTATTATATTATTATTATAGTGAAATATTATTATATTATTACATATAGTAAAAAAATGCTCAAAGAACAAAAATAAGATATATAGAAAGTCAAAAAAACAATGCATGAACAAAATAGAAATATCAACAAGGAGATTAAAAAAACTAAAAAGAAACCACAAACAAGTTCTGCAGATGAAAGATACAACAACTAAAATGAAAAAATTCACTAGAGAGATTCAAAGGAAGATTTGAGAAAGTAGATGAAAGAATAAGCAAATCTAAAGATAGGAGAATGGAAATTATTGAGTCCAAAGAACAGAAAGAAAAATTATATTGAAGAAAAGTGAACAGTGTAAGAAAATAACAGAATGAAGGAAATAAAGAGAGAGGAGAGGTGGCTCAATAGTAACACAGATTTATTCAAGACAAACTTGTGGTGGGGGGGGACAAGGGAGACTGAGACACATCTCCCACTTACAGCCTCAGGTAGATAGATGTAAGAGAGCGAGGGAGGCGGGAATTTTGCAGTCAGGGGATGTCAGAAGAAGGGTCTTTTGTTGAACCAGGTGTTTTTTAGGATTTCAGTCCCAGATAACAATTTCCTTTCTTTGCATGATGATGGAGTATTTTCTAGGGTTTAGCTCAGGTTGAGTAAGAGTGACCATAAGGTGACTCTTGTTCTAAGATGAAAGATATGTTTTAAAATGGCGATGCCTATGTCAAGTTCTTCCTAACAGACAGAGCCTAAAGAACCTGTAGAACACCATCACAGGGATTCAAATATGCCCTATAGGAGTCCCAGAAGAAGAAAAAGAAAGGGGTATTTGATGAAATAATGGTCAAAAACTTCCCATATTTGATGAAAGTCATAAATCCAAGAATAACAAACTCCAAGTTGGATGAATTCAAAGAGACCCATATTAAGGCACATTCAAAAGATGAAGAATTTTGAAAACAACAAAATGGAAGTGACTTGTCATGTTCAAGAGATCCTCAATAAGATTATCAGAAATTTTGGAGGCCAGAAGGCATGGATCTGATAAATCCAAAATTCTACCAGGAAAAAAAAAAAAAACTCACAGCCAAGAATCTTATTTCTGGCAAAACTGTTCTTCAAAAAAGAGAGCCATTTAGTCAAGTGGTGGCACACAACTGTAATCCCAGTGATTCGGGAGGCTGAGGCAAAAGGTATTTGTCACAAGTTCAAGGCCAACCTCAGCAACTTAGTGAGGCCTTCAGCAATTTAGGGAGACCGTCTCAAAATAGAAAGGGTGGAGAATGTGACTCAGTGGTTAGGCACTCCTGACTTCAATCTCTAGTACCAAAAAGAAAAAAAGTAAGGAAGGAAGAAAGGAAGAAGAGGAGGAGGAGGAGGAGGAGGAAGAGAAGGAGGACATTTCTAGATAAACACAAGCCAAGAGAATTCATTGTCACTAGACTGATGCTTCATGAAATGCTAAAGCAATTCCTTCAGATTGAAGTCAAAGGACACTAAATAATATCAAAGTCACATGAAGGGAAAGGATCTCAATAAAGATAAGTACATGGACAGCTATTAAAGCTAATATTTTAACAATGGTGTATAACTCTACATTTTGTTTTCCACATAATTTAAGAAATAAATATTTTTAATTATTATTTTATGTTTTCAGACACAACATAAAGAAATATTAAGATTAGGGCAGAGATAAACTAATGAGACTAGAAAAATGATAGAGAAAATCAAGAAAAATAAAAAGTTGGTTCTTTTCAAAAGATAAAGTATTAATCAGCCTTAAAAAGGAAAGAAATTCTAGGGCTGGGGCTGAGGTTCAGTGGTAGAGCACTTGCCTAGCAAGTGTGAGGTACTGGGTTCAATCCTAGCACCACATAAAAATAAATAAATTAATTAAAGGTATTGTGTCTATCTACAACTAAAAAGAAATTTTTAAAAGGAATGAAATTCTGACATAGTCTACAACACAGATGAAACATGAGGACATTATGCTAAGCAAAACAAGTCATCTACCTAAAGGCAAATATTATATGATTTCAATTATCTGAGGTCTCTATGTAAGCGCATAGATACAGACAAAAAGTAGAATGCTTGTTGCCAGGGAATGGGAGGAGGAGAGAGTGAGTATAGAGCTTTAGTTTTGCAAAATGAAGAGTTCTGGAACTACATGATGTTGACTTCCAGCAACAATATCAATGTACTTAATACCGACTGCACTTAAAAATGGTTAAGATTGTCAATTGTGTGTTACATATTTTATCACAATAAAATTTGGGGGAAATACTGAGTGAATGAATGAGTTTTGATCTGGACTAAAAATATGAACTACACCCATTCAGGCATCCTCCCCTAGGAATTTAGATTAAGAACTAAAACCTACTGAAAGGAGGACATTTGGTTGGCAGTGGGAACTGAGGCTGAAAGTTCAGGGTGCAGATCTTACTTATAAAATTATAAGGAGAGCAATTTGCAGAGAGGTAGAGATAGCCTGAGTGAGAAACAGCACAGTCCCCAGAAGAAAGAAAAAGAAAAGCACTCTAGAGATGTCTCTGATTGACATTAGTTTTCAATCCAGATTATGAATTTCTTCATCAGTAAAGATAGGTGAAGTTTTGTTGCAGTAATAAACAGTACCAACATCTCAGTTCCTAATATGAAAGTTTATTCTCATTTATCCAAATATCACTGTGGTTTAAGAACCTCTTCTAACCAGCTATCCTACATGTGTTATCTCAGTATTCTAGCCTTTTTGATTACATTAAAATTCCCTGTTAACATGTGACTCTATGACGTGAAGAACCACACACAGGCTCATAAATATTTCTATCTGAAAGTGATATACATCACTCTGCTCACATTTCATTGAGCATTAAATAAGTCATATGTCCATACTCAACTTTAGGAGCACACAAGTGCAGTCATCTCCTGTGCCTGAAGTAGTAGTGATGTCTATCATGGAATCTTAATGACAAAATACCCCAAACTTGAAATAATTTAAGTGAGTCATATTCAAAGCATCAAATCAACATAAATAGAACATAAGGCATCCTGGGGGGGATGCAAAAGTGAAAGTAATCACTGTTTACCTAGTGCTTTAGAATTCACTTTTCTAGACATAATTCTGATACTCAAGCCGGAACTATAAATTAGATCCTGTTATTAATTATTATTGTCATTTTTCTTGGGCAGTTCTCAGGGATAGCAAAATTCATTAATCTCCAAGGCCCTGGATTCAATCCTTACCAACACCAAAAAAAAGTATTCACCAATATATTCTTGCCAACTTGTTTTGTTTCCATTATTTAAGCTATTATTTTCTGCAGAGGTAATCTTTGTGTGTGTGATGTGAAATAAGAAATTCAATTTCATTTTTGTCCATATGAATAAATAATTTCCTAGGCCCACATATTGAATTTTATTCTTTGAAAATAAACTGTTAAGGCTAAGGGTGTAGGTCTGTGGCTGAGCACTTGCATAGCATACATAAGGCGCTAGCTTTAATCCCCAGGATTGTAAAAAGTAAAATAAGAAATAGAAAATTTTAGTTCCCTATATCTCTCAAACTTTTATTTTACTGCATATTTAGCCTCTACCCAAGTCAATATAAAAGAAGATTCCAGTGTTATTTTTCCTTTGAGTGTGAACAAATATAGATGCCCACAAACCAACTCTATGAGCATATATTTAGGAAACCACTTCAAAAAAGAATTGTTCAGACCCATTTATTGCCTCTTCAAATGCAATAATGATGAGCAGTGGAAACATCCAAACATAACACTATTTCCTACCCTCAGTCTTAAATTGAATTCCCTACTTCATATCACACACACAAGGATTTCCCACATGAGGTAAGTTAATTTAAAAAAAAAAAAAAAGGTCATCATTTGCAGAGGGTCTGAGAATCCAAGACCACAAGTTGACAACTTGTTACAAGATAAATCTATGAAAGTCTAATCCATTTCTTATTCAGTAGTATAACTAAATAGAAATATAATAGGAAAAACACCATGTAATTTTTTTTTTTTTTTTTTTTTTTGTGTGTGTGTGTGTGTATGTGGTGCTAGGGATTGTACATGCAAGACAGGCACTCTACCAACTGAAGTATATCCCCAGCCTGGAAAAACACCATTTATAACAAAAAAAAAAATCTATAAAACACCTAGACACAAATCTAACAAAAAATATGTAAGAGCAGGGCTGGGCTTGTGGCTCAGTGGTAGAGAGCTTGCCTAGCATGTGTGAAGCACTAGGTTTGATTCTCAGCACGAATAAAGATATTGTGTCCATCTACAGCTAAAATTTTTTTTTTAAATATGTAAGGCTGGGCAGGTTGCACACACCTGTAATCCCAGCAGCTAGGGAAGATGAGCCTGGAGGATTGCAAGTTCAAAGCCAGCCTCAGCTATTGGCAAGGCACTAAGCAACTCAGTGAGATTGTCTTTATATAAAATACAAAATAGGGCTGGGGTGTGGCTCAGTGGTTGAGTGCCCCTGAGTTCAATCCTTGGTAACCCCCCAAAAAAAATCCTAGCTCTGTAAGTATCTGACCTTAAGTAAGTTACTCTCTGGACCTTATTGTCCTCATATGGAAAATGGGGATAGTAATACTATGAATATCAGGGAGTTGTTGTGACAATTAAATGATATAATAGATGTCAATGTACATGTAATGAATGTTCAGTCCACAATAGCTGTATCTATTCTATTCTTGAATTCATGTATATGTGGCTCAGTGGTGAGCCTGAGTTCAAGGCCCCTGAGTTCAATCCCCAGAACAAAAAAAAAAAAAAAAATGTAAGAACATATATTTTTAAAATCATTGAGTTTTCCTGAAGGAAATAAAAGAATAGAGATATATTACATGAATGACAAGACTTAATATCATAATGATGATAGTTCTCCATTACTCAGTTATTTAGTATAATGTCAACAGAATTTTTTTGGGGGGAGTGATGCTGGGGATTGAACCCAGGGCCTTGTGCATGCGAGGCAAGCACTCTACCAATTGAGTTATATCCCCAGACCCTATTTCTTTAATATATAAGCAGTCCTTAGGTAGACTCATGGCTACAAATATCATCTGCATGCTGATGATTCTGTCTCCATCCCAGACCTCTCTCTTGATTTCCAGACTCAGATACTCAACTGCCCACTAGATGTATAACTAGTATCTCAGATCAAGTATGTCTAAAACTGAACTCCTGATCACTCTCAATCTTGCCTTACCTCAGCTTGCCCAACCTATATATCAAGCCCATAAGACAAAGCCAGGCCAGCCAAAGCCTGAATGATTTGACCAGTAAAGATGCAATGGACCATTCTTAGGTTCCAATAGTTTATTACCTACATAGACAGCAAAAGTAAAAGTAGCTAAAATTCATTATAGTTCTTGTCCAGCACATCAGGAAGGATGATACCAAAAAAGGCAAGCAGCTGTTGTCAGATGTTTAGGGGGAGGCCAAGGCAAAAAGCCTCATACTTTTTCAAACCTGAGAAATGACAAAAAATTGCCTCCTGCCTCCCTCCTAAGGGAGGTAGGAAGATGAGCAAGAGAATACCCCCAGAGCAGTCACTGACAGGCCTCCTACCCTCTATTCAGAGGGGATTACAAAGTGTTTCATCATGACTGAGATTATCTGTGATCCAAGCCTTGGCTTATGTGACCTGTGTAGACGCACACAACATCACTAAGGCACCATGTTGGAGCTTTTCCCCTACATTCATTCTATTCAGCATCTTTCCAGTTACAGACCAAAGTCATCAGGAACTCCCATGGTTCTTCTCATCCACTCCCCTATTACCAAAATCATGGAATCCATCCTCATCCTGCCTAGACAGTGAGACCCTGTTTCTAAATAAAATACAAAATCGGGCCAGGGATGTGGTTCTGTAGTTGAGTGCCCCTGAGTTCAATTCCCAGTACCAAAAAAAAAAAAAAAAAAAAAAAAAAAAACAACCTACAATTTACAGAAGCCTCTTTCTGTGCCATAATGCTTGTACACTAACCTCCTTCCAAAGTCAGTTTTTAATACAACAGCCAGAGGAATCCTTTTAAAATACAAGCCATCTCATTCTGTTCCTCTGCTCCACACCTTGCCAAGTCTCCTCAACTCACTAGAAGTAAAAGCCAGTCCTGTTATTCATGGTGGTACATGCCTATACCCTGGCTACTCGAGGCCGAGGCAGGAGGATTCCAAGTTCAAGGCCAGCCTCAGCAACTAAGCAAGGCCCTAAGCAACTTAGCAAGACTCTGTCTCAAAATAAAAAATACAAGAGCTAGGGATGTGGCTCAGTGGTTAAGCTCCCCTAGGTTCAACCCCTGGTACCATAAATAAATAAATAAATAAATAAATAAATAGGCCAGTTATTTCTAAAACCTATAAGGATATGTGTGGTCTGTCATTTCATGCCTCTGCCCCTACCACTCTGTGCTCATGTCCTTTTCTCTATCCCTTGCTCCTTCTACTACCCTGGTTCTTTTTCAAGCATGCCAGACACACCTCCATCCTAAGGCCAACCACACTGGCCATTCCTTCTGACCAGACCATTTTTCCCCCAGGTATCTGACTCACTCCCTCCCCACCTTCCAATAAGTGAGTTTGACATCACATGACTCTCTATCCTCAACTTCAAAGATCATCTTTTCATGTTTCTTATCTCAATTTTTTTTTCAGCTTTGCTCTTAAGGGAATGAAGGCATCATGGTCTCCTTCATCTCCCATTGCCCCATGTGGCTCCCAGGATTATGGCTTCTCTTTTCCCAGCAAAATCTCCAAAACCCACCTTCCCTTGCCCACATGGACAAATTATCTCTATCAAACCTCCTCCAGCCAGGTACAGTGGCACAAGCCTATAATCCCAGCAGCTTGAGAGGCTGAGACAGGAGGATTGAGAGTTCAAAGCCAGCCTTAGCAATGGTGAGGTGCTAAGCAACTCAGTGAGACCCTGTCTCTAAATAAAATACAAAATCGGGCCGGGGATGTGGTTCTGTAGTTGAGTGCCCCTGAGTTCAATTCCCAGTACCAAAAAAAAAAAAAAAAAAAAAAAAAAAAAAACCTCCAATTTACATGACTCACCACATTCAAAAGAACTTGCCACATAGAATCCACTCTCTGGAGGAGGTTCTGGGAAGCACTAATAACAACATATTGGTTTTCCATTGACCCTGGATGGTCACTAACATTTGATTAAGAGTGGCACCATCTCAGGGCTGGGAATGTGGCTCGGGCAGTAGCGCACTCGTCTGGCATGCGTGCGGCCCGGGTTCGATCCTCAGCACCACATACCAACAAAGATGTTGTGTCTGCCGAGAACTAAGAAATAAATATTAAAAAATTCTCTCTCTCTCTCTCTCTCTCTCTAAAAAAAAAAAAAAAAAGAGTTGCACCATCTCATATTCCCTTGACCATCTGGTTAAGCCGTTGGGACATGAGGACAAATATAGGGTTAAAATTCTAGCTGTGTGGTACATGCCTGTAATCTCAGCATCTCAGGAGGCTGAGGCAGGAGGATTGCAAGTTCAAAGCCAGCCTCAACAAAAGCAAGGTGCTAAGCAACTCAGTGAGACCCTGTCTCTAAATAAAATACAAAATAGTACTGGGGATGTGGCTCAGTGGTCAACTGCTCCTGAGTTCAATTCCCCTTACCTAAAAAAATTTTTAAATCCTTGCTCTGTAAGTACATGACCTTAAATAAGTTACTCTTTAGATCTTACTGTCCTCATCTGGAAAATGGGGGTCGTAATACTATGACTATCTTGGGGTTGTTATGACAATTAAATGATATAATAGATGTCAATGTATATGTAATGAATGCTCAGTCCACATTATTCTACTAACTCTTGAATTCATGTACATGTATGGCTAACATAGCCTCCAAAACACAGGAAATATATATTGGCTCAAAGTTTTCAGGTGCTCAGGAGGAAGCATTCTACACATTCTTGTCCCCAGTGGGTACTCCACTGCTTCCTCAATTGTCCAATCAGGGAACTGAATGTCAGGCGAAGAAAAAGTTCTACCACAGGTTTTGTGGAAATTTCAGGGGTTTCTACTAAAGTCACACTAAGAACATGGTTGGCTAGAGTTCACTTTGGGGACAGAGGAAGTTATTTCACCATCCTTAAAACAGTTCCTCCTGCTTCCTACTCTTGAAAGCAGAAATAGCTCAGGGCCTGACCTGAACAAGGTAGGGGAATAAAACCAATTTTATTGGTAGTACAAGAAGGAAGTTTTACTAGTTGGGGAGAACTACAAAGTCCTTGCTTCTAGAGGTAAAAGGATGAATACAAATATCAAAGGGCAACAATCTCTTCCTAACTCCACAGGGCAAGTCTTTTCTGAAGAATGAGTCAGATATGTCCTAAGATACCTGACCCTGTTCAACCTCTGAGAAGTTGAGCCAGACCCAAGAAGCCATTGTAATTCTATTTTTCTCCCAATTATATTGACTATGCAAACAACAAGATGGCAATATTTTAAAGAATAAAAAAGACAAATACATAGTCCCACCACCATATCAGCTTTTCTGCACTAACTCCCAGGCAGATACAGTTTACCAGCTTGTCATGATGGGATAGGTTTAATTCTGTACTATGGTTTTGCCATATAATATTTTAACACAAACATATCTCATGTAGCTTTTATAAGAATCATGATTATAATTTTAATGAGCATAAAATATTCCCTTGAGAATTTTTAGCATTTTACCATTTTAGACAATGCTGTATTAAATTATTTTATATATTATACCATTATACTTCTTTGGAATTTTCCCTCCAGAGGTTATTTTTAAATTAAATGACTGGAGCCAGGCATATTGGCCATTTCCTATAGTTCCAGCAGCTTGGCTGGAAGATTACAAGTTCAAAGCCAACCTCAGCAATCTAACAAGGCCCTAAGCAATTTAGCAAGATTTTGTCTCAACAAAATAAAAAGGGCTGCAGATATAGCTCAGTGGTTAAGCACCCCAGAACCAAAAAATAAAATAAAATAAAATGACTAGGGGCAAATTAAATGCACCTGTGGGACCTTCCATGCCTACTGCCAAACGACCTTCAAAATGGGTTGTACAGCATACATTTTATTTTTAAGCCAACATTTACAGAGTGTGTTGTAGTTTTGAATTATTTCATAAGTTGCATCTCAACTAAGATGGCAGGTTGACATGACTTCTGCTTCCTAGGGCAGACACTTCAATGGGTTAACTCCAAGCCTCTCTCTAACAGATAGACTGGAAAAGCTACTTACAGGCTTCTCAGCCAGCTTGCAGCTGAGAGTGGCCATGTAGCCACACTCTGACCCATAAGAAAAAGTCTACAAGGCTTCTGGGAAAGTGCAAATGGAGAAGCTGACTCCTCCCCTCCTTGCACTTCCTGCCTAGAATGTGGAAATGATGCTTGAGGCAAACCAAGTTATGAAAGAACAGAGATACCAGGAAGAGAATGTAGTCTACTCACAGAATAGATCAGAGAGACCATGAGGGAGCCACACAGCCTCTGAGACAGAGGTGAAGAGTGAGATGGGAGCAGCCTGATCTCTGGATGCTTTCCAACTTTAGTTCAGCCCACACACAACCTCATGCCTGAGCCCCAACAGACCTTCACACCATGCCCCCATTTTCTTGTAGAAATTTGAGACAAGTCTCTATTCCTATCAACAATCAAATCTGCAGGGATTACAGTTGTTCTCACAATTTCTGTTTCATGCTGGTAGACTCAAAGGATCAAGACCAGTTAGGAATTTTGTTCTTTCCATACCACACAGGGAGAGGAGTCTGTGCACACATGAGAGGTCACTTGATTGCTATCTGAAACATCCAGGCCTTGCAGAACAGTGTAAGGTCAAGCAGCCTGTAAAGGTGTCAAATTGGTCCTTGTCCCCAGTGGGTGCCAGGAAGGGTCTCCCATACACTATTTCTTTCTGGACTTAATTTAATCCTGCTTCTAGCAGATACTCTAGTTGAAGGGAGCAATTGGTAATATCTTATTGCACTGCAGTTGGGTTTTCTGGCATAATAGAGCCACCATCTTTTTAAGTATGATTTATCTTTTCTGTTTTCCATATAGAGTGGAGTCTCCAGGATGTGTATGACTTCATCAGATAGCCTACGTTTTGCTCACTTTTTGGGTCACTTTTGCAATGAAAGATGGCCTGTTGTCACTTTGCATGAAGGAATGGAATCAGCTCCTTCAAAGGGGCTTTAATTTTTTTGAAGCTTTTTCTATTCTGGAGGGATATCAAAGGAGGTATCTACAAGTATAATCAAATGTTTGAATTTTCCTGTGGCACAGAGCATTTGAGTAAAATCTGTTTGTCAATCATCAAATGTCTGCATTTATATACATTGTTTTCCTTTTACAGTAGGCTGCCTTCCCATCTTAAGAGGGTTTCAGACACAATTTTGAGTCATCTACTGAACAGTCAGTTGGAGGTGTGGCTCTCACAAGTGGGGCTTGATGAAATTCACCAAGGCATTCTTCCCATATTCAGCACTTTCCTGTAGGTGTTCAATCCAGATCAGACCAGTGCTTCAGGCAGGAGGATGAGCTCATGGGAATTTCCTCTCCACTTGGCAGCTATCCCAGGAGTTAAAATTCCATTCACTGGCCTGTTTCTCATCCTCCTCAGTATAAAACAGTTTGTACTGGTCCAATTCAAACTGAGGTATTAAGTCCCTAATAAACAGTTTGCTCTTTGTGGTCATTTTGGCTGCCCTATCAGATATCCCATTTCTCCAGGCCACATAAGTATGGATGGGACAGTGCATGAATACCCTCTACTTTCGTTTGGCCATAGCTTATATTAATGCCAATATTTCAAGGGCATGTTTAATGTCTTTGTTCTTAGCTGTGAGGAGCCCTCTATCTTTCCAGATAGCTCCTCATGTATATATCTCATGGAAGCATGTCTTGAGTCAGACAGTTTGAGAGTTCTTGTCAGAGCTATTAGTTCAACTTTCTGAGCTAATGTTTTCAGCAGTAAAGCCTTGGCTTCTAGCACCTGTTGTTCCCCGACCATGACATATTCATTCATCTATATGCCTTTGTCCACAAGGCTGATCCCATCAATGAAGAGGTCCCAGTAAGGCTCTGTGATAGGCTGATCAAGCAAATCCAACCTGCTAGAGTAAACAATCTCTAAGATCTCTGAGCAGTCATGTTGTATTGGTACATTATCATCTGCTGGCAACAGAGTTGCTGGATTTAACATAGACACAGTTCCAAGGTTGGCATTTGTCTAACAAATATTTTAATGTCAAAAAATACTTTAAAATGGTTGAAAAAAGCAATTAGTGACAAATACCAATACTTATTCAACATGGTTGGATAAAAGGCACTGCATAGTACCATACAAAGTCAGTCAGTCCTTTCAATGCCAGTGCATGAGAGAGACAAAATTTAAAAGCAAAAATACAACTAAAAAGCCACTTTCTGTTTTTTATGCTGATTACAAAGGTCCCAGGTTAAAACCTCCTCTCCCACTGTCCTTTTTTTCTTCTTCACAGTCTGACTTACTCATATTCACCCAATAGTTCAATGTCCCTCTGTCGATGACAAGCAGGTATTGAAACCACCACCACACAAGGCTATATGCTGGAAAGCATGCATCACCCACATCCGTACAGGCGATGGATTCAAGGTCACTCCACGCGAATTGGGCTAGCAACGAAAAAAAAAAAAACACAAAAACACAGAAATACCTTTTGCAGGATCAGGGACAGCTCTGAAACCTCGGGTGTCAGTTCCCATGCTGGAGAGCAAGAGGAGCAAGAGAGGCAAGGGAGCAAGTGCACTCCAAACCCCTGTACTTATTAGGGGAAAGATATTTGATAGGATATTCCACTCAAATAAGGCAAGAGATTGTGTTACAACAAACAGAGAGGTGTAGCCCAGTCCCAATAGGTGACACGCAATCCCAGAGCTGCACTTCCTTGCTGAGCCAAGGTAAGGCCCACTTGCTTCTCACTGCATGCATGCCAGTTCAATACCCCCATTTCTTAAGGATTGGGGCCATGTGCAGTTCCTGTTCAGGGTGCCCCCCCCCGACAAGCACGGTTAAACCAAGGTACACCTTATTGAAATCAATATTTTCACAGGCAAAAAAATGAAGGTGTTTGCAAAAAATGAAGGTTATGTGAAGTCTACCAACAATGTGGCAAAGAATCGTTATGACCAGAGCAGGTTTTCTCTTCCTTAAACAAAATCTCATTTGGGATAATATTGATCACCTTTCCCAGGTTCCCTTCAGCCCATACAGCCTTACTTACTTTTTTAGTAGATCCCTAGAAAACAGGCTCAGTTTCCTTTTCCTGGATGGCCAGTGAAAGATGGAACCAGAGCATTTTCTGGTGGTACTTGCAAATGAAGTTGTTGCTTTTTAGGTGAAAATGTTATCCATGTATTTAACAACAAAAAAAAAAAATCATCCAAGAAGAGAGATCAGAAAATCTGGCATATACAAAAAACTATGCCTTAATTTTCATTTGCTCAAGTTGCATTCAAGGGGTTGCACAAAGGATGGGATTGAGCCTGACCTGTCACTTTTATCAATATCACAATGTCATCAACTTTGAGCTACCCACTGTCAGTTGTACCTGCGGGCTCCTGATGGGCCTTTTTCTTACAATAAGAATATTGATTCTTTTAATATATTTTTTTAGTTGTAGATGGACCTTTATTTTATTCATTTATTTATATGTGGTGCTGGGAATCAAACCCAGTGCCTCACACGTGCTAGGCAAGCCATCTACCACTGTGCCACAACCCTAGCCTGGCATACTGATTTTTGATGGAGGGAGGCCCTTCCTATCCTTTTCTTTGAGCTTCCTTGAAGATTCCTTTGCAGGAGATGTCAACAAAACATGAGTTGGCTTTAGTTTCTGTTCCTCTGGGTATTAAATTACTAAAAGGCAACTGTGAGGGATTCATGCCAGTGTCCCCTCCACTCACTAAAGCTTTTTTCTTGTGACAGGCACTCTTTCAGATGAAGGTCACTTTCACCATATGGAGATTTTCAAAGGCCTCTCTCTGTAGAAACCAGAAGAGCCAAAACGCAGGTGCCTACACACATGGGGACTCCAGATGGCCCTTGTTTCTACTTAGCAATGCAGACAGCAGGCAGAGCTCCACCCAGAAGTGTCCACTGGCAGGAAAAACAGCTCAGTAGTGGGCTGAGGTTGTGGCTCAGCGGTAGAGCACTTGCCTGGCAAGTGCAAGCCCTAGGTTCAATCCTCAGCACCACATAAAAATAAATAAATAAAATAAAGGTATTGTGTCCAACTACAACTAAAAAATAAAATATATTTTAAAAAAAATCTCAGTGGTTTGGGGCACACAAGGTGGGGGAGCATGCATGGGGGCCTTTCTTCTCCCTGACTACCTCCACCTACCTCAGAGAGCAGCCATTGCCTGGGAGCTTTGTCCCATATGCCGAGTCTCCTCTTTCTCTTCACCTGAAGGCAGTCCCTGATGCTTATGGTACAGATACAGCACAGCCCAAGCAATCCAGGGCTATTAGCTTTTTTGAGCTGGACCTTAGAACCCTTAGGTTGTTCAACTCATCTGCTGTTTTTACCCAGTGCCAAAGAGGCTGCAGTTTTTTCCTCTATTCTAACTATCCATTTTAAAGCCAGAGCTGGGCTTTTTTTCTTCTTCTTCTTCTTCTTCTTGTATGCAGTTATTTATCCTTCCAATCCTCCTGTGCCTTTATGTTGAGAGGGTGCTGTCAGAGCAAGAATTGGTCTGCTCCAGTAATGGGTGTCCCCTAGAAAAATGGAGGTATCCTGTTTGATCTTAAAAGGGGAAAACATTCCTTTTTTTAATATTTATTTTTTAGTTAGAGATGGACACAATATCTTTTTTGTATTTTTTTTTAATGTGGTGCTGAGGATTGAACTCAGTTCCTCACACAGGCTTGGTGACCGCTGTACTTCCGAGCCATAACCCCAGCCTGGAAAACCATTCTTAATCTATGACCCAAGCCATAATCTAGCAGTGCTGACACCCATTGCTATGTCTTTTCTCTCTCACACACACACACTTAAGCAAAGTAGGCTAGAAGGCAGGACAGAGGTCAAACCATTTTTATTCATTTTTCTAAAGCTCATGCAACTTTTCTGGGATTTTTTTACCCCCAACCCAAGAATAGTGTCCCTGACCCACAGTAGGATGATTTGCAACTGCTTGGGGCCAGACTGAGAAGCCATGCCAAGCCTGCCAGCACTGGTTGAAAATATTTAGATCTTTTTTTAACCTTTTCTTCTGGTGTCCTGCTATCCTTGCACACCAGAGGAGATGCTATTTTGTTGTTGTTGTTGTTGTTATTTTTGTTTGATTGGTAGGTTGGTTGGTTTTGCACCATCAACTTAGTTCCTGGATGTTCAGACTCCTTATCATGCAATTGCATAAATGCCTGCACATAAAAAATTTCTTCTATTTGTTTGACCTCTGATAAACAAACTCTGACTGCTGCAAGAATGTATAATTATTCAGAGTATCCTTATGATCAGATCATGTTACAGTAAAATATTATCCTTTTTTTAGTCATAGGCTTATATTATATGTGACCCTTTCAGCCAAGATCTTTCCCAAGAGACTACCATGGGGATCAACATAGCATTGCCCATGTTTTAAAAAGCCAGTAACAGATAAAAATTTTAAAAAAACAGAGACAGACAACAGGAGGGGAATCCCAAAACCAGAGTGAAAGATGGGAGCAATTAAAATAGAAAAGATTGGGAGTATTGTGAAATCCTCCAGCTTCCCTATTCCCCCTTATCTGTGCCTCCTACACCATACTGCCACAGATGTCCCACAAAGAAAGACTAGGTATTCCCATGAAAGAAAACCAGATGTCCTCACAAAGGTAGACCAGATATGTGAAATCAAGGGTCTTGGCATACACACTGGGGGAGTTTACCAGATAGCATTTAGTGCCTTTTTTCTCAGAGTAGACCAATTGGTGGAACAACCTATATCATTCAGGAAAAGAAAAAAGGAGTTCTGTAGTGGCATCCCCTCTTCCACAGAAAATATTAACTAAGCTTCTCCAGAAACCTTTACCATAATTGATTTTAGGACTGTCACCAAGAGAGTCTCTACAAAAGAATTCAATGTAGTTAATCTTCCTATTTTCCTGTTGCTCTATTTTACTTGGCCACTCGCCTAGAAGAAATCAGCACTCCAGGTGCTGAACGCCCTTTACTAGTTTTTTCACTAACATTTATCCAGAATAATAGTTTGTAGAAGTGTGTTTGCAAATGCAAAATGTGATTTAAAAAAAAAAAGAAAGAAAGATAAATCCTTTAACAAGACCTCTGGCCTTAGGGCTGGGGATATAGCTCAGTCGGTAGAGCGCTTGCCTCGCATGCACAAGGCCCTGGGTTCAATCCCCAGCACCACAAAAAAAAAAAAAAAGACCTCTGAGCTGGGGCTTCACAGAGATGTCTACATTTCTAAGAGAAGTTACCAATTGGGCTCCATGGTAACAGCTTGCAGGAAGACGAAAGAAAGAAGCAGCTCTCCCCTTCTCAGGTGTTGTCATTAAAAGATTAACTTGCCCAAAACAGTGAAAGAAAAGGTACTTTTATGTGAACTTCTGCAGACAGTGAATTTCTGAGCCCTTCTGAAACTACCTGAACTCAGGGTTCAGGGAATTAATTGATTACAGCAAAAGCTGTGCCCTCTGAACCTGGCTGCAGCCAAATAAAACTATTTCCTGCTATCTTTGGTGCCCTGCCTCGTCTGCCCCCTACAACAGTTCCTCAAAGCAAAAGGAGACTTAGCAGTTGTTAGGACTCCCCATCAGCTCCCGCCTTTATTCACAGGAGGATCTCTTCCAGGTAAACCCAAAGTAAATTCACCTCTTTATGTTAAGAGGATGCTGTCAGAGCAAGAATTGATCTGCCCCAGACATGGCAATTCTACAGTGTCTCCTAATTCTACAGTGGTCATTCTCAACAAACTCATCAGTCACCTCACATCCTCAGCATGAAAATTGGGGGCAAGGAATCACTTAGAGTGCCAGACTGCCCCCAGAAAGGTGGAGAGGGGTATTCTTAGGGTCTAGTTGGCTCAAATTTTATACTGAAAGTTCAGTTCTTGTTCCCAGTGCTGATCCAATAACAAGGACAAGTTTTTAAGGGGGGGAAATAAGTATAAAGGAATTTTATTGCTTTGCTAGCAAAGGAGAAACTCTTGGACCTCTTGTCCCAGAGGCTGTGACTCTAACTGCCAGGAGAACCATGAGGTTTTTAAAAGGAGATACAAAACAGAGGCTACACTCCAGCTGTGCTCTGTCCAGAGTCATAATTCACTTGTAGCCTTGAGAGATAGCTATTTCTTAGTTCCACAGGTACCAATGTCAAAGTCCAGAGTCCTTTATTCCTGTGGTCCATGAACCAAAGGACAGATAACTCAGTCTAGGACCAGAAGGTTAACCTTCCTTCCCCTGTGGTTAGGAAAAGGGAGAGGAAGAAGAGAAGGGAAAAAAATTACAGTTTTAAAGTAAATCACAGGGGGGCTGGGGATGTGGCTCAAGCGGTAGCGTGCTCGTCTGGAGTGCGTGCGGCCCGGGTTCGATCCTCAGCACCACATACAAACAACGATGTTGTGTCCGCCAATAACTAAAAAATAAATATTAAAAAAAAAATTCTCTCTCTCTCTCTCTCTCTCTCTTTAAAAAATAAATAAATAAATAAAGTAAATCACAGTGGCAGAGCAGCAAGGATTATATTCAAAGAAGTGGACCTGATAAAATGTCCCTGATTTTCCAAAAATTTCAACTTCAAATATTTTGTTCGGTTGTCAAAGTATGTCCCACATTTGTGGCCAAATAAGGCCAAGAATCAACAGGAAAAAAAGTTTCCATTAGACTTATCTTTATACTCTCTTAGAAGCAGCATCCGTTGATAGAAAGCTCATTGGGTACAGAACCATTATGTGGAGATTCAAACATAAACATGGCTGGACTGAGTTAGCCACAGGAAACCACACAACATTGTGGTTTAGAGCAGGGTAGTAGATTGGGGACATAGCTCAGTTGATAGAGTGCTTGCCTCACATGCACAAAGCACTGAATTCTATCCTCAGCCACACTAAAAAGAGAGAGAGAGAGAGAGAGAGAGAGAGAGAGAGAGAACGCAGGTCCAGGGTTCCTTCACTGACTTTGCATGACTTTGAACAGGTCAACTGACCTCTCTGAGCCTCATTTCCCTTGTCATATAATCAAATATATTTCTTACCCATAATGGACATATGTCATTTTTAGGCCACTCAGCATCATTTCCTTCCTTCTTCTACTAATAGTACCAAATTTCCTTTGGTCATTTCCCTCTCTATCATTATATGTCATCTAATTAAGGGGCCTTCCCCTTGACCCAAGAGAGGGCCATAACACTTTTTACATTTTTATTTCTATTTTGAGCACAGTAATACAGTATACTAACATTTTATCTTTGCTGGTAGGAACTCCAAAGCTGAGGTGTCTTGTTCGCATTGAGTCTGCATCTTCCACTCTCCCTCCCATCCTGTGAACCACCCTATTTCCTTCCAATAAATTCTATTTTTCACTTGGTACCCATAATCTGCTTCTATTTTTTGCCCAAAAGGCCCTAACTACATATGGTTTTTGTCAGGGATAAATTAAGTAGTGTATATGAAAAGCCTAGCACAGTACCTGGTATATGGGCTGTATTCAACATGGCAATATATATTAGTTGGGACTGAGGTTCAACTGCTGTAATGAGACCCCAAATTATATAGGGTTAAACCATTCTGTCCTGTTGACAGTCCAAACATAAGCAAACCATGAAGTTTATAAAGAATTTAGTGCTGGAAATCCAAGTTCCCTTTAACATATTGCTTAACATGAGGGTTTTGTCCTCATCCTCCTCATGAGGGTTTTCTCCTCATCCAAAGATGGTGCACCACCCTCTCTAGCTGGCAGGAAGAATAAAGAGAGGAAGTGGTGGGCATGCCTCCTTTCTTTAATAGTTAGACTTAAAATGTCCATATCATTTTCCCTCACACATCATTAACCAGAATTGAGTCACATGACCACACAGAACTGCAATGAAGGCTGGGAAATGCAATCTTTATTCTAAGTAATTATGTGCCTCAATGAAATTGGGGATTTGTTCTTTGCCACCTGCACCTCAGAGCATTAATCTCCAGGATATATAAAGAACTCAAAAAACTCAACACCAAAAAAAAATCAATAATGGGCAAAGAAACTGAAGAGGCACTAGTTAGTATACTGTATTACTGTGCACTTCAAAGAACAAGAAATATGAATGATCAACAAATATAAAAAAAAAATGTTCAACATCTCTAGCAAACTAAATGCAAATTAACACTACACTGAGCTTTCATCTCACTCCAGTCAGAATGGTGATTACCAAGAATGCAAGCAACATTGCCTTGCATGCATAAGGTCCTGGGTTCAATCCCCAGCACCACAAAAAAAAAAAAAAAAATGCAAGCAACAATAAATGTTGGTGAGGATGTGAGGAAAAGGATACATTCATATATTGCTGTAGAACTGCAAATTGGTGCAACCAGTATGGAAATACCTCAAAAAACTAGGAATGGACCCACCATATGACCCAGTTATACCATCCTCTATATATACCCAAAGGACTTAAAATCAGTATACTATAGTGACATAACCACATCAATGTTTATAGCAGCTCAATTCACAGTAGCCAAGCTATGAAACCAACTAGGATTCCTTAAAGAGATGAATTGATAAAGAAAATGTAGGGCTGGTGTTTTAGTTCAGTGGTAGAGCACTTGCCTAGCACATGTAAAACACTCACTGTGTTTGATCCTCAGCACTACATAAAAATAAATAAATAAAATAAAGTTATTGTGTCCATATACAACTAAAAATATATTTTTTAAAGAAAGAAAATGTGATTTATATATATATATATATATATATATATATATGTATGTATACACACACACACACACACACACACACACACACAAGGGAATATTAGCAGCCATTATAAAGAATGACTTTATGACTTTTTCCAGTAAGTGGATGGATATGGAGACTATCATGCTAAAAGAAATGTCAATCCCAAAATACAAAAGGTTGAATGTTCTCCCTGATAAGCAGATGCTAATGCACAAGAAGGAGGAGAGAAGGAGAATAGAAGTTCAGTGGATTAGACAAAGGGAAATGAAGGAAATGGGGGGAATGGGAATAGAAAAAAGACAGTGAAATTAATCAGACATAACTTTTCTATGTTCAAATATGAATACACCACATATCATTTACACTCATAAGAATGGGATTCAAGGGCTGGAAATATAGCTCAGCTGGTAGAGTGCTTCCCTCATATGCACAGGGCTCTGGATTCAATCCCTAGCACCACCATTAAACAAAAAAAAAAAAAAAAAAAAAAAAGGATCCTAGCTGGGTGTGGTGGCACATGACCATAATCCCTGTGGCTCAGGAGGCTGAGGATTAAGAGTTCAAAGCCAGCCTCACCACCAGCAAGGTGCTAAGAAACTCAAAGGCCCTGTCTCTAAATAAAATACAAAATAGGGCTGGGGAATGTGGCTCAGTGGTCAAGTGCCCCTGGGTTCAATCCCTCAAGAAAGAAAGAAAGAAAGAAAGAGAGAGAGAGAGAGAGAGAGAGAGAGAGAGAGAGAGAGGGAGGGAGGGAGGGAGGGGGAGGGAGAGGGAGGGAGGGAAGGAAGGAGGAAGGAAGAGAAGGGAAGGAGGAAAGAAAGAAAGAAAGAGAGAGAGAGAGAGAGAGAGAGAGAGAGAGAGAGAGAGAAGGGAAGAGAGAAGGGAAGGAGGAAAGAGGAGGAGGGGAAAGGACCTGAGAAAGAAGGGAAAGCAAGTAAGTAAGCAAGCTGGAAGATCTCACTGTAAAACTGGTCCAGCTCCTAGTTCTTGAGTTTACACTGAAAACTCCTTTTCTTGATCATAAAAATACCAATGAAACCCATGTAAGCTATAGTGGGTGGTGCCATAGTATCTTTTGTCCTCAAAAAATTTGTCCTCAGATAGGAAAATATAAGAACTGCTACAACAAAGATCAATAGTATGGGCCAAGGCTGAGTTTCAGGGCCATGATGGGAGGAAGGAGGCTGGCTCTCTGTAGCATCTAGAAAGGAGGAACATAAGGTTTGAGACACTTCCTGTTCACACAGCAAGAGGAAGTGTGGCTTAGTAAGGGACCTGCCACTGAAGCTAGCAAAGCCAACGCTTGGGGATCCTTTTCCAGAATCTTGACGGTGAAAGTTATTTTTGAATTAGAAAACAGGAAGTTCTCAGAAATAAATCTAGAAACAAACAAATTTCAGAAAAGGCATTCTAACCATTTAGATGATGTCTAGTTATAATGTAAGAAGGAGAGGTAAATTTTAGAAAGATTTCCAAAGAAGAAAAGGGAGTAAAACTTCAGATTTTATTATAGATAAGGTAGTTTAACTGGTTTATCTGAACAACACTAATAAGATAACATTAATAGATATATGTAGAAGACTAACTTTCAGAAATAGTTCTTTCAGATTCACCACTGAAGCCTATTTTACAAAACATTCCAATTTTACACTACAGAAGGACAGAAATCATACATGCCAAGTTCTCTGACCATGGTACATTAACGTAAAACGGAAAATATAACTGACAACCTAATTCTCAGAAACTGAAAACATTAAGAACATAAAATAAATAATACAGTATAATAAATAATAGTATAATAAGTAGTAGTATAATAGGATAATAAATAATATACTAAATAGTATAATAATATACCAGTTTTTTTATTTGTTTTGTTTTGTTGGGGTTTTTTGGTACCTGGGGATTGAACCCAGGGACACTTTACCACTAAGCCACGTCCCCAGCCCTTTTTTTTATTTTTGAGACATAGCCTTACTAAGTTGCTGAGGCTGAGTTTGAACTTAAGATCCTCCTGTCTCAGCCTCCTGAGCCACTGGAATTACAGGCATGTACCAGAAGGCCCACATTTCAAAATTTTCTGGCCAACAGGTTAAAAGGAGACCCCAGAACAGCATGATTCAGAAACTCAGTGGCATATTTAAGGATCCAGTAATTTCAATTCATATCACTCAAATTTCACAATTAGGCTTGAACTGAACTGTTGTCAAGTTCTTCTATACTACTATAAAATTTCTCCTTACTTCCCCTAGTTCACATTAAAGTGAGGCTCCCTTAACTTAAGTGTTTAGCTTCCCCAATATCTACTACAATAATTTATTTAATCACTTGCCAGATCTTTACAATTGAATTAGTGAATTCCTCACTCATTTATTTATTCACCAAAATAATATCTATTAAGCAATTACTATATGACAAGCACTAGAAGTAAACAAAACACACAAGGTCCCTACCCTCAGGACCTTATATTTTATCTTGGGAGTGTAGTAGACACCATCAACTTCCTGTCCTCAATGCTTCAGATCCTAACATCCCTCAGACCCTATCTGTCAACTTCTGGACATCTTCAATGCCCGCATCCCATTGAGCCAATAGTGCAGAAGAATTAACACCCAGTCCAACCCAGCACCAAATCAGCTCTCACTCACATTGAGAAATTAGCATATAAATACTTCGGCTCCCACACACCTTATGTGGGATAACTCTGAGGTGTTTTTCATTTTTCCTGGTTCCTCAATGGATTAAGGACCAACCACCCGGCTGAGATAGATGACTTAATAAGGGCCCTTTTCACTAGGCCTGGTAATGCATATCTGTAATCCTAGAAACTCAGGAGACTGAGACAGGCAGGTCCCATGTTGGAGGCCAGCCTTAACAACTTAGAGAGACTCTGTCTCAAATAAAAAGTTAAAATAGCTGCAGATGTGGTTAGTGATAGAGTGCCCCTCGGTTCAATACCCAGTGCCCTTTATTAGTCCCTTTCCCATTCCTGTTTCTTTACCACTGGTCCCTGGACTACCACCCCCTCCCCATAAATGAGCTATTTGTACTTGAATCCTTTGTCTCAGGATCTGCTTCTGAGAGGACTGAAACCTAAACAGAGAGACAGATGAAAACAAGAGTGAGAAAACTACTTTGAGATGCTGCTGATAAGAACAAAAAAAGTGTCCATTGTATTTATCCACACAAAAAGGACCTTGAGAAAGACAATTGCAGAGGTGTAGGGATGTGGCAACAGCCCACTGTAGCTTGAAGAATAAGCAGGTGTGGCTTTTGCACCAGAAGGAAGGAAGGGCAATGGCCTTGGGCCTGAGGCCACACCAGACCAGAAGTCAGTGAGGTAAAATGCACCGTTCCACACTGGGTGGAAGATCTGATGTTGAAGATCTGACATTGAAAGAAGCTTTAGATGCTTGGCAGAGAGGTTGATGACAAAATTAGTAATTACTATGACTAAGCAACCAGAAAATAAGGCAATTATTAACTATAAGAGAAAACAAAAAGTTACACAAAAGGGGAAAGAAATCAGAACTTATTACATGATTTCATAGTAAAAGGCATTTACATTAATTTAATCAAAAATATTTAGCCAGGGCCGGGGTTGTGGCACAGTGGTAGAGCGTTTGCCTAGCATGTATGAGGCACTGGGTTCAATCCCTGGCACACATAAAAATAAAAAATAAATAAATAAAGGTATTGTGTCCATCTACAACTAAAAAAAATATTTAGCCAGGCATGACACATGCCTGTAATCCTGGTGACTCAGAAGGCAAAGGCAGGAGGATCTCAAGATCAAGGTCAACCTCAGTAACATAACTGGGATTAAGGTTCAGTAGTAAAGCACCTCTGGGTTCAATCACCAGTAGAAAGAAAGAGGGGACGGGGAGAGGAAGGAAGGTAGGTAGGAAAGGAGGGAGGAAGGAAGGAAGGGAGGGAGGGAGGGAGGAAGGAAGGAAGGAAGGCAGGGAGGGAGGGAAATTTTAACTCTATTGGCATGATGGAGAGAAGGGAGAGGGAATAGATAAACAAGAACAAAATCCCATCTCCCATAATAGGAAGGTCTAGTAAATAATGTCTAAGAAGTAGTATTATAGGTGTGTTGGATTTATGGAAGTAAATACCAAAATCATCAGCTAAACAAGTTGAAATAAACTGTCTCTGTTGTTGGAGAATGGAGGGAGAATGACTCAGGTACTAAATCTTATATAAATATTTGACTTTTCGAGCCAATGTTCTTCACACTTTTCTGAATATAACCAAGTTGGAAAAATAAATTTTACTTCCATACATTCATCTAAGAAGTATTGGAGATGCTGTGGACCACTGGGATCACTGGCTAATGTGAAAACTGACAGAAGCACTTTTTGAAAAACAAATACATAGCACTTTTTTAAATTGCACGGTACCTAGCAATTTCACTTTTAGATCTGTGTCAAAAGAAATTTCAGCACATATACACCAGGAAAAACATGCAGGATATTCATATCAGCACTGTCCATAATGGTTAAAATCTAGAAACAGCCCAATGTCCATCAATGAGATAATGGACAGATACAGTGGATAAATAGTATATTATACAGCAAAATGGAACTTCAGAGATGGATCTTAGTAATACAATATTAAGCCTTATTTGTAAGCACGAAATGATGGGTGCAGACCTCAACAGATTTCAGGGAAGCCATTTATTGTTCTTCTCAGTCTTGGGTGGATGGGGACTCATTTTCTGGATGCAAAAACGGCCATCTGTGTTACAGAGGGGATTTTGGTTTTATAGGGTACAATTAGGGTGGTTTCATCATTGAAACTTGTAGGTGTACCACTCAGATAGTCAGGGGCTAGTTATATAGGTTAAAACTTTAACTCAGGAGGGCAGCTGTAAAAGGTTGAAATTCATTGTTACTTGGAGAGATAGGAGTCCAGATTGTGAGGGATGGGTATTTCTTTTTCTGGAACTTATTGACTCCCAGAGTTTCAGTATTCATTTCCTTCCTTCAGAGCCCATTGTTCAGTATTACTGTGTGTTGTTTTAGGACTAATTTGCAATGGGGGAAGGTCAAAGTCCAGAGCCTAACATTCACCCAATGTAATCAGGAAAGGATTTACTAAGGAAGGTTAACACTTGGCTAGTTTCTCCTTCCTTCCCCTTCCCCCAGCTTCATTTCTCTCTGTTTTTCTTTGGGGATTGTTTCGGAAGATTCTCACTTTCCATAACTCTTCAGTATGGTGTAGGATGTTGCTCAGGAATTATTGATAGTGTTAAGTGTGACAGTTGGATTATGACTATGTCAGAAGATGCCAACAATTTTTAAAATGAATGTTAATTTATGTATAAGTAAAATAAGGTGTAGGACTTGCTTTTGAGTATTCCAGGAAAATAAAAACTTAATAGATGAGGCAAATTCTTGCTTATTGTTGAACCGGAATGATGAGAACCATTGGGTATGTGGGAAACTCCTCACTGAAGTTAAGTCACAAGAAAGTCACCTAATCCCTTACCCCTCCCCCTCCTCTCTGAAGGGTGCCAAGCCAAGTTTTCTCAAAAGTTTTCTCCACCAATCCCCTCAGGACACAGTGTCCACTCTCTCTGCTCTCCTCCTCTCCTCTCTGCCTCTCCTTTTCTTCCCCTTCAGACAGCTCCCCAATAAAATCTCTTGGTTGAATCTCTGTCTCCATTGAGTCACTCGCCTTTCAAGAAGGAAGACATTAATGATGTGAATCTGAAATTTCATAATGAAACCCCTCCCCAGGGATTGAACCTGAGGATATAGAAAATAAGTCCAAGGACATTTTCCCTATGCTTTTGTCATTTAAAATCCCAGGCCTCAGCCAGAACAGAGAAACACAAAAGAAAATGGCACCTGACCCCCTAACACTAATGGGTCACCTGACCCCAATACAATAAGCCCCAGGAAATTCCCTATTCACATTTCTGTCCTACCCCAATGAATCAGGGGGATCCCAATACAATGAACCCCAGGAATTGCCTTCCTGTTTCACCCTAACTGAAGCCTATATAACTCAGACCCTTGCTTCAGCCCACCGCCATTTTCTGCCCTGAAAATGAGCTGCACCAGGGTTCCACCAATTGACTCCACTGTTAAATACTGAATAAAGAAAAGCTTGCTGATCCTAGGTTTGCTTCCCATTTCCTGCCTTCATCATGTGTGTGTTATTTGTCCTAACAGTTCCCTGAACAGGAGTAAGGTAAAATTAACCCTTCGCTGTCCCCCCTGAACACTTCCTCTTTCCCTGTAGTTAAGTCAAACAATTGATGGGATCAGGGGAAGTGACTGTTGAGTGTCCAGCATCCCCAAGGATCTCTGAGGTTAGGGAAACAAACCCCCAGCCACAGCTCATGCAGCTAGGGCCAAGTCCCTAAACTGATTGCATTTCCTGACCCCACAGAACATAGGCCTTCCACACCCTCTACTGTCTACTTTCTGCAAAAAATTAAAAATTTTAAAAAAAAGTCATGCATAAAATGGGAGAACTCAAAGCAACTCCCTAGTGTTACACCAAGGCTTTAAATCTAAAATCTGACTCCTCAACAGCCAACAGGGATACCAGATATCAACCACCTGCTAAACTTGTGTGGCTTTATACCCCATGGACAGTAAAGGGATTTGTACCAAACCCTTTGTTAATGTTAAAGGAGGCTTACTTCTACTTCCCACCCCCAAACCTTCCCTTCCCTTGCACAATCAACAAACCTCTGGACCAGGGACCTTGCCATTTTGCTTCTAAACCCAGCACCAGCCTTCTTGTCTTCTCATCTCTTTGGAGAGATAAGACCCCATTCATTATTCATTTCATCTCTGCTGAACAGCAATTCCACCCTTAGGATAACTGGGACCACGTCCCTTACCACTTGGATTGAGGGAAAGATGTTTTCCCAACTCCTAGTGGGGAAAGTCCAGTCCAGGACTGGCAGATTGATGGCATAAAGAGTGTAAGGTACACCTTGCCCTCTGTTGTCACCTTCTGTAGTCAAGCTTCTCCAAGGCTGAAAACTACACAATCAGTTTCCAGAGATACCCCCTAGGCTGTCTCTCTACCCATTTTAAGACCCTCTACTCCTAATGACCTCAAAATTAATGCTTAATTAGCCTTATAACTCAAACTTGGCCACAAAACAAATTAGATAATTTGCACCAACGGTGCAAATATAAAATATTTGATCAAGAAATTCTCCAAAATTCAAAAATTACCTATTATAGATTGGAAAATTTGTCTAAAATTTACAGAACGGCAAGTTTGTCTGAGGTTTTCTACCTCCAAGTTTTTTTCTCCTTCACTCAATTACCAAATATATCACCCCAGACCTTCATACTCCTGCTGGTACTCTCTTTCCCCCATCCAATTTTTCATAGGTTCTACACTTGATATCCATAAAAACTTAAAACAGTTCCCAGAAGCAACTTCTATATACTGCTTTCAAGACCTTTAATAATAGGGAAGACAAGGCCAAATAGAAGAAAGAAAAGCATCAGCTCCTAGCCTCAGCCATCCATAGGCCTAAAAAAGGCCATTGCTGCTCATGGCCCCACCAGACCTTCTAATAAATCTCCTGGGCCCTGTTTCAATGTGGAAACTTTGAGCAAAAGCCTGCCTAACCTGAGGCCCCCACCAAGCCCTGCACCAAGTGTAAACAAAAGTGACACTGGACTGAAGAATTGTCCCCAGGGCAAAACACCCCTCCTCTCCTTGCAGCCATCTTCCCAGGTCCCATACACTAAGCTTTTGGAGGGAGAGGACCAAATCCCACAGCCATGATGGATCCTCAGCACCACATAAAATAAATAAACAAAATAAAGATATTGTGTCCATGGAAAACTAAAAAATATTTTAAAAAAAGAAAAGATAATACATCTTAGGAACCCCAAGTTATAGGGATGATGAATGACCAAGCAGCAGGCAAATATTCTCCTTCTGAAGAGATTTTAAGGGCACAACGAGCTAGTAAATGTCTCCCCTTAACTTAAAATAATTATCAAGGGTTAATTAGTATCTTCATTTTTTAGTGAGATCCCAACCCAAAGTCATATGAACAGGAGACTTATTCTAAGCCCTTACCCTCAATTTACCTATGGAGCAACAATTTAATCTGTTTGTCACCGAGAGGAAAAATACTTAACACCCTCAGTCTCAAAAGTAATGGGAAAGGATTGGGGTTGGCTCAGTGGTAGAGTGCTTGCTAGTATGTGTGAGGTGCTGTGTTCGATTCTCAGCATCGCATATAAATAAATTAAATAAAGGTCCATTGACAACTAAAAAATATTTTTTAAAAGTTATGGGAAATAATGTTTCATAATTTTATACATCCAAACCTAACCTGATTATTACCAACCAGGGAAAAAAGGGTTAAAAAGCTCTATGCAGGGCTGGGGATGTGGCTCAAGCGGTATCTTGCTCGCCTGGCATGCATGCAGGCGCCACATACCAACAAAAATGTTGTGTCCGCTGAGAACTAAAAAATAAATATTAAAAAAATTCTCTCTCTCTCTCTCTCTCTCCTCTCTCACTCTCTTTAAAAAAAAAAAAAAAAAAAAAAAAAAAAAAAAAAGCTCTAGGCAGAGATTTCCCTAGTTTGGCTGCACTGAAGCTTACATTGGAATGCCAACAACAGTCTCAATAAGGGGTCTAAGACTAAAAAGGAGGAGGAGCAGGAGGAGGAGAAAAGTATGTCCTTTTTAACTTTTCCCCAGGTTGCAAGACAAAAAATTGACTTCAGTCCGCCCCCACCCTTCTTATTCTCTCATGCTGCTTGACTGTAATAAGTAAATATGGTTTTGGTTTTTTGTTTTTGTTTTGGTACCAGTGATTGAACTCAGGGACACTGGACCACTGAGCCAACAGCCCCAGCCCTATTTTGTATTTTACTTAGAGGCAGGTCTCACTGAGTTGCTTAGCATGTTGCTTTTGCTGAGGCTGGCTTGAATCCACAGTCCTCCTGCCTCAGCCTCCCAAACTGCTGGGATTACAGGAATGTGCCACCATGCCCCACCAGCTAATTAAATGTTTTAGGATGGAAAATTATAAAAGTTTCCGGATGAGAAAGTATTTTGTCTGGTAAAGTAATATTCTTGGGCTAAATTCCGAAATGAAAGAGGACAAAACTAAAGATATGAAGTTGTGAATGTCAAAGTAGATTGCAGGTTTATGGAAGATAAATCTCAAAAAGTCTGTGATTAAATTGGCTACAATTAGCAGTCAGATGAGGCTACTTTAACCTTAATGTACTGATATAAAGCAAAATCTAAAACATTGATCTGCTCTTATCTACTTGAGGAAAATAAGTCTTAAGGGAAGTGAGATTACACTTGTTTTCAAATGCAATGATTACTTTGTAACTGGTTTTAAAAAAAACTCTTATTTAGGTTATAACAATATTGTTGACACCCTAAATATATGCAACTAGGAATACATATGTATCTTTCTAAGCCTTGTCTCAGTGTTATATAAAAGTTTATCAAATGAAAGTTTATGTAAATTTACTGGCAAATTAACCAATAAGTGCTCTCTTTTATATATAGTATCTGACATAGAAGGGCCACACTGGGCTGGGGTGTGGCTCAGTGGCAGAGCACTTGCCTGGCATGTATGAGGCACTGGGTTCTATCCTTAGCATAATGTATAATTAAATAAAGGCATTCTGTCCATCTACAATTAAAAAAAAATTTTTTTTAAAAAGCCACACTTCATTTGAAGACCTGTCTCATCTGCCTCATATCTGTTAGCTCTAAGTCAATTTCTTTCTTTCTTTCTTTCTTTTTTTTTTTTTTTTTTTTTTTTTTGGTACCATGGATTGAACTCAGGGGTACTTGACCACTGAGTTACATCCCCAGCCCTGTTTTGTATTTTATTTAGAGACAGGGTCTCACTGAGTTGCTTAGCGCCTCACAGTTGCTGAGGCTGGCTTTGGTCTCAGCCTCCCAAACCTCTGGGATTCCAGGCATGCACCACGGCCCAGTTAAGTCAATTTCTGATGATTAACACTGTTTCCTAAATGTATAAGAGATTTAAGGCTATCTTTTGATTTTTGTTAATACATGCAGACCTGTGATTATTGTTTGCATACATTCTGGATTCTAAATTGTGCATTAAAATTTCAACTTAGTTAAATGTGAAACAGGAAAGCATTTTACCAAGTTGCTGTTCTCTAAATTAAAATTATATATAACAAAAGTCTCCACTTTGTATAAAAATAACAAATTTGGATAAAGTAACTTGTTGTCAATAAGTTGTATATACAAGTTTGTGTTACTTTTTAAGTTTTTTTTTAATATTTATTTTTTAGTTTTAGGTGGACACGATATTTTTATTTTATTTTTATGTGGTGCTGAGGATCAAACCCAGTGCTTCACACATGCTAGGCAAGCGCTAGACCTCTGAGCCACAGCCACAGCCCCAAGTTTGTGTTACTTTTCACACTGGAATTAGAATGTCAATGTATTTTTGGAAGGTATTAAGGAGAACCTGATCTGTTTAAAGGTAACATTGTAAAACACGGAAGCATTCTGCCACTTTTTCCCCAAAAAAGAAAGTTAAAAGCTCTCTTAGCCTATCTTTGGTTCAGGTGTTATGACTTGAGGCAAACAAGCGACAAGGAACCAGTCGGGGTCGGGTGAGGGTGAGGGTCCAGTGTTCATCCCACCTTACAGCTAACATTTGTTCAGCGTGCTCCGCAACTAACAACCGTGATCTTAAATGGGGCATATAATCCATAACTCAGCAAAATTCAAGATAGCTATTACACAAACTGAATGTGTTTTTTCTCTTGTTAATTTCATTTTGTATTTTCTTTGTATAATTCTATGGCTGTTGCCTGTTAATGTTTTGCAGAAGTACTTCTTCAAGAACAAACATAATAATAAGCCATCACCTACAGGACAGGATATAAAGCTAACTTTTAGGAGTAATACAGACCCTAATTAAATAACAGCGGTAAATGACTATAAGGTTATAGACATTAAAGTTAAAGCCCAGTTCTCTTACCTTAAGACTGGTGAGATTGGCTTGTTGAATGTTTAAGGCCAAGGCTTAAAGATTCAGGCTTTTTTAGAAAAGAAAACAATATTTGGCTCCTGCCCTCTGAGTCAGCCTAAACCCAGAGAATAAGAGAACTTCTCTAAGGTGCTTTACAACTCTGGGCCTCAGGACTTCCCAATCAGGGAGATTAATGAGACTGCTGGAGAACTAAAAGTCAATCGGTACACCTGCTGCAAAGAGGAGGGTCATTGAACAAAGGAGACATCCCTGATGTTCCAAGGGAAGCCACATCATCAAGGAGACCCTACCTTTTTAGATGGCACTAAAAAGAGCTAAGAAGCTTCTCTCAAGTTCCCCAAGAGTGACTCCAATGGGAACTCATCTGACTCGTTAGCAGATGGAAACAAGGTCAATTTGGTTAGCTTGGTCTTGAGCACCTAGCAAAAACAGTTATAACCAAAATAAGCCCTACCTTGGCATTTAAAAATGAAAGCAATCATTCTTCTAAATAGAACTTACGATGTACACTTGTGTCATTCTCACAGCCCTGATGCCTTTCCAAATTCTGACGTAAGAAAGCCCCCTAATTTTTACCTAACGCATAGGACTAAAAACATCACCAGGATTAGCACAGGAGCAGCAGGATCAGGAACCTCTATTCACTATAAAAATTGTCAGCACAGGTCATTGCAGATATCCAACAGATCACCAATTTGTATTGACTTTACAAAATCAATTGGACTCTCTGGCAACTGTCATCCTGCAAAATCAGTCAGGAAAGAGTGCCATTTCTATGTAAACCAACTGGGAATAATAAGAGACAAAGTTAAATGGCTCCAGGACCATCTAGAATATAAAAAATAGATCTGATTCAGGATCCTTTGTGAATCTGGAATATAATAAGCTTAAAAATGTCACCCATCTTAATATTTCTTTCATTGGGAATTCTATTTCACAATATATGTGGTTTTTTGGTTTTGTTTTGTTTATTTATTTATTTGTTGGTTGGTTGGTTTGATGGTTTCTGTTTATTTGTTTTGTTTTTTGTTTTGGTACTGGGGATTGAACTCTGGGGTACTCAACCACTGAGCCAAATCCCCAGCCCTATTTTGTATTTTATTTAGGATAAAGTAACTATTTAGGATAAAGTAACTTTATCCAAATTTATTTAGGATCTCACTGAGTTGTCCAGTGCCTCGCATTTGCTGGGCTGGTTCGATACCTGGCACCACATAAAAATAAACAAATAAAATAAAGGTATTGTGTCCATTTACAACTAAAAGAAGCAAATGTGCTCTTTATTCTGCCTTTAACTTTCCATATTGCTCTGGAAACTAATTCCTGGGGCTGGCTCAGTTTCCTCACCAACAAAATGAGCCATTTTGGCCAAATAGTTGCTGAAGCTCCTCTTAAGGAGGACAACTGAATCCTGACCAACCAATACACAATAGGTGTTTCTGGCAAAATCCTTCTAGTCCCTCCCAATTGCTGGGAGTCCTAGCCCCCAGCCCACCTGTGCCCTTCATTCATCCCATCCTTTCCCAGGGCCCCATCTCTCAATCCCTATCTATTTCTCCTTCCAGGACCCTGGATTTGGCCCCCACCTTATTTTTGCAGAATTTGTGCTGACCTAACCTCTACCCAAGGTCTCCCCTCTTTCCCAATTGTCATCCCATTCAGACATCCAGAGATCCTAGCCCCTAAACATTCTCAGGAAATCTGTCCTGGATTAGGTCCCTGAAGATCTAGTGTTAAGACCTAAAGGTCCATGAAACTACCACATTCCCCTCCATGTCTGCAATGTTGCTCCTGAACACAAAGTTTGTAGGCAGATCCAGGTCTCAGCAACTCCAGTCCAGAGAGTGTAACTTGATTCTGGCAGCAGAGGTGACTCAGCACAGCTAAGGACATCATCAGAGCCTGCTTTGCTGCCATGCCCCTCCCGAGTCAGTCCCATTTGTTCCCCTGCCTCTCCCCTTTTGTCCTGCCCCTGTGCAGTGGCTGAGGATCTCTGAAAGCCCTCCTGTCACATCCACTCTGATCTCAGGAAGCTGAGACTCAGACTTCAAACAAGAGTTGGAACATGTGACTGACATCATCATGGGTCCGTCCCCCCACCCCCCAGGTTTTGCACTTCTGTGTGTTCTGGGGACTTCCAACCACTGTAGTTGCTTCTTCCTGCCTAGAGGCTTTCTCCAAGCTTCAGAAAGTGACCCTACCCTTGTAAAGAGCAAGATAGACATGCAGGGGAGTGAACCCCTTGAAGCAGCCCTTCCCAGTGACTGACAGGGGTCAGTGTGTAAGTGTCTCAGGTGAGATGAAACAAGTATTTTCTCACCATTTCCCAGTGGGATGAAGTTCCAACTCCCATAATACTAACCTGCTTCATTGGCTCCTGTCTCACATCCCCACTCTCCATGAATGTATGAATGTTTCTTTTATTTTTTTTTTGGGGGGGGGGTACTAGGGATTGAACCCAGGGGTGCTTAACCACTGAGCCATATCCCCCAGCTCTTTTTTTTTTTTTTAAGAGAGAGTGACAGAGGAGAGAGAGAGAATTTTTAATATTTATTTTTTAGTTCTCGGCGGACACAACATCTTTGTTGGTATGTGGTGCTGAGGATCGAACCCGGGCCGCACGCATGCCAGGCGAGCGCGCTACCGCTTGAGCCACATCCCCAGCCCCCCCAGCTCTTTTTTTTAATTATTTTTTTTTAGTTGTAGATGAACACAATACCTTTATTTTGCTTATTTATTTATTTTTATATGGTGCCGAGGATCAACCCAGTGCCTCACACGCGTGAGGCAAGCGCTCTACCACTTGAGCCACAACCCCAGCGCCACCACCACCACCCCCAGTCTTTTTGTATTTTTTTACTTTGAAACAGGGTCTCAAAAGGGTGGCTTTGACTTGGTATCCTCTTGCCTCAGCCTCCCGAGCCACTGGGATTACAGGCATGAGCCACCATGCCTGGCCCCATGCCTGGCCCCATGCATGGTTCTTGAACCATGCCACTAAGCCCTTTTTTTTTTTTTTTTTAGGAACAGCGGCCCATGCATGGAATTTATTGTATGCTACTGTTTATAAAATACTCGGATAGTCCTGCACATGCATAATATTTCCAACTTAGACAAGAGACCATACAGGGTGCACTTTCTGGCAAACAAAACAATAGATGGTTCCGCTGCTTGGAGCTCTGAGTTGTATTCCAGGGCATGAGGGAAGCAGGCCACAAAGTAAAGGGAAATACCAAACTACAGTGGCAATCAATACATGTCAATAATTGTGTAAAATTAGCACATGGTTCCATTTAGTTTAACCAAGCAGTTCTGTAACTATCAAAAGAAAAAATTCAACATGCAGTCTTGACTTATGCTTCCACTAACATCTGAAGGACTGAACAGAACCACTGCTTCTAGGCTGCATTGCTTAATCAAAAACATTTCCAGAACATTTTAAAATTTCCTTTGCATTAAAACATAAAAATGATAGAAAGCCAGCAGCAAATCACCCTGGTGGCTATTTAAGCAACTGGAATACTCACAATAAACTAAAATTTCTCATAACATCTAAATAACCTATACTACATGTTGTACCTGTACATCATAGGTCTATATATTAAATATTTGCAAAAGGAAAACATGCATACACAAAATATGTCAAGTTTTACAGACATGGTTTGAATTAAAATATACTTTTGACAATGTACAAACTTCTTTTAAAGTACCTTAAATGAGTAATTCTGTAATTCTTCATAATTTTGAAATTTAGGTTTTCTTCTTAAATCTCTGGGGTGTAAAGCTCAAAAGATCTGGGCAAAAAAGATTCTAAATTAGTTTTAGATTTTAGTTCAAGAAAGTCTTTCTAGAAATAATTTATGCATTCATACTTGAAAAATATTGACTTTGTTACAGAATTAGCCACATTTAAGAACAACACACCTGAGGTCAGCATTTTTGTATAAACGCCAACTGGGTTTCTTAGCAATTTGCCTACAATTCAAAATACAGCTAGTAACCTCAGAAATATATTTTAAGACCATGCTAATTCATTCTTTAAAGACATTTCATTGGAAGAAAAAAAAAAAGGCTACATTAACTCTTAGGATTGCATTTGAAGTCATGGTTGAAAAAAATCTAATTCTACGGAGGGGAAAAAAAAATCTCATTGTAAACTTAAATATGTGAACCACAAGCATAAATGGAGGTGTAGATGCCCTCCACTGGAAATTGCCCCAAGCCCCATGTTCACTGCTCTCCACCTTGGCAGCGATGACCCAATCTTATCAGACAGCAAGCACAACACGTCCCAGGGCCCTCAAGACTCCATCCAGGAAGGGGGCTGGGGTCTCAAAAAGCACAATGGTTTCTTCAGAGGGACTGTGAGTTTTATAGTCCACTTGGCCACCCTTCCAGCTCCTCGGGTGATCTGTCCATTTGGGGCCCAAGATGTGAGAGTCCCTGAGAAGCCGCTGGTCACTGGGCACTATGGTTGCCAGTCCCGTGGTTCTCAGTGGCATGTGCGGTGTTCAGAGAATTAAAACCATCTTGCTGTACAGCATCTTTCCGGGGTGGCATTCTCTCATTGATCCTATCCAAACCCTTTGCCTCTTCAAAACTGCAGATTCTATGTGGTGGAGAGAATCCTCGTATTGCACTTTGCAGGGTCTGCCGTCCTCCAGCCAACACTCCACTAGGCAACATCCCTGTGGGAGTCAGGCCCTTGAGTGTCAGCACGCTTTCACTCTCCTCCCTGAGAACAGAGAAGACTCTTGCCATCTTTCCAATAGCTCGAATTTTCTTTCTTATGATTTCTTTCCGGGCTGCAGCTGAACCATCAAACTGGTCTTCACCTTCAGTCATTAATTCATCATCAGAGCAAATACTCAGAACATTTACCAACATTTCTGTCACTTTTTCTCCAACAAAAGGTAAAGACCATGTGAAGACATCCATAAAATTGGGCAACCAGTAAGGATGTGGAGAACAGTTGAACTGCCGAATATTCATCACATTATTTTCATACTTTAATACAGCAGATAACAAATTATTGTTTTGCAAAAATTCACACACTGCTGGATAGTTATAAAAATAAGAACATCCTCGAACTGTATTGTGACTAAAATGTTCCTGTGATTTTTCATTTCCAAAATCTTCAGAAGGATCAGACCATAGCAAGTCACACATTGGTCCAAATGCAGGTGGCTCTTTGAATCTATCTAATCTTCTAATATCATCCAGTGTGTGTATTTCTGGTGAAAGTCCACCATGAACACAAAGGAACTGTTGATTTAAAAGTGCAGCAAGAGGCAGGCTATCAAAAGCTTCCATACAAGCTTCATAAACTCTTTCTGAATATTTAATTTTACATTCCTGCTTAAAGGTAAAATATTCAGTAAGGTGTCTGCATTCATGGTTGCCTCTCAGAAGAAATAATGTACTTGGGTATAGAATCTTCAAAACCCATAAATATAAGACACACTCTATACTAAAATAACCTCTGTCCACATAATCACCAAGAAAAAGGTATCGTGTATTAGCAGGTGATCCTCCTACTTCAAAAAGTTTCATCAGATCAAAAAATTGGCCATGGATGTCACCACACACTGTAATTGGGGCTTCTACTTCTATCATTGTTTTCTCTCTCCGAAGGATGGCAGCACCCTCATTGATAATTCTAAGTGCAATTTCTTCATCTACCCGACCTTCCTTTACTAGGTGGTTTTTCAGAACATCAACCCTGGGTATCCCATCCATATCAAATACTTCTTCAGATGTCAAGCGATGTGTTGGGGGGAAAGGGACAGCTTTGACGACGCGGTCAGCCCCCGGAGGGGGCGGTGGGGGCGGGGGTGGGGGCGGTGCAGCCCGGGCCGGCTCCGGGGCGGCCATGCTGGGCCCGGGGCTCGGCTAGGCGCTGGGCGGGGCGGGGCTGGGGGCGGGGGCGGCGGCTACCAGAGCCAAGCGGCGGCGCCGCCGGGAACATGGCCGCCACTAAGCCCTTTTTCACTGGAATTTTTGTCATAAGATCTGCTTCTGGGAGAACCCAACTACAGTGTGATGTCAGAGAATATGTAGGCCAACTGCTCCCCGCTCCAGATAAGGAAACTGAGGCACAGGGAAGAGAGATATCTGTCCTTTCTGAAACCTGGTCATCACCATGAAATAGCCCATGTGGCCTTCTTTCAGTAGTGTTTCCCAGACTCTTCATGCAATCTACCAACAGCCCCAATTTTCCCCATGATCCATGTACATTTTTCATATCTGTGATAACCACATTACACCTACAGTATTTAGCTAATATAGTTTAATAGACTTTTATATTAAATTTATGGTTCGGGGGGTGCTAGGGATTGAACCCAGGAGCACTTTACCACTGCGCTATATCCTTAGTCTTTTTTATTTATTTACTTATTTTTATTTTGAGACAGGGTCCCATTAAATTGCCCAGACTGAAATCAAACTCACAATCCTCCTCCTCACTCAGCTTCCCAAGTTGTTGGGATTACAGGTGGGCGCTAGTGCCTCAAGCATCTTTTTTTCTTGTTAATTTAAAGTTATATATCAATAGATAATATATTCATATGATTCAAAATTCAAAAGGTTCAATAATGTTCATAACGAAGTCTTCCTCCCTTTTCTACCACTGGCTCTCAGTTCCATAGTCCCAGTTTCTTGTATATCTTTCCCAAAATAATCTCTTACTATATATATTTAATATATGTATTTAAAAGTTAATGTTATTCAAAAATCATAAGTAAAAGCCAGAATCGCTTGTTTTTGAATAGATGGTAATAATAAAAATAAATACATGAATATAAAGGAAAATAAAATTTCTAGGAACATGAGCTTGACAAAGGCTTGGATCTGAGATTTGTTCTCTCTCTGTTGCAAACATGAATACTGGTGTATAGTACTGAGGATTTAAAAGTCCCATCAGAGACTTTCCCCCTATATGAATCAGCAAGCTTACGGGAGTCCTGAAAAGTGAACAACATTCTGTTAAGTATGTCACTGATAACTGCAAAGGCTGAGTCCCACAAAACCATCAACTTATCATTGGTAGTGCATCCCATCCAGAGACAGACCGCATTTGACAGCCTTGAGCTGTAAACTAGCTCTGAGTCAGAATTGGCTTTGCCACTTCCTACTTGTGTTAAGCATTAATATTCTCACTGACTTGAAAAAGAAAATAGCATTGATAATCTCTGATTTACAGCATTCCTAGGCATGTGTCCCATGAGACCTCTCTCTCTCCCTCCCTCTCTAGCTCTCATTCTGTCATCACATGGACACTCAGATGGCACTTACTCCCTACCAAAAATGAGGAGACAGAGAGAAATATAAAAAAGAAATCCCATTGGTGGCATATGTTGGCATTTGTTTTATCTTTTTTTTCCAGAGAATTTATTTTCATAACTGCAACCATAGTGGATTTACAGTTTGAAATGTTTGCTGTACTCTCTTATAACATGAGTATTTCATTAAAAATAGTTTGGCTGGGCATGGTGGCACACACCTGTAATCCCAGCAGCTCAGGAAGCTGAGGCAAAATGATCAAAGTTCAAGGCCAGCCTCAGCAACTTTGCAAGATCCTGTCTCAAAATAAAAAATAAAAAGGACTGGGGATGTGGCTCAGTGGTTAAGAACTCCTAGTTCAATTTCCAGTACAGGAGGAAAAAAAAAAACTGTTTGACATTATATCTCATACTATTTGGTTCATAACATTCCGTGGCGGTTTGAAGGAAAATAAGGTTACACAGTTAGAGCTGTCTCTATCTATTCATCTGGACTGAACAGGGTATGTTTCCTAGCCTCATTGAGTTTCCTCAGTTGAGTCCTTTCTTGATACACCCACCTCCATCCCAGTCTTGCTAAATTCTCTGCTTAGCCTATACTGGGACCAAAGTTGGAAAACAGTATCAATAATTTAGATTGGCCATGATTACCACCAATTTTACTAACATAAGCCATCCCTCGAAGGATCTCAGAATACCTGTCAAACTTAGGATGGGGGTTAAATAATAACTGTGTGGAAAAGATTTGAGCTGCCAAAAACTGACTTCATCATTTAGTCTCCTGTGAGAACTACTGAGAGCCTCAGCTATCTCCAAAAGAATGGAGATGTAATTCTCACATTCTGCAAGAGGGTTGAAATGAGTTTATGAATTTGAAAACATTCTATAAAATCCTAGAGCAATACCTACATAAAATGTGATTGCATTGAAATTAGGATATTATGAGTTAGGGTTCAAGTTTCAAGCTCCAGTTTAAAATAGTCTAGAAACAAGCCAGGTATGATAGCACACACCTGTAATCATAGCTACTCAGGAAGCTGAGACATGAGTACCACAAGTTAGAGGCCAGCTTTGGCAACTTAGTGAGACCCTGTCTCAAAATAAAATAAAAAGGACTGGAGATATAGCTCACTGGCAGAGCACTTGCCTAGCATGCAGGGAGCCCAGTGTTCAATCCTCAGTATCACAAAAAGAAAAAGAGAAAGAAAAAATATTTTAGAAACAATGAATTTTCCTACAATGTGCTGGTATCAATACAAAGAGCACATGCTCAGGATTCAGAAGTCCTGGTCCACTGGCAGGAGCTCACAGTGCAAAGACAAGCATGTGTCATCACTCAAGCACTTTGAGGTCACAAAAATACCCCATGCAGATGGCACTTAGGACAGAACTTTTCAAATTTTTTCTCCAAAAGCCACAAGGAAAAGAACTCCATAAAAAAGGACAAGGTGTCAAATTAGGAGAAAATACTTACAACACACATATATAATAGACAAGGATAACTATATGTAGTATATAAAGAACCACTATAATTCATCAAGAAAAAGGAGCAAAGTGATAGAGCATGTGCCCCTGGGTTCAATACCTAGTACTAGAAAAAGGAAAAGAAGCCGGGCACGGTGGTACACTCTTATAATCCCAGAAGCTTGGGAGGCTGAGTGAGACAGGAGGATCATGTGTTCAAAGCCAGCCTCAGCAACTAAGTGAAGCCCTTAAGCAACTCAGAGACCCTGTCTCTAAATAAAATACAAAATAGAGCTGGGGATGTGGCTCAGTAGTCAAGTTTCCCTGAGTTTAATCTCTGGTACCAAAAAAAAGAAAAATAAAAATGAACAAGTAATATATTTATATATAATTTTATATGTATACATATATATGTATATGTGTATACATATATATTTTTCAAGCTTTATTTATTCATATATATATTTCAAGCAATATTTAGAAGAGGATTTATAACTGATCAATAAATGCATGCAATGATTTTGAGGTAATGAGTAGGCCAATTTTTAATTATTACACAATGTATACATGTGTTGAGATGTCACACTGTACCCCCATAAATATGTACAATTATATGTAGTAATTAAAAATAAAAATATAATTTTTAAAATACATGCATGGAGTTGGAAGCATAGTTCAGTTGTGGAGCACTTGCCTACCACAGGTGAGGCCTTGGGTTTGCTCCCTAGCACTACACACACACACACACCAAAAAAAAAAAAAAAAAAAAAAATACATGCAATGAGAAATGTCTGAATTAAAACTGAAACCATGTTATACCATCTGTTTATTTATTTATTTCCTATCATGTCTGCAAAAAGAAAAATAAACTTTGAATTTGATAATATTGAATGTGCTGGAGAAGATTTGGAGAAACTATTCTCATGTGGTGTCGTTTGGCGGGTAAATTAATAGAATCTTTCTTAAAACTCCAAAGTTGTGCCAGGGGTGTGGCTCAGTGGTAGATCATTTGCCTAGCGTGCATTAGGCTCTGGGTTTGATCCCCAGCACCAAACAGCCTTTTTTTTTTTTTTTTAACACAGGGTCTAAGTTGTCCAGACTGTCCTCAAACTTCTACTCTTCCTGCTTCAGCCTCCCAAGTCACTGGGATTATTGGCATGAACCACCACACCAAGCTGAAAGCCCCACATTTAAATAGGGTTACATGGGCTGGGGTTGTGGGGCTGGGGTTGTGGCTCAGAGGTAGAGTGCTCGCCTAGCATGCGTGAGGCACTGGGTTCAATCCTTAACACCACATAAAGTAAAATAAAGACATTGTGTCCACCTATAATTAAACAATAAATATTTTATTTATTTATTTATTTTTTTTTTTTTAAAGAGAGAGTGAGAGAGGAGAGAGAGAGAGAAGAGAATTCTTAATATTTATTTTTTAGTTCTCGGCGGACACAACATCTTTGTTGGTATGTGGTGCTGAGGATCGAACCCGGGCCGCACGCATGCCAGGCGAGCGCGTTACGGCTTGAGCCACATCCCCAGCCCAACAATAAATATTTTAAAATAAATAAATAGGGTTACAGACACACCCTTCAAGATTTCCCTGCCTAGAGAAAAAGCAGGTCCAGACCTGCAAAGGTTCTACTCTCGTAAACTTCCTCAATGAAACAGAGTTGTAGCTTTTCCCCTCATATCCCTACAGGGAATGCCCATACATCCAAGCAAGCAAGGAAGTTGCTCCAAAAGAACTCCTTGTGGAGACTAGTGATACCCCTCCTGGACTGCAGGAACTGGACAGCCTGGATAAAGCTGGGTTAAGTTCTTAGGAAAACTTATGAGAGTAGGAGATAGAAATGTGTTAGTCAGACAGGATTAAGGACTGTCCCCCCCATCCCATGCAGGAGTTTACAAATAGGGTAGACAGCTCTTGACCAGTAACTCCACTGAAGCCTGAAGTTCTTCATCAGAACCCTAAGCCAGTCCCTGAGGCAAAGCAGCTCACGATCAACATACTGATTGGACAGGGGACTCATGAACACCAGGTGCCCTAGTGGACTCAAAGATGAACTGTTTTTAAAATTCTAGCCTATGGGGCTGGGGATGTGGCTCAAGCGGTAGCGCGCTCGCCTGGCATGCGTGCGGCCCGGGTTCGATCCTCAGCACCACATACCAACAAAGATGTTGTGTCCACCGAAAACTGAAAAATAAATATTGAAAATTCTCTCTAAAAAAAAAAAAAAAATTCTAGCCTATGGTCTTCAAATCCAACTTATCCCCCCCTCTAACCTTTTCATATAAACCCATAGACAACAGATATCTGTGAGCAACTCACCCCCTGCAGAAGCTCTGCTTTCTATTATTTTTTTTAAAATAGTTATTTTTTAGTTTTAATTGGACACAATACCCTTATTTTTTTAATATTTATTTTTTTGTAGTTGTACACAATAACTTTATTTTATTTATTTATTTTTATGTGGTGCTGAGGATCGAACCCAGGGCCTTGCACATGCAAGCCGAGAACTCTACCACTGAGCCACAACCCAAGCCCCTCTATTACTTTAATAAATTCCTGCTACTTTGCTCTCACCCTTCATGTCTATGGATCTCATTCTCAGAATTCAGGAGACAAAAAGTACCACACAGATCCTTGCCTCTCACCTATTCCTTGTCCTCAGGGTTTAGAGTCCTAAATGAGCAAAGAGACTAGTGTTGGCTTCTTTTTTTTTTTTTTTTTTTTTTATAATATCTTTTTTTTTTTAAGAGAGAGAGAGAGAGAGAGAGAGAGAAAAAAAATTTTTTTAATATTTATTTTTTAGTTCTCGGCAGACACAACATCTTTGTATGTGGTGCCGAGGATTGAACCTGGGCCGCATGCATGCCAGGCAAGCGCACTACCGCTTAAGCCACATCCCCAGCCCTAGTGTTGGCTTCTAACCTGGAGGATTCCACAGGAGGGATATATATAGCTGGGAGCAGCTCAAGGTGGTCAGACAAGAAGAGAAATAAGAGCATGTCCTTTTGGCTGGGCAAAATATGTAGAACACCCTAGAGATCAAGTGAGTGCTGACAAAAGTAGCAGGCTAGAGGTTTTGTGATAGGCCCCTACACAAGATAGCTGACCGCCTTGGCAAAGGGAGAGGATGCAGGAAATGCAACCCAGGGAGGAGTGGGAACAGGGCAAAAAAGGGTTGTTAAAGAAGACTGGGGATTTAGCTTGGTGGAGTGCTTTCCTAGCTTGTGCAATCTAGATTCAATACACAGCACTGCAAAAAAAATAAATAAGGGAAGAAAGAAAGGCCCAGGTCAATCAGAGTGTCCTCCTATATCATCTTTCAGGAACCCAACACCTCCCATGGGGAGGATCTCAGACTACAGGCATACCAATCATGCGTCACCCTGCCCTTTTTCCTCATATCAACCCTAACTTTTAAAGAGTCAGCAGAACAATAGAAAGGAGGATTGTGGGGAAGGCTGTGGATCAAGAAGAGAGTACAGCCCTGTGCCGTGGTGCAGCTTGTAATCCCAGAGACCCAGGAGAGACTGAAGTTCAAGGCAAACCTTGGTAACTTAACAAGACCCTGACTCAAAATGAAAAATACAAAGGGCTACAAGCTCAGTGGTAGAGGGACCCATGGATTCAATCCTGATATAGAAAAAAAATTAGAAAAAAAATCCAATTAATGGAGATACGGTAAAATAAGCAATGGCATATCCATACAATGGAATACTATGCAGAAAATATACTTGGTGGGGGCAGCTGGTAGGAATTGAACCCAGGACCTCACACATGCTAGTCAAGTGCTCTACCACTGAACCATACCCTCAGCCCAGTGTAGTAACATGAACAGATCTCCTGACAGTATGGTTCAATGAAAAGAGCATGCACAAAATTACACATAGAATAATGTCATACTCATGTAGATTGTCATGTATATAGAAAGAAAACACAATATATTTTCTATGGGATATTATATACACACACACTATTGTTCTGGGGAACAACAGTAGGAAAAACAACTCCAAATGCAGTCTCTCCCACTATATATTCAGCATGCTTCTGACGCCAGGGGTGGGAGGTGGGTTTCCTACACATCAAGCAAGTAATGTTGTAGTAACAGACACCAGCTAGGTGCCTTCAAATCTACCTGGGGAAAGGATCAGATCCCACAAGTTGAGGGATCAGTGCCCTGCTGCCCTGATTCAGATGCCAACTACAGGTCACCTGTGCTTTTGACTAACCAGTTATAAATCAGGTGTCAGGTTCCTAAGACCCCTCCTTGAATTTCATTAATTTACTAAAGAGACCTACAGAACTCGGGGAAATACCTACTTATATTTACAGGTTTACTATAAAAGATATTACAAAAGACACAGATGAAGAGATGCATAAGGCGAGGCCTGTAGGAAGGAGTGCAGAACTTCTTTGCCCTCTCTAGGGATACCACCCTCCAGAAACTTCCATCTGTTCAGATACCCTAAAATTCTCCAAGCCCTGGCCTTTGGGGATTTAAGGAAGTTTTATTTTCTTAAATGTAGGTGTGATTGATTATACCATTGGCCCTCAGTGATCAATTAACCTTCAGCCTCACTCTCCTCCCTGGAGGACACTTGGCAGATGGGGCTGAAAGTCCTAACCCTCTAATTCTGCCTTGGCCTTTCCAGTGACCAGTCCCTAACCTGCAGCTCTCCAGGGGCTGCCAGTCATCAGTAAACTCAAGTCAAGCAAAATAACATCACTTTAGAAATTCCAAGGATATTAGGAATTATATGCCAGAAAAATGGGATGAAAAATCAAATATATATTACTGGCCAAATTGGCAACAAAGGAGGAAGAGGAAGGACAAGAAGAAATCAGGAGTAGGGACCCATGCCTGTAATCCCAGTGGCTCAGGAGGCTGAAGCAGGAGGCTCAAGAGTTTAAAGCCAGTCTCAGCAACTTAGTGAGGCCTTAACAACTTATTAAGACTCTGTCTCTGAATATAAAAAGAAATGGGGATGTGGCTCAGTGATTAAGTAAGTGTCCCTAGGTCCAATCCCTGGTACCAAAATTAAAAAAAAAAATCAGGATTGGAAGATGTAGTTGACAAAAATTGTATCCTTATGTGTAAGATATTAATTACATTCCCTCATTATTTATATTGTTTAAAATAATTTTTAAATCTTATATTGCTGAGAGTCTGGAGTCTAAAATACAAATAACCAGCACCAGTGCAAAACTTCATAGACATCTCTTGTTTAATCTTGAAAACTCATGCAAACTCTGCATTCTGCTTTATAATATGTTTATTTAAATACAAACAGTATGTTTAATTTGTGCTTATGGTTAGATTACACACTCTTCTCACTGCCATCACTGTCAAGAATAATAATAAGGGCTATGGGTGTGGCTCAGTGGTAGAGCTCCTTGCCTGGCTCTAAAGCCCTGAGTTCAATCCCACCACTGTAAAATTAAAAAAGAAAAAAAAAGAGAGAATATTTCAAGATGCACCATACACCTGTAGAGTCAAGTCCTTCAAGGTGATCCTGAAATAGAGCCACTTTTATATTAAAAGTAAACTCCCTGATAACTGGTTTTCCACAGCCGGAGTTTCCAAGGAAGTTGAAACTATGACACTTTCTCTGATTAGCACAGCCTAGTTAAATCTAAATATGTGTATTTCCTGGCTTTTGTTTCTATAATTTTTTTAGGGAGGCCATACTGAGGATTGAACTCAGGGGCACTGGACCACTGAGCCACACCTTCAGCCCTATTTTGTTTTTTATTTAGAGACAGGGTTGCTTAGTGCTTTGCTTTTGCTGAGGTTGGCTTTGAACTCGTGATCATCCTGCCTCAGCACCCCAAGTCACTGGGATTACAGGCATGCACCAATGTACCAGGCTTGTTTCTATAATTTTTAAAATATTTGTTTAGTTGTAAATTGTCCTTTATTTTATTTATTTATTTTTATGTGGTGGTAAAGATCAAACCCAGTGCCTCAAGTATGCTAGGCAAGCACTCTACCTCTGAGCCACAACCCCAGCCCTGTTTCTATAAATTTTAAATGCTTCTACAGTTCCAGCAGAGAAACAACCTAACTGCTTATCTCCAGTATGATCAAGCTGCTTTAAATTCTTTTTTTTTTTACATCATTTGCTTATTTCTTATGGGCAAGTGACCAATTCCATCAAGCTAGGATAGCCAGGAAACAAGCGTTTCCCTGCCTTTACTGCCAGTAACATCTTCATGCACCCCAGGATACCAAAACTGCAGTGTAAAGAGCCACAGAGCTCTAGTAGTTGCAAGGCCTAGAGATGTGAAGATAAATGAGATATGGAGTACCAAATCACTGAGGACATCAGAAGGCACAGGAAATGTCTTAGCAGTTTCTCTAGGTTCCCAGGTCCCCCAAAGCAGATGGGGGAGTATTTGTCTTAGTTCATTTACTGTGGCCATGATAAAATGCCTGAGACGCAGTAATTTACAAAAAGAGGTTTCTTTACATCACAGTCCTGGAAGTCCAAGAGCATGGCACCAGCATCTGTTCAGCTTCTGGTAAAAGTCACATGCTGCTCCATGTATAGGAGAAAAACAAAAGTAAGGTGTGTGCAGAAGAGAGGATCATGTGGTAAGAGAGGAAGTAAGAGAAAGCCAAGGAAGCCAAACTCACTGTATAACAACTCACTCTCCCCAAAACTCACCCACTCTCAAGGGAATTACTTTAATACCTTAATGAGGGTAAATCTTTTTTTAAAAAATATTTTTTATTTTTTTAGGTGGACACAATATCTTTATTTTTATGTGGTGCTAAGGATTGAACCCGGTGCCTCATGCATGCTAGGCAAGCACTCTACCACTGAGCCACAATCCCAGCCCATGGGGTAAATCTTGCATGACTCAAAATACCTCTGCTTTCCCGTTTCTCAATGTCACTATACTGGCCAGGTATGGTGACACACACCTGTAATCCCAGCAGCTCAGGAGGTTGTCATGAGGATCACGAGTTCAAAGGCAGCCTCAGCAATTAATAAGGCCCTAAGTAACTTAGCGAGACCCTGTCTCAAAATAAAATCTAGAATCTGGGGATGTGGCTCAGTGGTTAAATGTCCCTGGGTTCAATCCCTGATACCAAAAAAAAAAAAAAAAAAGCGGGGCTGGAATTGTGGCTCAAGAGATAGCACGCTCGCCTGGCATACGCAAGGCACTAGGTTCAATCCTCAGCACCACATAAAAATAAAATAAAGATATTGTGTCCACCCCAAAAAAAACTAAAAAATAAATATTTAAAAGAAAGAAAGAGGGGCTGGGGATGTGGCTCAAGCGGTAGCGCGCTCACCTGGCATGCGTGCAGGCCGGGTTCGATCCTCAGCACCACATACCAACAAAGATGTTGTGTCCGCCGAGAACTAAAAAATAAATATTAAAAATTCTCTCTCTCTCTCTCCTCTCTCACTAAAAAAAAAAAAAAAAAAGAAAGAAAGAAAGAAAGAAAGAAAGACCATCATTACACTGGGAGCAAGCGTCAATTTTGGTGTAGACAAACGATATTCACACCATAATAGTACTAAAAGAGGAGATACTGTCCTCTAGGACACAAATGCTGAAAGGATCCACTTCTTTGTTTACATTTCATCATCTTACATCCCAAGGGAGATTGACTGGGTCAGACCACTCAACAAGGAACTCTCTCTCTAGGAGTTGCCCACAAACTCCATCTCTCACCCAGTCAGCCATGGCAGACATGGGATCATTCCCATCAATGCACACAGCTCAAGTCGGGGCAACTCTATACAGCAAGAACATGTGGCCACTGTGAAAAGAAAGTTCCCTGACATAATTCCAACCAAAGGGAACATAAATGACAGAGGTCAGACTTTGACTAAACATAGCAGAGAGACAAAGACAAGGATAGTACCTGGAAGACACAGGACTCCTCGGATAGTTGGCTTTGGCTGCAGGAGTCCCCAAAACAGTCAAAGATGCTTCTCTCCTTCCAATCTTCTCTCCTTCACTCAGGGTAGGATTTCATCACAATCTGATGGCCCTCCCCATTTTCTCTCACACAGGTATCTGCCCTTATAAAGTTCTTGAATATTTAATTTTGGTACCTCCTTCTCAAGTACCCACTTCCTGAGAAAGAGACTAGGGACTCTTGGATACCAGCATCTCTCCTCAGCCACCCATATAGAAAGTTCAATGCCATGGATGTACATTAGGAAGAAGGTGCTTGAGAGATCCAGAATGGACAGTAACTCTGGAGGCTTAGACAGTCAAGACAGGAAAATAAATTGTAGTGTTTGGAGTGTCTTGAAGGCATTCCTAGAGAGAGAGTTCCAAGATGTAGGGAGTGTAGGGACCCCAAGAATTCTACAGGGCCCAAGTGTAGAAATACATGGGACAGTGATAGAGGGTGAGCATGGAGAATGACTGGGCACCTCAAATGCAGAGCCAAAGACTTAGGGCTTGATCCTGTAGGCAACAGGGAGTTGTTGAAAGTTTTGAGCAACTAAAACATCTGACCACATTTGTAGGTTGTTGTGGGAGTCATTTGCTTGTTTTTTGTTTTTGTTTTTGTTTTTATTTTCCAATGCTGGGGATGGAACTTTTTTTTTTTTTTAGAAAGATCATCTAAAGGCAAAGAGGGCAATTCGAAGGCTACTGTCTAAAAACAGGTCATTTATCTCTTCACACAGATTTAATGAGGAAGCTCGATTATAATAGTTTTTATTAATGGTGCTGGATTCTACAACCAAGTAATCCTTTTAACTTTATTGCTTTACTTTCTAGCATGAAAGAACTTCTTAAATTAATCCTCCATGTCTCCCAAAGCCAAGGCCTCCCTCTGAGAGACACACTCAAATGTATTCCCCCTTTAAGTCTTTCTTATCCCACCCACAATCTCCTTTTACCTTCTCAGTCCCATAATCAGCCCCCAACAAGAAAATCCCCACACAGATTCAGGAGCCAGGGGACCCCAGGCTCTGTCTGTCACACAGCAGTAGTGACAGATCTAGCCTGTGAAAGTGAATGATCAGGGCCATCACCTTCCCTTTGGATAAATGGTAGAGCAGCCTCCAATCCTACCTGCTCAAATCCCCAAAGGCCTCTCCCTCCAGCAAACTCACCTTGAGCCTTAATGGTTACTCTGGAGCAGCCTCTGAGATAAAACTAAAGGTGTGAACCAAGAAGTAAGTAGTGAGAGGCCAATTCTGTAAACCCTAGTGGGAATCTTTTATTTTCCACAAGCAGCAGGGCCCAAAGAGGGTTTAGCATCAGGTTTTTTTCTCTTGGTGGGCAACCTGGGGGATTTCCTCGGTGTCTAAGACATTCCAGAAGCAAAGGGAAATAAGTTGAAGTTTGACTTATTTACCCACCAAGGCTCTGGCAGTTTTTAAATGCCTATAGAATGGAGAATATATTTTGGACTTATGACTTGATCTAACTAATGGCTGGCTAAAGAGGCAGGGTGTGCTTCTAAGTGTGATCCCACTGTGACCAGCAGCATCAGGATCCCCAGTGAACTTATTAAAAGTGATCATTTCTTGTTGCCTCAGACCTACTGCATCAGAAAATCAACTATCTATGTTTTAACTAGTCACTACTCCATGATTTGAAAAAGACCATCTGAAACAAGCACTAAGTAAAAGGTCTTCAGGTTTGGGGAGTCTAGAGCTCCTGCCCCAGGGCCTTATAGAGGAGTGAGATGTGAGGCTCCAGGCACCCCTTCTACAGATTTCTCAAACTTCTCACCTCAATCTTCACCAAATCTAACCCGCATTCCCTCTTCTCCCTCAACCTCAGTTTCTTCCTGGAACTCTGGGCCTCCTGGTCCCCAGAGAAAGATTACCTAACTGACCTGACTTTGGATCTCCCTTCCTTATGGGTCCCATTCATAAGGACACCCTAATCCCTCTCAGTTGTTCCCGTTTATGCCAACTCCCATACTTTTCAGAACTTTTGGAGACACCCCAGTATCCAGCCCCTCTGCCCTGTCTTCAGCCCTGGCCACCCGCACCCCACCCAAGTCCCTCTAGGCCTGACAAAGGAGACTAAGCCTCCTATGATCAGGACCCCAGCACCCCTCTCCCACCCAGACAGGTGGCTCAGGCCTCCTCCCCATCAGGCCCCACGAGCAGTAGCGGCTGGGTGTTCTTGCCCTTGTCATGCCAGCACACGTCAAAGAAGGGATACACCGGCCCAGGCAGGCGCTCGTGGAAGGCAAAGAGCAGCTCGAGCGCGTCGGAATTACTAGCATCATAGAAAGAGAGGACACCATCACAGAAGCTTAGGTAGAGGCCCACCCGTGAAGGCCGCCTGTCAGAGTTTCGCAGAGCACGTGGCTCCTTGGCCTCCACGTGCGCCTCCAGGATCTTGCCATCGCGCAGCCCCAGCAGCCAAAGGCCCTGTGAGGGTACTGCATGCAGTCGGCCACGTCGGGTGGCATCCGCTGCCATCACGCCAAGAGCCCAGCGAGGCTTGTCGCCCACCTCTACCTCCCAGTAGTGCTCGCCATCGGAGAGCAGCTGGTGCGCCACCACCGCCACGGCCTTGTCGAACTGGTGAGTATCCTCGCCCGCTGGCGGCGCTTTCTGCTCTGAGCATTCCACACGGCGGCCAGAGGGAGACACCACCAGACTGGGGTGCGCTGAGCTTGGGTCAAAAGTCAGCTCCTCTAGCGCTGCCAGAGAGACAGTAGTCAGGCCCTTGCCTCCTTGAGCCTCCTCTCTACCAGCGTAGGGCCAGCTTGTTTCCTCTAATCCTCTCAATATCTCTGGATGTGGGCCCCTCTCTGCTTTCTAGCTAGGGCCAAAAACACACCACAACTTCAGTTTGCTCAGCTGTAAAATGAGGCCATGATTACCTCTCTAGGTGGTGGGGAGCAAGACTAAGTTGATATAAGGAATACACTGACTATCTGAGTGAGGCCCAGGGTCACAGAGCAAGAAATAAAACAGTTCACATTCTAGCTTGACCTATCCTCTGGGCCATAGTTGTCTCTTAAATATGCTGGGGGCACCTCCAATCCACCCCAACCCCCAGAGGCAGTAAGGGCGGCACCAGGCATAAGTGTTTGTATGGAGCTCTGTAACCTATAGCACTCAGAGGTGCTCTAGCTCATTGGAATGGAGGCTGAATTCTTGGACCTCCCCAAATATAGGCCATTAATATAAGTGTCTCACCTAGGCCAGAGTCCTCAAGGTTCCAAGAATTCTGCAGATCCTCAGCCCCCAATTAGCAGAAATCATCAACTCCATACCCAGAGAAGGGCTGGGACTGGCCAAGGATCATACAGGGAATCAATGGTTCAAACCCAGGCCCCAGCCTCCCATCTGCTGCAGCAACAAAACCCGAGATTAGCTGCATTCTTTCCTTGTCAGTAACCCACTGTCAACCCCATGCCCTTAAAGGTCCTCCTCCAAGTACAAGTTATAGGGCTGCAGAGGTAAAAGGGCAATGGGCACCTTCCAAGCTGGGGTTGGCAGGCCTCTCTACATGTGGCTTGGGTCTGCTATCAACACCCGGTGGCACCCCATTACACAAACCCTGAGTCAGCCCCTCCCAGTACCTGGCATCAGAGCCCGGAACATCTTCTTCCACACCTGAAACTTGAAGTCATCTGAGATCACAGGCAGTTGGATATCCAGACGTGCAGGTGGTGGTGACTCTGACAGGATCTTCTGCAGTCTGGAGGTGGAGAGATGAGAGAGAAGTGATTGTGTGCAAAAGAGTAAGAGAAAGTGCCCAAGGACAGAAAGACAGAAGCTATGGGAGAGGAAGCTCCAGGATCTCCCCACATCACACTCCTGCTTAAAACTCTTCTACTGGAGTTTCAGTTTGGGAATGTAAAAAAAAAAGAAAGAAAAAAAATCCTGGAAATGGGAAATGGATGGAGATAGTTGTTGCACAACATGAATATACTTAATGCCACTGAACAAAAACTGTGCATTTAAAATGGCCAAATTTTTGTTATATACATTCAACCACAATGTGGGCAGGGGACCTTCTGTTGAAACAAAGTCCAAGCTTCTCATCCCTTTCAGTTCTTGCACTTGCTCTTCACTCTGTCCCCCACTGGCCACCCCTTTCCCTCTCCAACAGCATCAAGCACACAATGATGCCTCTGTCCCTGCCCATGTCTACCCTAAAGTCCTCAAAGATAAGGACCAGGTCTGGTTCATGTCTATGTTCAATACAAAGTTCAGGGACACAGCAGTGGGTGAATAGGGGTTTGCAGATTTATTGTGAGTAGAGGGTAAGCCAGCTAGTGACCCTAGAATACTAGTACAAGTTGGGCAAAGGAGTAGAGCCAAGTTGATCTCACCTGCTGGTCACCAGGCAGTATTTCTGGAAAGAGAGAGAAAAAAAAAATAATGGAAGTAAAGCACACAGGAAGGACTCTAGGGATTTCTGAGGATAGGATAGACAAACACAAATGCTTAGTATAAGATCAGGAAAAATCAGAGAAGTTAAGATACACACGCTCAAGGCCATCCCAGTCTTTTACCTTTATGTAAATTTTTTAAAAAAGTGCCCCCTCACCAAGAAACTTGAATTTACCTGTTAAATATTTATACTAATAATGAATAAATAAATAATTATTATTTTAGTAAAAAAAAGAAAGAAAATTGTGCTACTAATTATGCAAACCTATAATGTCTGTGATATGGATGGTACCCACTTAAAGATAGTATTCTTCTGCAATGTCCAGCCTAAATTACAGTCCTGAAGCCTACTCCCTGAATATGTGACCCTGGTTCATCCCTGACCCTCTCTGGGCCTCAGGGTCCCCATTTGACAATGGGATGAAGCCTGAGCCAGGGGACTTGGGAGAGGAAGTCATTCAATACTCACCATGAGAAATTCAGTCTGTGGCTTGTCAGCTACCTCCTCCAGCACCTTCTCCATCTGCCGCAGCTGCTCCAGGTAAGAGTTCAAACCTGCCAGCTCCCGCCGCAAAGCAACTCCTGCCTCACCCCGAACTTTTTCTGCCTCACGGTCTAAAGAACCCTCCAGCGCAGCCAGGAACACCCGCATCTTGCCCAGCTGCTCCCCAACAGCACTCCGGAACTGACGCACTGTCTCCTGGGGGAAATGGGAGAGAAGCAAAAGCATTTGGCTGGGAACTCCTAGCCTGGACCACCAGCAGGCTCTGCCATGCTAGCCCCTCACCTCCACTTCCATCAACTGATGCTCCAGCACAGCCACACTCTTCTCCTTGCGCATACAGGCCTCCTGCAGCTGCAGCTTCTGCTGTGGGAGTTGTGTCTGGGAAGCAGGGCAAAAGAGGGAATTTGTGCTGCCCACTCCAAGCCCACACCTTCCCCCTAAACTCATCCTCTGTAGCTCAACTTCAAAGCCAGCTCTACTTCCAGCCACATCCTCAACCCCAAACACATTTGCATGCCTTAAGGCCCTGGTCATTCAATTTTGTTAACTCCTCTCTGGCCTTACCTTCCACTGACCCTACCCTCTCATGCTGTTTGGACTCCCCCCTTCCACCCCCAGACAAGGAAGTACAGTACTTGGCACACAACTGGCTTTCAGGGTGAATAAAGGATGTGGAAAAGAAGAAATGTAATCTCTCCCGATTCCTGACTTCACACCTTACTTAAAAGCAGAACATCAGCCTAATTTCCAGCCAGGCTTCCTGCACACCCTGGGCTCTGGGAGCAGGCAATTTAGTACATATGATCCCTGCACGGACCAAGTAAACACAGCTGGATCCTACCCAAGACCTGTTAGTTTGTGAAATGAGAGTATAGGGAAACTCCTAATTGCTCCTGCCAAAGCCACTTCTTGCTGCAAGGTCCTAGAATCACCCATGCCTTACTGCCTACATGGCTTTCAACCTCGATTTTTTTCCTCTGCAGAATGGGAGCAGCCATGCCCACCTCAACAAATTGGAACCTTCTATTCTCTCAGGGGGAACCTGGGGGCCCATTAGGTGTTTGCGGAGTCCCCGCCCAGCAGGAGCCAGCCTCCTCCTGGGCCGGCTGCCAGATCAGTCTCCTCCCTAAGACGTCCTCTCAGGCGTCGTCCCCAACTGGTGCGGGACAGACAGGTCTGGAGGCTCAAGGAGCTGGCTTTCGGAGGTTCAGAGGTTGCAGAGCTGAGCCATGGGGAAGAAACGCGACGCCATCCTGGAGGCATTGGAGAACCTGACCACGGATGAGCTCAAGAAGTTCAAGCTGAAAGTGGGGGCGGTGCAGCTGCGCGAGGGCTGTCGGAACATCCCGCGGGGGGCGCTCCTGCCACTCGACGCAGTGGACCTCACCGACAAGCTGGTGGCCTTCTACCGTGAGGACTACGCAGCAGAACTCACTGCAGCCGTGCTGCTGGACATGGGCATGCAGGAAGAGGCGACGAGACTTAAGGGGGTTGCATGAGTCTCCAGCACCGAGGATTCCATTCATTCTGTATGAGTCTGGTACGGGGGCACGGGACCCAACCCCTCTTGCTCGCAGGGCTCCAGGTGTCCAGTTCTGCCCCAGAGTCTTCCTGACCCCTCCTCCTTCAGGTTCCCTCTTAAGCTCCCCTTCAGACCTCTGGCCAACCCCTCCCTGTAGTTTAGCGCTGGGCTGATGTGGATCCTGGATGATTGGGTCCCTGGAGCCCATCGAGGTTCCTGGGTCGCCTAACACCCTGTTCCATTTAATGGGTTTTGTTCTATCTTCACAGATAAAAGATGGGCGAGTTTGGGAGTTCTGGAGTCATTAGCAGAGGTGAGAGCATAGACTGGGCAGGCCCCTGGGAGGAGGCTCCTGCCATGGGCTAGGAGACCACCAACCAGGACTGGACTGACTGCAGAAAAGCAGAAGTGGGAGGGGCTGTTAGGCTACTCCCCTGGGGAAGTCTAGAGGCCTCAAATACCAGCATAAAAACGGTTATCTACCCTCTCTAGGAGACTGGGGGCTAAGAAGAGGAGCAACAAAATGCTGATGAAGCACCCACCCCCACCCCGGCCCAGCATACACAACAGTAGGGGAAGACAATGACTTTGTCCCCTCAGCAGAAATCAATCTAGGAATCCGCCCTTGCCTCCAGACTCCGCTTCCCCCAAACCTGCACCTGTCCTTTATAACCCAATAAATACTTCAAAACAGACCTTCCTGGACCCTTTGGATCTTTTGGCAGCTACATGCATGTGATTTGCATTCATATAATATGCGCAAGCTAATGTGTGCCATTGTCTCCATTCCTCAATGTTTGTATCTTTCCTGGGTGCCCATGAGGTTTGCAAAACTTGGGGCACATACAACTGTGCGTGAGCTGTCGAGGTATTAAGGACTTATAGCTCCTCCAGAAAAGCAACCTGGACTATGCTCTTGGATGCCACCCTAGGCCTGCGCACTGAGGTGCAGGCCTAGGCATGCCTTGTCCTTCCTGCCTCCCTTTCTCCCTTTCTGTTAAGCCCCATGTGGTGACTCTCAGGCATGTGAGTTTGGCAGCTTAAGTTTGTGTTGGGTGCATGGGCCTCAGCCAAGCAGCTGTGCACTACAGGAGAGCATGTGCCCTGCCTCCTGGCCATGCCTCAAATCTCAATCCTCTAGTCTTATGGGATCCCACGCCACACTTACTTGCCAGCCTGACAGGACCACCCGGGTCATCCAATCGCACATGGGCCATCAGGCTTACCCTCAGTTCAGCAGACTCTGCCCCCACAATTCTAGGTTACTCCTGGGACTGCCACTGGGAAATCTAGTTGAGCAGCACTGCTCCCAGCCCGCCCCCCTACACTGGCCACCTTGCCCCATCTGCTTCCCCTAGCAATTCCAGGAGCCCAGGGACCTCTGAAGTCAGATTCAAATCAATGCAGCAACTTCCTGATCCTTCAGGCCCCATGCTATCCAACAACTCCATCCCACCCCAACCCTGCAGGGTCCAGCACCTTGAGGCGTGCATGGGCCTCGGCCGCAGGCAGCAGGCGGTGGCCGCGGTGTGAACCAAGAGAGGCACAAACACCGCACACCAGTGCTCTGTCCTGCTCGCAGTAGATGCTCAGAGGATCTAGGTGTTCCTCGCAGTGGCCTTGTGGCACCTGTGCCAGACCTTCCACCAGGCGAGCCAGCTGCAGGTTGGTGTTAAGCGCCTGCGGCCGTGTGGGTGCCTGACAACAGGGGCAAAGCACTGTGCCATCTGCTGCTGGCTCCCCTGCCACACGGCCCAGGCAGGCGCGGCAGAAACTGTGGCCGCACTCAGCGGTCACAGGAGCGTCGAACAGCTGCAGGCACAAGGGGCAGGACAGCTCCTGGTGCAGGAGACCTGGTGCAGCAGACATGGGGAACCTGGGAGGAGAAAAGGTGGGTCAGGGAGGCCCAAGGGCCTTGGCTGAGTCCTAGTCTGTGTTCAAAGGAAGGAGTTGCAGCCTAAACAGACCTCACATCCCATACTGGAAGGGACTCTGGTTTGGGCCAAGGGGAAAGAGAACTCAGTTTCAGTCACAAAGGCAAATTCAAACATTTCTTCATTAAAAAATATATCTGCCATCCGTGTATGTATAATATGTCAAAATATACTCTATTGTCAGGTATATCTAAAAATAACACATTTTTTAAAATATTAAACACACGCACTCACTCACATATCAGTACCCTTAACAACCCCAGTTCCTAAACACAAAGTCAGGCTCCAAACAGTCTTGCCCACTATTCTTGCCCATCCTTGCCCCAGGCATCAGCCTCTAACTCAGGCCTGGTCAACCCCCAGCCCCAAATCCTCTAGAAATTCACCCCTAACCCTCCTCTCACTCATTTCTTGGATCCCCAGCCCACCCCTCCCCCATATCTCCAGGCCCACAGGACTCACAGGTCTGGTTGGAGATCTTAGAACAAAAGAGACTCCCAGGAGGACCAGTAAGGGTCAACCCTACCGTAGGAGAGTCAGATACACAATAGGCAGACTCAAAGCAAGGACAGCAGGGGCAGCTGGCAGTGGACACCACAGATGATGGGCACATAGTGAACACAAGTCAGACCCTCCCAGATTAAGCCATGGCCCCAGGACTATATTTAGCTGTCCTGCCCATCCCCTCCCATCACTTCTGGAAACTGTTCTAAAAGTGAGGGCTGAGTAGTCAGCAGGCAGGCATCTCATATCAGGGCCACCTGTCCTGGCCCATCAGCTGCTCTCTCCCCAGCCCAGACTGGAGACAGAGCCTTCTACACCACAGAAAAGCCAGAAAACTGGGAGAGCTCTCCCCTTCTTCACGTCCACCTCCACACCCTATGGATTCCTTCCTCCTTGCCTATAACCCCTCCCCAGTTTGCCACACACTCATTTCCCAAGTTTACTGCTCATCAAGTCACAATGATGTTATTATCTTGCAGAAGAGCTTGAAACCCTGAAAGTTTCTTCTGAGCTAAGGGAAAAGGATTTCTTCCCTAATGCCAGCACAAGCCATGAAACAAAGTGAGCTCCCCTAAATGCTTGGAGATTGGAAGTTAAACAGATGAATAAATGAATGGACTGAATCCAGAGCCTGAAGCCCACAACTCAATTCTTCCTTGGGAGCCTCAGGCCTTCCTGTAAGCTTATCTTTCAAGTTTCAGTTTAAATTTCATTCAGAATATAAAACCAAAGTCCTCCTGAGGCCTACCCTACCCCTTTGACCCCTTTCATTGCTCTGATCTGTTTCTCAACTCTCCCTCCCCCTTATTCTTCAGGGACTTTGCACTTGCCACTTCTTGACTGGAAGACTCTCAAACCCAGATATTACAAGACTTCTTCCTTTTCCTCTCAGATCTGTACTCAATGTCACATTTTCCTTGAGACCATTTTTTTTAAAGACAGCATCACACTAAGTAGGCTAGGCTGAGCTCAAACTCAGTATCCTCCTGCCTCAACCTCCCAAGTAGCTTGAACTATAGGAGATAGTACCATACTACCACACCCAGCAACTCCCTGATTTTATAACTCTTATCTCCCCAACACCTCTCCTGCTTATTTTTCTCCATAGCATTTATCTCCATCTGACATGCAATGCATTCTACTTGTTCGTTGGTTTATTGTCTGTCTTCTCCTATCAGAATATATAAATTTTGTTCAATGCTTGACTCCAGCTTAAAATGATGTGTCCCACCATAGGGGCTCAATGAATACTCAAAGAATGTAATAAACACAGACTCAGACTCAGTCCCTCTCATCTGGCCTCAGTCTCAGCTTTGCTCAGCCTTTACCCAGTTTTGCTCATTCCTGCCTTGAACTCTCTCTGTCCCTCTCAGTCTGAGTTTCTGTTTCAGTCTCTTAATCTCTCCCCTTTGGACTCTCTCTTTGCCTCTCTTGGGTTTTTAATATTCAGTACCTTAAATGTGCACATGAGATATTCTGAATCAATCGTCAGATTTTTATTAAATAACTCACAGTAAATGCTCTGGACCACCTTGGCCCTAGGATGATGTGATAAAAGCCAGGTCATTTAACCTATGTAAGTAACCAGACTCCCCATTGGTAAGCAACAAGAAAACACTATTTTCCTTGCTTAAAAAGGGGAAGGAAGCAGGCACAGTGTGCACGCCTGTAACCCAAGCAGCTCAGGAGGCTGAGGTAAGAGGATCATGAGTTCAAAGCCAGTCTCAGCAATTTAGCAAGACCCTAAGCAACTTACTGAGACCCTGCCTCTAAAAAATAAAAAGGGCTGAGGATGTGGCTCAGAAGTTAAGCACCCCTGGACTCAATGTCTGGGGTGGGGAGAAGAGGAGGAAGCAGTTGTCACCCTCCTCTGCTTGAATATTTCCCCCCTACTCCAAGACTTCAGTAGTACATAAAATCTCACCAGGAATCAGATAGCCCCTTGCATGTCTTAGCTTTTATGACTAGTCCCAGGACTTGTCTCCAAGTTTGAGAATTCATTCCTTTTGCATGCTCCATGCTGACAGTACAAGCTCACACTGACCTGCTTTAAAAAATAGCTACACTTGGCTTCTTGGCACCTTGGAGGCTGAACCTAGAGACATTGCTCAGGCTGTAACCATTTGGTCCCTCTCAGGAAGGAAAAAACTTTATTCTTTTGCATAAAGAGCAAATACCTAAGGCTAGGATTGTGGCTCAGAGATAGAGCACTCGCCTAACATGCATGAGGTACTAGGTTCAATCCTCAGCACCACATAAAGTATTGTGTCCACCTATAACTAAAAAATAAATATTAACTTAAAAAAGAGCAATTACCTATACAAATAACTATAGATCTAATTCTGTTAGCAGGGAAGTCTCAGGAAGAGTAGTATTCTTTACTGGGATATTGAGAAATAGAGGTAAGTCTTATTTCCCCAGTTCTTTTTGTCTCTGGGTATCTGATTTCTTCTCTGCTCTTTCTTTTCTTTTTTTAAAGAATGAGAGAGGCAGAAAATTTTAATATTTATTTTTTAGTTTTCAGCGGACACAACATCTTTGTTTCTATGTGGTGCTGAGGATTGAACCTGGGACGCACGCATGCCAGGCAAGCGCGCTACCACTTGAGCCACATCCCCAGCCCCTTCTCTGCCATTTCTGACAGCTCAGACATGGCCTTGAGTAACAGGAAGGGTGTGGGGACTGTGGTGTATTTGGAGGTGATCTCTGAAACTACAAGTCACTTCACTTAGGCTCAAAATCCACCATCCAGAATTTAGATTACATTTGAAATTTCCATCAGTTCCAAGTAGGACTGAAGATTCTAGTCACTTGACCCTCTCATCCACAAGAGTGGGTATCCAGGGTTGGGGTTGTAGCTCAGCAGTGGAGCACTTGCCTGCCACGTTTGAGGCCTTAGATTCGAACCTCAGCACCACACAGAAAATAAATAAATAAAACAAAGGTATTCTGTCCATCTACAACTAAAAATATATTTTTTTAAAAAATGGGTAGCCAGGACTGAGAGGTGACATCAACTCAATCCTTCTCGGCAGATGGATCAGGCCTCTATCCCATGAAAGGGACATTTGACTATCTTAGGCAGGTGACAAGACAAAAGTGGTGCAAGAAGCCATATCTAGGGAAAAATTGGCTCAAAGACTTTGTGGGAGGTCTGGCCCAGGCACAATTCTTTTTTTATTAGTTGTTGCTGGACCTTTATTTATTTATTTGTGGTGCTGAGAATCAAACCCAGTGCTTCACACATGATAGGCAAGTGCTCTACCATTGAGCCACAACCCCAGCCCCCACTTCACAATTCTTAACTCATTTAAGTTTCATAACCCTATCACTATTTCTCTTATAGAGAAGCCATAACAAAGAGATAAAGTAGCTCGCCCCATGTTCTGGCAATCTGTGGTCCATCTGGCCCCAGAAGGCATAGTCTCACTTCAGCAATTCAATAGTTACTTTGTTGAGTGAGGATAACACATCCAGGCATCTTACCTCCACCAATCATTCTGGCTCTTGTCCAGGGGAGCAAGGGTAAACCTGAGCTGAGACCTAGAGATTCTTGCCTACCTAGGGTCAAAGCTCAGAGGCTTGAGCCTCTGAGGCTCAGAAAGGGGTGTGGATGGGTGGGTATTAAAGGAGAAGGGTATACTGTGGATTCCCAGAAAGTCAAATGCTCCCATTCCTACCTTCCCAGGTAGAAACCATGGTGGCAGTCTTCAGAAACCAGCAGGCTTTGTCTTGATCTCCCTGGGGGGACACAGGCAAGTCACTGCCCTTCTCAGAGCACTGATTTCCCCTATGGGTTGATGAGGTGAACACATCATTGACATAGCCCCAGAGAGAAGGGACTTGACTTTCCTAAGTCACACAGCTAGGAGACAGAGGATATGGGATTCAAATCTGAGATCCCTCAACTTCCTGCTTTTCCCATTATTCCTTATTTTCTAAATGTTTTGTAAGTTCTAGAGCATTTTTAAATAGAAACTTATACCATTACTATTAATGTTAATCAGACATATTTCCTGTACACATAAGCTCTGCAAGCAATTTGTCAATTTTTGAAGGCAGGGAATGGGACTCTGGGAATGTTGGTTGCAATTTGGGACTAGGAGATAGAAGGACATGCGTTTAATCATTTCATCACTCACTAGCAGGGTAGGCTGCCAAAATAATTTCTGAAAACCTGTTTTCCCCACAGTAAAGTAGGAATAAATACACATATCTCATGGGATTAAGAACTAAATGAGATTATGCATGTTAAGTGCTTAGCACAGTGCCTATAAAATAGTAAGAGTCAAGACATGGAAGTTCAATAAGACAGTGAAAAAAGATTCTTCATAAACTTTGTTTTCTTCTGAGTTCACAATTGGCAGTATGCTCATTAACCTGCCCAAGGTATCACTTGTATTCACTGAGCTTCAGACAAAAACCGCTTGTAGGAATGAGGATTCCAGCTCTGAATCACTGCATTTCCCTTGTCTCTTATGTCCCTAACCAAAGTGCTAACACTCTGAGAGGACGTCAGTTAACAATAGCAGCCAGGAGATTGAGGGGCTTAGTCTGAATATGTGTGTAACTAGGATAACACTGGTTGGATGCCACATGGGCTCAACAGGAGTGGTCCTGGATAGTGTTACCCAGAAACAAAAGAAAGGGACATAGTATCACCCCACCATAACCTAGATGCTCACCTCCCTTACCATCAGAAAGTTGGGAATGAGGAGGAGTCCACTGATGGTTCTAAGCATCACACACATAATACACACTTCCTCTCACACTCCCCTCAGTGCATGTTCCTGCAGCACCAAAGTTTAAGTTGAACACATTACATTGGTTTTACTGGAAGCAAAGTCCTCCCCATTCAAACACAGGTTCAAGAGAAAACAGGTTCAGCCAAGTGCAGTGGCCTATACCTGTAATCCCAGCAGTTTGGGAGACTGAGGCAGGAGTCCCGCAAGTTCAAAGTCAGACTCAGCAACTTAGCAACACCTTGTCTGAAAATTTAAAATATAAAGAGTTGGAGATGCAGCTAATGGCAAAGCACCCCTGGCTTCAATCCCTGTACAGAAAGAGAGGGGTGGGGCAATAGAAAGGGAGGGAGGGAAAGAAAGAAAAAAACCAAATGCGTGTGAAGGATCACATCCTAAAGAAGAGCACAAATAATTTTTTTCTTAGAAAAGGTGATTACTGATAAATGTCACAGGAACTCGCCAGGTGGTACATGTGACCCAAAGGCCAGCAAGGTGAAGATACGCCTGAGAAGATTAGCAACGGTTGTTGAAGGTCAACACAAGTGGCTTGGCCTTGATTCTGAGAGCTCTAGAGAGAAGGGACAGGGCCATATACATGGGTTAGAAAGATATATCCTTCTGGCCACAGGGTATAAAAAAAAGAGTTGGAGAGTCTAGAAGGACAAATACCAGTGAGGAGCCATAATAAACTGCCATAGGTCAAGGAACATTGGCTGTTGCACCACAAGTGCCACTCATGGTAAGGATAGCTTACCCCAGCCTGTGAGGGACATGCTACAAGGATAGGAAGCAGGGCCCTGCCACCCTGCTTGAATCTCTTGACTATAACATTCTTCAGACACCACAGCTTCATTCACTCCTTCATTCAGCCAGTCTTTACTGATAATCTACTATGTACTGGATACTGTCTTGATGCAGGGGATTCTGCAATGAGCAAGACAGATCACTGAACCTGCACTGAATCTGAAAGAGAGGGAACTGAAACTAAGAACTTTTCAAAGAACCAAACTTTTCTCCCCAATTTCTACAAAATGAAAAGAGGACCAACAATACCTTTTGCTACTTTTAAAAGCTCTAATTCCCATCTCTTACTACCGCTCCAAAAAAAATAAGAATTGATCGATGCCCAGCAGTGGCAGACTTAGGAGGCTGAGGCTGGAGGATCACAAATTCAAGACTTAGCCATGTAGCAATACCCTGTCTCAAAAACTTTTTGGTACTGAGGATTGAACCCAAGGGTGCTTTACCACTGAAGTACATCCTTAGTCCTTTTTAAAATTTTATTTATATTTTACTTTTATTATTCTTATTTTTGATATCAGGGATTAATCCACTTAACGAATGAGCCACATCCCCAGCCCTTTTTTTTCTTTAAGATAAGCTCTAAAATGCTGAGGCTTTGAACTTGTAATCCTCCTGCCTCGGCCTCCTGTGTCACTGGGATTACAGGCATGCATCACCCACCTGGCTCAAAATAAAATCGAGTTAAGGATATAGCTGAGTGGTAAAGTACCCTTGGGTTCAATTGCCAGTACCCTCCCAAAAAAGTGTGCATTACTCTAGACTCCCCATAGCAGCCACTGTTGCCCTGTCTTCTTGTCCTGAGAAGGCACCTCCAATAAGCATCAGCAAACACCCCCAACAAAAATTTTTTTTTAAATCCCTGAACCAGAGTCAACCTTCTAATGAGATGAATATTCAACAAATGAATAAATGCATAATGATGTCAGGTCATTTCACTAAAAATAATTATTCTTCTAACCCACCTAAAATGGGAAAATTAAGGATTCCCAATATTCATTGCTATGGTTCATGTGTTGGAAATTTCAACAGTGGAAACTTTAAGGTGATTAAGCAGTGGTAGAGCATGTATAGCATGCAGGAGACCCTGGGTTTTTATCCCCAGCAACATACACAAACATAATTGCTGAGAGCTACAAACAAGTGTTATGAACAAGAGTAGGAAGGACTCTAAGCCTGGTATCCCATAGAAAGTAACATTTCACTTGAGGACTAAAGATCCAAGCATTTGTCAGGCAGAGATTTCAAGGTTGAGGGAACAGCACTTGCAAAGACAGAGAGGCAAAGGATCCTGGCACATTTGAAGAACTGAGAGACTGCAGCTTGGAGATGGAGGGAAAATTGGCTGAGACACGTTAGAAAGGTTCACAGGGTCCAGACCAACAGGACCTTTACTAGTCATGTTAAGGGTAAATTAGCCCAGGCACAGTGGCACACTCCTGTAATCCCAGCAGCTTCGGAGGCTGAGACAGAGGATCTTGAGTTCAAAGCCAGCCTCAGCAACGGCAAGGTGCTAAGCAACTCAATGAGACTCTCTCTAAATAAAATACAAAATAAGGCTGGGAATGTAGCTCAGTGGTTGAGTGCCCCCAAGTTCAATCCCCAGTACCACCACCCGAAAAAAGAGAGTAAATTAGGGCTGGGGATGTGGCTCAGTGGTAGAGCACTTGCCTGGCATATGTGAGGCACTGGGTTCAATTCTCAGAACCACATAAAAATAAATAAATAAAGGTTTGTCAACTACTAAATATGTATTTTTTTAAAAAAGTAAATTAAGGCTGGGGTTGTGGCTCAGTGGTAGTGCTCGCCTAGTGCATATGAAGCACTGGGTTCAATTCTCAGCACATTAAAAATAAATAAAGAGCTGGGGATGTGGCTCAAGTGGTAGCGCACTCGCCTGGCATGTGTGCGGCCCGGGTTCGATCCTCAGCACCACATACCAACAAAGATGTTGTGTCCACCGAGAACTAAAAAATAAATATTAAAAATTCTCTCTCTCTCTCCTCTCTCACTCTCTTTAAATAAATAAATAAATAAATAAATAAATAAAGGTATTATGTCCATCTACAACTAAAAAAAAAAATTTTAAAGAGTAAAATTAGCTGGGGGAGGGGGTTGTGGCTCTACTAATAGTGAAGCACCTGCCTCTCAAGTGTGAGGCACTGGGTTCAAGGTATTGTGCCCATCTACAACTAAAAATATTTTTTTAAAAAAATAAATTAGCTGAGTGCTTTGCATACACTGGAATTGGAACGATAGAGAGAAGATTATCATGTCTCCTGCACGAAGGATGACATGCAAATTCATGAAGTGCTCCATATTTTTAAGAAAATGTGAACTAGCCAGGCATGGTGGAGCACACCTGTAATCCCAGCTACTCCGGTGACTGAGGCAGGATTGCAAGTTCAAGGTCAGCATCAGCCACCAAGTGAGGTTCTCAGCAATTTAGCTAGACCCTGTCTCAAAATAAAGGGCTGGGGATGTGGTTCAGAAGGAAGAGGGAGGAAGAGGAGGGAGGAGGGAGGGGGGGAAAGGGGGAGAAGGAAGAGGGGGAGAAGAAGGAGAAGGAGAATAATTAAAGGTTCCAAATGTAGCAAAAGCTCCAAAGCCATCCCAATCTTTCACCTGCTCTTCTGGGTCAAGTCCCAGGGGTCCAAAGTAGCTGGTTCTTTACCCACAATTCCCTCAAACAGTAGCTCTAATCATTTCCCAGGAAATTTAACTTCCAGGAGGAAATTCTGGCTCCCCTAGGAAACAAAAGTTCAGGAAACATCAGACAGCCCAAGCTAGTACATACCTGAGTATCATTATCTCCATTTTACAGATTATGAAATTCAACTGAGATAAAAGTACACAACTATCATTTTCTTTCATACATTTCTCCCTAAAATGTTAAATTTGGGGGTTTTGGAATTCTAGCTGCCATTATTCTGACACGTACCAGTTAGGTGGCCCACACCTATAATCCTAGCTCTGAAGAAGGCTGAAGCAGGAGGATCACCAGTTAGAGAACAGCGTGGCCAATATGAGACTATCTCAAAGAAAGTAAAGATAATGACATGTGAGTCAGGATCCTAAAGTTCAGGGAAACATGGAGATTTCAGGGTTCTAGAAATCCAAGATTCTAAACCTCTGTACAGTAAATGCAGTATGAACAGTTCCTGTTCTATAGCAGCTGTTGCAAACCTGGAGACATATCACTCAATGAGCACCTCAGCAGCTCATCTTCCAGGCCTCACCTCACTGACCAACTAAAAGATAATATCCTGCATCCCCCATGGAGTAGAGGATTCACTGGGCAGGAACCAACAGCCACAAATGGTTCTTGCCCAAAGCCAACCAGCAGGGGAAGTGATGGGAGTGGGAGGTGCAAGTCCCAGGTCCTGCCCCTCAGCAGACTTCCTGGTTTGCAGGAGGCAGGCAGGGTGAGAGGCAGCTGCAGCAGCCAGGAACCCCAGAGCCATGGGGCGCGGGAGGGACGCCATCCTGGACGCACTGGAGAACCTGACTGCCGATGAGCTCAAGAAGTTCAAGTTGAAGCTGCTATCAGTCCCACTGCGTGATGGGTATGGGCGCATACCAAGGGGGACGCTGATGCCCATGGATGCAGTGGACCTCACTGACAAGCTCGTTAGCTTCTATCTGGAAGCATATGGCACAGAGCTCACGGCGGCTGTGCTACGTGACATGGGCATGCAGGAGATGGCAGAGCAGCTGCAGGAGGCCATGCCCAAGGGTAAGTATGCCCAGCCCCTTCATCTACCAATTTCCTCCACCCAGCCAAACCCGTTTTGCCCTTCCCACTCTTCTGCTTTCTGTTCCCCCTCCATTACAAAATAAATTCTATGCTAGAAAGGGACCTTCCCATTTAGTGTGGAACTTGGCATTCTGACCCAGGGGGCCCTCAGACTCCCAGATAGGGTGGAAATGGAAGTTCATTTTTTTTCCACAGGTTCTGGATCTGTGCCAGCTGGAATCAAGGGCCCTCCTCAGGTGGCAGCCAGGGCAGGTGAGGCTTCCACACCCTATTTGGGGGGGTGGGGATCTCTAGCTCTACCCCATCACTCCCCCCCCCCCTGCCAGAACCTGACTGGGCAAACCCGCCCCACCCGCTACACACACACCTCTGGGGGGGAGCTTGGTCTATCTCACTCCATCTGGAGCCCTGCCGGGTATTTTTGAAGAGTGTTTTTGAAGGGAACAGTGTTCCGGAGGGACAGGCTCAAGCACCTACCCTGGGTGCTGGCTCATCTGTTCTCTCCCCCATCACAGCACACTTTGTGGACCAACACCGAGCAGCACTCATCAATCGGGTTACAAACGTCGATGGGGTGCTGGACGCCCTGTATGGCAAGGTCCTGACTGAGGAACAATACCAGGCAGTGCGGGCAGAGACCACCAACCCAACAAAGATGAGGAAGCTTTTCAGCTTTTCTCCAGCCTGGAATCTGACATGCAAGGATCTACTCCTTCAGGCCCTGAGGGACACCCAGCCCTACCTGGTGACCGACTTGGAGCAGAGCTGAGGCATCTTTCCCATCAACCCATTGCAACTCCAGCTCCCGCCAAGTCATCCCAAATTTCTTAATTTTTGATACACAATATACAAAAAAAAAAAAAAACTTGTAGTTGTGTGGGTTTTTTTTTTCCTCCAGCTCTAAACATGATGTGCAGAGCCATGCTAGAGTTCCTGAAGCCATACAGGCTGAGAGTGTCATAAAGCCTGTGCTTTATATACACAAAGCCCTACAATAAATTCACAGGCTTAAGTTCATTTGACTGTTCATGTTCAAAGGGCATCAAGCTCACCAACTGCTTCCTAGTTCACCATTTTGTGGTTCTTCCTGCGCTACCCAAGTCTGCTCTTGTGATTATACACAAAAAGCCCATGGCCAAGATCACAAAGAGAGGCAAGTATAAAGGATCTAGAGCCATTGGGGACCAGATTTGTCCAAGGCATTTAGAAACAAGACTAACCTACATAGCTTCTGTACATCTTTCACAGAACACAAGCCACACATTAATTCTGGAATTCTTTTGGGCACTGACATAAGTAGCCTTTCTCTGGTAAACCCCATCCCGGAGTTTCAGGAAATGAGTTCTGGTGGCTCCTTTTTCTCTTGATGTCATTTTTGCCTCCAAAGAGAAATATTATTTTCCAAGGAAAAGCATTACAGAGCCTTTCTAGAGGCTGTTTAGGGAACCTAGGGCAACTGAGTACATTTCATACCCAACTCTTCCTGACCTTGAAGGGAGAAATTTGCAAACAGCAGATACCTGAAAGATCCAAATCCACTTTCCTACTTCAATGCCGCACCAGGTATACCTGCAACAGGCCTCCTCTCTAGTCTACCTCCTAGTGGCTGTCACCAAAACTGATGGTGAGGGCTAGGAATTTTTAGCACCGTGGTAGAGCATTTGCCTAGCACATGTGAGGCAGTGGGTTTGAGCCTCAGCATCACATAAACAAATAAAACAAAGGTATTGTGTCCTATACAAAGAAACATAAAAATTAAATAAATTTAAGACTGATAGTGAGCCAAGCATGGTGGCACATGCCTGTAATCCCAGTGGCTCCAGAGGCTGAGGCAGGATAGTGAGTTTAAAGCAAGCCTCAACAACTTATTGAGGCCCTAAGTAACTAAGACCCTGTCTCTAAATACGTAAAAGGCTGGTGGTGCATGCCTGTAATCCCAGCGGCTTGGGAGGCTGAGGCAGGAGGATCGCCAAGTTCAAAGCCAGCCTCAGCATAAGTCAGGCACTAAGCAATTTAGTGAGACATCTCTGCCTCTAAATAAATACATTAATTTATTATTTTAGGGAAGCTGTTTCTTGGGACTCAGCGGGCAGATGCCACTGAATTCAATGGCCCCTACCCAAAAAGCAGGGAGGGGGACTAAGGATGTGGCTCAGAGGTTAAAACCCTTGGGGTCAATCCCCAGTACCAAAAATAAATAAATAAAACTAATGGTGACAAGAGCTGGGCACAGTGGCACATGCCTGTAATCTCAACAGCTCAAGAGGCTGAGGCAGGAGGATGAAGTTTAAAGCCAGCCTCAACAACTTAATGAAGCCCTACAACTTAGCAAAATCCTGTCTCAAAGTTTCCAAAAAAATAGGGCTGGGGTTGTGGCTCAGTGGTAGAGCACTCACCTAGCATGCACCAGGCACTGGGTTTGATCCTCAACACCACATAAATGGAAAATATTGTGTCCACCTAAAAAACTACGTATTTTTTTTAAAGTTTCAAAAAAGTAAGGCTGGGATATAAATAACTCAGTGGCAAAGTACCCCCAAAAAAACTTCACTTACATAACTTCCTTCAAGCCTAGCCTATCTAACCTCTCCCATCCTTTCATCTCAGCAACACGATTTTGTTTAACAATCAGCATCATACATTAAGGACCTATATTCCTTAGCTCAACAACCCTGAAATCTCTGCCTGTCCCTACATGCCCAAAATCAAACTTTTCTCTGGCTCCAGTGGAACTTTGGGTCACAGCAAACCACTTTTCAATGAAGGAGTCTTATGTGATGTACACTAAGTTCCATAAGAGACATCTTCTCAAGCCCCATATAAATGCCATGTTAAACTGGGTGCACTGGCACACACCTGTAATCCCAGCGGCTTAAGAGGCTGAAGCAAGAGAATTGCAAATTCAAAGACAGCCTTAGCCTTAGTTGGTGGAGGGCTTGCATTGCATGCACAAGGTCCTGGGTTCAAACCCCAGCACCACCAAAAAAGGGGGGAAAAGGTTGCAAAGCCAGCCTCAGCAATCTAGCAAGGCCCTAAGCAACTCATTGAGACCGTCTCTAAATAAAATATGAAAAAGGGCTAGGGTTGTGCCTTAATGGTTAAGCAGCCCTTGGGTTGAATCCCTGGTACAAATAATCAATAAACTGTAGTTACTATGTATTTCTAGTATCTTAACATTTAACAAAACTTCACCTAGGAATAACACACAAATTTCCTTAAGGTAGGTGCAAAAAAAAAAAAAATCAGTCCTAAAGTGAAGTGGACCCCAAGAAACAGCTTCCCTAAAATAATAAATCTTCAGGGAGTTGGCTTCCTTTTCCTTTGATGAGGCAAAAAGGAGGACTTCATTCCACCCAGTCTCCTCACACTGTTCAGCATACAATCGTGGTTAAGAGCAGGCATACAATGTTAAGGGCAGTTTTACTAAGGACAGGAATTCAAATTCTAGCTCTACGTGTGTCACAAGCTATGGAATAGTTGGTGCCTCAGAAGCCCCTATGCAAAGTGGGAACAGGACAAAGTTCATCATCTAATAGCAAATTCTTCCACAGAAAACATACTTGTTAGCAACTCTATGCTGGATGGTTTTTGTTCCTAGCTCCCCAATGCCTCAGAATAGCATCTGAGCCATCTCCACTGTCCCAAGAGCAGTTCAGAGTGCACCTCTAGCCCCACCATCTGGCTCATCCTGCCAGACCCAGATCAGGTGGCAGTTTCTTGAGAGCTTTCGAAGGTCTAGCCCCAGTTCAGATAGTCCCACACATCTTTAGCATACTGAAGCACATCCCAGGTAAGTCAAGAGTCTGGAAATACCCTGGAAGAGTAGAAGTAAATAGCAATTGACCAAATCAAGTAGAGAAATTCCTGCAAAGACTCAGAATTGGGTTGTTGTTTTTTCTGTTGTTCTTGTTGTTGCTTTGTTTTGTTTTTGATGCTAGGGATCAAACCCAGGGTCTTGTGCATGCAAGGCAAGCATTCTACCATCTGATCTATATATCCCCAGACCCTAGGATTGGTTTTGAGACATTCAACAAAAGAGCAACTCAAAGAAACTCTCTATATACTGGCACGCTATCCCTATCCTCATTGGAGCCACACTAAAATTTTCCAAATTCCAGCCCCATCCCTCCATGATGCCCAGGACCTTGCGCAAAAATTAAAACCCGAAGGGAAATAAAAGAGCTGTAAAACATTTCTTCCTCAAACTTTACATTTAGCCCACCATGCAGTGTAAGCACACTGCCTAAAATCCCAGCAGCTCAGGAGGCTGAGACAGGAGGATCGTCGAGTTCAAAGACAGCCTCAGTAAGACCTGTCTCTAATATAAAATACAAAATAGAGCTGGGAATGTAGCTCAGTGGTCATGTGGTCCTGAGCTCAATCCCCAGTACCAAAAAAAACCCTTACACTGAATATTCAAAAGATTCAGAAACAAGCCAAGGCTGACTATGCCTGTGCTAATTAAATCTATAACTCATATGCAGGATTCACACCTTTTTTTTCTTACTCCTAGACAGTACTGTAGCACTCACTGTTTGCACAGTCAAGTTCCCCCTTCGTGGTGAAGTAGGGGTAAGGAGCAAGAATTGAGACTCTGCCCAACTCTTTTTTTTTTTCTTTAAACATTACTCTTAAATAGGCTGCTGCCTTCCAATCCACCATCTGCACTGGAACCACAAAGATTTTCTTAAAAACCATTACAAGGCTGAATCCTCAGATGCTAGAGAAAATATAAAGGCCACCATACAGAAAAAAGAAGAAATTCCTCCTGATTAGCCTCAACTATCAGAAGATGGACATACAAGTGTCAAAAGGAGTCCATCCTTCATCTTGTGCTGAGGTTCTGTGGTGGTGCCAAGAAAAGGAAGTCATCTCATAACCACTCCCAAGAACAAGCGAAAATATCTGGCTATAAAAATGGCAAAATTAATCTCCTTCATCAGAATGCCCCAAGATGATTGTGGTGCTTGAGTTTTTATGCTCAACCACTCTGATAGACATTACTATGGCAAGTGTTGTCTTTCTGCTTCAACAAACCATAAAATTGTTTTGAGTTAATGACATGAACGAAAAAATTTTAAAAACACCCCCAGCGTATTACCAGAGCATGTATTAGAAATGCACACCTTAGCTGGGCACTATGGGGCATGACTATAATTCCAATTCTCAGGAGGTTGAGGCAGGGAGCATCAAAAGTTAGAGGCCAGCCTGGCCCACTTAGTAAGACACTGTCTCAAAAATAAAATAAAAAAGGGCATGGTGGCACACACCTCTAATCCCAGCGGCTCAGGAGGCTGAGGTAGGAGGATGGCAAGTTCAAAACCAGCCTCCATAAATTAGCAAGGCCCTACAGCAACTAATAAGAGAGCTCCTACCACTATTAAAAAAAAAAAAAAAAAAAAAAAAAAAGCTAGGTATACAGCTCAGTGTTTAAGTACCAAACCAAGATTCAATGCCTACTAGTAACACCCCCCAAAAAATATTAACCCTAAGTGAACTATGTTTAGCATCCCATCCCCAAGATTCTTCACTATGTGTAAACATTCCAAAACCTGAAAATGTAAGTCCAACCTGAATCTTTAAAAAAAAAAAAAACCTGAAATCCAAAACACTTCTTTCTGGTCCCAAGCATTTTAGAAAAGACATGCTAGTTAATTATACATTCAACCTGCAAAGTATTTAGTCCTAGCAATCTCAAACTGACAGGTTTACATAAGCCTCTCCACAAGAACTGCGATCTGCCTTTTATTCAGGGATAGTGTAAACAGGATGGGCCAGCTTCCCTTCAAACTCTAGGGGTGGGTGCAGTATGGGGGGGAGAAGTCTTAACATCCTAGAACATTTCAAGTAAGGCCCCCTATTCTGAACCGACTGAAGTAAAGCCCTAAAGATACTGCACCAAACAGCTACAAAACCTGCAATTGTGCAATACTGCCACCCCTAGGTAAAATGTTTACAGTCAGGATTCTACCTGGAAAACAGCTCCTGTTCCCTTTAAAGCTTTTTCTCACACTCCCAAACCACAGCCCAACCCTTGGAAACCTTATTCTCCACTTCAAAAAAAAAGATGCCTAGCGTGGTAGAGCTCTTACTTGACACGTGTGAAGCACTAAGTTCAATCAACTAGAGAAACCAGACTGGCTGCTAGTTTCTTACTAAGTAATGAAGAACAGAAGGCCCAAAATTCAAACACATGGGTCTCACACTTCTCACCAGTGATGACCTGGCACCAAAACCCGATTCTCAACAAACAACATCATTCTCTCCACTGTTATTTCTTGTCTTCATCATTTTGGAAAAGTTCCCCCACTACCAAGCTATATCTACCCAAAATTAGTCACCTGTGACCCTACTTCATTTTAAGGGCAAGGCCAATCACTAAAAAGCCTTTTTTTGGAGAGGGAGCAGTACTGGCAATCAAGCCACACATCTACAGTGCCCCACCCCCACCCCCACCCTTTGCTACCAGGGATTAAACCCAAAGAACCACAATCCCAGCCTTGTCTTTTTTTTTTTTTTTGGACAGGGTCTAACAAAATCACTGACGCTGGCTTTAAAACTTGTGATCCTCCTACCTCAGCCTCCCAAGCTGCTTTTCTAGTCATGCCCCTAGCACCACACCTGGCCCATTTATTTTTTGAAACAGGGTTTCACTCAATTGCTCAAGGTGGCCTCAAACAACAATCCTCCCATCTCAATCTCCCCATTTGCTGAGCTTGAAGCACCTAAACCATTTGAAAGAATCAAACCAGGTGCAGTGTAACATACTTGTAATCCCAGCCACTAGAGAGCAGGCTGGGGCAGGAGAAGTTTGAGGCCAACCTAGGCAACTTAGCATGACCCCATTTCAAAATAAAACATTAAAAGGGCTGGGAACATGCCAGGAGCAGTGGCGCATGCCTGTAATCCTAGCAGCTCCGGAGGCTGAGGCAGGAGGATCGCAAATTCAAAGCCAGTGTCAGGAAAAGCAAGGTGCCAAGCAACTCAGTGAGTACCTCTGAATTCAATCCCCAGTACTACCCCCCAAAAGGGGAGGGGGGATGAGGTCTTGGTTCGGCTTTAAAGCATCCCTGGGTTCAATCTCCAGTACCAAAGACATCAAAACTTGATAGTGTCAGCAATCCACTCACGAGCTTCAAACTCCTTGAATTTTAAGAGGAGGAATCTGGGACCTAGGCCAAATTCTAATATTAAACCCCAGCACAAGCATCCAGACTAAAGGTGAAAGGATGGTTAAAAAAAAAAAAAAAAAAAACATGCCACTAACATGGATCATGTAAATAAGCAGGGGTTTCTACCCTCATCAGATAAAGTAGGCTTTAAGCCAAAGTTAATCAGAAGGGACAAAGAAGACCACTGAAGGGAATTATACATCAATAAAACATAACAATTGTAAATATTTATGTCCCAAATAATGGAGCATCTATATCCATCAAATGAACCCTTCTCAATTTCAAGAATCAAACATGCCACAACACAATACTGGGTAATATGCCTGTCACCACTAGATAGATCCTCCAAAAACTAGATAAAGCAGCTACAGAAATAAAAAACGCAAGTGATAATTTAGACAATATGTATAGAATGTTTCATCCATCAATGACTGAATACACTTTCTTCTCAGAAACATGGATCCTTCCCTAATATAGACCATATTACAGTTGGCATACAATTGTATTATTACCTTAATATATTTTTAGTATCTGTAGGGTTATTTTGGTAACTCCTTTCCATTATGTGCCTTTCTCATTATTTTTATCAAATTTTAGCTGTATTATTTCTTCTCTATTTCATATATTTTTGGTTATTCTACCACAATTTTAAAATAATTAGTTTCTTTATGAATGTTCCCATCTACTTTTCTTGTGTTTTTTCCTTGACCTATAAATAAGTGTGCCATTTAATTTTGAAATAGTTGACATGTGGGGGTGGGGTTCTACATATCTTAAGGTGACTGATTATTCTAATATACCATGCACCACACATAATTAAATAAATAAAGCTCCAACAACTAAAAAACTTTTTTTTTTAAATTAACAGAGGGGTTGGGGTTGTGGTTCAGCAGTAGAGTGCTCGCCTCGCACATGGGAGACCCTGGGTTCAATCCCTAGCACTACATAGAAATAAATAAAGGTATTGTGTCCAACTACAACAAAAAAATATTTAAAAAAATTAATGGAATGATTGTATTGGTTACATACATGTCAAAACTGGTCAAATTCCATACTTCAAATAGGTGCATTTTATTGTACTTAAATTTTACCTCAATAAAACTATGGGGGGGGGGTTAAAAAAAAAACCTAACACAGGAAGCAACAAAAGTAAATGTCTTAAGAGACCTCAACCAGGCTACTCAAACCAAATAAATCAAAATCAAAGTTATCCTTGGCTCTAAATCCAAAGGTTCTCTCACATGTTCCAAGTTCAATAAGCCAAGCCATAACAACATGGCCTGGAGACGTAAGGCCACTCCCAACCTACTCTTGGTTAAGAGCAACCCCTTTCCTGCAGAAGATTAAGCAGCTAATAACCTTTTATAAAAAGCCAACACCAGAGATGAAATAACTTTTCTAGAACACATATTTGAACAGAGAATGTACGTCAGCATAGCTTCAAGTGAGGCAGTAAGTGACATGACTCCAATGATATAGCAAGTACCTAGAAAATAAAAGGATCTGGGTTCAATCTCCAGAAGCAAGGGAAGGGGGACTTTCATAAGAAAATACTTCCAACAATGGGTCTCAGTATGTGCCAGACCCTGGATATGATCTCTAGCACCACCAAAAAAAACTGTTTGCTCTTGGCTACTTAACTTCTGTTCACCAAAGTTCATGTTCAACAACTGGCTGGCAGGCATAGACAAGTTTACTTAATTCAATTTCACAGGTTGAGTAGAAAAAAATTTTTTTGTACCAAGAATTGAACTCAGGCACTTAACCACTGACCCACCCCACCCCCAAGTCCAAGAAAAATGAGTCTCTAAAGGTCTGCAAGGTCATATGCTAAGCGGTTGGGAGTCAGTGTTATATAACTCAATATCCTACCCACACCAGACTTCCCACCCATAGCAATCATGAATCTTCAAGCCTAAAACCTCAAAATACCATAGGCAAAATATAAAAGTGATCTAACTAGACCAGCCTTCCTATAGCAGATTATCTACTGAAGATCCAATTCCCCCAAAACTAGGTAGCAGTCCACTTTCTCATCTCCTTTAAATACAAGGGACCACCCTCTACATTCTTTTCCCAGCCTTCTACCCACCTCACACACCATCTCCAGACCTCTTCAAAATTTAACATCCTATAAGCATTTAAGCAAACAAGTTTGGGACAGAAGTGTGCCCCCTTCAAAACCTCCTGCACAACTGTATCAGTATTAAAATGCTAATAGAAATGGTATCAAAAGTGTAAACTCAATTCTGATTCCTAATCTCTGATTCTGAGACGGCAACATAACTGCTGCCCCTCATTTTCAGCTTGTAAAGCAAATGGCCTGGTTTTCTAGGGTTTACCATCACAACTCTATAGAACCTCCATTGGCACTAAACAATGGAATGAAAATAGGTACTCTAGTTATTCTCCCAACTTGGTAATGTGCTTCTCTCCCATAGTCAGATTTTGTTTGGGGTTTTTGTTTGGTTTGGTGGTTGTTTATTGTTGTTGGTTTTTTTTTTGGAACTGGGGATGGAACCCAGTGCTTTGCAAATGTGAGGCAAATGCTTTGCCACTGAGCTACATCCAGCCCATCATGGTCAGATTTAATACTGCTCCAAATACAAATCTAATTTGTTTGAACCTCAAGAGCCAAGAATTCTTAAAGAGTAAATCTGCTACAAATGGTAAACAAAAACCATCATGTAAATTGTGGCAAAACTCCCATAGACAGGCAAACCTGGAGCAATCAATACTCATCACATCCTGTATTTTCATTTACCCCATTACACACCCAATTTTGCCATGACATAAATTTAAACTCTACTCTCAAGGATACCACTTGTCCTTTTCTCCCCTAGATCAAGTATCAAATACTTTATTTCTAGTTCCTGCTGGGCAGGAACAAATCATTATATTCCTGCTACACAGCATGATCTCAGAGGCATGCTCTCCACATTCCTGTCACGGACATCAATCCTCCAGGAAAGTGAAGAGGGGGAAGAGTAACAAATTTTAACTAAAACGATGGTTTTTAATGGGAACCAGAGGTATGGCTACAATCATGTAGTCCAACACAAATCCATGGGTGTTCAGGAGGTGGAAGGTTACAAAAAAAAAAAAAAAAAAAAAAAAAAAAAAAAAAGGGTAACACTGGGTACAGGAAGAAAAGCTGTTCCAGAACCTCAGGAGCCAGGCTAATACGGCCTCTCCCTGCGATCCTGTCTGTGCTCACCCCTAGGGAAAAAGAAAAAGTGTCTGTTAGGTTTGAATTACCAGCTTCTCCACCTACTCCATACCCCCAAACATTCTACCAGACCCTCTTAAGTCTCAACCAAGCAAATGCCTTATCTGTAAGTAAAATGGATCTAAAGAGTAGTTCCCCTGATTTTCCTCTTTTCTCCCACCTCCCCACCTTTCCCAGCTCTTTTGACAATCAAGGGACTGAACCCAGTGCTGCCCTACAATCTTGCTAAGCCTCACTAGGTTACTGAGGCTGGTCTTGAACTTGAAATCTTCATACCTCAGCCTGGGATTATAGGTGGATATCCCTATCTCTGTCTGGCTCAACCCCAAACCCCCCCTTTTTAAATTTTTTAATGAGAGTCTCAATTAATTTGTCCAGGCTGATCTCAAAATTGGGATCCTCCAAACACAACTGTCAGTATTAAAAGTATATGCCATTGTGTGCAACTTTTAGCTCTTTACAAAGAAACCATTTTCAACACAATTTTATTACCCCATGTCCTCTGTTCAATTGCTTTATTTTCCTTTTTATACTCTTACTCACCTGGAGTCCATCTTGCCAGGGCCAAAGCCACCTCTGTCCCCACCTCCCCGGCCCCCTCGGAAGCCCCCACGGTCCCCTCCACGGCCCCGGTAGCCGCCCCGATCATAGCCTCCTCTGCCGCCACGTCGATCATCTCCATAGTTACCCCCTAGGACAAAAGAAATATATGAGATCTCTATCCTCCTACCTTCCCCTAGCCTCCCTGCTAAAAACTAAGGGATTTTTTTGTCTTACCACCCATGTGGGAGCCTCCTGGTCCCCCTCCTGGGCCATCTGGTTTAGGAGCCTTACACTGGTTGCATTCATTTCTCCAAGAGAAGTTCATGTTCTCACATGTACTAAGAAAAAGAAGGCAAGTATTTTGGAAAAATACATAGAGGAACAACTAGAATTAACGAGACTTAAGAACAGAAGAATAACCACTAAACCCCAGTCCATCACCTTTCCTGATATAATATTCCCCCACATGCAGTTGTTTCCTATGATCAACCAGTTTGAAAAATCATACAAAATTCCAAATTTTTTAATAGCAGGCTTTCTGAGTTGCAGCATGATGGAATCTCTTTAATTCCACACCATCCTGGACCAAGATTCACACAATTTGTCCAATAGATTTATTCTGTATATATCCTTACCCCACCCACTTAGTAGTCCTCTAAACTATCAGACCCACTATCTCAATATCACAGGGCTTGTTTTCAAGTAAGCATTCAGGATTTTGATACTCTAATTTCCAGCACCCACTTAGGGATCTTGGATCGATAGTTATCTCCCATAGGTAACAGCAGAATATATACCAACCTTATCTAACACACTCTGAATCCTCCCTCAACCATGCAACCCAACTTTCTTAGTTTAGAAATATACCCAAACAATTCTACAATAAGAGTACTAAAATTAAAAAAAAAAAACTTTCACTCACGGATTAGGACATTTCCAGTCCCCAGCTCGTTGCTGACCTCCACCACCACCACCTCCACTGGGGAAACCTCCCCGGCCACCGCCGCCACTGCCACCACCTCCATAGCCTCCACGGCCCATGGGTCCTGGGTGTAGATATAAGAAGTCTGTTCCACTTTCAAGTTTGGTTTACCATCTTTTCCATGCAAGCCCTTACCATCTTCAACATTCACCACCAGGAGGTAGTAGCTCACCTCCTCGCCCTCGGCCTCCACGACCATTGCCACCACCCCGATTGAAGTCTGCTCGGCGAGTAGCAAATGAAACCTTGATAGGATTCCCGGAAAATTCTTTGCCTAAAGAAAATAAAGGACGTATAAAAAAATATTTTAAGTGAGGCATGTAGCTCTGTGATAGAATACCTGCTTAGGATATATGAGGGTTCTACCTGCAGCATCCTGAGAAAGACACTTGATTCAAAAACACTTGGTACAATCTAAGAGTATACCTTCCTAAAAAAGGTTATAATCTAAAACATGAGCAAAAATTAGACTACACTGAAATTATAAACTAAGTGGTGGAAGATTCAAAAGAAGCCTCAAAATGTAACATGCTTCCTAAGGTTAGACACATACCTATGCCCACACATCCTGTTTCCTCATACATACCATCAAACCAGTCAATAGCTGCTTTGGCAGAAGGTGGGTCATCAAATGAGACCGTTGCCTCTCCCTTCAGCTTGCCGGTCTCCCTGTCTGTGTACAAATTAATCATAGGCTGTCCAGTTTTCTTATTCGTCTGAAAAATGCAAAGTATTATCAATTTTGGAGGATAACAATGAAATTTTCCCTTGGTATCCTTGAGGGATTAGGATCTTCCAAAATCCCCCATTATCCATATATTCAATTCCATTACTTAAAAGGACCCAATATTTGCATGTAACACACATGCTCCTATATATACTTTTTATTGGCCAGGGGATGGGGGCAGGGGGAGGGATACTGGGGATTGAACTTGGGCACTCAACCACTGAGCCACATCCGTAGCCCTATTTTGTATTTTATTTAGAGACAGGGTCTCCTGAGTTGCTTAGCACCTCGCTTTTACTAAGGCTGGCTTTGAACTCGCGATTCTACTGTCTCAGCCTCCTGAGCTGCTGGGATCACAGGTATGCGCCACCACTCCTGGCTCCTGAATATAATTTATCTCCTAGACACTACACTGAGCTAGACCCTAAATTCCTAGGATCTAGGCCTATAGCTCAGCGGTATACCACTTACTTAGCACGCAGAAGCCCAAGAGTTTGATCCCAAGCACCACAAATAAAAATCATTGATTATTAATACCTAAGTGTAAATGCTATGTAATTGTTATACTTCTTGTTTACGACTGATAAGAAAAAATGTATGGACAAGTTCAACTCAGACACATCTATTTTTCCAAATATTTTCAATTTTGAGTTTGGCTCAAAGCAGAACCACTGGATCCAGACAGCTTCTGGGATGGCAATGTTTTAAGTGAGGCATGTAGCTCTGTGATAGAATACTTGCCTAGGACATGAGGACCTGGGTTCTACCCCCAGCATCTTAAGACACTTGATTCAAGGACTAACACACCATCTTCCCCTTCCAGAACTGAAGCTTTTATCTTTCTCAAACTACAGCTCTCCCCTGTGGTTTTAAATTAAAACCAGAGTCTACACTGTCTTGGGGGACCTTTCTTATCACTTATTCTTTTTGTGCAATTTCCTAAAAAATGGCAACAACTACTGTTCTTTGTTCACCAAACGAAGCTGGCAACGACCATTAAGACTTCCATTTTTGGGGCCGGGATTGTGGCTCATCGGTAGAGCGCTCACCTAGCACATGCGAGGCCCTGGGTTTGATCCTCAGCATCACATAAAAATAGATACTGTGTCTAACTACAACTAATGAATATTTAAAAAAAAAAAAAAAGACTTCCATTTTTAGGGGCTACGGTTGTGGCTCAGTGGTCCGTCCACCAACAACTAAAAAAGAACTTCCATTTTTACTGCTGGCAATCACTATGACTGATTTTTACTAATGTGTCAAATCCAAATGCCTGCCAACCGATAGAAACTATATACTCTGTTCCACAGTACCTTAATAATACCAATCTGCTTGAAGTAATCAGCCACAGACTCAATTGTAACATTCTCACCCAGGCCTTGTACAAAGATGGTGTTGTTGTCTGAATTATCCTGTTCTGCTTGTTGAACACAGGGGAACATGAAAAATTTAAAAAGGAAAAACCAAGTTAAAATATTAAAAAATTAACAGCCCTTCAATTCTCACATTTGAATATCCATATGGGTTTAGTTTTACAACTATCCATTAGAACATTTTATAACACTGTACAGAAACCAGGACTCAGGAGTTCACTGCCCAAGATCACAAAATTCATCAGCGCTTATCAACTTTCAACTGAAGATCCCTAAGACAATTTACATGAAAAAAAAAAAGTAAAGATTTTTTTAAATGCTGTCCAGTTCTGGAGTATGGTCCACAGATGAATTGGCATCACCTGTGAATTGTTACAGATCCTCAGGCTCATTACAGACCCTCTAAATTGCTGAAGAATTATTCATTTACCAAACATTTCTGATATACTCATTTATGAATTGTTAAGTATATCTAAAACACTCCTCCTTCTCTATCACTGTTTTTTTCAGTTTTTTGTTTTATAAATTTCAAAAAACATCTAGGTAAAGTCTAGATACTACTTTAACAACTTTCATGCCACCACCAGTGAACTCACCAGAATCATGGCGTGATCCTTGATCCCGAGGGCCTTAAGTGACACCAAAAAAAACAAAAACAAAAACAAAAGAAAAAGAAAAAAAGAAAGAAAACAAAAACAAGGAAAAGAGCAACTGTTAGTCAACAGGAAAGACAGACAAGGAAAAAAATTAATACCAAATTCATATTCTCGCAAAGTATCAGTTAAGTGCTCACAGCCTCACTCCAAACCCTGTCCTGGGCCTGCCCAGAGGAGAATATCATCGGCAGGTCTGGGGGAGACACAGGCCCATTTCTTAAGATCTGTAACCTGAGTCCCCACAGGGACAACGCCACACTTCAGAAAATGCTGCCTCCCCCAGCTCAGGCTGGGAAATGTCCTCAGCGCAGATTTGGGGGGGTGAGGGGAATTACCCATTAAAGTTAACAAACCAACTCATAGCTTGGCCCTTTTTCTCTCACCCCAGAGAGACATGGGCTCACCACCAGCAATGTGATGTGCATCCATCCAGTTTCACCAAAAACACTTATCAATTGTGGAACAATTTTTAATTTCATCTTTAGAAACCATTCTTAAGACCATGTTAAGTTTCCCCAAAACCACATGAAAATTAACATACATGATAGCTATTGTATTTTTAAAGCATGTCCCAGGGAACAGACCAGAAATCTTATTTCCATAATGCAGCCTCTTTTTTTTTTTTTTCCAGAGACCATCTTTGACCAATGTTTATCTGAATTCATCATATGCAAATATTGTACCCATACGCAATGACACCTACGTCATGAACCCACGCCTTTGGCTTTAATGTTGAGACAAATCAAGAAACCTTTTGTTAACCAAACCAGAAAAGTTCCAGCTTACTGGGAGACTTCTCAAATTTGCCATTTTTCCATGAATTCAGTTTGTGCTGTTTAAGACCTGGTTATTTCCCATGAGCCACACATGCTCCCAAATCTTTCTTGAAGTAGTCCACACCTTCCTTCCCAGAGCTAGTTTCTATTTGCCCATCTGAGTTAAGTACATTATGTAGAATTGCATTGACACCACTTGGTTACTTAATAAAATATATACCAACTTCACCGTCCTCAGGCAGGGCAATATTTCATGTCCTCACAGAATTAAAACATTTGGAGGTTGTTACACACACACATACACACACACTAGCCTTGGACACATACTGATCAAAAGGATCCTAAAGCCAAGTTGGCACCACGTGTTCCAGCACTCCCCCTCCAGTTTCTCAAAATGGTGGTCACTAAATGCCAGGTATGGCAACACCCCTATCAAGAGGCCTACTAGATACCTCTATTAACCTGGGTCAAACCAATTTGATACCAGACGACTGCTGAGTCTTACCCCTGCCTGCCTCCAGGTTAGCACACATCTGGCAGCAGGGTGGCATTCTACCCCACCACTTTCTGGAGGTGGTTATGGACACTTCAAAACCTTTGACACTTAAATTAACACACTAAGACATCTGCAAATGAACAATCAGACAAAGCATTGCCGGGAGTTGGGAATTTTGGAAACTCTGTTCACTTACCACCAAATTTATTGAAGCCACCACGGTCACTTCCGCTGGAGAAGACAAGTTAGAAGAAAGGACATGAAGCTTCCAACGGCTACAAAAGGGTGTTTTTGATTTTAACATTCCCCAAACATGGGTAGGTGTTTTGGGAAAAAGATACAAGTGGCTACTAAAATACATCCCTTCCTGACCAACCCTTGTCTGACCTGTGAGCATGTCACACACACGTGTGCAATTTCTCAGACACAGTTAGGAATTTTGCTTTAAAAGATTATATATCTATTTCCTCTGGAAAAAAAAAATGACCCATTTTCCTTGGTTGTTCTTCCGACGTAGCAGATGTTTTTTTCCTCGTCGTGAATGTTGACAACCCAGTAGTTGGTTTAAAAACCCTACCCCCAATGTACCCAGAAGACATTTCACACCAGGCTGGGGTAGCCCTCAACACATTTTTGTGGATTTTGCTTTGAAAGCAGCAAGCAGACCCAACCCCATTCCATAAAAAGTCAAAACCAAAGGCAATTTCCCCTTAAAGCAAGACAGACTTAGCTAAGCCCTATCCTAACTACTGAGCTGTTTTTGATCACCCTCCACCCCCGGGGTCACCCCTTCTACACTGTGAGAAGAGCGGAGTATTTTGCAATGTCACCTTTCATACCTGTGGCACATAAAATGCAGAGCAAGTTAACAGTCACATAACAGTTGTTTTTCTTTTTAAAGTTTTGCAATAAACACACGCACACAACAGAGTTTTCCTTATTTTACACATTTTTGAGATTGCCCCCACCCACCTCTGAATACTTACCATATACAAACTCATTTTAAAAAACCTACTTTTTCCAAAAAAAGTAACACTGACATTCCTCCCCTTTTCAAGGAGACAGTAGGATCCTTCAAATCCTATATATCCAACAGATTTGACAAATGTTTTAACATCAAATCTAAGGTTCTACTTCAGCAGAAGGGAAGGAAAGAAGATCCAGTTGGACAAGCTGATGCTTTTAACCAACCAGGGGAAGGCGGACAGTGGAATAAATAGGTGGGATTCCACTGTCAAGCATTATCTTGCCCCAAAGGTCTGCACACTTCAGTCAGATGACCCCATAAACCAAGTCACACACAAAATCAGTCAGTCAAATTAGTGCAAATCACGTTCTTGGATTCAAGTGACTACAGAATACGGGAAGAATAAGTAGCCAATTCCTGGAAGCTGAAGTCAGGTTATCCATTACCAACTCCCCTGGAGAACACATGGGAATGCACATGCCAAGTTTCCCTATTTCCCAGGAGTGGGATCATCGGTTTCCCTTGCAGAGTTAAGAAGTCTTTACTTCCATGTTTCTTGCCTAGGATTATCAATGACTCCAATCCATACACAGCTATATACTTTTTCTTTTTCTTTGGAAATAAAAGCATCATACTCAAACATCTACTCACAGGTGTGGATAGGAATTTAGGCTCCCAAGTTCTCATAAAAATAAAATGGGAAAGTACAAAGAAAGTCACTGCCCCAAAATCAAAGCCCTCACAGATCCCCAGAGAATAAGAATACTAACCATGCACTAGGGACTGGTTTCAAGGGAGATTCATGCACCCTCCATACTCCCCAAAGATACACCCTGACTCACAAGACACCTACCCCATGCCGCCTCTGCCTCCACGGCCACCTCCACGACCTCTGGGTTCATAGCCACCACTGCTGCGGTTATAACCACCGCCACCGCCCCTGCCACGGCCCCCTCGGTCCTGTTGGCCTCCCCCGTAGCCACCGCCGCCACCACCACTCTGGTCCTGGTTGCCATAACCACCACCTCCACCACTCATGGAGGACTGATCTTGGCCATAGCTACCTGTGGGAGAAGAAAAGATACTTTTTTTGTGGGGGCAAAACCAGGCTGGAGATGTAGCTTAGTAGTAGTGTGTGAGTGCTCAGCATGGACAAGACCTGGGTTCAATCCCCAGGGTCAGGGGAGGAAGCCAGGCCAGGCGTAGTGATGCATGCCTTTAAGCTCAAAGGCATGGGAGGGCGTGGCAGGAGGATTTGAAGTTCAAGGTAAACTTCAGCAATTCAGAGAGGCCCTCAGCAACTTAGCAAGACCCTGTCTCAAATAAAAAGCGCTGAGAATGTGGCTCAGTGGTTAAGCATCCCTGGGTTCATTCCCAGGTACCAAAAAAAAGGGGGTAGGGGAAATGAAACATTTGTAAAAGGACCAACAGTCCCAAACAATAAGAGATAATAGAAATAAAAGAATGAGATAAAAATAAAAAGAATTTAAAAAAAACTTTGATAAGGGCTAAACAATAGAATACAGAAAATAAGTAGAAGACACAGCTGAAGACCCCTTCTTACCTCCACCACCACCTCCACCTCCTCCACTGCTACTGTTGTACTGATTCTGTTGTCCATAGCCCTGGGGGGGATTATAGGAGCTTTGCTGCTGTCCATAGCTTTGCTGCTGTCCACCATAGCCAGATTGCTGGCCATAGCCTCCACTTGGGGGTTGCCCATAGCTGCTGCTCTGAGAACTGCTACCATAACTATGTGGGAGAAAAAACATCATAATCTTAGCATATCCATTATTCCCTTTCACTTTCATCCTACCCCATTCTCTTTACTAACAATTCACCCTAATCTTTTGTGTCATCCATCCCCCACTACCACCTTACCTTCCAGAGGTGCTACTGGGAGCTGGTTGCTGGCCGTAGCCAGGATAGGACGACTGCTGCCCATAAGATGATTGGGAACTCTGGCCACTGCCATAGCCACCAGTGGAGCCATATCCCTGGGGAGCTGACTGAGTGCCATAGCCTGCTACAAAGAAAAGAGAAAGGGAGTCGTAAAAGCTATGAGGAAATTTAAAACAAACAAAAAAAGGCAGGAAAAGGGTTAAACATTATATATCACTTTACTTGAAAAGTCAGTTTAGAAAATGCTAGTATCTCAACTGATCAAGTAACCCTCTTTTAAATCCTAAAATTAGCCGAGCGTGGTGGCAAATGCCTGTAATCCCAGCAGCTCTGGAGGCTGAGACAGGAGGATTTAGAGTTCAAAGCCAGCCTCAGCAACTCAGACAGGCCCTATCTCTAAGTAAAACATAAAAGAGCAGGGGATATGACTCAGTTGGTAATCCACTTGTGGGTTCAATCCAAGTTACCAAAATATTATAAATCTCAATTAATGCTCCAATTTCACTCTTTAAGATAGTTCCAGTTCCAATTCCCTTACCTATCCCACCAAAACCAAAAGATCCGTATGTGTTACCTGCATTTTAACTTGCTGGTATGTATACAACATATACCAGACAATCCACGTTCAATCCAACATTCAAGCAAATTTAACCTCCTTGTATACCACATGATGTATGGTAACCTGACTTAAATCATTTCCAAGCCAACTATTTCCTCCATGTAATAATCAGCCTAAGACTCCTCTCCTTTTCATGTCAATAAAGGAAACAGGAAAAGGTCAACATATATAGAAAAGTCTCAATTTAAGGAAAAAAGGAAATAATTACACTCCATAGCACTTTTGGTTTGAAAGGACTAAGTCTCCAAGGAATTTTAAAAGTTATGAGATTGAAAAGAAAATATAGGAACCAGTTTCAACATTTCAGCACTATTCAGGTTTTAGAAAAGCAGCATTCAGAAAGAACAGAAGTAACCCAGAGTAAGAGGGACTCAACTGTTTTGGGTCTGTCCATAAGAAGAACCATAGCTGCTCTGGCCATAGCCTGAAGTGTCTGCTGACTGGCCATAACCACTGTAACTCTGCTGTCCATAGGGCTGATTGCTCTGCTGGGAGTAGCCCTGCCCAGGCTGGGTGGGGTAGGCCCCATAGCTAGAAAAAAAGAAAAAGCTGCACTGAGGAAAAATTACCTTAGAAAAGAAAAAATGAAAAACAAAAAAATACAAAAGGGAGAATTACCTTGACCACCCTTGCCCTTTACAAACTCTGGAAGCCCAAAAATGGCACTCACCTTTGGGTTGCTTGTTGAGTATAGTCTGCAAAACAAAAACACAATCACATTATCTTCTAATCACAGAAGTAAATTCCTCAACTTAAGTGCTAGGGCCCCAGATTAAGAAAAGCCAACAAAATTTTATTGCAAGAAAAGGCATAAAAAAAAATCCCCCTACGAGATACTAATTTGTAGACAAGATGGCAATACAAGTTTTCTTACAATAAAGAAAAACAATACAAATTTCTTCAAAGAATCTGAGCAAGTTCAAAGATCTTGGTGGGCAGCTATTATGTTCTGCAAACTCAATGCCACAAGCTGCTCTAAATTTACATATATTTCATTTTCACATCCGCTTTAGGAGAAAGCTATTATATTAGTTAAGATTCAGCATAAAAGAGCACAGGTTTGAATTCAAGTCCAAGACAATGGTGTTCACAATGTGGCACCCTCAGTAAGACCAAAGAATAAGATTTGTCTCTCAAAAAAAGCCGTTCTTCACCCCTTTGACCAACCTTGGAAAAAGCCAAAGCGGTGTTTTAGCACAGAGGCAGAGAACCAAGACAACAAAGACCTTTGACCCAAAATGTCAAAGACAAAGTGATGTCCTCAGGAGGCAAAGTCACCTGATCCTCAAATCCCCAAGCCTGTGGCTTCAGATTACTGTTTTCCACAGAGATGAAGAGATTCATCAAGCTAAAAGCAGAAAACACTTTCAAAATGCTATATTAAAAACGCACTAGGCAAGATCAGTTCATCTCTCCTGTACAGGAAATGAAGCACTTCCCCCGCAGGAAAAGGCAAAACGACAGGGAGAGGGCGTGGCCTCGGGGGCCGTTCTTTTTTCGGCTCTCACCTCAGAAAAAGGGAAATTTAGGCGGGAAACCGTAGGGACCCCGTCCCCCAGTCCGTTGATCAATTTCCCTGCCCGTCCCCAACCGTTAAGCGGGCGCGAAGCCCCGATCCCGAGCCTCCGCCCCGGCCGCGTGGCAATCTGGGCGGGAACCGAGCAGTCCCGCCCATTCCCTAAGGACCCCAGGGGCAAGGCCCACACCGGACGCGCGCGGCGAAGTCTCCTGAGGGTCTCGCGACAAAAAGTCGGACCAACACGAGGCGGAGAAGTGGGATATGCTCGGCGAGAAAGGGGGAGGGGCCAGCAGAGTGCGTGCGCGCACTAAATGCCCGGATGCAGCACTGCGACAAAGCGGACCAGAGAGCGGGGTTGGGTGGGGGAGGGGGCCTATGCTAGAGAGACTTGGCGTTTCCACCCTTCCTTTATCCTTCAATCACCAAGTCGCCTCCCTCCCAACACTCACCTCATATAAACGCACTGCAAAACCAAGACTTTCAATCCCGCGAGAGTCGCCAGAGGAGCGAAACAAAATGGCGACACCGACCTGCCCCTTCTACTTTCTCCGCCACCTCCCGCCACAAGGGTGCGAGAAGACCTTACACACGAACGCCTCCCCAGGCCCACCGAAAATCAAAAGCCCAGCTGGGAAAGAACGAAGCCCTAACCAGGCGCACCACAGCCGCCTCGCGCCCTTACATACCGTTTGAGGCCATGTCCGCGCACGCGCGTACAGGCCGACAAGCAACAAAATTCCGACACGACTGAGCACCGCCGCCTCGAGGACTGAGCAACCCCGCCTCCTGCGTCGAGGTTTATGTACGCCTCCCCGCCTACGTACCGCGGTGGAATGTACCAAATATGGAAAAGGAAAGGGGAAGAAGGATCGTATTCCCAACATTTTCCGAGGAATAAATGAGTCCAAACGGACAAAAAAGAAATAACTTAGCTATAAATTGATATCCTAATGTATATTATAATTTTTTGACGAATAACTCCTGTTTAGTTTGAAGGACTAGCCCGCAACTCACGTCAACCCCTATATGTACACAATGGTATGGTCTAGCTGCCTACTGGGGGCGGGGCGAGAGGGCCCAGGCGGTTGAGGGCGGAACTGTAGTCACGGCCTGGAGTCCTAGTGTGGGAACTGAAATTCCTCTGGGTGGCCCCTTTCCCTGGCCTCACTTTCACTCTCCGTGGTGTGTTTCTGTCCTCCGTTGCCCTTCCACTGTATCAGACGCCTCGTCCAGTCCGACCACTAACCTCTCTGGTTCTAACGTTTCCTCACTACCCACCCTCTCTCCGTGTGCCTGCTTTTTCACAAAACGATTTCAGGGGCCTTTTCTTTAGTCTTTACCAGGATTTGTAGATTGTGACGTTTGACCTGAAAGAAAGCATGGACGTTAGCCTGGTTTCCTGGGTTTTAGATTTTTAAGCAAGACCCTTTCCACTTAGCCGTCGATAGGGAAAGCCCAGCAGGCCCTCCTTCCGCTTCAAGAACCATTGACGTTAGATTTGGGGTCCCCAGCCTTTTACTGGAAGGATCTACTTTTTATTTTTCTGAAGCACTACCAAGGAGCCAGTGTGCAGATCCCAGGAATTTGTATAAGGCTTAATCAATGGTTTCAAAATGTACCATTGATGTCTTTCCCATCACAATCTTGTTAAAGTAAAAAAGATTTCCATTTTATAGATAAGACCAAGAACAATCTGTGATTATAGTGCAGCTAAGGGTCAGGACTTAAGGTACCGGTTCAGGTGTGAAATGTCCCCCAAAAGCTATGTGTGCGACAATGCAATTAAGTTTGGAGATGAAATGATTGGGTTATGAGACTTTTAACTTAATCAGTGCATTAATCTTTGATAGGGATTAACTAGATGGTATCTAGGCAAGTAGGGTGTGGCTGAAAAGTACCCTGGAGGCACACCTTTGGGGTACAGGTTTTGCCCTTGTTGAGTGGAGCCCTGTGGTGCCTTGTTCCCTGCTGTTTTCCTCCACCACAAACTTCTGTTTTGATGTTCTGCCTCATCTTTGAGGATGGAGTTGGCTGTCTATGAACTGAGACCTCTGGAACTGTGAGCCCCAAAATAAACTTTTACAACTTAAAATTGTTCTTGTCAGATCTTTTGGTCACAGCAATTTAAAAGCTGACTAAAAGGGCTGGGGTTGTGGCTCAGTGGCAGACTGTTTGCCTAGCATGCATGAGGCACTGGGTTCATCCCCAGCACCACATAAAAAAAAATGAACAAATAAAACAAAGGTATTGTGTCCACCTACAACTAAAAAAATAATTTAATATTTATTTTTTAGTTTTCAGTGGACACAACATCTTTTGTTTGTATGTGGTGCTGAGGATCGAACCCGGGCCGCAGGCATGCCAGGCGAGCATGCTACTGCTTGCGCCACATCCCCAGCCCTAAAAAAATAATTAAAAAAAAAAAAAAACTGACTAAAGCAACTCCTGATTGAAATCCAGGTTTGTGTAACAGCAAGACACTCCTTTTGTTGGTTACATGGAGGCCTTAGAATGCTTGAAACCCTGTGTGCTTCCTGTGAAAGCAAGGACAAAATATGAAATTCAAATTAACTTCCAACTTGTGCTCAAAGTTGAAATTCAAATTAAATTTCAACTTGCTTAAAGAAGGCAATTTCAAACTATTGAACAAAACAAGACAAAGGACTCATTCTGGAACACATGCCATACAGCTTTTCCTTCTCACCTTCATTTTGTTTTTGGTGGGGTAAAGTAGGGAGAAATTAGGAATTAAACCCTGGGCTTTTCCCATTCTGGGCAAGCACTCTACCACTGAGCTAGGTGTGATGTCTTTTTTTTTTTTTTTTTTTTTTGTAACAAGGATTGAACCCAGGGGGCTCTTAACCACTGAGCCCTTTTTTAATTTTTTATATTGAGACAGGGCCTCACTAAGTTACTGTGGCTGGCCATGAGCTTGTGATCCTCCTGCCTCAGCCTCCAGAGCTGCTGGAATTACAAGCATGTTCCATGCTCACCATAGCCCATTTTTTAAATTGTGTTCTGAGACAGTCTCCCTAAGTTGCCCAGGTTGACCTCAAACTTGCAATCCTCCTGGCCTCAGCCTCCCTTTCTTTTTCCACCTAACCTTTGGCCTGGGTTCCAGATGTTCCTTTGTAGGTTGGACACGTTTTCCTAGAGAAACAATGAGCTGTGCCCTAGACCTGCCACAAACTACTACTTAGCTACTTATTTCAACCATAAGGGCCCCTGAATACCCCGCTACCTACTCCACCCTATTGGAAAGACATTGTGACTCTGGAGTAAGGGCAATAGAAAAGCTCTTATTCATGAAGTCAACAAATATTTACCAAGTACCTACTATGTTCCACGCACAGTTCAGGGCACTGGGGTTGCATCAGTGTTCAAAATAGATGAAACTGACAATAAAAAAGTTAGAATTTAATAACACGTTATTATAATATTTTTTAATTTGTATTAACTTTTGGTACAGGGATTGAACCCAGAGGTGCTTTACCACTAAGCTACATCCCCAGTTCTTTTTATTTTTTGTTTTGAGGCATGGTCTTACTAAGTTGCTGAGGCTAGCCTCAACTTACAATCCTCTTGCCTCAGACTCCCAAGTCACTGGGATTACAGGCATGAATCATAAAGCCTGGCAATATATATTTTTATAGACTATATAATAGCTCACATGTTGATAAGATTAACTAAGTGGCAGGCACCTCTGAGTGTTTGGAGTATAACTTGTTTTTGTTTTTGTTTTATTTTCTTCTTTCCCAGGGACCCATGTATTTTTGGCAAATGCTCTACCACTGAGCAACACCCCCAGCCCTGAGTATATAACTTGTTTAATTTTATTTTTCACAATAAAATGTTGATATATTACATTTTACAGATTACGAACTAGGCAAAGAAAGATCCAAAACTGTGCCCAAGGCAACAGAGTGGCTCATTCCTGTAATCCCAGCAGCTTGGTAGGCCGAGGCAGGAGAATCACAAGTTCAAAGCCAGCCTAAGCAATTTAGGGAGGCTCTAAGCAACTTGGTGAGACCCTGTCTCAAAATAAAAAATAAAAAGGTCTGGGAATGTAGCTCAGGGTAAATTGCCCCAGGTTCAATCCCCTGGTACCAAAAAAAAAAAAAACAGAAATTGTTTCCCAACCCAGGTGGCTTAACATATTCTTATTCCTAACCATCACACTTCATCAAACATCACTGACTAGTACATACCAACCCTTATAGCCAGGGAGTAAGATGTGAGGAAGGTACATGACCAACAAAGTGTGCTGACATCAAATGTAATTGCCTGGAATATGGAATAAAAGATTTTGAAAATCCCTCCAGGGGAATAAGTCCATCAATCAGGTGGACAATTGCGAAACACTAAAGAGAGATGGTAAGTAACCAGTGCACGTGAACTACTCAGGAGGCTGAGACAGGAGAAGTACAAATTCTCAGGCTATTCTGGGCAACTAAGCTAGACCCTAAACCCTATCTCAAAAAGGCAGGGGTGAGGTGGGAGGATGTCTACACCTGAAATTCCATCGACTCCTGAAGCTGAGGTGGGTTGATCACCAGTTCAAAGCCAGCCTCAGCAATTTATGGGGGCTCTAGGCAACTTAGTGAGACCCTATTACTAAATAAAATTTTAAAAGGGCTAGGAATGTGACTCAGTAGTTAAGCACCCCAGGTTCAATCCCTGGTGGGGGTTGCAGTATAGGGGAAGATGAAGGTGTAGCTCAGAAGTAGAGTGCTTATTCAACTTACACAACGGCTCCAGTTCATACCCAGCACTGGGGTTAAAAAAAAAAAAAAAAAAAAAAAACACCTATTCCTAGGCATGATGACCAAAATTGCTTCTAGGCATTGCCAAATGTCTCTGGGTCAGAAAAAATCACCCCAGGTTGAGAACCACTGTAACAATAGCTTTCCCATTGGATATATATATATTTTTGGGGGGGGGGGGTACTAGAGATTGAACCCAGGACACTTAACCACTGAGCCACATCCCCAGCCCATTTATATTTTATTTAGAGACAGGGTCTTGCTAAATTGCTCAGGGGCTTACTAATTTGCTGAGGCTAGCTTTGAACCTGTGATCCTCCTGCCTTGGCCTCCAAAGCTGCTAGATTATAGGTGTGTACCACTGCACCCAGTTTACCATGAGATTTTTAAAAATAAAATAAGTAGATCAAAGCACATAGCTAGGGGCTGGGGATGTGGCTCAAGCGGTAGCGCGCTCGCCTGGCATGCGTGCGGCCCGGGTTCGATCCTCAGTACCACATACCAACAAAGATGTTGTGTCCGCCGAGAACTAAAAAATAATAAATATTAAAAAATTCTCTCTCTTTAAAAAAAAAAAAAAAAAAAAAAAAAAAGCACATAGCTAGGAATACCACCCAAGCTCTATAATGGGAAGAAGGGGAACAAGGTGCTGAATAAAGTATGATACTACTTTAGGTTTGACTTTGGTATTAAGGATTGAACCAAGGAGCACTTTATCACTGAACTATATTCCCAGCCCTTTTTTGAGACAGCATCTCACTAAATTACCTACGCTGGCCTCAAACTTGTAGTCCTTCTACCTCAGTCTCCCCAGTAACTGGGATTACAGGCATGCACCACCTCACTTGACTCTTTTGGGTTGTTTTTTTTTAAAAGGGGGAGGAGAGTTGCTAACATATTTATTTATGCATAAGGTATCTTTACTAATTCAAAAAGGAAATCAACTCTAACAAAGTCATGGCAGGCAATAACAGGATATTACAGGGTGAGACCACAGAGAAGGGGTAATTCATTTTGCAGTAAGTAGAGTGGGATGGGCCCGTTTTCCCTGAATTGACATTTCAACTGTGAGTTTACAAGGTAGATGAGCATTTCTCAACATTTATGTTCATACCAAGAATGGTATCAACAGAGCCAAGTACACATCTGTAATCCCAGCAACTCAGGAGCCTGAGGCAGGAGGATCACAAGCTCGAGGTTAGCCTCAATAACTTACCAAGGCCCTAAGCAACTTAACAAAACCTTGTCTCAAATTATTTTTATTCTAAAAATTTAGAAAAAGGTTGCAGGGCTGGGGATGTGGCTCAAGCAGTAGCACGCTCGCCTGGCATGGGTTCGATCCTCAGCACCACATACAAACAAAGATATTGTGTCTGCCGAAAACTAAAAAAAAAATAAATAAATATTAAAATTCATTCTCTCTCTCTCTCTCTCTCTCTCTCTCTCTACAAAAAAAAAAAAAAAGGCTGCAAATGTAGTTCAGTGGTAGAGCATCCCTAGGTTCAATCCCTACTACCAAAGGGGGGTGGAGGTATGAACAGAGAGGGACAAGCTTGACAGAGAGTCCATTGTGACCAGTTATTTATCTGGTCCTTGTAGAAGGGCAGGAAGAACAGGCAATGTCCCTCTTCTCAGGATCCTTCACTGACCTGAGGAAGAATGTGGAGGAATGGTGAGAGTACAGGATTTGGGCCAGACCCAGACCCCTTCTAGCCTGCAGCATATCAAAGACATCCCTTCTTCAAGGCAGACTCAGCCTAGGCTTGGAAAAGAGGCAGGGGCTGGATTTCATTCAGCCCTGAGTAGCCCCTCAGAGGCCCTGTGCTATACAACAATTGTGCTATTTTATATCACTCAAAAGAAGAGTTAAAGGAAGCATGGTGGTTCTGCTGTGAATATTAATGATTATTTCCATCTGTAAATCACTCTTATCTGGGCCTAGAATATAGTAGGTATGAATAAACATCCTTTGCTCTCTCATTCTTCCTTCAAGATGTACAGCTTCAAGCAAGAAATAATTGCTTTATTATTTCCTTGGGCAGGCCCAGGACAGGAAGTTTTCCTGCCTGCTTGAGGCCCACTCAGGTCTTGTGTGTCTTGCAAAGGTTGTCATGGTAAACACAACTGGGAAAGTAAATGCCAGGCAGATAATTGGCCTGCGCTATGAAAAGACCTGCTCAAACCAGTTAGAAAAGGGCAACACAGTTCATTGCATCTGAGCTAGAGCCACAGAAAGCCTCCCTGGAGGCAGGGCCAGGAAACAGGAAAAAGAGTGCTGAGCAAGGAGTTTGGTCATGGTGAAGGTGGGAAATTGTCCCATTCTTATGACAGGTAAACTTCCAAACAGGGGCTGGGGATGTGGCTCAAGCGGTAGCGCGCTCGCCTGGCATGCGTGTGGCCCGGGTTCAATCCTCAGCACCACATACCAACAAAGATGTTGTGTCTGCCGAAAATGAAAAAAATAAATATTAAAAAAAAAACTTCCAAACAGGTTAGAGGTCTCAGGGACAAACTGGACATCCCCAAAACACCAGTACCTGATTTATAAAAATGTAAGGGAAAGACTCTGTGGGTGTTTCCACATTTTTGCCTTTTTTAAGGTCTCTAGCTCTGAAGAAGCTGGGTACCATGGTGCACACCTGTAATCCCAGCAACTCCACAGGCTGAAACAGGACAATCACAATTTAGTGAGACCCTAAAAACTTAGGGAGACACTGTCTCAAAATTTAAAAAAAAAAAAAAAGAACTGAGGGTGTATCTCAGTGGGAAAGTGCCCATAAATTCAAAATAGAAAAGAAAGTGAGAGAAGGAAGAAAGGCTGAGAAAGGGCACCAAGTTCAGGTGCTTCCTGACACATGCAAATGAATCTGAAGAAACTTGTCAGATGCTTGACTCTGCAAGTAGATGTTTCAACACAAACATGACAAGTATATATTTATATACATACACACACTTTATTTTCAGATTCATTTGCAAATTTGACAGATTCATGTGAAACTACCAAGGAGAGAGTTCTCCTTTCTCGTGGGGGGCAAGCAAAATGAAAATTACACTTTGTGTGTGTGTGGGGGGGGGGGTAGGTGGGTGTGTGGTGGTGCTGGGGATTGAACCCAGGGCTTATATGCATGCAAGGCTAGCACTCTACCAACTGATCCCTCAACCCATATTTTCTTTATTGGTTCTTTTTAGTTATACATGATAGTAGAATCCATTTTGACATAATTATACAAGCACAGAATATATCTTGCTCTAATTCATACCCCAGTACCTCTCCTTCCCCTTCCCTCTACCCACTGCTGTTTCCTTCCTGATATTGATCTTTCTGCCATTTACCCACAGTTATTTTTTTTATTTTTATTTTATTTATTTTTTTTATGTGGTGCTGAGGATCGAACCCAGGGCCTCGCACTTGTGAGGCGAGCGCTCTACTAATGAGCCACAACCCCAGCACCCCCAACACAGTTATTTTTTAAATTAATTTTCTGTGGATGTGCATGAGCAGGGCATGGTGGCACACACTTGAATCCCATCTACTCAGGAGGGTAGGATTGCAGCTTTGAGGCCATCCTGGGCAATTTAGTGAGACCCTCACAAAATTAAAAGAAAAAAAATAAGGGATGGGGTTCAGTAGTAGAGGGCCCCTTGGTTCAATTCCCAATACCACATTTTTTGAAATATAAAATGAATCACTGAGTACTTCCTATGTTGCACAGGCTAGCCTTGACCTCGAGGTGCTCCTGGGTCAGTCTCCAGAGTCACAGGGATTATAAGTGTGAACCTCTGTGACTGGCTTAAATTTGTTTTGTTTTGCTTTGCTTAAACACTAAATCTTCAAAGTCTGATATATCACCAAGATGACCTGGCCAGGCTGCACGCAAGGAAAGAATGGCAACAAAGAAGTTTGTGTGTGTGTGTGTTTTAAGAATTCTATCCCAAAGCTTTTAGGTGATTAGAAAAAAAGAATTTAACAACTGTTTCCTTTCTTTAGCGAAAGCTTCATATGAAATAATTTTGGAAGATTTGCCTTAGGAAAGAAAAAGACTGGCAAACTGTGACATAATAAAACTGAAGGATTTGCTTCTCATTTCAGGAGTTTTCTTACCTAATCATGCTTATTGAAATGAAAAGATTTTTATTGGTAAGTTTAGCTTCAGTGGTTTTTAGATGATGTTTTTCCTCTCTGTGGTGGAAAAAGAAACATCTACCACATCAACTAAAAACCTGACCAACAGAGTGTAAAATGGAGATAGAGTCATGTTTGTTTTAGTCCACAGGGAAAAATGATGTGGCTCTGCATACAAAAATTGTAACCTGCTAGTTTTCCTGTGGTCAGTGATAGACAAAACCATGTGTATGGGCCAGTCCCAAAATTGTGTGGAAATGTTCTGATAATCATATCAAAATATTTCTAAATGTAGCAAATTTAGCTCACCCTCACCAAAAGTTTTTGTAGTTCAAGACTTCCTGTTTTGGGTCTATGACAAGAAGTCACGTTGATACTGAAATGATTCAAATAAACTCTAGTGCTGGGGATGGAACCCAGGGCCTCATACATGCTGAGCAAGTGCTCTATCACTGAGACCTGAGAGACCTGTCCTGTCTGTCCTGTGTAATCTTGACATTTCTTTAACTTTTCTTTTTTTCTTTTTTTTTTTTTTTTTAATCTGGGATTGAACCCAGAGGCACACTAAGCCACATCCCCAGCCTTTTTCACTTTTTATTTTTTGAGACAGGGTCTTGCTAAATTGCTGAGGCTGCTTTGAACTTGCATTCCTCCTGCCTCAACCTCCAGAATCACTGGGATTACAGGTATGTGCCACTGCGCCCAGCTCTTGAACTCATTTCTATAACTCTTCTCAATGGTTTTATCTGAGATCCATATTTATCATTTAAATATTCCAAAAAGGATCGAAGAGTAATTAGAATATATCAGAGAAACTTCAGGATCTAGGGAAATTTTGCTCTGTCTTGGGTCTCAGCTATTTAATTATTTCCAAAAGCAAAAAGATGTGAAGAACCTGCTTTACTTAATAATTCTCTATAATTCAGATTTTTTTTAACTTTAGCCTCTAATATATCCTTTTTTGCTTGTTTGTTTTTTGATTCTGTTTTGGTTTTGGTTTTGTTTTGGATACTGGAGATTGACCCCAGGGGTGCTTAATTACTGAGGTATATCCCCAGAACTTCATATTTTTTTTATTTTTAGAGTTTCTTTGAATTGCTGAGGCTGGCCTCTATCTTGCAATCCTCCTGCCTCAGCCTCCTGAGTCACTGGGAGTACAGGTGTGCACCATCACACTCAGCTTTGTTTCTGTTTGTTTTTCTTTCTTTCTTTTTTTAGCTTCAGACATTTCTGAGGAATAAGACTTTTAATTTTTAATCTCAGTCTCTAGAAAACCACTCTATCTTACAAAAGGAAGCCAAAGAGCAAATGGGTACAGGCTTAAAGACATACCATGTTCGGTTGTCATTCTGGATGAAACCCAGAGAATTTTTACATAGAAATGGTAAAATAAAATACAATGATATAAATTGTTCCCCCTCAATGTAGAGAAAGAAGCTTCCTGTAACAGAGAGATTCTATGATTTCATAAGTGGGATGATGGAAAAAAATAGGTTTCTACAGCAGGGGTTCCAGTTGATGCTGAAGACCTATGTCCATAAATGACTGATATGCTGGCTGGAACCCTACTGGGACCTGAATGCTGCAGAATCTTTTTTTTCTGATTGCTTGACCTGTGAAAATCAGAGAGGGGGAAAAGGAACAAGAACAGAATGGCAAAGCAGACCTATTAACCTGCTTCAGGAAATGCACCTGCCATCTGCTCTATAAATTATATGAGAATATCTAAGCTCAAAATGGGATGAGCAGGGATGCTCCCCTATAGACAAGATACAAATCTCAAGATAGCACTGTAATTTATACATGAACTTTTGTGTGATAATATGTGTTATAAACCAAATCTATGGGGGAAATGTCATTCCCAGTCATAGCTCTATGGCCAGAACTAGTCACATGGCTGTCACCAATCACAAGGGGACAGGAAGTACCATCCTGCCATGAGTCCAGAAGGGGTGAAAACTTGATGTAGAATACTTCGGGGGAAATACTTGGTGTAGAGTCCTAATAGATACATAAATACATACATATATACACATGTTTATATATAAAAATTTATATATATATTTTTACAAGTATAATAAGACTACCAAAAGAAGCTTTTACAAATTATACATAAATATGTAGTGAGATATAATATAAATTCTATTTGTTTATAATATAAATTCTTTTTTTTTTAAAGAGAGAGTGAGAGAGGGGAGAGAGAGAGAGAGAATTTTTTTAATATTTATTTTTTAGTTCTCGGCGGACACAACATCTTTGTTTGTATGTGGTGCTGAGGATCGAACCCGGGCCGCACGCATGCCAGGCAAGCGCGCTACCGCTTGAGCCACATCCCCAGCCCCTATAATATAAATTCTAATATCTTATCAAATCGACCCAAAATAATACAGCTATTTGTGTAAATTATGATATTTAGCTATATACAACAGAATTCTCACACAACATATAACATGTGCTTAAGACTTACACAATAAAAAGTTATTTGTAGCCAGGCACGGTGGCACACTCCTGTAATCCCAGTGGCTCAGGAGTCTGAGGCAGGAGGATCTCAAGTTAAAGCCAGTCTCAGCAACTTAGTGAGGCCTTAAGAAACTCAATGAGACCCTTCTCTAGATAAATATTTTTAAAAGAGGCTGGGGATGTGACTCAGTGGTTAAGCATCCCTGAGTTCAATTTCCAGTTCCAAAAAAAAAAATTATTTGTCTCTAATTAGAAATATGGAGGTTCCATGGATAATGCAGGAGCTCAACAATAGGAAGGAGGTGTGGTTCATCCTTGAGCTTGCCACCTAACTGAACTAGATATTTGATGTAACTCCAAAGATCACATGTCACACAACTGCATTCCAGACAGGAAGAAGCAGGCAGGTGACAATGATCCTTTCTCCTGGAAGAGTTTATTTACTTGTTTGGTACTGGGGATTGAACTCCGGCCTCAGGGTTTTAAGCATGTGCACAACCACTGAGCTATATCCCCAGCCCAGAGATTTTATTTATTTATTTATTTGTACCAGGGGATTAAACCAGGGTCACTTAACCACTGAGCCACATCCCCAGCTCTTTTTATATTTTATTTTTTAATATTTGCTTTTCAGTTGTAGTTGGACACAATACCTTTATTTTATTTATTTTTATGTGGTGCTGAGGATCGAACCTAAGGCCTCGAACATGCTAGGTGAGCGCTCTACCATGGAGCCACAACTCCAGCCCTTTATATTTTATTTTGAAACAGGGCTTACTAAATTGCTGGAAGCTGGCTTTGAACTCATGAGCCTCTTGCCTCAGCCTCCAGAGCCACTGGGATTACAAGTATGTGCCACAGCACCTGGCAAGATTTTGGTTTTAATAGGGAAAAAAGTCTTAGAAACCCCAGCAGACTTTCCCTGGGTCAGAATTGGACTAATTACTTGCAAACAGGGGCAGTGTTATCAATACCTTATCAAGCAGCACTGGGCTGGGGGACAAGGGACCTATATCCTAGAACAGATTACTGCCCACCCAATGCCTAAACAAAATTGGGGTCTGGTTAACAAAAAAGAGAGAGCTGGACATGGTAGTACACACCTGTAATCCCATCAGGAGGATCACAAGTTCAAGGCCAGCCTCAGCAACTCAGCAGGGCCCTCAGAAACTTAGCAAGATTCTGTCTCAAAATTTAAAAAATAAAGGGGGGTGATGTAAAAGTATTTTATCTAGAGACACGCTCTCATTGAGTTTCTTAGGGCCTCACTAAGTTGCTGAGGCTGTTTTTTTCTCAGTGGTAAAGTGCCCCTGGGTTCAATCTCCAGTGCAAAAAAAAAAAGAAAGAAAAGAAAGGAGAGCCAAGTTTGTTATAACCTTGGTCTGTTTTCATAATACCAATCACAAATAGTATATAAAAATAATAGGTAAGGAAAAGATTTCCATTTATGATTTGACTTGCCAAGGAGATGTCAAACAGAAAATTGAAAATAAACAAAGGCTGGGGATATAGCTCAGTTGGTAGAGTGCTTGCCGCCCACACACAAGGCCCTGGGTTTGATCCCCAGCAACACACACACACACACACACACACACACACACACATTTAAAAAAAAAAAAAGAAAATTTTATTTAATCACAACCGATGCCAGCCAGCTGAAGCCAGTGAACAAATATGGACTTTAAGTGATCTCTGAATGTCAGACTCTTAGCAGACCTAACTGAAGACTCCTTCCCAACCAGTATCTTTGGGACTTTTTTTTAACCAATCGAGTCAGATCTCTGAATTCATTCTGTACAAAGTGTTCAATTTTTTTTTTCTTTTGTATTGAAGATCAAATGCAGGGGGGCTTAACCACTGAGCTTCATCCCCAGCCAGTTTTATATTTTTTGTTTAGAGACATGGTCTCACTAAGTTGCTTAGGGCCTTGCTAAATTGCTGAGGCTGGCTTTGAACTCATGATCTTCCTGCTTTGGCCTCCGAGCCACGAGCCACTGGGATTATAGGCATAGGCCACGGGGCCCAGCTAAAGTGTTCAGTTTTAATTCCTTTTTTGTTGTTGTTGTTGTTAATATTTTATTTACATTTTAGTTTTCGGCGGACACAACATCTTTGTTTGTATGTGGTGCTGAGGATCGAACCCGGGCCGCACCCATGCCAGGGGAGCGCGCTACTGCTTGAGCCACATCCCCAGCCCCAGTTTTAATTCTTAATTAGCATATTATCATGAAAACCCTTTCCTAATGCTCAAAACTCCCTTGATTTTGAAATAGCTCTTGAATTTCCTCCTGCTGAGAATTAAAACTTCCTCCTGCTGAGAACAGATGCCAAGGAAATTAAAGACTGACATATTTCCCCTAGCTAAATCTGCCTCTTCTTCCACTGTGCCTCCTCTCCTCTTATGATGGCTTTCCATGCTGCTGAGTCCCCAAAGGTGGAAATTTGATAAAGAATAAAGCTCTCCTTTAACTTTCTCAAAACCAGCTTTGAGTCAACCTGTTTACTTGCCAACCTGTCTCCCCAGTTTTATTGGAACACAACAAGCAATAAAGCCTCTCCCCCCAGGGTTTCAGTTTCTCCCTCTCAGCAAAATTTTTGGTGAGTCTCTTCTTAGTTTTTACTTTTATGGTCTCTTAAGTGTTTTGTTTTGTTTCCCGTACTGGGGATTGAACTCAGGAGTGCTGTACCACAAAGCTATATCCTCAATCCTTTTGATTTTTTATTTTGAAATAGGGTCTCTCTAAATTGCCCAGGCTGCCCTTGAATTGGGATCCTCCTGCCTCAGCCTCAGATTACAGGTATGTACCACAGTGCCTGGCTTTGTTTTAGATTTTTGTTTTCTTTAATTTTTGTTTTATTTTGTTCTGTTTTTGGTTTTGAGACAGGATTTTTCTACATGGCCCAAGCTGACCTCTAGCTCCTGGGCTCAAAAGATTCTCCTGGCCAGATGTGGTGGTGCATACCTGTAATCCCAGCAGTTTGGGAGGCTGACAGGAGGATTGCAGTGTTCAAGATCAGCCTCAGCAACTCAGCAAGGCTCTAAGTAATTTAATGAGACCCTGTCTCAAACTAAAAAAAAAAAACACAAAAAGGGTTGGGGATGTGGCTCAGTGGTAAAGCACCCTTGGGTTAAATCTCAAAAAAAAAAAAAAAAAAGAAAAAAAAAAAAGATTGTACTGCCTCAGCCACCAGTTACTGTGATTATGGGCATGGGCTACTTCACCTGACCCGGTGAAATTTCTTCTTCCCTTTGTCAAATAAATTAGCGTGTTTTTGTTGTTGTTGTTGTTGTTGTTTGTTTTTTGGTGGTTTTTTTTTGGGGGGGTGTTGTTTGTTTTGGTGCCAAGCATCAAACCCTGAACCTCATAATGCTAAGCACCCACTCTACCACTAATCCCCAGCCCCCTTTTTTTTTTTTTGGTACTGAAGATTGAACCCAGGGGTGCTTAGGGTAATAATATCCATCTCCTTCCACCCTCCTTTTTACCCCCATGCCCACTCCTTCCCACCCCTCTCCGATATCTAGAGTTCATCTAATCCTTCTATGCTCCCGCTCCCAATCGTATTATAAATCAGCCTCCTTATATCAGGAGAAAACATTCAGCATTTGGTTTTATGGGATTGGCTAATCTCACTTAGCATTATATTCTCCAACTCCATCCATTTACCTGCAAATCTGGCCTCAAACTTTGATCCTCCTTCCTCAGCCTCCCCAGCTGCTGGGATTACAGGCATGTGTCACCATGCCCAGCTGTTTAAGGATTTGTATTGGTCTTTGTTGAAACTATTGGACTCTGTCTTTGCAGTACAAAAGCAGCCATAGATCATATGTAAATGAACAGAAGTGTTTGTGTTCTAATAAAACTTCGTTTACAAAAACAAGCTGTGGTCTGGACTTGGCCAGAGAGCCAGAAACACAAAGCCAACTCATAAACTAGAATTAAAGCTACAACACTATGACCTATTAGAAAAATCAGTCTAGAACCCACATGGTGGCACACACCTATAATTCCAGCTACCCAGGAACCTGACGTAAGAGGGATTGCAAGTTCAAGACCAACCTCAACAACTTTAGTGGAATCCTACCTCAAAATAAAAATTTGAAAAAAAAGTTTTAAAGAGCTGGGGATGTAATCACTCTCTGATAGAGCAGGAGGCCTTGGGTTCAATTCTCATTATCCACCTCACAACACACAGCAATCTGAAAGCAGAGTAAAAATTAAGTTGAAGATCTCTAACTGTAACCAAATCTGCAAAAATATAGCCATCTACAGAATGGTCCCTAGCAAATAAGAACCAGGAAGCCACATGGTTTCCTCTACCAACTGATTGGGGCTCTATGTACAAGTTGGCCAGTCATGGCCTAGATAGTTTGTCTACTAACCTAACCAAGGTAGTGGTACTTAAATAGCAAAACATTCAAGACCATTTATAAGGAAAGATCAACTATGGAGGGAGCAAACTCAATTTTAAAGCTAAGATCCAACATGGGTGCCACTCTGTAGAGGACTATAACAAATAGCAATCCATCAGGGGAGGACCAATGAAGGTCACCAGCAGACCCTCCTAAGACTCTGGCCCAGCTTGTGTCAGCTATCATGGTCCAAGAACCAGCCAGAAGGGTGAGATTGTGTCTTTCAATGTGGCCAAGAGTATGAGATTGAAAAAAAGCAATCAGAAACTTGTTTGTGCAGAGCATATAGACCATACTGAGGGATTTAGGTTTATCATATTGTTGCCAAAAGCTCAGTCCTTGTCCCGATACCAATCCAATAAGGAGGACACAGTTTTGAAAAAAAAAAAAAAAAGGAAAAAAGTTTATTGCTTTGCTAGCAAAGGAGAAACACAGGGGACTCTTGCCCCAAGAGCTGAGATTCTGCCCATCAGCAGGAATAGGGGGCTTTTATAGAGGTGATTCAGAGAAAATGAGATTAGGGAGGAGAGATCAGGAAGGAGAAGATCAGGGGAAAGAAGATGGGGGAAGATGATCAGAGAGAAGAAGGTTGTGGGGGACTACATCTCCCCACAAGGGAAGTAGTCGAAGCATCAGGTAAACCCCTATTATAATATGAGCAACCACAGACTTTTTAAAATATTTATTTTTTAGTTATAGGTGGGCACAATATTTTTTACTTTTATGTGGTGCTGAGGATCGAACCCAGATCCTCACACATGCTTGGTGAGCACTCTACCTCTGAGCCACAATCCTAGCCCCTCATAGAAGACTTTTAAGTGGGGCAAACAATTTCTTTTTTCTGGTACTACAGACTGAAAACAGGGGCACTTTACCACTGAGATATATCCCAAGCCCTTTTTATTCTTTTAATTTTAAGACAGAGTCTTACTAAGTTGCTGAGGCTGGCCTCAAACTTGTGATCCTCCTGCCTCAATTTCCTGAGTCACTGGGATTCCAGGCATACACCACTGTACCTGGAAAAGGGACAAACAATTTTTAAATTTGATTTGACAGAAGCTAAGGTTCTACTCCTGGGGATTAGATAGAAGAAAAGATTATCATAAACTGGACAAATAATCTAGAGCAACGCTGCCCAACTGGACCTGCTAAAACAATAGGAATGTTCTCTAACTATGTTACCCAATGTGGTGACCACCAGCCATGGTGACTACTGAGCTTTTAAATTGTGATAAGTGTGACTAAATTCTAGTTAATTTAACATTCTAGTTAATTTAAAATCTGTTTAACTTAATTAATTTTATTTAAATAGCCACATGTGGCCAGTGACCACTGTAATGGACAGAATAGGTCTAGAAGTCCAGCACATGCAGCTCCAGTTCCTTAAGTTCCTTGGGAGCTCTTGAGACTTAATGAGAAACTCTCAATGTCCTTATAATAGTATCTCTTTGCTGCTAAGTGCAGTGGCATATTCCTGTAATCCCAGGAACTCAGGAGTCTGAGGCAGGAGTTTGCAAATTCAAAGCCAGACTCAGGAATTTAGTGAGACCCTGTCTCAAAATAAAAAATAAAAAGGCCTGGGGAAGTGACTCAGTGGTAAAGCACCCCTGGGTTAAATCCCCAGTACCCCTCTAATAATAATGTCTGTTATTATTTCATTTTTTTGTTTGTTTTTATCAGATATTGAACCCAGGAACACTTGAGCCACTGAGCTACATCCCCATCCTTTTTTATTTTTTATTATGAGACAGGGCCTTGCTCAGTTGCTGAGGCTGGCCTCAAACTTGAGATCCTCCCAGCCTCTGGAGTCACTGGGATTAGAGGCATATGCCACCATGCACAGCTATCTGTTGTTTTGGTTTTGTTTTTTTTGTACTGTTTTTTGTTTTATTTGGGTTTTTTGGTACCAGGGATTGAACCCAGAGGGGCTTTACCACTGAGCTACATCTCCAGCCCTTTTAATTTTTATTTTGAGACAGGGTCTCACTAAGTTGCTAAAACTGGCCTCAAATTTTTGATCATCCTGCCTCACAGCATCACAAGTTGCTGGAATTACAGATGTATACCACCACACCTGGTTGTCCCTCTGTTTTTTGATTAAACTAATCCAAATGGCTTTCTGTTATCTACAATTTCCCTCCTCGTACACATTCTTGTTTGAATTTTAAACATCTAAAACAAGAAGAAAGAAGCTGTTCTGAAGAAAGAAGTTGCAGGGTGCTCCCCTACAAAATGAATGGGTCTGGCCTGGTGTGGTGGAGCACACCTGTAATCTCAGCAGCTCAGAGGCTGAGACAGGAGGATAGAGAGTTCAAAGCCAGCCTCAACAAAAATGAGGTGCTAAGCAACTCAGTGAAACCCTGTCTCTAAGTAAAATACAAAATAGGGCTGGGGATATGGGTCAGTGGCCAAGTGCCCCTGAGTTCAATCCCTGGTACCAAAAAAAAGGAGAAGAAGAGGAGGAAGAGGAGAAGGAGGAGGGTGAAGAAGAGGAGGAGGAAGAGAAGGAGAAAAGCTGGACTGAAAAAGCTTAGTGGTAGAGTGCTTGTCTAGCACACATGAGGCACTGAGTTCCATATCCAGCACCTCAAAAAAAAAAAAAAAAAATATATATATATATATATATATATATTTCAGAAATTTATTTAGCAAATAAAAATATTTGAGACAAACAAAAATATTTGAGACAAACAATCAAGAAGAGAAATATCTACTAGTGCATGAATACCAGGGCCCACAAATGCCTTGTGCCCCATGTCTACCAAAGACATCCAGAAATTTTTCTATGCCTCTAAGTCAAAGCCATAAACCTTGTTGTCTCTTACTCTCATTCTCTTCTTCAAAGCCGGCACCAGACCCATTCTTTTTTTTTTTTTTTTGTTTTTGTTTTTGTTTTGTTTTGGTACCAGGGATTGAATTCAGGAGCACTCTGTAACTTCTTTCTTCAGGGCAGCTTCTTTCTTCAGAGGCAGAGGGTCTCTCTCCCAACAGTAAGCTAGCATCTCTTTAGACTCCAACCCAGATCCTTCCCTCTGTCTGTCAGGAACCACCCTCCAAATGCCATACAATGTACAATACATCTCATTTAAAGTGAGGTGCTCTGGTGGTAGGGCAATTCATTTTTGAGATCAAAGTGATGAGTCCTGAGGCAATTTCTGGCTCCAGTAGGTTGCAACTGTTTAGGGGATGTACTAGGGGAAAGGACAGTGGTGACCTGGTGCGGGTCTGGCTCCTGGAGACCAAGAGCTACCAGTAGGGATGAGTGAGTGGGGTGAGCCTATATGGCAGAGTAAAATAAAAGGATGCGCAGTTACTCTTCCTGCCAGGAGGGGGAGCTCCAAGGGTATGTTTTGACCATACCTCTCCAGAGCGGAGTCAGGAGGCTAGGGTTATTGCTCAGCAGTACAGCGCTTGCCTAGCATGTGAGAGGCCCCTGGGTTCCATCCTCAGCACCAGGTAAAAATGAATAAAGTAAAGGTATTGTGTCCAACTAAAAAATAATTAGTAAAAAAAAAAAGAGTGGAGTTAGGATTTTCCCAACTTCCATCAAGTCTCTCAAATATTCAGAGCCTTGTCCCATGGAGTATCATGTGCATGCTAAACTCTCAGCCTAAGTCATTTTGGAACACACCAGACAGTCTTATTCTGCTAAATCAGAGAGGCTGAATGTTATGGCAAAGGGATTAGGGTGACCAAATTTAGTAAATAAAAATATTTGAGACAAACAAAAATAAGTTTTTTTTTCAGTATTGGGCATTGAACCCGGGATACTTTACCACTGAACTACATCTCTAGCCTTTCTTGTTTTATTTTTTGAGACAGGGTCTCATTAAATTGCCCAGGTTGGCCAATCCACCAGCCTCAGCCTCCCAAATCTTTGGGATTACAGATGTGTGCCACTGAGCCTGGAAAACACAAGTGATTTTTAGCACATGTCCAAATTATTTCATGGAACATAGTTATATAAAAATACTCATATCCCCAATTCATATTTAACTAAGCATCCCCTATTTTACCTGGTACCTCTAGAAGAGGTTACACCTGTTTAACAGTTTTGGTTTTTTGTTTGTTTTTTTGTACCAGGGATTGAATCCAGGGACGCTTAACCACACATCCCCAGCCACCCTCCCCCCCCCCCCACACACACACACACAGAGAGAGAGAGAGAGAGAGAGAGAGAGAGAGAGAGAGAGAGACTCTCACTGAGTTGCTAAATTGCTGAGACTGGGTTTGAATTCATAATCCTCCTGCTTCGGCCTCCCAAATCGCTGGGATTACAGGCATGTGCCACTACACCCAGCTGTTTAACAATCTTACAAACTAAAATGTGACTTTCCATGATGGCAACTATTCTAGTATGCATTAGAGCAGATACCCAGCTTCTTTTCTGAAGAGATATATGACCCTGCCAAAAAGATCTACAACACAACAGCCCTGACCAGAGTGGGTGACTCCCATTTTCTGGGAAAGCTCCTTTCACAAGGAAATGCAGCAGCCTGGCTGAACATATACACCTTTGCCCTTAGCCCCCTGAAATGGTCTCCCACTCACTCTGTTCAGCACCATTTGATCACTTCGCTGAAAGACATTTTTTTTCAGTATTAGGGAACAAAACCAGGGCCTAGAACATGTTAACAGTACACTCTACCACTGAGCTATACCCCCCAGGCTGGAAACAAAAATCTTTAAGGATTATCTGAAAAAAATATCTTTTTAAATTTCTTTCTTTTTTTTTTTTCTTCTTCTTTCTTTTTTTCTTTTTTTTTTTTGCAGTACTGTGGATTAAACCCAGGGCCTTAGCACATGCTAGGCAAGCACTCTTATCACTGAGCTACATTCTCCTTTCTGTCTTTCTCTTTTTCTGCAGTACTGAAAAACCCAGGGATGCTTTACCATTGAGCTACATTCCCACCCCATTTTATTTTTTTACACTGGGAGACAGGGTCTCACTGAATTGCCCAGGTTGGCCTTGAACCTGTGATCCTCCTGCCTCAGCCTCCAGAGCTGCTGGAATTATAGGCATTTGTCACCACACCTAGCTAAGAAAATCTTTTTTTTTTCTAGGTCAGTGATAATCTTTTTAGTGAAAAGGACAATTCAGAAAAAGTAATGTTACCAGATTAAAAAAAAAAAAAAGAACTATCTCTTTTATCAGGAAATACAATACCAACAATTTAGATTAAGTATGCTTGCTTTCCCAAATGCCAAACAGCTTCATTCTTTTAGCTCAACTTTTAGAAACTACATTAACATACATGCCCAGAGCTATCTGATGTAATGACTTACCCTTTACCAACATTTTTTGGCAGGGTCATATATCTCTTCAGAAAAGAAGGAAAACATTTTTGGAACTGAGTCATTTGGGTTTTCCTTAACTGACCCTAGAATTAATTTAGTTGCAAAGTGTGTTTTGTCTTTTCTTATTCAGGAGGAACAGCTATACTGTACTGTGCATAGAGTATACTAATCTTAAGGGTACAGCTCAATGAAATTTTGTGCCATATCTATATGCATAACTACTAACTAGACAAGATACAGAAAGTTCCTCCATGTTCCTTTTAGTCACTTTTCCTCCTGTGACTTCGACCACCATTGATTAGTTTTGCTTATTCCTAAATTGCATATAATTAGAATCATAATACATGACACTTAATATTCATATTCATTGAACATAACTTCTGTGATTTTTCATCCATGTTGTTGCATGTATCAGTAATTCTGTGTGTGTGTGTGTGTGTGTGTGTGTGTGTGTGTGTGTGTTAGGTCTTGCTATGTTGCCAAGGCTCACCACAGACTCCTGGGCTCAAATTATCCTCCCACCTTGGCCTCCCTTGTTGTTGGGGTTACAGGTGTGTGCTACCGTGCCCAGCTATAATTTATTTTTTTGTTTTTTGGTACCAGGGATTGAACTTGGGGGCACTTAACCACTGAATCACATCCCCAGCTACGTTATTCCATTGTTCAAATATACCACAATTTATCAATTTTCCTGTTGTTGGACACTTAAACTCTGGGTTTTGGCTCTTCTAAATAAAGCAGCTATGACACTATGCTATGCACATATCTTTTATGTGTGTGATAACTGGGGACCTGAACCCAGGGGAACTTTACCACTCAGCTACATCCCCAGTTTTTTAAAAAATTGTGATACAGGATCTTGCTATATTGTCCAGGCTGGCCTCAAACTTGCCATTCTTCTGCCTCAGCTTCCCAAGTACTTGGGATTAGGGGCATGTGATTGCACCCTGTCACATATCTCTTTTGATGTGCTAATTTTTTTGAGTCTACAGCTAGGAGTCTGATTTTTTGGTCATAATATATGTATATGTTTAGTTCTAATCTCTTCTGCCAAATTGCTTCTCTTCTGCCAATTTACAGCCCTCCCCACCTCCTAGCATTGTGTGAGAATTTCAGTTGCTTTCTGTCCTTACTGATATTTGATGCTGTCAGGCTTTTCTTTCCCCCAGTATTTTTGTTTGTTTCTTATTTATTCACTTTTTGCAGTGCTGGAGATTTACCTATGGCCTTGCTCATGCTAGGCAAGTGCTCTACTACCAAGCTACAGCACCAGCCCTAGCCTTTTTAATTTTATCCATTCTAGTAGGTGTGTGGTAGTTTAAATTTGCCTTTTCTGCAAGGCATGGTGGCATACTCCTGTAATCCCAGTGATTCAGGAAGAGGATCACAAATTTGAGGCCAGCCTCAGCAATTTAGTAAGACACTGTGTCAAACTAAAAAATGAAATAGGCTTGGGATGCATTTTCTCAGGTGATATTTTTATATGCATATTGGCAGTCTGGTTATCCTCTCTTTATACTATTGAGACACACCCACAGCCCAGGTATCCTCTTTTTGTGACATACCTTTTACAGTCAGTAGTAGCTCATCTCCATAGATGACCCCAAATGAATCATGCCTCCTAGTACTCCTGCCCTTTATAGCCTCCCCCTCCAATTGAATCTAAACTGAGTTGTGAGTTGCTTTACCAAAAAGACTGCTTCAGAAGTGACTCTGTGCTACTACCAGGCCTGAGCCTTAGGAAGACATAAATTCCAGCTGCTCTGCCAGACAGACTGTGTGGAGTGAGGAGACTTTGAGATTACATGGAGTGCACAGACAGAAGAGACTTTGAGATTACATGGAGTGCACAGACAGAAGAGACTTTGAGATTACATGGAGAAGGCAAATTGCCAAGGTTTTTAGCCCCAGCATCCTTAAAATCAGAGACTATTTCCTAGTTTTAGGCAGAGAAAAAGGTGTAAACACAAAAGAATGGTCAGAGAAAGCCAAATGGAATGGTGCACACCTGTAATCCCAGCAGCTCAGAGGCTGAGGCAGGAGGATCGCCAGTTCAAAGCCAGTCTCAGCAATTTAGTGAGGCCTGAGCAACCAGAGAGATCTTGACTCAAAATAAAACATAAAAAGGACTGGTGATGTCACTCAGTGGTTAAGCATCCCTGGGTTCAATCCCTGGTACCAAAAGAAGAAGAAGAAAAAGGAGGAAGAGGAGGAGGAAGAGGAGAAAAAACAGAATCAGAAGGGTGAGGGAGAAACAATGCTTGCTTATGGCTCAGAAGATGGAGAAATGGGACCAGGAGCCAATGAATAAGATCAACCTCAGAAGCTGAAAATGGCAAAAATGTATTCTGTACCCTAGGGCCTCCAGGAAGGAATACAGCCCTGTCAACACCTTGATTTTAGCCCAGTGAGACCCTTATCAGACTTTTTTTAATGTTAATCTTTTTTTTTAGTTGTGAATGAACCTTTTTTTATATATATGTGGTGCTGAGAATAGAACCCAGTGCCTCACACATGCTAGGCAAGTGCTCTACCACTGAGCTACAACCCCAGCCCCTGTGTCAGACTTTTAATTCTCAAAATTGTGAGATAATAGATTTGTATTATTTTAAGCCACTAGGTAATTTGTTACATCAGCATCAGAAACACATATGCTGGCTGATCTATAATGTCCCCTGCAGCTAATCAGAGCAGCAGAGAACTGATATATATTAATTCTTTTACCCAAAGGCGCTTCCCATACAACTATTATATTTACTGTGGCTTGATTATGGTATCATTGGCTGATATTAAGCAGTACTATGAAACTCTTTGTGGCTTTTGCCATAATGATGCCATTGAGGAAGGGTTCATTTACAACAGTGTACCCTCCATGACAGAGGAGGAATTTATTTTCGGTCTTTGTACATGGAAGAGAGAGACTCCAGTTTGGGTTTCCCTCTTCGCACTGGCTCCTAGGAAGCTTAGAGCTGTTAATCTCAAGCAATGGCATCTTAGGTGGTAGAACTATCAGAATCACCAAGGCAGGTTTTGCAAACTACACTTGCAAACCCGAGATATTCCAATTTATTTCCCCAGAGGGAAGCATTCTCCTCCTTCCAACAAGATCCATTGCTTTGTTTTTGTTTTTGTTGTTGTTCTTGTTGGTTGGTTTGTGTTTCGCAGTGCTGGGGATTGAACCCAGGGATACTCTACCACTGAGCTCATCCCCAGCCCTTTATATATTTTTTTTATTTTGAAACAGGGTCTCCCTAAGTTGCTGAGGTTGCCAAGCAGTTTGTAGGTAGGACTAATCATGGAATGTGTGTTTTGCATCAAGCGCACCCACTCTTCTTTCCTACCTTGGTTTGCCCATTACCTCTTTTTATGAATGACTTCTATGTCCTTGTGGGGGGCAGACACCCACAGAAGCAGTATTATGGTTTATATAGGAGTTGTCCCCCAAAAGCTAACATGTGAGACAATATAAGGAGGTTCACAAATGAAACAATTAGATGAGCATTATAACCCAATTTGTGGATTAATCCCCTGCTAGGGTTTAACTGGATGGTAACTGAAGGCAGGTAGAGTGTGGCTGGAGGATATAGGTCACTGGGGGAGTGCCTTTGGGGGTTATATATTGTCCCTGGTGAGTGGAACTCTCTCTGCTTCCTGGTGCCATGCTCTGAGCTTCTTTATTCTGCCATGCCCTCATGATGTGCTACCTCACTTCAGGCCCAGAGCAATGGAATAGGTCATATATGGACTGAGACCTCTGAAACAGTGAGTTTCAAATGAACTTTTCCTTCTTTACACTGTTCTTATCAGGTTTTTTGGTCACAGCAATGAAAAAGTTGACTAACACAAGCAGCAAGTTGACTGAGTGCCTAAGGAGATGTAGAAACCCCTGAATAGTGTTGACAAGTCTGAAACTGTTACCACCATTTGCTGTAGACCATCCTAGGATACCAAGAGTAGCAACTGAGACAGGCATGCAAGGCAGGCACTCTACCAACTGAGCTAAATCCCCTGCACACCTGTAATCCTCAGAATGCTGAGGCAGAAGGATCATGAGTTCAAATCGAGACTTAGCAAATTAGCAAGGCCCTAGGCAACTCAGTAAAACTCCACCTCTAAAATATAAAAAAGGGCTGGGGATGTGGTATGGTGGTTAAGCGCCCCTGGGTTCAATCCCCACAGCTGCTGAAGCTGTGGCAGGAGAATCAATTGAGCCCACAAATCTGATAGTTTGAGCAACAGAGTGAAACTTCAACTCAATAGCAATAAGGACAAAAGAGGGGGGACCTTTGAGAAGTTATTAGGCCATGAGGGTGCCACCCTCATGAATGGATTAACGCTGCTTATGAAAGAACTTGAGGGCTGGGGATGTGGCTCAAGCGGTAGCACACTCACCTGGCATGCGTGCGGCCCGGGTTCGATCCTCAGCACCACATACAAACAGAGATGTTGTGTCTGCCAAAAACTAAAAAATAAATATTAAAAATTCTCTCTCTCTCTACCGCTCTATCTCTCGCTCTCTCTTTAAAAAAAAAAAAGAAAGAAAGAAAGAACTTGAGGCCTACAGTTTAATATTCTTCCAAAATAAAAAGGGGGCTGGAGATGTGGTTCTGTGGTTAAATGCCCCTGAGTTCAATCTCTCTCTCTCTCTCTTTCTCTCTCTCTCTCACACACACACACACACACACACACACACACACACACAAAAGATTAGCAATTGAATCCAGTCAATTGCTGTCTTTATTTCCTCCTTCCTTTCTCACTTCCCATTTTCCTCACTCTGGCTGCTGCCCTGGGATTGTACCTCTCAATAAAGTTCAAGCATGCAGGGTTGAGGATTTAGCTCAGTTGATAGAGTGCCTGCCTTGCAAGCACAAGGGCATGGGTTCAATCCCCAAGACCACAAAAAAAAAAAAAAAAAAAAAAAAAAGTTCAAGGGCTAAGGTTGTGGCTTAGTGGTAGTACACTCACCTAGCACATGTGAGGTCCTGGATTTGATTCTCAGCACCACATAAAAATAAGTAAACAAAATAAAGGTATTGTATCCAACTACAACTAAAAAGTAAATATTAAAAAAAAGTTCAAGTATGCAGGCTCTGCCTAGGCCTGTTTTCTAGGCAAATTAGACTAGTAGAGTAATATTATTATTAGTTTATATTATTGGTGAAAAAATAGATATACATGTTGTGTGGGTATTTCTCATTGACCCATCATTTCCACTCTCTAAGCCTCTTCCATCTTGATTTGTTCCTTCCAGAGAACATGGACCAGATCATGAGCTTTACTGTAATTTGAACATACCCCCTAAAGTTCATGTGTGGAAAACTTAATCCTCAATGGAATAGTGTTAAGAGGTGGGACCTAGGCCAATGTGGTGGTGCACACCTGTAGTCCCGGCTATTGAGGCTGAGGCAGGAGAATCACTTGAGCCCACGAATCTTATAGTCTGAGCATCAGAGCAAAACCTCAACTCAATGGCAATAAGGCAGAAGAGGTGGGACCTTTGAGAAGTGATTAGACCATGAGGGTGCCACCCTCATGAATGGATTAATGTTGCTTATAAAAGAACTTGAGGCCTATAGTTTAATATTCTCTCTCTCTCTCTCTCTCTCTCTCTCTCTCTCTCTCTCTCTCTTTATCTATCTCTATCTCTATCTCTATCTCTATGTCTTTTTGCCTTCCACTGTGGAGTAACACAGCAAGAAGACCCTTGCCAGATGCTGGCACCTTGGTATTGGGCTTCTAAGCTTCCAGAACTGTGAAGAATAAATTTCTTTATAGATTACCCAATCTGCGGTACTTTGTTATTCTAAGATAGGCTCCCCAGCACTCTGGCTTCTGGTAGGTATCAGACAATGAGAGGAGCTGGTAGGTGATCAGAGGATGGAAAGAGTGAGATGGAAATTTTTCTTTCCAAGCTCCATCCCTGCTGGGTCAGACTGAGAAAAGCTGCATTTCTCTACTGAAGGCCACAGCTCCTACTGGCAGGCTGTTCCCTACGGCTGCAATTCTAAGTGCCAGAAACGGCTCCCTCTCTTCACCTCTTTGGGCCACCAGGTATCAAGGGCTCTTCATTACTACTAGCCCCAGGTGCTGCACCATCCTTTGATGGTTTCCCTTAATCCTGCGGATTCCTCTGTAAATAGTTCCTTCACTAAACTCTCCTCAATTCCTCTTTGAGGAATCATGTTTCTCAAACGGGCTTTTAATGATATACAGTACAGAGAAGTTGAGTGACTTTCCTAAGGTCACACAAAGGGTAAGTGACAGATCACCTGAGAGTCCCCATGCTAACACAGAGAAAGGTAGAGTCTTTTTTGGCCTTGCCAGCCTGCCCAGCCCCCTCTTGGAACCCTGATGCCTTGCCTGACCTGCTGAAATCTGTGATCCTTTTGTTGGGATAGGATTGAATTCCCCTGGGCTCTTGTCTCAGACCTGGCCAGCAACACCAGTAACCAGAGCTGTGTGAGAAGAAAAGGCCAAGCCATTGGGGCAGCCACACCCCCAAGAGAGGTGAGGTCTCCGGTGAGTAATGCCAATGAGGGGCCTCTTCCCCTGTCCCAAGGGTCACTGCTCACCGAAGCCCTGCTTCACCAAGGACCTAGTACACAGGCTCCCAACTCCCGGCTGTCCTCTTCTTTGACCTCTGCCTATAGTTTTCTCCAATCCTCCCTCCCCCACAACAAGTGTCCTGGAGCTAGGGTTCCTTCCCCCACCCCCAACCTAGGACTCCAGAGATGTGAGATGTTCTCAGAGCTCTGGGTGGGGACTTCAGGCTCCCCATTTCCTTCTTCCAGCCCCAGATCCTCTCAGATTCCCAGAGATGGGCTCCAGCCAGGGAGGGTGGGACTGCTCTTGGGACTATTAGGAGTCACAGGATGCCAAGGCAGTGACAGAGCTGTGGCAGGAAGCAGATCTTCACCCATTTCTGTACGTCCAGCTGAATCTAGTGTGCCATGTCCCAGCACCTGTTTCTCCCACTTGTGATCTTCGGTAATCTCAGGAGATAGGGGACAGTGGCAAGGGGGTTGGGATGCTAGCACCTGGCAGACTGTGAAGCAGGATTCCCAGGTTCTGTTTAGAGAGTGAGAGGTCAGAAGAGGGGGGGGGATACCATGTCAGAGGAGAAAGGAGAAGGGGATGACAGAAGAGGGAAGGGAGGTATCAGAAGGGAGAGGAACAGTGTATCATAGGAGGGAGAAAGGAGGCCCAGATGCCAAGGGCAAAGAGCAGCTGTGAAACGGAGGAGGGAGTCAGGGAGGACACCTACTAAGTGCAGCTCTCCGGCCTCTTCTTGCCTCCTGTCTTCCCAGCCATCAATCCCATCCCAAGAGCCTTCCAGGACTCAGGTAAGGCAGCTGAACTGGGGGAAAGTCATGTGCAGAAGCAGGAAAGTTAGGCTGGGTAGCGTAGGTGCTGGCAGTGGGGCTGAAAGGACAGGGAATTGGGAAGGTAGGAGTTGGGTGGAGAGGAGGAAGATCAGGCCTGGGCAGTGTCAGGTGCTGGAAGTCACCAATTATCTACCTCTTTTTACCTTCTGGTTTCCAGCTCTCAGTCCTACAGAAGAACCTGAAGATCTGGGTAAAGAAAAGGAAGCCCGGGTGTCCTCTGATCTAAAAAGACCTTATGGCTGGCTTGACCCATCATTTCCACTCTGAGGGAGGTGGAAGTGCCTGAAAATTCAGAAGTACCTAGGTTCTCCAGGTTCTTGGTTCAGATGGGCAAACAGAAGCTGGGTGGAGTACTGGGCTCTGTCCTGAGTTACCTGGGCCTCTGCATTAGGGGATCATTAGGTGGGTTTTGACCTCCCAGGGTTCCCTATTGCAGACTGTGGGCACCCTGAGCCCTCTGCCCGCATCATGGGGGGCTCAGACGCTCAGCCAGGAACCTGGCCTTGGCAAGTAAGCCTGCATCAAGGCAGGGGCCACATCTGCGGAGGCTCCCTCATCGCCCCCTCTTGGGTTCTCTCTGCTGCTCACTGTTTCGTGACGTGAGTATTGCCCACTCAGTCCCTGTCCTTCAAAGGCCAACCCCACCCCACAGCTTTATCCCTCACCCTGTTCCCCCTTATTATGGCTAATTTAGAGCGGAGCTGCTCCAGCTTCCTCTCTCTGTCCCCCAAACTAGGTGCTCTGCGAGGTTCTGGGTAAGGGAGATGCTGGGTAAGGGAGGCCATTGTCACCAGACTCATCCCACCACTCCGCTAAATATCACTGAGACTGAATCTCACTTTTACAAAATCCCCAGTCACCACTTCTAAATCAGTCTCACCCCTCCTCTTTTAGAAGTCTGTCTCAACCTCTCAGCCCCAAATCTGAATCTGACTCCGTCCCACCTGGGGACCTCACCACCTTCTCTAGCTTTGAACCCTCATCCACAAGCGGGTCAACCCCTTTCATAGGGTTAACCTAATCCCGACCCCCACCACCACCCCCTCATGGCCTCTACACAGGAACGGGACCTTGGAGCCCGCGTCCGAATGGTCGGTGCTGCTGGGCGTGCACTCCCAGGACGGGCCCCTGGAAGGTACACATGTCCGCTCCGTGGCCGCTATCCTGGTGCCTGACAACTACAGCAAAGTGGAACTTGGCTCCGATTTGGCCCTGCTGCGCCTGGCTTCGCCCGCCAAGCTGGGCCCCACCGTGCGGCCCATCTGCCTGCCGCGAGCCTCGCACCGCTTTGTTCACGGAACCGCCTGCTGGGCCACCGGCTGGGGGGACGTGCAGGAGGCAGGTGAGTGGGGCGGGGCCGGGCGGGAGACGTCGACGTCGGAGGGTCTGTCTGAGCCTACCTTAAGCTCTTCAGAGGAACCGCGGGGGCGTGTCTTAAAAGTTGGCTCTCGCGAGTGGGCGGGGCCCGAGGGCGGGACTCGAGAGAGCGCTCCAGAGACGCCCCAAGGGGCTGGGTTTCTGCTAGACAGCTGGAAAATTTGCACCTCTCTCCATCTCAAACTAAGACCACTGAATCGCCTACACACCCCGTTTCCGCCTCACCTTCCTTCCAGGTTTTCCTTTTCTGGATTTAGGTCCAACCAAGGTTCCCACTCTGACTCTGCTAGTTCAGACAAAGCATTTCTCCCAGTACATTTTCTCCCCTGTAAAAAAAAAAAAAAAAGGAAAATAGTAGTGTTCACTTCATGGGGTAATTGTGTGGATTAAATGGGAAAATGCGCGAAAAGCTGCATGGCTATAATTAATTCATTTTAGATATTTTTGCATTACATAATCCGCGTTAAAGCACCAAAGTATAACACCTGGCATATAGTAGGCGCGCAGAAAATGTTTTTGCTCTCTTTTCCTCCCATCCTTCTTCCTCCCCACTCATCTTCCAACTCCTCACCTCCTGATTTCCTCCTACCCACCCTCATTCATTCAATCATTCTGTTGATTAAGATATTCCTATGTACCAGGCATTGTTTTAGGCATTAAAGTTATACCAGTGAAGCTGGGTGCGGTGGCACACACCTATAATTCCAGAGACTCAGGACTGAGGCAAGAGGTTCTCAAGTTCGAGGCCAGCCTCAGCAATTTAGAAAGACCCTAAGAAACTTAGCAAGGCCCTGTCCCAAAATTAAATAAATAAATAAAAGGACTGAGAGGATGCAGCTCAGTGGTAAAGCACCCCTGGGTTCAATCCCCAGTACAAATGTGTGTGTGTGTGTGTGTGTGTGTGTGTGTGTGTATACCAGTAAACACACACAAAAAAAAATTTTAAAAAAAGACCTGCTTTCTCAGAGCTTGCATTCTAGTAAGTAGACAAAAAAGTAAATCCAGTAAACAAGCAAACACTGTGATGGAAGGTGTGAGGGGATGCACTACTTTTCCATTCTCTGTCATCTCCATCACCCATTGTTACCTTTCTATGCTAGAAAGCCCCCTATATCTGCTATGATCAGATTGTGGCAGTTCTGGAGTATTTGGGAGGGTGCTGCAGGAGGAGATGCTGCAACCTCTATTTGCATGGGCCCCATCAGGACAGGAGGCAACAGGGAAGTCCTGACGAGCACCTAGAAAGTCTGCATGGACATGACCAAGCTACCAGACAATGGGGCCCCAGAGCAGGGGCTTTCTAGGAAAGTTTTATGCAGAGAGCATGTATTTCAGGAAGATAGGGGAAGATGATGGCCATCTTCCCTTGGGACCCTGGAAAGGCCAGGACATCATGCTAGAATGAAGGGTGCTGAGGCAATAAAGGCCTTCAGGTCAGACTGAGGGACAGAGTAGCCCTCCAGCTCCAGAGATCCCTAGGACAACCCCCAAACCTCAGACATCCCCTGACTTCTCAGAACTCCGGGTGGGTAGGGAATGAGTTCTGTCCATGCCTTTCCCTGTCCCTTTCGGTATCCCAAAACCTTGTTTTCATCAAAAGCAGGATAGCTGAGGGTCCATGTCTAGACCACAGGATCCATCTATTATTCTTGGTAAGATCAGGGCTAAGCTGAGAAACATTCCTCTGGTTGTAACAAGTGCTGAGTGGATTAGGGAACAGATCAGTCACAGGAGGCTAGGTCAATCATCCAGGTCCAAGATTATATTTCCTGGACTAGGGCAGTTGCTGTAAGAATGCTGAGAAGTCACAAATGACTTGGGAATTGACTGAGAAAAGACAACTTGAGAAAGGGATTAGAGATGACAGCCAGATTCCATGCTTTGCAACTCAATATAGAACCACATGTAGTCTGTATGACATCTTTGTTCAAAGGATGCACTTTCTGGACCAACAAAACTCCATGTCAGGGCTCAGAGCTTAATGATTTTAGCCCCTACATGTATACTTTGTTGGATGGGACCTTTGTTCAGTGTACAACCTACATTTGACAATTTTCACTGGATGCTTGCTGAGGCTATGCCTGAGATGAGAACATGGGAAGAGAAGCATGATAAGATGTGGTGAATGTGGTAGGCCAGGGTGCCATGGGGATCTTGATGACCAGAGGTAACTGGAGGAGACAAAACAGCCCTGGGGAACTGGGTGCTCTATACCTACCTCACAGTATCTGCTCTCTGCTTCTGCCCCCAGACCCTCTGCCTCTCCCCTGGGTGCTACAGGAAGTGGAGCTAAGGCTTCTGGGAGAGGCCGCCTGTCAGTGTCTCTACAGCCAGCCTGGCCCCTTCAACCTCACTTTCCAGCTATTGCCAGGGATGCTGTGTGCTGGCTACCCAGAGGGACGGAGGGACACCTGCCAGGTGAGGAAAGGACCCTGCACCTACCTGGCAGAACCAGATCCCTAACCTGTAGGAAGCAGCTAAGCAATAGACAAATATTTCTCTGAGCCTCTTCTGCAAAAAGCGGGCAAGATTGCCTATGGAATTAGGGTGGAGGTATAGTTCAGTGATAGACCACATGCCTAGCAGGTACAACGCCCTGCATTCAATCCCCAGTACTTCCAAAAAAAAAAAAAAAAAAATTTTTGCCAGGCACAGTGGTACAGCCAGTAATCCCAGTAGCTCAGGGTTAGGGTTAGGGTTAGGGTTAGTCCCTAAAAACAAGAAAAAAAAAAAAGATTCCCAGCACTTGGGAGGCTGAGGCAGGAGGAACACAAGTTTTAGGCCCAGCAATTTAGCAAGACTCTAATAATGAAAAATAGAATAGGATGGGGTTGTACCTCAGTGGTAGAACACCAAAAACAAAAATCCCAGCACCAAAAACAAACAAATATCCTTAGGCCACAGAGATGCTGACCCTGACCTGGGTTACAGAGATACATTAGGGGCAATGCTCCAGCATCCAATGACCCCAGTGTCTGCTCATTGTAATTCTTCATCCTTTTTGCTTTCCATCTGTCCCATTTTACTGAATAGACAGATTGCCTGTTTCTAACAGCATCTTCCTCCTTAATGCTGGTATTTTTTATTTACTTTTTTAACAACTGGGTGGGGGCTCAGTGGCAGAGTGAATGCTTAGCATTTGTTAGGCCCTGAGTTCTAGCCCCAGCACCACAAAGAAACAAAAAGCAAAGAAATAAATTGAGTGAACTTAGAAATCAAAGACAAGGGTTTATTTGGATTATTTGTTAGACAAGAATCATTCGACTCTGAATGAGATCTTCAGGGTTCTCTTGTGTGGGTTTTTTTGGGGTGTGGGTGGGGGTACCGGGGATTGAACTCAGGAGCACTTGACCACTGAGCCACATCCCCAGTCCTATTTTGTATTTTATGTAGAGACAGGGTCTGGCTGAGTTTTTTAATGCCTCACTTTTGCTGAAGCTGGCTTTGAACTCAAAATCCTTCTGCCAGCCTGCTGCCGCTGCTGGGATTACAGGCTTGCACCACTGCCCCTGTTCTTGTGTGGTCTTTAATGGGTTAATTTGGTGCTCTGGGCTGTGGCTGCTCAGTCTTTGTTTTACAAGGCTTTCTTTTCTTTAGAGATGTAGGGAATACAGAGAACAAGGGACAGCCACTGGAGATTTCTAGAAGGGGCTGAGTAAGGCCAATAAAAGGTGGAGAACCTTTGCCACCCGCCAGAAAAAGCCAGTGCATCCTTGGGCTGGTCCCCCGACACAAATCACCTATTATTAGGGTGACTCTGGGGGACCCTTGGTCTGTGAGGAAGGCGGCCGCTGGTTCCAGGCAGGAATCACTAGCTTTGGCTTTGGCTGTGGAAGGAGGAACCGCCCTGGAGTCTTCACTGCTGTGGCTCCCTATGAGACATGGATCCGGGAACAGGTGATGGGTTTGGAGCCTGGGCCTGCCTTTCCCAACCAGCCCCAGGAATCCCAGACAGGCCCCTGGGAATCCAGGGAGGAGAACTGCACCACTGCCCTGCCAGGTGAGGGGGAAGGAGCCCTGGATGGGAGTTGGAGACCTGGGAGATTTGAGTTGGGGTGAAGACTGCTGGAGTTAAGTAGGGCTCTGAAGCCTCCCTAACCCTGGTCTCTCACTCCTCAGAGTGCGGCAAGGCTCGGCGACCAGGGGTCTGGCCCTGGGAGGCCCAAGTTACAGTGCCAGGATCCAGACCCTGCCATGGAACGCTAGTGTCAGAAAGCTGGGTCTTGGCACCTGCCAGCTGCTTTCTGGAGTGAGTGAGAATCCACAGCACAGGGAGATTCTTGCCTCTCCATCCATCCGCATGAGACTCCATCTAGTTGGTTCAGCCTTTTGTGCCGGGTGTGGAGGGTGGAGGGTGGTGGGGCTGCAAACTGGAGCGCGGGATCAGATTCCAAGGTGTAGGATTCAGCTCATAAAGAGGGGTCCTAATCTAGCTGGGAGGGGTAGAGGGTAGTGTATGTCCGATCCAGCATGCGGGAGTCTGAGAAGACGTTTCGAACTGGGGTGGGGCTATGGTTCCTGTTTGGAAGAGGGATTCTAGCCTGGAGATAAAATCAAAGTCTGGGGTGCGCGGTTTCCAGCCGTCTGTGCGGGATATGCGCACGTCCCCAGCGTCTCCATCCCGCAGCTCGATCACCTCTGATAACCCACCCCGCGACCTCGACTCCTGGCGGGTACTGCTGCCCTCACGTCCGCGCTCGGAGCGGGTGTCGCGCTTCGTACCGCACGAGAACGCTACGTGGGACGACGCCTCAGACCTGGCGCTGTTGCAGCTGGACGCGCCCGTGAACCTGAGCTCAGGCCCGCGCGCCGTGTGCTTACCCTACCCGGAACACTACTTCCTGCCTGGGAGCCGCTGCCGCCTGGCTCGCTGGGGCCGCGGGGGTGCGCAGGAGTCTGGCGCTGGTTGGGGCGGGGCAGAGCGGGGACAGACTCGGCCACAGCACAAGATTCCTGCTTTTTCCCCTCCCAGAACCGGCGCTTGGCCCCAGCGCACAGTTTGAGGCCGAGTTGTTAGGTGGCTGGTGGTGTCACTGTCTGTATGGCCACAAGGGGGCGTCCGTGCCGCTGCCGGGACAGTCACCTCACCAACTCTGCCCCTCCTACCAGGAGGAGGAGGAGCCGGGCCGCTGCTGGGTGAGCGACAAGGGCGGAGTCTGTGGACCCAGGGAGAGACCGAGGGATCTGGCACAAGCACAGGAAGCCTGGCTAAGAGGAGAATGGGATCCAAGTGGGGGCAGAGCCGGATCCTGGGTGGTAGGGAGGGGGTTGGGGCGGACTCTGAGCAGGTGTTGGGGTTTCTGTCTACCCCAAAGTTTAAGGAGAATCCTAAAGTGAGGGCTGAATTCTTACACAAATTAGTACTAGAATCTAGTTTGGAAGAGGTGGGACTTGTTATGTTTCCGAATGGAGAATCTGGGGTTCCGGAAAGCCCCCAGAATGCTGATGTTCTCTACAGGATCAAAACATGTATGCTATTAACACACCTTACTCTTACTGCAGAATGACTCTCATTGGAGCCTTATGTGTCGGGAGGAGGGGACCTGGTTCCTGGCTGGAATTGGAGACTTCTCCAGTACCTGTCTCCGTCCCCGAGCCTTCTCCCCACTGCAGACCCATAGCCCATGGATCAGCCATGTAACTCGGGGAGCCTACCTGGAGGAACAGCTAGCCTGGGACTGGGGCCCTGATGGGGAGGAGACTGAGACCCAGACCTGTCCCCCACACACAGAGCATGGTGGTGAGCAGGGGACCCTTGGGGCTTTGGAGTTCCGGGAGGTGCTTATATCTATGAGAGAGGCTTCAGAGATCACCTGTGGAACTCATACTTAGGTGGCCACTTCTTCTCCCTAGCCTGTGGCCTGCGACCTGAGGCAGCTCAGAAGGGAATGCTATGGCCCTGGCTGGCAGAGGTGCATGTGGCTGGGGATCGAGTCTGCACTGGGATCCTCGTGGCCCCAGGCTGGGTCCTGGCAGCCACTCATTGTGTCCTTAGGTGGGTCTCCCTCATCTCTAGGTAAGAGGCTGGAGGGAAAAAATGAGAGATGATCCAAAGGATTCTTACAATAGCGGGATGTTTTCCTTTTAGGGCTCTTACAGCACAGGGAAGCTACTTTGAGAGATTTTTATTGTCAGTTTGGTTGGGTTTGGATTTTTTGTGTGAGATGTTTTAAGATAGAAGAGAGATTTGGAAAGAGGAATAATGAAGGAGTTAGTGACATAACCATTCTTCCCTTACCCCTGGGCTGGAAAGGACTTTACCAGCAATGAGAGGAACCAGAAGGTGACACTAGTCCTTCTTCCAACAGGCTAGGCTCTACAACAGTGCCCCACATTGAAGTGTATCTGGGCAGGGCAGGGGCCAGTCCCCTCCCACACGGCCGCCAGGTATCCCGGTTGGTCATCAGCATTCGCCTGCCCCGGCACTTGGGACTTGGGCCCCCTCTGGCCCTCCTGGAGCTGAGCTCCCGGGTAGAGCCTTCCCCTTCAGCCCTGCCCATCTGCCTTCACCCAGGGGGTGTTCCCCCAGGGGCCAGCTGCTGGGTGCTGGGCTGGAAGGATCCCCAGGACCGAGGTGAGAGCCCTGGATCATGGGAATGAGGAGTGACTGGAGGCCAGAACCCTGGGACGACCCTCTTTCTTCTCTCTAGTCCCTATAGCTACTGCTGTCTCCATCTTGACACCACGGCTCTGTCACTGCCTCTATCAGGGCATTCTGCCCCCTGGGACTTTCTGTGTCCTATATGCAGAAGGGCAAGAAGACAGGTGTGAGGTACAGGGACCTGGGCATCCTGGTCGGGGGAAGGAGTATTGGGATGCTGGAACCTGGAGAGACCAGGATTAGAATTCTTGGGGGTTGGACCCCAAATGGGAAGAAGCAGTACTTCCTAGCTGGACCTTGGAGAGACCAGAGGCCAGGATTCCTAAGGGTAGAGACCAATAGTGCTTTGTGGCTGGACCCAAGGGAAGGTGCAGTGGACCAGGAGGAAGGATAACAGATCCATTTGTTCTTGGCTTCAACTCTGCAGGTGACCTCAGCACCTCCCCTCCTATGCCAGACTGAGGGAGGCTCTTGGGTTCTCATGGGCATGGCTGTCCGAGGGAGTCAGGAGCTGTTTGCAGCCATTGGCCCTGAAGAAGCCTGGATCTCCCAAACAGTGGCGGAGGCCCACTTCCTACCCTCTAGTGGCTCCCCATATTGGCCCGCTACAGGCAGTGACCTCTGTCCCCCAGACATGGCAGGGGCCTCAAGCTCCCCTAAGGCTGCTGCTTTGATCCTGCTGTTACTGACTCCCCTGATCCAGGATTGAGAGGACCTTGCTTCATGAGCCACTTCCCCTTCTCTTCCCACCACTCAGCATGCCTGGAATGTAGTCTAACCTGCTAATGCTCTCCCAGGCCTGGAGAGGGCCTATCTATCTAGACTGCAGCAGCTTTGGATAATTGGGCCTCAGTGCTATTTTGGGCCCAGGAATCCTTGGGGGTGGCAGAGGAGCAGACAATAAAGGTGTAAACACAGACATGTGGCCTGTGACATCACTAGGGGCAGGCTGAGGGGCTGAGAGCAACTGGGCTAAGAGGGAAACACAGGAATAGGGCTCCTCCCTCTACGGGCATCAGTTGAGTCACATCTCCGGCGCCCAGGAAATGTGTCCCTGATAACGTGGCAGCTGTTCCCTCATTCCTTCCCCAGGGCGGGGGAGTTTAGGTGGCCAGCTGATTGTGTGTCACCTCCCCTGTGGAATTAGTGTCCCTAGCACCTGCAGCATATTTTGGCCCTAGACAGTGCCTTGAGGCCCTGCTAGAGTTGGACAGACTTAGGGTAGGAGAGCCAGCCCCTAATACATACACTGATGAATGATGCCTCAAAGCGTTCATCTCCAGTCCCCAGCATACAGACGACCCCAGCACACAGACAACCCTTATACAGGGTTATAACCACTTGTATATCCATGCTCAGTGCCCCTAGGATTTGGGCCCCTTTTATGTAAATTCTACTACCTCATCCCTGACTAATGTACATCCCTGAATTAATTCAACCATATTCCCTGCTAACTACCAAGTCATGGTGCAATTGGAGTCTGATATATAAGTCCATGTATGTTCACAGTCGAGTGGGAAACACCCCTGGCTGGGGATCAGGAGAGGGTTATAAAGAAAGTGAGCTATGAGCATAGAAAATGGGAAAATAGGGACCTGAGGAGAAGTCAGATGATATGGGTGGCAGAGGGGTCACTCCTGGAGCTAGGGCCACAAAAACTCTAGTTGAGTAGGCAGATAATGCAAGAGGGGTTGGCAGAGCGGGCACAGTGGTGCACATCTGTACTCGCAGCAGCTTGGGAGGCTGAGACAAGAGAATCGTGAGTTCAAAGCCAGCCTCAGCAGCAGTGAGGTGCTAAGCAACTCAGGGAGACCCTGTCTCTAAACACAATGCAAAATAGGGCTGGGAGTGTGGCTCAATGGTCAAGTACCCCTGAGTTCAATCCTTGGTACCAAAGAAATGAAAACGAAGTGCTAAGCAACTCAGTGGAGACCCTGTCTCTAAATTAAAAAAAAAAAAAAAAAAAAGGGCTGGGAATGTGGCTCAGTGGTTGAGTGTACCTAAGTTTAATCCCCAGTCCCCCCCCCCCCCGCAAGAAAAAGGGGGGTTGGCAGGACTCAGAGGAAAGGTGGAGATTCTCACTGGGAGCTTGAGAAGGGCAAAGGTTCTTAAAGGACCGGGCTTATTCTTAGCTGCTAGATATAACATAAAATATTCCCCAGGTCCTCTACAGGGAAGTACATTCCCATCTGTTCTTTAAACCCAGTCAGCTACCCACATGCCACCCCCAGAAACACTGAACATGCCCATCCTCTACTTAAAGCCTCCCACAACTCCCAGTGTCTTACCCTCTCCTCCCCAGTTTTGACCTCTTCCCAATCCAGCGCCCCCCCCACACACACACACACACGCTCACCCACTCCAGGAATTCTTTGACCACCAGCCTGGGCATCCAGTCTTCTGGAAAGAGGGTTGGGAACTAGTAGGGTCTGTTTTTCTTTTGGTACTACGGATCGAACCAAGGGATGTATACTTTACCACTGAGCTACATCCCTAGTCCTATTTATTTATTTATTCAGGTACTGGGGATTGAACCCAGGAGTGCTTCACCATTGAACCACACCACTAGTCTAAAAAGGACTATTTTATTTTGAGACAGGGTCTCGCTAAATTTGCTGAGACTGATTTTGAACTTGCAATCCTCCTGCCTCAGCCACTGGGATTTAAAGGTGTGCACCACCACACCCTGCTTTTTATTTTTTGAGATAGGGCCTTGCTAAATTGCTTAGGACCTCTCTAAGTTTCTGAGGCTGGCCTCGAACTCGCAATCCTCCTGTTTCAGCCTCTAGAGTCGACAGGATTATAGGCATACATCACCACACCCCATGAGGGTCTGCTTTTCCTCAGTCATGAGTCCAACCTATATTCCAAGTGCTATAGATTCACACTCACAGAGGATGTGCCTGACCCCCACTCCAGTCACACCAGTCTTCTTTCCCTGAACCTCAGCCACCTGCATGCCCCACTTGAGAAATTTTTCCATACTTGCCTTGTTAACAAATTTGCTTAGGGGCTGGGGTTGTGGTAGAGTGCTTGCCTAGCATGCAGGAGGTACTGGGTTTGATCCTCAGCACCACATAAATGTAAAAATAAAGATATGGTGTCCACCTAAAACTAAAACATAAATATTAAAAAAAAAAAACACTTTGCTTAACCCCCATAGGTCTCGGTTCTCAAGGCATTTCCAAGAAGGACCTTTCCAGCTACTGGGCACTCACGCCAGTCCCCATTTTTGTCCATCACACAGTAGGTAGTTAGTAAATACCTGTGGGATGATTGGCAAGGCCAGTCATAGTCACCACCGGCAGGAAGTCTGAGGGTTTAGAGAAAAGGCCTGGAATGGCCCTGGCCCAGGGCAGACCCCAGTGTCCGAGGTTAAAATACCAGGCCTAAGGAAGGAGGGAGGCTCCTCCCTCCTTAGGCCTGGGGAGCATAACTGGTCTGAAGGACTGAGAAACCTGGGGATAGTTGGCCAGCCATTGGGATTGCAGGCCTTGCCTCGGGCTGCCCTTGAGCTAGGGAGCCTCACCCTAACCCTCACACAGCCTAGATATCTGAAAAGATTCCAGATCTCCGAGGCAAATACAGCCAGCAGAGCTAAACCAAGAAGGCGGGGCTAAGGGAGGGGCCAGCAGGCAGGTGCCTTGCCCTAAGGAGGCACCTCTCTGAAGCGGTCTCTGCATGACCAGGCTGTGACAGAGACACATCCACCACGTTGGTAGCTGCGGAAATCCCAGGCGTCTCACAACTTTGGCTGTTCCCTGTTTCAAAAGCCTGACTTGGACACCTGATCCACCTCCCCAACCTGGATTCTGGGATTCCTTACTTCTGAGCCTGGTTTTAGATCCTGCCAAAACCAGCCCTAAGTTCCTTTCTTTTCGTGCCTGGTGTTTCCCCCAGGGGCTGTCATCCTGGGCCATGGGCCAGAGGGCAGGCCCAGGACCTGGGCAACTGGAAGCTATGGCCTTTTTGCTTTTTCTTGGATTATTCCAAACGGGGATGGGTAAGTACATGTGAGTGGGGCATGGGAAGGGATCATGCCTAAGAGGGAGCAAACGTAATCCTTCTCAGGTGAATAGTCCTTATCCTGGGCTTGAGAATCCCAGGCCTCTCTGGAGCTGGCTTCCCTCTCCTTTTGGTATTGGCTCTCCTAGGAAAGGGGCCAGTCCTCCAGAGAAGTGGCAGGTGCTAATGGGTCTTGGATCTCTGAGTTTCCTGCTTACCCCTCCCTCTTTCTTTTTTTCTCCAGGAGCTGACCGGACTGAAGGTAAGGCTTTCTGGGAAATAGAAGAGGGGGAAGGAAAGGGACATGGCTTCATATTCCCCAGTGGGTCTGAGGAGGGCCTGACCCTCTGCTGGACTGTCTCACCACGTTATCTTAAATCTCCCAATAGCTCTGTGAGTGGCGCATATAGCCTTCACTTTATGGATTAAAAAATCTTAGATACAGAGAAGCAGTGACTTGTTTAAGGGTATACAGCCAGCGAGTTGTAGAACTCTGTTGAAACCCATGTCAGACTCCAAAAGTGGGGCACTCAAGGTCATTTTGAGGGACACAAATCCAGGGTCTTTTGAAGGCACACACACTGGCTTTGAGTCAGACTGGTTTTCAGCCTCAGCTTCATATTTACTGGCCACATTCCTTTACCTCTAAAATGGAGCTATCTCCATATCCAGGGGCTGTAGTGAGCTTTCTAGGTGATAAAGGAAATGCAAGCCCCATCTGGGCCTTCTGGAACACTCCCTAAGTACTAGCTATTGTCATGATTATGAAGGAGCAGAGGAGTCTGGCTGGCAGTTTTCTCTGCTCCTAGTGACTGTGAAGGGCAGCTGGGCCCAACTCCATACTGGGGCCTTAGTTTGGGAAAGGCTGGTCTGTTCCCAGACACTAGCTGTTCACATCATGGGACCCCAGTTCTGTTCATTTGTTCAACCATATTCACTGTGTGCTTAGGACTGTGCTGAGTATTAGGGACATAGAAATGTCCCTAAGGAATGCCCAGGTTGCCGTGATTGAAAGAATCATAGACACCAGAACAACTGAGCCTGGGCAGGGGCCTAAGAGCTAAGAGCACAGAGGTAATGCCTGACTCAGCTGGCAGGGTCAGCACAGGTGACAGAGAGGCTGCCCTTTGAATGATCTCCACAGCCAAGCAGAGCAAGGAGGGGAAAGGCTCTCAACTGTGAATGTCTTCCCAGCCTGGGTAGATGATAGACAGCTCCCGGGGTTTCAGCAGAGATCCAGAAAACAAGTGACTGAAATGTGCAGGATGGCTGGAGCGGAGGGTAGTGCCATGGAGGGTCTGGAATGTATCTTAAGCCATGAAAAGGTTTTGGAAACCCGAGTGACTTGGCCAGATTTGTGCTTTATAAAGATCTTCAGATTTTTAAGGGGTTGAACAGATGGAAAGCAGGAAGGAAGGCTTGAGGAAGGAGATGGCCATGAGACCTGAATTGGGTAACAGGTAGTTGATAGCAAGGAATAGAAGTGCCCGTACCTGGAGAGCCACCACGGGAACAAAGTGGTGGCTGACCATGAACTTAACCACTTCCCAAACTCTAAACCAGATCTCCTGGGATGGCAGGGCTAAGGACCTGGCATGGGGGCCCTAGAAGGTCCTGACCTCCCTTTCCCTTTCTCCCTGGCAGTCCCCTGTGGTGTAGTTGTTCAAGCACGCATCACAGGTGGTAGCAGTGCAACTCCTGGTCAGTGGCCCTGGCAGGTCAGCATCAACTATGATGGCGTCCATGTGTGTGGCGGGTCTCTTGTGTCTGAGCAGTGGGTGCTGTCAGCTGCTCACTGCTTCCCCAGGTACTACTTGGATGGGGCAGGGTGGGGAGTAGAAAATGGTCTGGATGTCAAAGTAAGCGGGTCAATCCAGGTCAGAGGTTAGGGTACTTGGGTATCAACAAAGTCTGAAAGACCAGTGAGAGGTGAAGGGAGGTTTGGAGGTCACAGGACAAATTGGGCTTTAAAAATGCTGTCTGGGACCAGATTCTGGGTTAGGATCCCATTCAGACAACAGTGATCAGGGTCCCAAGCCTTTGTTCCTCTGCATGCAGGGAACACTATCACACTGATTATGAGATAAAGCTGGGGGCCCACCAGCTAGACTCCTACAGCACCGATATGGTGGTCCGCGGAGTGGCAGAGATCATCACCTACCCCACCTACCAACAGGAGGGCTCAGAGGGCGACATTGCACTGCTCCGCCTCAATCAACCCATCACATTCTCCCGCAATATCCGGCCCATCTGCCTCCCTGCAGCCAATGCTTCCTTCCCTAATGGCCTCCATTGTACAGTCACTGGATGGGGCCATGTGGCTCCCTCAGGTAAGGTGGGGGCACTATATGCCTAGAGGTATGGAGGGGAGCCTGACTCAGGGTAGGAGCCCCTAGGTAAACATCTTTTGCCTCACAGTGAATCTCCAGGTCCCCAGGCCACTGCAGCAACTTGAAGTGCCACTGATCAGTCGTGAGACATGTAATTGCCTATACAACATTGATGCCAAGCCTGAAGAGCCTCACTTTATCCAGCAGGACATGCTGTGTGCTGGCTATGTGAATGGGGGCAAGGATGCCTGCCAAGTAAGTGCAGGGATCCCAGAAGAAGCAATGAGACAAATGCCTCTTGGGAGGTGAAGTTTGGATGGGCTGGCATGGATGACTGGAGGCCTAGAGTCTGGTCCTGACAACTGTTGTATGTTTTTCTCCTCAGGGTGATTCTGGAGGCCCACTCTCCTGCCCTGTGGAGGGCCTCTGGTACCTAGCCGGCATTGTGAGCTGGGGTGATGCCTGTGGAGCCCCCAACAGGCCTGGTGTGTATACTCTGACTTCTAGCTATGCCTCCTGGATCCACTCCAGAGTGCCAAAACTCCAGCCTCATGTGGTACCCCAAATCCAAGAGTCCCAGCCGGATGGCAACCTCTGCAACCAAAGTCTAGCCTTCAATTCTGCCCCAGCACAGAGTTTGCTAGGTCCTATTCACCTGCTGCCGCTGGGCTTGATCCTGGGCCTCTTCTGCTCTTGGCATGAGCTCTAAGCTACCCACTCTGGAAGCTGACCCTGCTTGCAGGACTGACGCAGTACACCAAGAACATATGCCTGTTCCCAGGAGAGAACCTGGCCCCTTGTGACCTTTGGGCCTGAAGTCTGGCTTGGCCACACCTTCCTCCCAAGACTGTGTGAGACCAGGGTACCATCCTGATCTTTGAACCCATTCTTCTGGATTTGCTCTTTGGGATGATCAAAGGTTTTACAGTCTGTAGTACTGGCCAAAACCTTTGGCTGCCTCCACTGATTATCCACAGCTTATTGGTTGGGCTCCTGTGGAGTTCCCAAGAACCTTTAGCTATGAAAATGAGCCCTGACTCCCACCTTTTGGGAAGACTGGGCAGCTACCCAGCTGACTGCCACTGAAGTTCAGGCTTTAGTGCTCCACCTTCCCTGCCTGATGAACCCATTGCTTTGCCATCTTCCTGTCTTCTGGCATGCTTGCCTTTGAGACAGGAAAGGCCCCAATCTTTCCCCATTGGCTGCCAAGCTGCCCTTAAGCTCTGAATCCTGGACTCCGGAGGACTGAGCCCCCACCGGAACTGGCTGGGGCTTTGGGATCAGGGATGGGGGATTAAAAGGAGCAAGAAGGAGTAAAATGTTTTGAGCACAACTAGCTGTGAATGAAGTGAAATAAGGAATGTCAACTCTTGGCCTCTCTCTTCTACTTCCAAAGTCCAAAGCCACCAGCAGAATTTACTTTATTAAAAATGGACAAAACAGGTCTGTACATATTTACAGGCTAGGGGCAAGGAGGCACAGATCCAGCAGCAGGGGCACTGGCTGCTCACTTCTTGGAGAGTTTGACTTGCTTGTGCTTTGGGGGGGCCCATTTGAGGCAGACAGAGTCCACTGTGGGGAGAAGAGGCATGAGAAGCAGGGCCTCTGGGCCAGGCCTGCTCACACCCGGCTGCTCCCGCTCTGGGCCCAAGCCAGGTTTCACCTCCTCCAGGAGAGAACAAAAGGGCAGCCTGAGTTTTGGGGAGGGGGCAGGGAAACCCAGGAATGAGTAGCCTGCCCCAGGCTTCTGTCCTGGAAGCTGGTTTGACTGGTTTGGGATCTTGTGACAACAGAAAGGAGGAATTGGTTTCTAGCAGTCCTTATACCTACCCCCACCACACACACACACACACACACACACACACACACACACACACACATGCAAGCCCCCCCCCACACACCTGTGATGGGTGGTTTCTTATACTGGGCACTTTTGAGGTGTTCCTCTACCAGCTTGGGTGTGACACAGATCACGTGCTGGCCCTTCCAGTACTTGACCATGTTGAGGGACTGTAGAGTACTGATGATGTCATTCTGGGTGATACTGGTCATCTGACTGCAGAAAAGCATTAGAGAAGATGATGGAGATAAGTCTTATGGGGTCTGCCTAGGATAGCAAAAAGGACAAGGAGACAGGATCTATGGCTAATCTTTTCCCTTGAGGATGCCAGGATGCCTTGCTTACGAGGTCCTCAGTGGACAGCAGCATGCCTTGAACATGGTTAGGGACCAGGGCTCTCACCTAAGGTCCTTGATGGACAGTGTGCCCCGGAAATCTCGCAGAATCTCTAGCAGGACCCATGACCAATAGCTTCGATAGCTCAGTTTGCCCAAATCGGAGAGTGGCTTCTCTGGGGATCCTACTGTGCTTTCTAGCTTGGAGAGCTCATAACCTGATAACAAGAGAAGAAGAATCCTGAGGATCCAGCCCACCCTAGCAACCCCTCTCTGTCCCCACCACCACAGGAGCCACTCACTGAAAGCAATGAGAAACTTCCCATAGCCACGGCGCTGGTAGGGGGGCAGGGTCAGGATGCAGGCCACATTGTTTCCATCTGGAGACTCCTTCTCCTGCAGGGGATGGGTGCTCAGGACCTTTGGAGAAACTCAGCCCCTGCTCCAGTTTGTACTTCCCACCCTCCCCCAACCTGGGTTTAGTCATTCAGCACCTTAGAGAAGTAGCCGACAATGTGGGCCCCTTGCCTGTCCACCTCAGTCAAGATGTAAAAGACGAAAGGCTCCACATCGAAGTACAATGTCTTATGGTCCAGGAAAAGCTTGGCCAGTAGACACAGGTTCTGACAATAAATCTGAGGGGTCGGGGAGGGGAAACAGGTTCAGAGAGCAAGTACCATTCCCCCAACCAGCAAGGGCATGAGCAGCCACTTTGTTGTTCTGTACATGCCAGGTTCCAAAGGGCAAGCCAATAGCCAGGTGCAGTGGTGCATGCCTGTAATCTCATATTTGGTAGGCTGAGGCTGACTTGAACTTGCAATCCTCCTGTCTCAGCCTCCTCCCCAACAAGTGTGCACCTGGCCAGAAGAGTAGTATTTAGAACTGGAAGGAGAGCTAGGCATAGTGTAACCCCTAGCAGCTCAGAAGGCTGAGGCAAGAGGATACCAAGTTCAAAACCAGCCTCAGAAACTTAGCGAGACCCTATCTCAAGATAATAAATAAAAAGGGCTAGAGGGGCGAGGGTTGTGGCTCAGCAATAGAGTACTCGCCTAGCACGTGCGAGCTTCTGGGTTCGAGCCTCAGCACCACATAAAAATAAATAAATAAATAAATAAAGGTGTTGTGTCCAACTATGACTAAAAAAATTAAAAATAAATAAATAAGGGCTAGTGATGTGGCTTAGTGGTTAAGTGCCCCTGGGTTCAATCTATGATACCAAAAAAAAAAAAAAAAAAAAAAAACTGGAAAGAGCCCAGGCATGGTGGTGCAGTCCTGTAATCCAAGGAACTCCAGAGGCTGAGGCAGAAGGATCCCAAGTTCGAGGCCAGCTTCAGCAATTTATCGAGGCCCTAAACATATGAGACTTGTCTCAAATAAAAACAGCCTGGAGATGTAGCTCAGTGGTAAAGGGCCCTGGGTTAAATCCCCAGTACAAAAAAAAAAAAAACAAAAACAAACAAATAAAAAAACAACTGGAAGGAGTCTTAGAGTCAATTTCTGATAAATAAGGAAACTGAGAAGTCAGTCATTAGCACTCAACAAGTTAATGGCAGAGCTGGATTAATCATTAACTCACCACTTTTGAGTGCTAAATATAGGCCAGGTGTTTTACATGTATAATCTGGCTCAATCTTTATAGACATTAACTTGTTTCAGAATAGGAAACTGAGGCTAGCCTATGGTTCCATGGCTGGTGAGTGCCAGGACAGGAATTTGCCTGGTATGCGAGTTCTGTCTTGTTCATAGCTGGGCCCCCAGCACCTATCTAAATATGATGCTGGTAACTATCTGCAAAGTGGAGGGCCCCTGCACTTGACCATAAAGCCGAGCTCAGCCTGTCCACACTCACTCTCCTCACCTGACTAGACTCCTTGGCACAGACCCAAAGACCCACGCAGGCCAGCATCAGGAGGGACAATGGGACCTTGAGGTTGGCTTCATGCCATGGCCTAAGTGGACTCTCTGGTTTATGACACCTCTTCAAATCCGCTCTTTCATTTGACCTAATGATTGTGTGAGCCAGCCTTGCTAGTCCCACTTGTCTTAGGAGAAAAGGGAAGCTCTGGGAAGGGAAGCATTTGCGTGAGGCCTCAAAGTTGGCAGAGGGTAGAGCTGGAAAGTATACCACACCTCCAGTGGGAGCCCTTTCTGTCATTGTACCCATGAATGCTCAGCAAGGCAGGCCAGGGCCAGGCTCAGTGTAGGTATTCCCCAACTACTCAACAATAACAAAGGCCCATGTTTACTAAGCATCTACTAACTGCATGCCAGGCACTGCGCTACATACTTGACATTTGTGGTCTCATTCATTCCACTAACAAGCTGATTAGGCAAATAATTATGACTCTTGTCTTATGGATGAGGAAACGGGAACAAAACAAAGTTAAGTAACTTGTCTAAGGTCAACCAGGAAGTGACAGGGCAATTTGAAGCATGCCTTCTTCATCTCATATATAGTGTTCTTCCAAGGGAAACCGGGACATTTGAAGAAACTTTTCCAGGTTGACCACTGAGCAATATCCCCAGCTCTTTATGTGTTTTATTTTGAAGTACAGATTTCTAAGATGCTCAGGCTGGCCTTGAACTTGTGATCCTTCTACCTCAACCTCCCCTGAGCAGCTGGGAACAGATTATAGGTGTGTGTCACTATGCCCTGCCAAAGACCAGGTTTTTTTTTTTTTAATAATAATTTTTTAGTTGTAGATGGACACAATACCTTTATTTATTTTTATGTGGTGCTGAGGATTGAACCCAGTGCCTCACAAGTGCAAGGCAATCCCATCCCCTGGGTTCTTTTTTTTTTTTTTTTAGTTGTTATTTATTTGTTGGTTTGTTTATTTATATGAGGTGCTGACAATAGAACTCAGTGCCTCACACATGCTAGGCAAGTGCTCTACCACTGAGCTTCAACCCCATCCCCAAGGCCATGTTCTTAACAATGGAGAGCAGGCCCTAAAGGCCACTCCCTGCCCCACTGAAGTCATTCTGCTAAGAACAAGGAACACAGCCAACATTAGCCACAGAGCTCTCAGGGAGGAAATCTCAAAACAAAGCTGTCCCCTCCCAGGCAAAAACAAACACCTTTCCTTTAGACCAAAAGAGAAAGCTGTCTAAGAGCAGCCTCAGGCAAGACAATCTCCAATCTGGGCTCCAGAACTACCCAAACCTGAACTACCCCCATCAAAGAGATCCTCAGGGACAGAAAGGAGATGGGCCCAAGGCTGGCATCACGGGAACATGTGTTTTACTGCACACCAACCACAGGCCAAGTGCCAGGCCAAGTAAGACTTCACAGTCCTATTCCCAATGAACACACACCTTGAGGCTAGCCCTGGACCTGGCAGTGGCAGTGAGAATCATCTAGGCTGTGTCCCGAGCTTTCCCTACCTCCCCACTGGCTCTGAGCCACCAGCTCACCTTATGATCTTTGCCATCTACTTCATACACAGAAATGTTGTTCTTTCGATAAATCTCCTTCCCTGGAGGCTGCCGCCACTGACATTGGCCCTGGGGACAGAGATGAAGGAACACAGACTTGAGACCCATAAATTCTCTGCTAGGTGCTTCCCACCCCACCACCTGTGTGGCTCTGCACTTTGTTTCCCCATTTGTAAACCCTCTGCTTAATACTCTAGCTGTATCCTCCCCAGCAACCTTAGAGATAGACCCTATTTCACAGATGAAGAAACTGAGGCAAAGGGAGACTAACAGCTTGCTCAAGTTTCACTCAAATATCTGCTTTTAAGCTTCTCTTGGCCTGGTTCTAGAGGTCATTCATCCATTATCAAAGTTTTCCTAAGCCACATATATTTGCCTCAGACTTCATGCTCTGGGAAACACTCCACCACGCTGGTGATGACAGTGTCCCACTTTTAGTATGGCCCCTTCTTCCCACCTGTCCACACCCCAATGTTCAATTGCTCAGACTGTTTCCTCCTTTACACTGAGCAGCCTGGTACTGGGCTGGCCTTGGTAAACATAATAAAGGGCAAAGAATCTGAGAGACTGTTGTTCACATTCAACAGAAAAGCAGAAAACTGGCCAAGGTCACACTATGTCAGCAACATCAAAGCCAGGCCTGGAATCCAGGTCCCTTCAGGCAACCCCTCCTTGTACTTGACTCCTCTGGACCTGTCTTCCCTGATGCTGCAGGCTCAGTTCACTGCCCCCAGCCTTGATGCCCACCTGCCTCTTTGCCCACTGCAGCCCAGCCTCACCAGATGGAAGCGGTAACTCTTCTCGTATTTCATGTACTTGAGGCAATACTCGCAGAGCCAGAGCTTGGGCTGTTTCCCATAGTCCTCAGGGAATGGTGAGAAGTACCAGGCATCAATTTCATAGTTCCCAATGTGGATCTTGTCCACATACTTCACCTTGGTGATCTGCAAAGAAGGTGGGAATAGGGGCACTAGGTGGCTCAGCAAGGACAAGGAAGCAAAGACAGGGAGTGCCCAGTTAGGAGTCCTGACCCTGCTTACCGCCTCATGCTCCTTCTCCAAGGCTGCTGTTGTGGGGTCCATCTCTGCATAAGTCTGGGCAAGGAAAGAAAAGTGGACAACAGTGGATAGAGGTGGTGGTCAGGCTGTCCCTGCCCTGTCCCAGAACCCACAATGCTTCCCTATCGTCTTCAAGACTCATCTCCTAAATGACAATAATAACCATGATACCAGCTTTTTTACTTGGTTCTGTAGCTGGGTGGTCTAAGCTCCTCCTCTCCTAGCTACCCACCTACCCACACATCTCAGATGACACTGATACCTGAGTTTGGAACTTTTGCAGATGAACAGGGATAGGATCAGGAGGCCTGGTTTCAGTCCCTGAGTTGAAAGGACTGAAAGTTGTATAATGAGACAACCCAACTATCCCAAAGTTGTGATTCAGATGAAATAATGGATCTCATCTTCCAAGTAGAAAATAAGAACTGTCACAGATTCCTCAATATACTTGGACATCTTTCCTAAACATCAGACCCAAGTAGCTTCCTGTCCATGGGACTGTTCCCAAAGGTCCTCCCCACAGATGCCTAGAAAGAACCTCAGTATTCCTCTCAGCAAATGTGTTCCTCCTTCTAGATCTCCCTTCCACTGGGAACATCACCCTTGGCCCAACTGTTCAAGACAATAACTGGGCCTGATCTTAGGACTCCTCCCTCCTTTTAAGTCTAGCATCCAATTGGTGACCAATTCCTAATAGGGTGGATGCCAACTCTACCTCCTTGACATCTCTGGAATTCTCCTCCCTGTCTCACTCCAAACAGTCACTGCCACCATTTCAGGTCTGAACAATTAACTAGTTCTCCTTAGATTCCTTGCCTATTTCAGCCCCTCAAACCTACAGATATCAACAGCCCTTTTTCTGGCCTTCATGCTTTTGCACAAGATTACTTCCCTGAGGATGCCCTTCCTCGTCTTCAAGCTGCCAGAAAGCACTTCCTCAATCTGGCAGGGCCTGAGTCAGGTGAGTGCATGACAGAGCAGGGCTTTGTGGGCTATCATGTGTAATTGTTTTTACAGTGTTTTCTTTTTTCCTTCTCCTTCAAGGCCCAACATCCTTCCCATCCCCTCCAGGAAGCTTGACTAGATTTTTCTTTTTTTTTTAATGTGGCTTTGATTTATTTATTTATTTATTTAGACTTGATTTTTCTATATCCTAACACCCCCTCCTTCCCAGGTCAGACGTGGTTAACACAAGCCCCCCAACTTCTCCCTGCCTTGTTTTTCCCTATTTTCTAAGTCCCCAGAAAACAAAAACTAGCCAGGTGTGGTGGTGCACCTCTGTAATCCAGCGACTTTAGGGGTTGCAGCAGGAGGATCTCAAGTTTTGAGACCGGCCTCAGCAATTTAGTGAGATGCTGTCTCAAAATAAAAAAAATGGCTGGGGATGTAGCTTGTGGTAAAGCACTCCAGGGTTCAATCCCAAGTGCCCTGCCACAAACCTCCCCCCACTGCAGCCCAGTCTTACCAGATGAACAGAGATATGATCAATATGTTTTTGATCCCCCCAATAAAAAGAAAGCAGAGACTAAAAGTTATGTCACACAGCATATCCTGTTCCTAGGCCTGACTCTGAAGGACAAACCAAGCACAGCCTGACAAGGGAGACCCTTGAAGGCCTATGGCCTATAACAGAGTAAATCTGCTCCATAGTTGAGAAAGTAGCCATTGTTTTACCTAGAATGCTCCTCTACAAAGCATTTTGCTAATATGGACTCAATCAGCCTTTTGATGGAGCATTCTTTTTCCAATTTCACAGAGTCGTAAACAGGCAGGGAGAGGTGAGGTCACTTACCCTTGGAGACTAACTAGCTGCTATTCATTCTAAGTGTCAAATACTCCATGAACATTATTTCATTTAATCTTCACAGTGAGGCTTTGAAACAAGAATGTTTACTAGCCTCATTATACAAAAGAAGAAACTGAGGCACAAAGAGGCAAGGTCACAAAATTAGTACTCAGCAGAGTTGGGCCCAAGTTTCTGGTTCAATTTCAAGCCTGACCACTGAAACTGAAGGAAGATATTCCTTCTCATGTTTCTTTAAAATGTATTTCCCCGATTTTCACAAAGCATAATCTCTACAATAGCATTAAAGGACTACAAAAACACTATTTTTCTTAAATGCTACAATTTATTTAGAATTAAACATTAATTAGGCTCTGAAGAACCTTGCTAATTGTTAACTTGCTGATTATTTTATTACCCCATCCTTTTTTGTGGGGGTGGAGGGTGGAGGGCGGGGATTACTGGGGATTGAACCCAGGGACACTTAACCACTGAGCCACATCCCCAGCCCTTTTATTTTTGAGATAGGGTCTTGCTAAGGTGCTTAGTGCCTTGCTAGGGTGCTGAGGTTTATTAACCACTATCACTAGAGCTTGGCCCACTATCACCCTGATTGCCAGCTTAGAGATATATCTCTGTCCAATGCAAATTAGTTGGGGAAATAATAGGATCTTAGACCTGTGCTGTCCAATAGAGTAGCCACTAGTCACTACATATACTATTTATATTTAAATTCAGGCTATAATCCCAGGGAGGATCCCAAGTTCAAAGCCAGCCTCAGCAACTTAGTGAGGCTCAAAATTTTAAAAAATTTAAAAAAGGGCTAGGGATGTGGCTCAGTGGTTAAGCAACCCTGGGTTCAATCCCCGGTACCAAAAAATAAAAAGGGCTAGATATATAGCTCAGTGGTAGAGGCCCTTGGTATAATATCCCCAGTACAAATATATAAATTAAAAAGGGCTGGGGAGGTAGGTTTGAGCACATGGCCTACCATGTGCAAGGCCTTGGGTTTGATTTCCCAGTACCTACCACACAAAAAAAACTCCTAGTCATACTAATATATTTTAAGTATTCAACAGCCACATGTAGCTAAGGTAGCTCCTGTACTGAAGAGCACAGCTGTAGAATATTTCTATTATAAAAGGAAATCAATTGGATAGTGCTACCCTAAACTGGAGGAGTTTTCTAGGTTAGGGAACTTCAATTTTTTTTTGGTGGGGGAGCATCAGGGATTTAACTCAGGGGCGCTTAACCACTGAGCTACATACCCAGTCCTTTTTATTTTCTGAGACAGGATCTCACTAAGCTGCTTAGGGCTTCGCTAAATTGCTGAAACTGGCTTTGAACTTATGATCTTCCTGCCTCAGTCTACTCAAATGCATGTACCACCAGGTCTGGCTGCACTTTAAATTTCATCAAATCCATACTAGGAGGTATAGTTGGCACTATAAACCTGTCAACATGTTTTTGTATATGTACATATACATGTGAAACAAAAGCTTCTCGAAACAATACTCATCCTTAATAACATGCAATGAACTCTGATATTTTCTCTTAGCCTACTTCTTTCTTCCATTAAAAAAAATTTAATGCTAGCCACACCTACTGAATTGAGTTTACAATCTACTACTAGATTGACCTCCAGTTTGAAAAACATCACTGCAAAGCACATAAGTGCTCAGAAAGATGAAACTGAAGGTTGAAACTAACGACTGCTTGATCAGACCTTGATGAATCTTGCTCTTGTTTGTAGTCATTTTTTAAGTCAAGAAACTGAGGCTCAGCCAGGCACGGTGGCACACGCCTGTAATACTAGCAACATGGGAGGCTGAGGCAGGAGGATCACAAGTTTGAGGTCAGCCTGGGCAACTTAGGGAGACCGTGGCTCAAAATAAAAAAATAAAAAGGACTAAGAATGTAGCTCAGAGGTAAAGTGCCCCATGTTAAATTCCCAGTACTACTACTACTACCACTATAACAACACATACACACACACACACACACACACACAGAGAAAGAAAGACACACACAAACTGAGCCTCAGACTGGAAGGAAAGTAACCCCCAGGGATAAGTCTAGCTTGGTGGGGAAAAATAAAAAATCCCAGAAAAACCTAAGTTTGAGAGGAAAATGACCTGGGTTTCTAGTATGTATCAAACCATGGTTAAGGACTTGAGCTCTGAAGCGGGACAATCTAGTTAGCAGATTTAATTTCTAACTGGGTTTCTAAACTGTGCCTCTTCTGTACACTGGGTATAATAATAATGCTTACCTCAAAGGGTTAATGTGAAACAACAGTGAGATCATGTACTAAAATATTTAAACCTAATACTCTGGCTCAAAGAACAATGTATGGCATAATTATTCTAATTCCAGCCCCTTTTTTACTAGCTGTGTGACCTTGAGCATGTTACTTAACCTCTCTGAGCCTGCTTCCTCATCTACAGAAAGAAATAATTATTCCTGTGGTGGTAAATTGTCAGGAAGAATTTTATGAGCTTGTACATGTATTTAGAATGGTGTTTGGCAATAGGCAGGTGTCCAATATGATTCATTCTCCTACTTCCCTTTAGACATCAAGTTGTTCTGTCTAATATGACACAGCCACAGGAGGCCTCGAAAGAGGGAGCAGGAAGTCTGACTTCCAGGCCCAACTCTGCCAGTTCCTTGCTGTCAGGTGGGAATCAAGCCCTTTCACTTTCTGAGCCTCAGTTTTCTACCTATAAAGAGTAAATTAGACAGGTGAAGTTCCTGATACACTCACTATAAGAACTTAAGAAATGGAAGTAGCTGTGGTTTTGGCACTGGAACTCAAGAGGCCCAAGGGAGCTGGCAGAAGCAGCTGGGCCACTGGAGTCCTGGGGAACGGGAGGGGCCCGGACCTTCTGTACGTGGTTGATCTCATCATGCTTGCGTTTTTGGTTTCGAGTTATCTTGCGCTCAGGCTGCTCAGCCAGCTCACTCAGGTACTTCTCCGAGTTCTTCTGTACAGCATCCTTCACTGTCTTGGTCAGTGCCAGCCGGTTCTTATCTACCCATTCGTCCAGTCGCCTGTTAACTGTTAGGATAGGCCATGAAGGTATTGTCCTGCCACTTCCTCCTCCCACCCAAGCCGAGAGGCCCCAAAGCACTCACAGCCCACATAGTGTACATAGAATTCCTCTCGGCCCTCCTGGTCATTCACTCGAGACTGGATCACTTCTGCAGAATCTGTAAAGAAAAAAGGCTAGGATCGTCAGGAAATGTTAAAACAAGAGGGATCCAAGACATTGTGGAGCAGTTTTCAGGTTTTTAGCAGTTTCCAGATTCATCTGTCCACATCCAACATTGCATTTATACCCTTCACAATCCTGAGGTGAGCCAGGTTGGAGCTGTTATTCCTATTTTACAGATGAGGAAAAAAAATGAGGCTTACCCAGGGTCATAGATTTGAAAAGTGATAAGAACTGATACTTAACTGAGTTTAGCTCTGACTCCAAATTTCAATGTTCATTTTACTGTATACACTCAGTAATTCATTTGTTTGGGGGACATGAGGGCTGGCACAGCATTAACACAACCTGAGTTTTATAATTCTTGCTCCCCATTTCCTAGCTAAGTGTAACTGAGCAAGTTGTCTTGACTTCCCGAGCTTCAGTTTCTTCACGTGGAAATAGGAATAATAGTGCCCACCTCAGAGTTAATGCATCCAAAATTTTTAGTGCAGTGCCCCACAAATAGCATACATTCAATTAATAAAGTAACCACTGGGTGTTTGGTCCTACACTGTATTTTTGCTGGACACAACACTGAATCACAAGAGATCTTGCCCTCCAGAAGTTCCCAGTTTGATGGGGGAGGAGTCCACAAACAGAGGATTACAACATTATGTTACCTATTCCATGACTGAAGTATGAAAAGAATGTAGAAGGAACATACAGATGGGAACAACTCATTTTGCCTGAAGGCAGTTAAGAATGGCAAGACAAAAGATACAAGCTAAAAGAATGACAGGAGAAAGGGAAGACATTCCAAACAGAGAGCAGGGTGTTAAAAGGCACATGGTTTTTCGTAGCCAATAGCATGTTCTGGTCTAGCAATGGCCTTTTGGGGGGTGGCTAGAAACCAGAGAGGACACAGAAATGAATGCCACTCGAATAATAAGTTGGAGTTTATTTTGAAGATGACAGAAGATTATAGACCACAAAGGAAAAGGTGTTCTGGAAGGTCCTCTTTACTACAGGGGAAGACAGAAGGGAAAGACAGAGGCAAGAGACCAGTGGAAGCAGAGTTCGCAAGAAAAGAAAATGAAGGTTAATATTTAGCAAGTAAGTGGAACAGGAGTTCTGTATATACTAAGATCTTCGATATACCCTTACGGGTGGCTTTGTAGGAGGCACACGCATAATGAGAGAATGACAGCCTCCATTACTGGGCTAGTTTCTCAACCCCGGCAACTCCGAGTTCTTACCTAGAAGTTCAAAGCCCCGCCCCCGCCCCGCCCCCCACAGCTAAAACCCCCAGGCTCTAGGCTTTAAGGAGGGTAAGTTCTCAAATCACGCCCACCACACAGCCCGCCCCTGGGCCCCGCCCTCACGCCAGGTGCTATCTGGACGCCGGCACAGGTACGTTTCTCCGATCTCCACTGTGACTTCTGGTTCGCCGCGCGCGGGCGTCGGCGGAGAGACGCGGCCCGGGGATGGGGCAGTCCCCTCGACCGCTGCATTCTCCCCGGGCCCGGGCTCGCTCTCCCCTACGACCCCCGAAGTCGCTGCTGCAACCGCTGCAGCAGCTCCCTGTGCCGCCATGGTGGTGGCGGAAGTGACCCCAGAGTGTAGCGCCGCGTAGGATTTTTAGCTCCGGGTCAGCCGTGCGTGGGGGCGGAGCCTCGCGCCTGGAGGTGGGGTCTGTGATGTGGCAGAAACTAATTGGTTCCTGCGGCCTGCTCTGCTGCGCTGCTGCTGTCCGTAGGCCCGTGGTGAGGGTGGGCCTGAGTTCCTGATTTTCTGTGAGGTGACAGTTTTTCCTAATGTGATGACTCAGTTATTTTTTAAAAGGCTCTAATGCTGCCAAAATGTGTCAGTTTTCAGGGGTGCTGTCCTCACTAATGGGACGAAGCCAGAACGGTCTCTTCGGTTGCGGAGCTTCGGGATTAAGTCTGGAATTAGCAGTCCCCCACTGCGCGGCTCAGTTGCGCAGGCTTAGTACCGGCCACCTCATATTTGAAGATTGAAGAGACTGCTTCTCTTGTTCAAGGTGGGAAAAAGACACAGTTGAGGTGGAGAAAGAACGGGTTTCCAGGGTTAGTAAGTAGCTTCAAAATAAAGGCAGCGGATACAATGAAGAGCGTCTTGGCTATGAGTTGAGGAATCTTTTGAGTTTGGCACCTCCTTGGGTAATATGACAAGTATGTAGATGCACTGAGAATCGGCAAAACTTAAACCGATGTGTGTATGTGTGTACATAGATATATACACATACATGCTTGTATATATCTCTGTATGGTTAAGCTATATAGAACTGTATAAACCATAACATCTTGTCTGTATATGAAGCCGAACATTAATCTGGCGCCAGACTGCTTATTTAGCTTCACATGACCCTGGTCTTCCACAGTAATTAATTTAAGTATTTTTTCTACTATTATCCTAGTGGTGATCCGCAGAAGGGCTACCCTCTCTAGCCTGATCGTTGTATAATAGGCAGGAACTACATGTGGGCAAATGAATAAATAACAATAGCCTTAGGGAAAAAAAAATGATCTTTTGTCTTGTTTTGTTTAGTATCAGGGGGCATTCGACCACTGAGCCACATCCCCAGCCCTATTTTGTATTTTATTTAGAGACAAGAGTCTTGCTGATTTGCTTGAGGTCCCCACTAAGTTGCTGAGGCTGGCTTTGAACTCACATTCCTCCTGTCTCCGCCTCCCAAGCTGCTGGGATTACAGGCATGTGCCACTGCAACCGGCTACTGATGTTTGTTGAGATTTGCAGAACTAAGAAACACTAGGTGATTTGGCCATAAACCTACACCTGCGAAAAGGTGCCTACCAGTATGTGATCACCCATCTCCTATATGAACTGCCTCTAAATTGGCTTCCTGGCAAGATGTCTCTTTAGGGATAAGAATCTCTATCATCTTCCAGCCAGCTAACTTATTAGAAAAAAAAGTTCTTTACAATGGTATTTTCTCTCAACTAATTGGCTTCTGTCATGAGGCAAGCAGACTAAACCTGTGTGAGGTAGCTCATATAACAATGTATAGTGCTAGGCAGAGTAGGTACTCAGTGAACATTCTCTTTAGCCATCCTTTGAAAGTTCCTGGATACAAAATTTAGTTACTGGACTTCAAAACAATTCTTAGAAGAGTAGAATTCTTGGGGTCTGAGGATGGGGCTCAGAGATTACAGCACAAGCAAAATCTAAGAGGTGTCTGTAGGGTCAGAAGTGGGAATGGCTTTAACTTAGCCTTTGTGAAATAAATGAAGGAGTTGGGGGTGTAGTAAGAGTTCAGTGTCTGGCAGCATAAACAGAAGAAATGAGTCAGGAAGGAGTTGCTAGGTGCAGTGGTGCACACCTGTAATCCCAATGTAATCCTGGATGGCTGAGGCAGGAGGATCACAAGTTCAAAGCCAGCCTCAGCCACTTAGTGAGACCCTGCCTCAAAATAAAAAATAAGGGTCAGGTTGGGGAAGAACCAAGTTGTAATGCTCTCTCCCATTCCAACCTATCTTTAGAATTGTTACCTCACTGATGCCTCACTTAATACTTCACCTGACTTCTTCAGTTATAGATGACGTTCTTTCTAGTTAACGATTAGCCTAAGCTTTATAAATCTCTGATCAGGGTCACTGCATCAGCCTTTTCACCATGCTTCCTCCAATCCAATGGCCATTAATGATGCAAATCTGACTGTTCCTTCTGGAGCTTTGTAGGGCTGCAATTTGTTTATGTGTTTTGTTACTGGGGATTGAATCCAGGGCCACTTTGCCACTGTGCTACATCTCCAGCCCTTTTAATTTTTTGAGACAGGTCTCATAATATTGTTAGGACTGGCCTTATACCATCGCATGCCTGTAATCCCAGCGGCTCAAGAGGCTGAGGCAGGAGGATTGTGAGTTCAAAGCCAGCCTCAGCAATTTAGCAAGGCCCTATCTCAAAATAAAAAACAAAAAGGGCTGGGGATGTGGCTCAGGGGTTGAGTGCCCCTAAGTTCAATTCCTGTTTTTTTTTTTAAAAAAAAAAAGGCCTTAAACTTATGATCCTCTTGCCTCAGCCTCCTCAAGTCACTGGGATTATAGGCATGTGCCACTGCACCCAGCCCAGATCCTGAGATTTTTTAATTTCTGTATGTCCAGATTACCTGCACTGTCCTTCCAAAGGCTAACACCTGAGGCTCTTTGACAACTGTCTGAAGTCTTGCCTGAAAAAGCTGAAAACAATTTTCAACCCAAGTTTAAATTCTTTCCTACCCCCACTTCCCAAAACAGACTTTAACCATTAACTATCAAGTGGAGGAATTAATGAGTGGAGCTTAACTCTCTTACTTTTACCGTAAGGCATAATTTCCTGGCCCTGGACTTTAGCCCAAGATCACATCCTTGCTTGGTTTCTCCCCTTCTTTCCTGCCTCTCCTACTCCCTTTTGGAAGACACTTTCTTTACAAATCACTTGGACATAAATCCTCCTCTCAGGGTCTGCTTTTAGGGAATCCAAAGTAAAACATCCCTTCCTAGCATAAAACCCACCAATGGATCCCTACTGCCTCCAGGTTAAAGCCTATGCTTCAAGGCCCTACACCTTTTGGTTGCTGCCTCTCTCTCCAGTTCCACCTTTTGCTCTGCAGCCAGCAGGAATTTCAGCATACCAAGGCATTGTGGTTTCCCACCATCTGCCACTTGCTGTCTCCCCTCAGTCTCCCACCTCCATCACCCTGTGGGGTAGGAGATGATATAGGCCTACAGCCTCAGGAAATTAGCTGTCAGGGCTCAAATGTGAAGGCAAGAGAAAGAGGTCCAACTCTTTTCCCCAGTCCCACCAGGCAGCCTCTCCGGCCTTTCTTCCCTGACAAAGGAGGTAGGATGCTCCCAACTGAGACTTCACTGGAGTTACTCTTCTCACAGGAAGTTCTGCCTCAAGTCTAACACTGAGCCCTCTTATTATCTGGAGTCCTTTCCTTTTTCCCAAGTCCCTAACCCTTGCTACTAGGGCCCCACCTTCCTCTGTGGTGGGGCACCAAGTCTCTGCTGAGACCTGCCAGGACACAACCTTGTGTTCCTTTCTTGGCAGCCACAGATGCAGCTGGCAGGTGGTATTTTTAACCTTACTCAGGCACAGGAATCAGGTGGCTCTGGGGATTGCCCAGTCTGGTGACCTTCACCTCTAAAATCTGCGACTTCCATGAAGGGAAGAGTCAGAACTCTGCATTTACCTAGGCCTTCAAAATTGGCTGGGACCCAGAAACACTTGTTAAATGAGATGAATGAAAGATCTTTGGTTAAGCTGCCCTCACTCCTGCTAAATCAAACCAGGAGACTTGGGGCCAATTGTACTCCTGTCTACCAGGTTTCAGAACAGTTAGAAACTGGGACATGAACCAGTTAAACCCAAGATCTCAGGGAATCTGAAAGGGGACAGAAATGAAAGTTTGCCCACCCTCCCCATACACAGGGCCCAAGAAGGCATTCAAAATGTGAACTTTAATAACAAATAACATGTCAAAGTAGGGGTTCCCCAGGAACAAGAATGACAGAGCTGTTGCTAGAGGCCTCAGAGGTCCCTGTTTCCTCCCCTTCAAGGCTGGGGGCAAGGAAGTAGTGAGCTCTCTTGAGAAGGAGTGGCACCCAGTTCCATGTAGGTCCATCTGTCTTGTCTGGGGCCCTAAGACCCAAGATGCAGCAGTATGTGGAGCAGAGTGTCACCCTGCCTGACCCAAAGGTCCTGGCAAGGAGTGTGGCCCAGCTTGGGCAGGCAAGCAGGCCAAAGGTTGTACAGTCAGATTCGGAAGCTTTCCTCCCGGCCGTCGATGTGGCGGAGCCGCAGGTAGACATCTGTGCCAATGCCCTGCAGGGACTGCAGCTGCAGGGAACCACCAAGGTACTCGGCGTAGGCCCGTGATGTGGGCAACCCGAAGCCAAAGCTGGGGGTAGGCAGGGAAATAGAATAGGGAGCTTCAGAGGCCTGAGTTCCCTTGGGTTGTTCCCCATCCCCAGTTGTGGAGGCGGGTGGGGGAGCCTCACCCATGCATGGGTCCTGACTGGCCACCACTGTGCATGTCCAGGTGGCCGAAGAGTGGGCTGATTCGGGGGTCCTGGGTGCTGGCCTCAGCTGTAGTGAAGTGGTAGTCCATGACCCTATCCAAGTCTTTGTGAGCAATGCCTCCACCCCGGTCTGAAATTCTGGCAGGGTTTCAACAACATTGGCTCAGCCCAGGTTTGATAGGGTCTTACTACCACCCAAGGAAAGAGTGCTAAATTTGATTTCCTGTTCCTTCCACCCCAATATGGAATGTGGTCCACCTTGACCCTTGGGCCTTGTTTGTTTAGCCAACTTTTCTCCATCCTCACCTTTGCCTGGGCCACTGCCTGCTTATACCTTCTCAAGGGATTTGATATTTATTCTTAGCCCAGCCTCAAAGACTGGTTTCCCCATTCTAGGGCCCTCAGTTACTGATAGAGGCAAGGTCCTGGGAACCATAGCTGGCTGTAGATCCATTAATATCCAGTTCATGGCAATCTAAGAACCAAATAATATCTTTTCTGACCAGGGTCCAAATCCCAAAGAGGGGCAGGTACTGGCTCAAGGTTCTACAGCAAAACTGTAAACTGCCTGGAACCCCCATCCACCCAGCCCAACCGAACTCAGGACAAACCTGATGATGAGATCAATATCATTGTTGGCAATGGTGATGACCACATCTGGAACATTGTAGGGAGTGTCTAGGTGGCTTTCCATTGTGGCTCTATGCAGGAAGGAAAGATTAGTAGGAGGTGGCACCACAGTTCCTATCTGGCCCCACCCAGTCGATCCAGCCTGCCCACCTCATGGCATTCTTGAGCAGCTCGGGCAGGATATAGTCTAACGGCATAGGAATGAAGGGGAAACGGGCAGCCACATGTCCATTGATGCGAACTCGGGGTGCATTGCCATACTTATGCTCACACAGGCGTCTGTGGATAAGAAAAAGGTTCAGATAGGAGCCCATAAAGTAGTGGTTCTCAACTGGAAACTAGTCTGCTCCCAAGGGACCTATGCAAGTCTGGGGAGAGAATTTTGCTCCTCACAACTCAGGGGTATCAAGTCAGTAGAAGCAAGGGTTCCTTCTAAACATCTTAACATGCATAGGACAGCCCCCACTATAAAGAATTATCTAGTTTAAAATGTCAACAGTGCCAAGGTTGAGAACCCTAACCTAGATGATGCCCCAGGCAAGGGCTCAGAACTAAGAGTTCCCTGCCCCAAGACACCCATCCCTTCAGCCATTCTAGCCTCACCTGGCAAAGTCCACCCACTTTTCAATAATCTTCTTTGGTGAGAGACGAGTACAGATGATGCCAACAAAGTCGGGCTGGCAGGAGAAAGAAGGTCAGGACTAGCAACACCTCCAACCCCACCTTGGCGGCCAAATGCCTGCAACTCTGAGATGCCAAAGCAGCCCCAAAAGCCTCTCCCCCATGACTTTGGCTTAGGTTCCCAGCCCAAGGGGGGACCTGGCTCATTTTCCTCTTCTCACTTGACCTTCCCAGGCAGGTCTTAGTTTTCAAAGCCCCACCTTATCCTCATGTAGCGCCAGATGATGAGTGGCCAACATGCGGATCCCAAGCCTTGAAGTCAGTGTCTTGTCCAAGAAGTAGCGGACGAGCTTTTCATCCTGTAAAATGCATGGCTTCTGAAACCTCATGCTCTTTCCCAGCGCCTTTACTTTGCTAGGCCCTTACTTTGCTGCCACTGACCTCTATGTGCTTTCGGCTCTCACGCAGGCCTTCAGCTAACAGGGTTACTACATCTTTGTGGTCATCTAGCAGCTGTCGCACAAGCTGGCAGTATTGGGCCTCATCTGCCTGGTCTTTGATCTGCAGGTCACAGATTCATAAGCACAGGTGGTCCAACCCTGGTGTCTTAGTCCCTTACCGCCCTGCTCTGCCCAGCCTCACCGGAGGGAAGTCTGTCAGCTTCTGGAAAGCACGGATATACAGCTCATGCTGCAAGGAAGAAGTATGGGAATTCACAGGGCTGCTACCGGCACTGGGTAGAGAACAGCCATCCATGCGTGCCCATCTGGATCACCACCCAACCCACTTCAAATGGTTCCAACCCCCACTGTGACCTTTCCAACCTCTATCAATATGTAGCTTTACCTTCAAAGGCTTGGTGTCCAGGGCCTGTATGGCCCTGACACAGCAGGCAAGTCTGCCATTCTGGGCCCCAGGCTCCCTACTGATCCCTTGGGTGGTATGCACACTGATCAAAGATCCTTTCTACCTTACCACATGCAGTATGGTGGGATTGCAGCCAATGATAAAAGGAAGGCTGCGGAAGCCCTTGATGCGGTGAGCAATCCTCACTGGTAGCTCCTGCTGCAGGTACCGGCCACTTTTCTATAAGAAAAAGAGGGCAGACAAGGCCAAGACCTGAGTGGCTGCCCTGAGCTCCAGGAGCCAAAGGGGAAACTGGGATCAGGAATCTTACCAGAAGGTGACTGCCATCCTGGGAGCGGCCAGAATAGAGCATCATGGTCGGAGTGAGGCGGACTGAGGGCTGAAGACAGATGGACCTTGAGCACTGGACCTCCAACATCCCTTCCCCACCGCATAGCTCCTCGTTCCCTGAACACCTACTCCAGCACTTGACCCCTGCTAACCATCAGCACTGCGCACCTTCTCCGCTGCCACATCGATGGCTGATTGATTGTAGAAGGAAGTGACCGTCTTGGAGCGCTCCCGTGCCATCTCCACATGGTGTGTATCCGTGGCGGATGTAGAATGGGCCCGTATGGAGAGTGACAGCCCCAAGAGAGGCCGAAGTGAAGGCCCAGCCCGAGGGCTGCTCCCAAGCACCGACGCCAGTATCATCGTCTTGCTCTTTTGTCGGACTAGTCTGTTACTAGGCCTGAGCACCCAATACATGGAGGCGACCCCAAAACGGGGCAAATAGTGTGGGTGGACAGAGGTCTTTCTCTGACTTCAAGGGTGAGGATCCGTCGAGGATGCTGACCAGCTCAGCCCCGGGAGAGTAGCTCCCATCTACCAGAGCAGGGTAAAGTGGACTTTTAAGGATTCGAATTCAGAAGACCTGCACCACTTCTCCACATGAGCACCGGTATCCTCAAACCTAAGCAATCTCTAGTCAGCCCTTCAGTCACCTCCCCAAACACAAGTTAAGCCTAGTCAACCTTGCTTTCCGGAGGTCCTATTCAATCTGAGGCTCTACCTGATGGACTGGGGGGTCAGGCGAAGAACTCAAACCCGTCCAGCCCAAAACCTCGCCCTGGCTTCCTCAGGTACAGGGGGCGGGGCTGACCCCTACTCAGCGCGGTCAGACCCGGGCTCCAGGAGCCAGGCCTGAGTACGTGCGACACAGCACTGTGAGCCAGAGAGCCAGCTGCGCAGAGGCTACGGACCGGGAGTCCCCATGTGAGTTTACCCCTCAGCGAGGTTTCTTGGTTCCGCCCGGGTCCCCCCCATATGGTAGATGGCAGCCCCTCGCCCATGCGCACTCCAGCGCAAATGGTGGCGGCTGTGGACGCGTGCTGCGCAGCCTTAGCCCGCAGGGTCTATGCAAATATTCCACTTACCGCGGGGCAAGAGCCAGGGCCCGGGTCCGAGCGGAACCGCCCTGTAGACCTACGCGGCTACCCAAGCCGCCTGCGCCCTCTGCCGCTGCGACGTCGCGTGGGCTGTGGGCGCCCGATGCCTCCTGGGAGTTGTAGTTTGCTGCTGAGGACTCACAGCGGGGGCTCCAGTCCATTCTGGCTACATCCCGGTTTCCGGACCACTTGATAAATGGAGCTCCCTCCCGAAATTACCTGTGGCCTGTGGACTCTATTTTCTGCTTTATAAAATGGGCTCCCTCGGGGCTGGAGTTGTGGCTCAGCGGTAAAGCGCTTGCCTAGCGCGGGCGAGGCCCTGGGTTCGATCCTCAGCACCACATAAAAAAAAAATAAATAAAAGTATTGTGTCCATCTGCAACAAAAAAATATATATATATATTAAAAAAATAAAATAAAATAAAATGGGCTCCCTAGGCCCGGCGCGGTGGCGCATGCCTGTAATCCCAGCGGCTCAGGGGGCTGAGACAGGAGGATCGCGAGTTCAAAGCCAGCCTCAGCAATGGTGAGGCACTAAGCAACTCAGTGAGACCCTGTCTCTAAATAAAATACAAAATACGGCTGGGGATGTGACTCAGTGGCCAAGTGCCCCCTGAGTTCAACCCTGGTACAAAAAAAAAAAAAAGATGTGGGGGGATACCTGGGAGCAAAACGCTAGTAAGGAAAGATTCTTAGATGTAAAGCATACAGATTAAACCCTACCGGTTTCCCTGAGGTCTTATCCTTCACTTTTCAGCTCTCGACTCATTCATGGGAAAGTAAACCGTGATTCGAACCCCAGCTCTGCCCCCTAATACTTGAAACAAGTTAGTTAACTGCTGGGTGCTTTAATTTTGGTATTGGTAAAATGAGGATGTATTATTCAAGCAGGGTGACTGTGGAAGCTAAAGTAGGAGGATCGCAAATTCGAGGCCAGCCTCAGCAATTTAGAGCAGCCCTAAGTAACTTAGTGAGACCCCTTCTCAAAATTTAAAAATAAAAAGGACTGGTGGTGTAGTTTCGTGGTAAAGTGCCCCTTGGTTCAATCCCCAATACATAAATAAATAAAGGATTATTAATCCTGGGGTTGTGTGGATTACTTCAATTTATAAACGTAAAGTGCCTAGAATAATGCCAGGTATGGAATTAGCACTGTACAAGTGTTGTGTATTAATAATATTCCTGCCCATAGTGAGTGCAAGTCATCCTGACTGGGTGATTTTCTGTGCCAGGAAAGATTGGGTAATGAATCAAATAAAAAGACCTTCCTCTACCCTGAAGAGGAAGACAGTTCTGGTGCAGTCTGCTGTCAGGATAGCCTGGGGCAGGGTGGGGGGGCATGGGGGGGTGAGAGCACCAGGTAAGAACTGTGACATTGGTATAGGTTCAGCTTGAGTAGGATTTGGTTAGGGAAGGGAGCGAAAGCAGAAAAGATGTAGCCGGATAGAGGAACAGCCTGGATGACCTGAAGATATGACTGGAACCACAGTAGAATATGAGAAGGTTGAGTGGGCTGACCAGAAGCTCAGGAAGGATAAGAAGTCTGCAGTTGTCCTGAGGAACACTGAAGGATTTTAACTGTGGGCTCTGGGTCTCTGCTCCTTAGACAATGAATGTGAATGTGGGGGGTTGGTGAGACCAAAGGCAGAGAAACCAGGGAGAAGATAATTACTTTATCTCAGGCAAGAAGTGCTGGGAGAGGGGTATGAGTGTATGTGTGTATACTGATTATTTTTTTTAACTGTGGCTATATAATTTCTAAATATTTTTAAATTTTTAACAAGAGAGTGCTACACCAGGGGTAGTGGTGCATGCCTGTAATCCCAACTACTCCAGAGGCTGAGGTAGGACTCCATCTCAAAATAAAAAGAGCTGCAGATATAGCTTAGTGGTAGAGTGCTTGCCTAGCATGCACAAGCCTGAGTTCAATCCCCAGAACTACAAAAAAATAAGTAAATTAATTAAAATAATGTGTGAAAGGAAGTAGGGGACCTCTTGGGAAGCTGTCTTTAAACTTGGGAGTTGGGACTCCTCACCATGATTGGCCTGCCTGAGAAATTAGGGAAAGGTCTCCATAGACCTTGGGAAAGAATCTCTGGCTTTCCTCCCAGCTCCCTACCCCCACATGGTACCTTCCCCTTCCTAACTTCCTGACAACATTGTGGAGTAAAGCCAGGAGGCATTTAGATGTGCAGGCAGGCACTGCTTTAGCACGTGGAAGAGGGAGAGGGAAGGTGTTTCTGGAAGGGAGGAGCAAATAGCAAAGAACTCGGAGTACTCCTTGTGCACCAGAACTTGGCGCTCACGTGGCCGTGGCGTGGGCTGGAGCCGCGGGAGGCTGTGGCTGTGACTGCCAGGGAGGCGTGTGGCGTCTGGTAACTGCCTCACCCCATTTGACCCGGCGCATTTATCAGAGCTCCTCCAGAACTCGCTGCTGCCCCCAGTGGTGAAGATTGGCCATGAGCCACCCAAGTCTCGGTTAAAAACAGTGTTGGTTAAGCACTACTGTTTTGATTTTTCGTAGTGGTGATTGAACCCAGGGGCGCTTTACCACTGAACTGCATCACCAGCCATTTTTATTTTTTATTTTGAGACAGGTTAGGGCCTCAGTAAGTTGCTAAGGGTGGCCTTGAATTTATTATCCTCTTGTGACAGCCTCCTGAGCCGCTGGGATTATAGGCTTGGGCCACTGTGTCAGGCGTGTGCCCAGCTGTCTTAGACGGTTTTTAACGTATTGATTTCATCTTTATATCCATCCTCTTGGGAAGGTACCATTATTGTCATCGTTTTACAAATGTAAGGACTGAAGCACAGAATGATAAAAAGACTACTCCTGCAACACACACACACACACATTCTGCTCCAGCCACACCAGTGTCCCTGCTGTTCACTGAACAGAGCAGGCAAGTTTAACTTTAATGCCTCTTGCTGGCTGTGTGCTCTGTCTGGAACACCCTTCCCTTAGATACCCATATAGCTTGTTCCTCACCTCCTTAAATTTTTGCTCAGCTGTCAACCGAATGAAACCCACCCTGCCCATCCTAATTAAAATTCCAGTCTTCTCCATACCCTATTCTGCTCTACTCTTTACCCACAGCATTTATCACTAATAACAGTATTGAAGCCAGAATTAGACAGGCAGTCAGTGTAGATAGGTAAATCGAGTCAGGTCAGATCAAGGAGGGCAATTTTTTTTTTATACAATACCTTTATTTTATTTATTTATTTTTATGTGGTGCTGAGGATTGAACCCAGGGCCTTGCATGTGCTAGGCGAGCATTCTACCACTAAGCCACAACTCCAGCCCCAAGGAGGCCAATTTTGAGTGAGTCCAGGAAGTTGAAGACTGTCCCTTGAGAGATTGAAATGTTAATTCCTTCAGAGCCCTTCCTTCACCCTTATCAAGAACCTGCCCCTTGGGGCTGGGGATGTGGCTTAAGCATATAGCGCTCGCTTGGCATGCGTTCGATCCTCAGCACCACATACAAACAACGGTGTTGTGTCCGCCAATAACTAAAAAATAAATATTAAAAAAACTTCTCTCTCTCTCTCTCTCTCTCTCTCTCATAACTCTCTCTTTAAAAAAAAAAAAAAAAAAAGAACCTGCCCCTGCTCCAACCCTTTGCCAAGGTAACCTGTCCCAGGAACTGCCCTTCCTACAGGGAGCTATAAGGTTGTTACCGCCCTTCCCCTTTCAGCCCACCTTTTCCTCCACCTTTGGGACACCCCACCAAGCATTCCTGGGCCTAGTCCTGGGCCTAGTCATGTATACAGGAAGGAGAAAGATAAGGAGGAAAAGGCAGGAGAACAAAGGACATATAAAAAGGGCAGAACACCTCGCTTCTTGGGATACCAGGATGCCAGCTATGGCCCTCTTCTCCCTCCCGGGAGAAGTTTATGTTACCCTTTTTAAATAAACCCTGCTTTATATGCCTCTGCTTGCTTCTCTAATGTTCAAACTTCAACATGTGGGGAGGCAGGACTCATCACCGATAACCGACGGTATCACTATCTCTACACACGTACATATATGTATGTGTGTGTGTGTATATATATATATATATATATATATATACATATACATATATGTATATGAATGTATATAGTGTGTGTGAAGTACTAGGGATGAACAACCCAGGGTCTCACCCTGGTAGGCAAGCATTCTGCCCCCAAACTACACCCCAGCTCCTGTACTTATCATTATTATTTTTTTTAAGAGAGAGTGAGAGAGGGGAGAGAGAGAGAGAGAATTTTTAATATTTATTTTTTAGTTCTCGGCAGACACAACATCTTTTGTTGGTATGTGGTGCTGAGGATCGAACCCGGGCCGCACGCATGCCAGGCGAGCGCGCTACTGCTTGAGCCACATCCCCAGCCCCTACTTATCATTACTAATTGCACATTTTCCCCTTCTTTTCAACAATATAAGACAAGAGCATGAGTATTTGCCTTCTTTAATTATTTATTTCAACATCCTAATAGTAATTCCTGGCACATAACAAGTGCTTAAAAAACATTATTTATTATTTATTATTTTGGTACTGGGGATTGAGTCCAGGGGTGCTTAACCACTAAGCCACATCCCCAGTCCTTTTATTTTTTATTGTGAGACAGGGTCTTGCTAAGTTGCATAAGGCCTTGCTAAGTTGCTGAGGCTGACTTTGAATTTGTGATCCTTCTGCAGCAACCTACCAAGCTGCTGGGATTATAGGCAGGTGCCATTGTGCCTGGCAGTCATGAACATCTTTGAAGACCATTATTCTGCCTACCACAATCTCTACAGTAAGAGGAATGGATCTGAGAAAGAGCAGTCACATAGGGAGGAGAACCAGCAGGAGAGTGAAATATCACAGAAGCAAAAGGAGGAGAGTTCCCAGGAGGGAGTGCTTAACAATGACTAATACTATTGGGAAGGCAAACAAGATAAGACTTGAAAAATAACCATTGGACTTAGCATCCTGGTGACAACCACCTCTAGTTGTCAGGGGAGTGTTTGATGGAGGAGCTGGTTTATGATATGGGCAATCAAAGAATAAGTGAAGAAGCAGAGACTAGAAACATAAAATATTTCCAAAAACTGGACTGTGAAGGGGAGGATGAGGATCATAAGGTGGATAGGAGAGGGAGTGGTGATTCAAAACTCCTGGCTAAGGGAAACTTGTTGCTGTTTCTAAAACAGGAAAGAGAAACAAGTTTGCATCAGGATGAAAAGGGTGGAGAGGTTGAAAGGGAGATGGGACAACTGTAAAGGGGAGCTTAGATAGGAGAGACTGTTGGGTTGACCCCTGCTCAGGCTTTGCTAGGAAGATGCTAAAATAGTGGAGAGTTTAGAAAAGTGTCAAAGGTGTGGACAACTTAATGGAACTTGAGAAAGTGCTAGTGAGGTAGGAGGGAATGTCTAAGCAACCTCAGGCAGGAAGGATATAGCCTGAAATATTAGTTTTAAGGGACATGCTTGCTTCCTGAATGTGATGGCAGAATCGCTGAATTCCAGAGTCCACTGAATGTGCCAATGTTTAGAACAGGGCTTGGCATAGAGAAAACGCTAAACTTGTGTCTCTCTGTGTGTGTGTGTGTGTGTGTGTGTGTGTGTGTAGCTGGGAATTGAACCCCGGGCCTCCAGAGAATGCTAGGTAATCGCTCTCTTGCAGAGCAGTATCCCCCAACGCTTATTTTTTAAAATTCTAGGGACTCCATTTCCCTTGATGCCCTGCATCCTCTCCTACTCCAATTCCCATCATGCCTGATAGCCGCCTCGTCTGCAATTAAGTTCAATTCAGTTTACCAGTCCCAGAATTCCTAGCTGTTTCCCTACCTTGCCCTCACGCCTGTTGAATGTCAAGAACAACCAATTGGATCCGAGAATGGGAGAATGGCAGGCCAATCGCCCAGTCATAGAGGTGGTAGAGGACGTGGCCCTACTCTGCCAGTCCCTGCTCTGTGGCTGGTTCTCTTCCAACTGGCGCCTCCGGCTGGACCCGCAGACATGGGCACCACCTGGAGGAATCCTGGGTGGGTGCGGCTTGCCCTTTGCCTCACCGGTTTAGTGCTTTCCCTTTACGCGCTACACGTGAAAGCGGCGCGCGCCCGCGACCAAGATTACCGCGCCCTCTGCGACGTCGGCACTGCCATCAGCTGTTCGCGCGTCTTCTCCTCCAGGTGCGCGTGCAAGTAGAATGCTTTGGGCCCGACGGAGTCTGGAATCCAGGTGCACAGGGAACGGACACTTTGAAACCGAACTGCCCAGCAAATCGAGTGTGCACAGGCGCTGGGCTACCAGAGATAATAAAGTTCCAGATAAGAGAGCAGGGCACAGGGGAAGATAGTCCTGGGGACTAGGACTGGAGATCGCACGTGGATCTGGGTGCCAAAGAACAACGGTTAACGGGAAAGAGGGAGAGGTAACGAGTAGGAACTGACGTGGTCTTGAGCGTGGCGCGAGGGGAGGGGAATGCTGGTAATGACTGCCTGGGAGCAGGAGACTAAAGATGGCTGTGCTTGAGGACCAGGGGTTTAATAATTAGTGCGATGATGGAATACGGAAGAAGGGAGTGGGTGGCCAGGAAATTGGATGTTTGTGAGTCCAGGGCTAGGAGAATGTGCCCCAGATTTTCCATCTTGGGAAAAGGTTACGCCATCCTTGTCATCTAAAGATTATTGAAGGTCCAGGATAGAGAGGTGCCTGGAAGAGCGATGGCCAGCCCTGGGGATAAGGGAGGACAGGGGCAGTGATATGGAATCCTGACGTGGCCAAACATTCGGGAGGTCAGGAGGTCATGGACCTTTGGATCCCTCGGGTGGATGGGGAATAAAAAATTGGGGCAACCAGCCCAGGTGGCTTCTTGGAAATCACCTTTCTAGGACAAAGTTCAAGGCACTAGCTTGACACTACTAACCTGGGTCCCCACGACCACCACCACCACCAGGTGGGGCCATGGCTTCGGGCTGGTGGAGCATGTGCTGGGAGCAGACAGCGTCCTCAATCAATCCAACAGCATATTCGGTTGCATTTTCTACACTCTACAGCTGGGGTTAGGTGAGTGGCCCCGCCCCTTCAAGCTAGGCAAACCCAGTCCCACCCAGACAGTTGACAGCCAGCTGCTCATCACTAAGCATTCTTGGGACAAGAAGGCAGGGAGGGCACTAACAGGAGTCTTTCAATTGGTTTAGGTCAGAGGCTGACCAACCCCTAAAGACTTCCTAGGATCCTTTTTATATTTTATTTTTATAAAAAATTTTATTATTTTTAGCTATACGTGACAGTAGGGTATATTTTTGATATATTTTACATACATAGAGTATAACTTATAATTGGGATCCCATTTTTGCGGCTGTACATGATCTAGAGCATCACTGCTTGTATATTCATATATGTACATAGGAAAGTTATGTCCCATTCATTCTACTGTCTTTTCTATTCCCATTACATTTTATTTTGAGAGAGGGTCTCCCTAAATTGTTTAGGGCCCCATTAATTTGCTAAGGCTGGTTTTGAACTTGTAATCTTCCTGCCTCAGCCTCTTGAGTCACTGGGATTGCATGCATGCACCGTGCCCCTGGATCTTTCTTTTTTTTAAAGACATGCCCAAACTGGCCTCAAACTCACAGTCCTCCTGCCTCAGTCTCCAAGTAGCTAGGATTAAAGGCATGTGCCACTGCACCTTGCCAGAAGTTCCTTTTTGAGGAGAATCCAAAGATAACCCTTTCGTCTTGTGTAGAGCTCTGTAAGAAAATTCACTATTTGGAAACCTGGGATCATTGAACAGATAGGTAAACAAAGGTCTTAGAGGGGGTCTGCCAGAGCGTCTTGTTTAGAGACCTTTCCCCTGCAGTCTAAGGAGCACCAGAAGTCATGACAGTGTTCTAGATGTGGCCATTCCTTATTTTTTTCTGCTTTTGCAGGTTGCCTGCCGGGACGCTGGGCCTCTATCCTACTGATACTGAGTTCCTTGGTATCCCTTGCTGGTTCTGTCTACTTGGCCTGGATCCTGTTCTTCGTGCTCTATGATTTCTGCATTGTTTGCATCACCACCTATGCTGTCAACGTGGGCCTGATGTTGCTTAGTATCCGGGAGGCTCAGGAACCCCACAGCAAGGCCAAAGGACACTGAAGCCTCACCCCAAACCAGGCTGACTACATCTGCTTTGCTTTAGCACATGAGCCTTGCCCAAGGGGGCCATGTCTGGGTACCTAGAAGGCCCTTCATCCTCCCCCGCCCCCCCGCCACATCCCTTCCATAACCATACACAGGAAAATGGACCAAATGTGCCTCTAGCTCTGACCCAAGGCCAGGTTTCTGCAATTGCCCAAGGAGAGAAGGTTCTGAGCAATAAAATTTCTTAAATAAAGTTGGTTAAGTCTGAACCATTTGTCTGCTAGGGATACTGGTTTTGGGCTTCCCCCAGTGTTGCCTTCTCTGGAACTGGGAAGGATGAGTCAGAGGGAGAGTGGAGGGCCAGTCTGGGAAGGGTGTTTGTGGTTAGTCTCACCTCTAATAGTGGAGTCAGCAAGGTCTGGGGCACCATCAGCTCCCACCCTCAGGAAATAGGCTGGCAGCTTGTCCTTCCTGCCCACAAGTGCCAGACATCCAAGCACATACCTGCAAGGACATGTTGCCCTTCTGGCTCTGGGCATATGTGCTGTGAACATCTTCCTATAATCTGACGTCAGTCCCTCCAACTGCCTTATCTACCATTCCAAGCCAGTCTTGGCAGTTTTGGAGGGTCAGGGCCAGGTTGTGTTTTTGTTCTTCCTGATAAGTACTGATGACTTGCTCATATGCCAAGCACTATTTTAAGAATTTTTGTTAATGTATTTAATCACTGTAGCAATTGTAGGAAGCAGGGTTATTAGTATTTCTATCTTGGTTAAGAACCTGAGGTACACAAAGGTTGTAATTTGCCTAAGATCATACACCTAGTACCAGGAAAGAATTAGGGAGATCTCAGGGTTTTTGTTTTTTTGTTTTTTCCTGGAGGGCCTCACACATATGAGGGAAGTACAGTACCACTAAACTACACCCTCAGTCCCATATCTGCTTCTGGGTTGAGGTTTCCGGTTGGCCTTAGGTAGAAGTCAGAGAAAAAAAGATGCACTCCAAATATTCTCTTCCAACTTTTCCAGCATTTGTAAGAAAAGTGGGCATCAATGTAACCTTATTTCCTGGGAAGGTAACAGGCCCAGAGAGAGAGATTGGGATTTGCCATAGATTCATGACCAGCAAATAGCACAGAGATCTGATCCCAAACCTACCTTTGTATAAACCATCTCTGAAGCAGACATCGGGAGAAGGTATGTGAAGCCTACCTGGCCCTGGCCTGAGATAGGCAGGGAAGACAAAATAAAAATGGAAACTAGGAAGGTCTGTCAACCATATCCTTCTCAGCTCCAGGGGAATGTTTCTATGCTGGAAGCAAGTTTATTAGAAGCCAGGCTCTCATCAAAGCATTTTCACATTCAACAATTCTGAATATTTTTGTTTGTTTATGCCAGGGACTGAGCCATATCCCCAGCCCTTTTAATTTTGAGAGACAGGATCCCACTAAGTTGCTGAGGTTGGCTTTCCTCCTGCCTTAGCCTCCTGAGTCACTGAGATTACAGGTGTGTGTCACCATGCCCAACATCAACTCTGAGTTTTGTTCATTTTCGGTTTTTTAAATATTTTTTAGTTGTAGATGGATATAATACCTTTATTTTATTTATTTATTCTTATGTGGTGCTGAGGACTGAACTCAGGGCCTTGCACGTGCCAGGTGAGCACTCTACCACTGAGCCACAACCCCAGGCCCCAATTCTGAGTTTTTCTGACAAAGGCACAGACAAGTTAACTGTTCAAGGTGACTTAAGTAGTAAGTGGAGGAACTTGGATTTGAACCCAGGAAGTCTGGCTCCATGGTTAAGTCCCAGAGAGGGGTGACTGACCAGCTCAGGGTCACATAGCCATAGCCCCAAAGCTAAGAGCTGCTGGCTACCCTCCAGCCCAGAAAAAGCTATGACTACTGACTACTAGCCAACTGGGGGTGGAGCAGAGGTGGAGCCAGGGAGACCCAGGTGGCCTCTCTGACAACCACAGCACAGGCAACAGAGTGGCCTGGAGCAGCATGAAGCAGAGCTGGGGACCAGTACTGCTCATCCTGGGAGTGGTGGTCCTTATAGAAGGTAAGCCACCCATTGGTGAGGGAGTGGGGAGTGACATGGTAGGGGTTCACAGGCCACCTTCTGCTCTTCAGCCCCTGCAATTTGGTGAGGGATCCTGTCTGGGGCAACAGTCTGCCTAAGATGATGTCAGTGTGGTTGTTTGGGCAGGGGGATATGTGACCACCTATGTCAAAATGGGTATGATTTTTTTGAGCAGGGTTAATCTGTGTCTGCAGGGACTATCACTGTGTCCCTGGGTAGTCCTGCCTATGTGTATATCTTATGCTGTCTGCTTCTCTGCTTTCAGACTTACCTCAGGCAAGTTCAGGGGCACCCCTGGCCTGGGTATTTGTCTTTCCTCCATCCCATCTTGGATCTCTCAGCTAAGATGTTCAATGGGTCTATGTATGCCTGTGAAGGAGAACAGGCAAGGCAGGGACCCTTTGGTAGAATCCCTGGCAGCTCCTGGGAAGCTGGGGAGTCTGGAGTTGTTAGAATAGGGGTGGAGTGAGTCTCAATCTTTTGGGGCTCTTCCCCAATTGGGCATGACGTAGGCTTCTAATCCTTCTCTTAGGCCTCCACAGCTAAAGAGACAATTAAGCTAATGCTCTCCACAAACACAGGCTGCCTCCCTGACTCAATGCTGGGGGCAGGAGTTGGGGGTTCTTAAGGCTAAAGGAAGGTTGGTCTGGTCCCAAGCTGAACCCCAGGCTCTGTTTCTCAGGCCCAGGAATGATGAGCACAGCTGAGGGAGGAGGACTAATTACTGAGTGTGCACTCTGGGTTCCAATAAAAGCTCTTTCTCGGCCTCATATAAATATTTTCATTCTGGGAGGGGCTGGTGAGGTAGCCAGAGTCATAGGCAAGGACCCAGGGACTGTCCCCACTGAGCCTGAACCAGGAGGTTAGGTGCCCCCAAGCCTCACCTGTGTCTCTTTTTTTCCCCCAGGTCTTCAAGCAGCTCAGCGTGGTAAGCTCTGGGGAAAGATGTGGGGACATGGAGGCTGGGTCTTACTTGGGTCTGGGTCAGGCATGGGGTGGAGGCAGGACAGGGGTCAGCAGTCTGTCTGACCCATCCCTCTCCACAGTCTGTGGGCAGCGTGGCCCTGGCCCCCCAAAGCCTCAGGAGGGCAACACAGCACCTGGTGAATGGCCCTGGCAGGCCAGTGTGAGGAGGCAGGGAGTCCACATCTGCAGTGGCTCCCTTGTGGGAGACACCTGGGTTCTCACCGCTGCCCACTGCTTTGAAAAGTGAGTCATGGTTGGGGTCAGGTAGGGTCTCTGGCTTAGGGGTGGATGATTTCTTCCCATGCCCCACAAAACTAGTCCCTGCACCTCAAATTCCATTTGATAATCTGACATATGTCAGGTACATATTCTCAAGTTAATTTTAACAACCACCTTGGGGCTGGGAATATAGCTCAGTTGGTAGAGTGCTTGTCTTGCATGCACAAGGCCCTGGGTTCAATCCTCAGTACTAAAACAAAAAAAAAAAAAAAAAACTTTCATGGTAGGAACTCAGAAATTCAACCTTTCATTTACAAATGACTGAGCTGGAGAGAAAAGGAACTACTGTGCTTAAAGTCATAGACTGATATCTTCCCACCTTCCACCTACCTGTGCTATCTCCTATGGCGTCATGGCGTCACTCTCTCCTTGCACTCAATAGCCTGGGTCTTACCTTTCCTATTCCAGGGCAGCATCGGCAGAACTGAGCTCCTGGTCCGTTGTCCTTGGTTCTCTGCAGCGTGAGGGGTTAAGCCCAGGGGCTGAGGAGGTGGGGGTGGCTGCCCTACAGTTGCCCAAGGCCTATAACCACTACAGCCAGGGCTCAGACCTGGCCCTGCTTCAGCTTGCCCACCCCACAGCCCACACACCCCTCTGCCTACCCCAACCTGGGCATCGCTTCCCCTTTGGAGCCTCTTGCTGGGCCACTGGCTGGGATCAAGACACCAGTGATGATGGTAAGTGCCGTCCTAGCCTAAAGCTCAAAGAGGCACTCTGCTATCCCAATGACACATAGTTTTATCTCCTACCTATCCCGGCCCCAAGTCTCCCTTGCTTCCCAGAACTCAGATTCCAGCCTTAACCCCTATCTTTTTGCCAGCTCCCAGGACCCTACGGAATTTGCGCCTGCATCTAATCAGCCGCCCCACGTGTAACTGTCTCTACAACCGGCTGCATCAGCGGCTTCTGGCTAGCCCAGCTAGGCCGGGAATGCTGTGTGGGGGTGCTCAGCCTGGGGTGCAGGGGCCCTGTCAGGTTTGAGGGGAAGGGAAAAGGAGAGGGAATCTAGCCTTGGGCTGGGGGGCTCAACCCAGAATAGAAGGGCTGCAGTCAGAGAGTGTCTGTCCTTGTCTCCATTGCCTGGCTCCAGGGAGATTCTGGAGGTCCTGTGCTGTGCCGTGAGCCTGATGGACATTGGGTTCAGGCAGGGATCATCAGCTTTGCATCAAGATGTGCTCAGGAGGACAATCCTGTGCTGCTGACTGACATAGCTGCTCACAGCTCCTGGCTGCAGGCTCGCGCTCAGGGGGCAGCCTTCCTGGCCCAGAACCCAGGGACTGTGGAGACCAGTGATGAGGACAGCTGTGTAGGTATGAGCAGAGTGTTCAGAGTGGGGATGTATGGGGATACTGAAGCCTGCATGAGGATTTCTGGGCAGCAGGTGGAAGCCACAGTAAAGCAAACTTCAGTTCAGAATAGAGTTGAGGGGCTGGAGTTGTGGCTCAGTGGTAGAGCACTTGCCTGGCATGTGTGAGGCCCCGAGTTTGATCCCCAACACCACATATAAATAAATAAAATTAAATTAAAAAGATCCATTGACAAAAATATTTTTAAAAAATACAGAATAGAGTTGATACAACACACTACCAATGGGCCTTTAAGGCCTCTTTTGGCCCTTGGGATGGGAATAACCCCATTGGGGCTGAGAGGTATAGGATGCTTGGAGCTTTATGGGTTTGGAGTTTAGGTAAGAAAAGGAATCACTGAGATTTGAGTGGAAATTTTTGGGGGAAGCTACAAGCTTCCACACAGAGATTCAGTGAGACAGGGCTGGGCACCCACTCAGACACCTGGTATTAAGTGACTGACATGCAAACTGCATGCAAAATAATTCCTGGGAAGGAAGCTCTGTCTGGATGTTGAGAGAAGCACAAGTGAGCCAGGAATTCTGGAGCCAGTCCAGGCCTGGAGGAGTGCAGATGGGTGGAGTGGGGGAGTGATGAGCAGGGCCCTTCCTGGAAGACTGGGACAGAGTACTGTCAGACCATCTGGGTTAAGAGCTCAGGTTGGCTTTTGAATCCATGAGCTCCCTACCACTGAGCTACATCTCCAGCCCTTTTGTTTTGAGGAAGAGCCTCACAAAATTGCCCAGGCTGTCCTCATTACTTGTGATCCTCCTGTCATAGCCTTCTGAGTGGCTGGGATCGCAGGCCTTCGTTACCACTCCCAGCCATCCCTGACTTTTGAATCCCAAGTCTGCTACTTGCTCTTGGTTTAAGAGCTAGAAGAAAGTCACTTAACTTCTCAGGAACTTTGGTTACTTCTGGTAATGAGGTAACAAAAGTCAATTTAAAAGGATATTGAGAGGATTTGATAGCGCATAGGAAATATTTAAGCACAGGGCCTGGCACACAGTGAACACTTAAGTCAAATGACATAATTCATCGTTTTCAGCCTGTGGATCCTTGAGGACCAATGGTCCCCAGGCAGGAGCCCCCTCCCAGTGGCCCTGGGATGCCAGGCTAAAGCACCAGGGGAGACTGGCCTGTGGCGGAGCCCTTGTGTCAGAGGAGGTGGTGCTGACCGCTGCCCACTGCTTCATTGGGTGAGCTCTTACACCTCTCCTTTGTGCCCCTTGCCCCAGTTCTGTTACCCAGTGCTCTCAATGCTGCCTCTGCACAGGCGCCAGACCCTAGAGGAGTGGAGTGTAGGGCTAGGGGCTGAAACAGAGGAGCACAGCCTGAAGCAACTCATCCTCCATGGGGCCTATACCCACCCAGAGGGGGGCTATGATATGGCCCTCTTGCTGCTGGCCCAACCTGTGACACTAGGCCCCAAAGTGCGGCCCCTTTGCCTGCCCTACACTGATCATCACCTGCCTGATGGGGAACGTGGCTGGGTCCTGGGGATGGCCCACCAAGGAGCAGGTATGTAGAACCAGGCCATCAGCAGTTGTCCATCCAGCCTAAAGGCCAATGGGACATTCTGATTCTTTTCCTTTGTCCTGTAGGCATCAGCTCCCCCCAGTTGGTACCTGTAACTCTTTTGGGGCCAAGAGCCTGCAGTCGTCTGCATGCAGCCCCTGGAAGTGATGGTATCCCCATTTTGCCAGGGATGGTGTGTACCAGTGTTGTGGGTGAGCTGCCCCACTGTGAGGTGAGACCCAGTTCATCAAACCATACCCAACAGATCCCCAGCCCTCCCTCACCCTGCAGTTCATGAACAGACCTGTCAGGCTTGGCTTCTAGCTCTAATCCCACCTGAAAGTAATCCTTTCTGCCAACTAGCCCCCAAACTGCCAGAGATCCAGTCCCTAGCCCCTTTCGCTCTTCCCCAGTTGCCTAAAGAAAAAAAAGAAGTCACCCAGTGTCACCTGACCTCACAGGGCCTGTCTGGAGCACCACTGGTGCACAAGGTGAGGGGCACATGGTTCCTGGCTGGTCTACATAGCTTTGGGGATGCCTGCCAAGGCCCTGCACAGCCTGCGGTCTTCACAGCACTCCCTGCCTATGAGGACTGGATCAGCAGTTTGGACTGGCAGGTCTACTTCGCTGAGGAGCCAGAGCCTGAGATTGAGGCTGGAAGCTGCCTAGCCAACTGGAGTATGTGACCCCGAGGGTTTCCTGATGAACTGCCTTTCTCTAGACTCCTCTCTCAATCTAGGGAGAGCACTATTCTAACCCACCTGTAGCTGACCTGGATGGGGAAGAGCACTGGACAGACCCATGTGGATGCTAGGGAGTAGGCCTCTTAACCTCTTTGAACCTCAGTATTCTCATCTGCCACAGGAACCAAGACAGACACTACTTTTAAGGGAGGGAACTAAGTTGTGAGGATGAAGCCAACCCCACCCTACTTTTTCACCTTGACAGGTCAACCAGCCAGCTGTTGACAGGTGACTCTCTAGGCTGTTCACAGGACGCGAGAAAAGTGAGGCAACTCCCACATCAACTCTTCTGCCCCAGCCTCCACGCCATGTGTAGTTCCAGTCCCTGAGGCAGCCCAACAGCTCATCTGGCTATGGGAAGAGCCTGCCCAAAATCAGAAGATGCTCCCACTCTCTGCCCTGCAGGACAGAGATGTCACCTGTGGGTCTTCCCACACTCAGCTCTGCTGTCCAATGCAGGCATCCCCAGTTCTCCCTATACTTCATTCTCTCAGATACAATCACACCAGTCATCTCTTTTGAAATTTTCTTTTTTTGGGGGGAGCAATTTTCCATTTTTTAAATTTAAATAAATTGTTACAAAATAGACTTTAGAAAATAAGTTACAAACTGTAGCAAAAGGCTCCCCTTCCACAGGCAACATTCCCACTCCTGGTGCTCTGAGTCTGCCACTCCCCAGCGTTGGAATCTAGCTGGTGAGGGTGGCCCAGCACCTTGGCAGAGCCTGGCACCAGGAAGAGCATGGTGACAAAAGCTGGGGGAAGGAGGTCCTTCAAGGGCAGGGACATGAGAAATGACCTTTCCCCTTCTTGGGAAAGAAGCCAGATGTGGGTCCTCTTCACAGGGAGAGGAAAAAAGAGATGGGGATGCCCAAGCTACTCCTGAGCAAAACAAGGAGATCAAGCCCCTCTCTGCCTGCACCCCCGCTCCCTCCAGTGTTCTGATCTTTGGAGACTTGAAATTCAGAGGGAGAAGCTGAGGTCTGCAGGCCACTGGGGTGAAGGGTCCAGAAGTTGGGTTGTGGGAGTGGGTGGAGTGGGCAATGACAAATCCCCTCTGCCTGTCGCTGGTGCCACTGGGGCTCCTGGGAAGAGAAAGAGAGGAAGTCACCAACTTGAGGGGGCAGATGCCACATGTCCCCAGGCTGCAGGCCATTCCTACCTGTCCATGGTCCCAGAGGTCCATATGAAAGCCCAGAAATTCTAGGATTCCCAATTATTTTCCCAACTGGCACTCACTCCATTTCCCTTGAAATCATAAGAAATCTTTTATATTGAGAGTCATCCCTTTTGCTTCCAGTGGATTGTCACCCACCATCCTCTCCCCTGATAAGCTCTGGTGAAGGGCCTACCATCTTAGGATACCCACCCTTGGTGGCCACTAGATGGAATGGGTCCTCCTCTCTAGGAGGTGGAGGGATAGAACCCAGGGCTTGCTGAAGGAAGAGGTTGTCCCACTCCTCCACAGCTTCATCCTTCAACAGGCTGGGTGGAGGCGAGTCTACACTGAGATCCCCTCGATACAGGATGAGAGATAGGGGCTAATAACTGCTATTGCTACAGCTAAGCCAGGCTTCAAAGAAATAATTATCTGTGACTCAGTCCTCCAAGTTAAGGCATGCAGGGGGTGGGGGGTTGCAGGTGGAAAGGGTGGTTTGGTTAGATCCTAAAAAGATGGCCAGCAGAGGGAGAACATAAGAGTTGACTAAAGAGTTGACTAAAGAAAGAAAAAGAGATGTGGGAGCAAAGGTCCTAGGAAAGGATTAGAGGCCTACTTTCCAAGAAAAAAAGAGCAGAGACAAGATATAGGGAAAGAGGGACAAGGAACTGCGTACTGACCAGTGACCCAGTTTCCACAGCCAAGTCAGTAGTGAAATCATAAAGCAGTCAAAGCAGAGGCAGTCACTGACTGAGGGGGCTGATCCCATACCTCACCCAGGCCTGCAGGCCATTTCCCCCACACCCACCCTATATGAGAACACAGGAATCCTGGCATTCCCAATAATTCCCCACCCATGCCCATTTTGAGAAAGAAAAAAACCTACACAAAATCAATGACTTCACTTTTTTTTTCCTCTGAAAATAATTACTGGCTGAATCAGGAGGGTTTCCATATATAATAGTCAAGAAATATTCAGCTATTCCCTCCCCTACCACTGAAACAAAAAGGAATTCCTCTTTGACTATAGCACAGGAGCCTACACAGCTACCTGCCCCAACCCACTACACTATTTATCTGACCATGGTTTGGTATTAACATTTTCATTTTACAAACAAGGAAGCTGAGTCCCTGAGAGGTTGAATGATGAGCTCCAGGTCTCACTTTAGGGGAAAGTAGGGCTTACATGTAAATTCTAGTTAACAAAGCATGTGTGCTTCCCTCATGGTGCCTCTAAAATAGCTAGGGCTGCCTTTCAGCTGGCCCACTCTCTATCCTACACCCCAAAGAGCTTGTTCTTATTTGAAGTGTCAATCAGATTTCAAAATGAGTTTAACCCATACATTTACGTGAGCCCAGGATGGAGCCCAGGATCCACCCTACATTATTTCAGAAATAGTTGCATTTCCCCTTAGAGTCTACCCCTAAGACACTCTCAGGCCACGAAGCCTGAAAGATGCCTCAGCTCACCTCTGGGATGAAGCATATAGCACAGACCTCATCCAGTCAGCTTATCACTTCTCCTTGACAACAGGGATTGGTTCAGATCTCAGTTGCTCAAAAGGCAGCATCCTTGAACTAGTTTTCTTCACTTTAGGTCCCCCACCCTCTTAGAGTATATGTAGCTCTCTCATTCCTTATCCCACACCTACCTTAGGGCCTGGTTTTACCTTCCTCTAATGCCCACCCTCTTTCTGTGACCCTTCAATCCTCTACCCAAGCCCATTCATGCCCGCTTACCAGATCTGGCCACTGTCCATTCTTCTTGGTGTTGCTGCTGATGCTGCAGGAAGCTGATTCTGCGGCGGAAGTGGCGGGGACAATGGGGGCAGGTGAAAGGTCCCTCCCGAGGTGCATGGACCCGCCCATGGCCCTCTAGCCGGGCAGCTGTCCGGAAGGCCTTGCCACAGATGTTGCAGCGGTGGCGTTTGGGGTCTGTGTGGGTCCTGCCATGGTTCTTAAGAGACAGCAGGTTAGGTAGAAGTTTAGGGCACAGGGAGCAGGGATACAGTCCAGTGGTGTGGGCCTTCTGGTGGTTCAGCAGGCTCCCAGCATGGCGGTAGGAACGCCCACACTGGGCACAGCGGAAAGGCCGCTCCTTGTCTTCAGCTGCTATGGAATTTACTCCTTGGCCTCCACTAGCTTGCTCAGCATTCTCTTCTGGAGCCCTGGGGTGTTCTGAAGTGGCCTCCTGAGCTTTCTCTTGACCAGGGAGACCTGCTTTGTCCTCTATAATCCCAGCTTGGGGACCTCTGGCCTCCTCTATCTGACTTGGCATCTGACTGTAGCCCTTGGCATGAGTCTGCAGATGGGTGACCAGTTCATGGTGGCACTGAAAGGCCTTGCCACAGTCAGGGCAGGCAAAAGCCTGAGCAGCTATGTGGTTGTGGCTGTGACTCTTAGTGGCTACAGGATTTAAGAAATTCTTGGAGCAAAGCAGGCAATAGTGGCGATCTGTCTTGTGGGTATTATGGTTCAAAAGGCCATCTGATTGGCAAAAGGTCTTACCACATTGGCTACAAGAATAGGAATGGCTCTCTGGCTGGAACTGAGAGCTGCTGTCTCCATTGTCCCAGTTATCCACATGACTCAGACTAGGTCCATTGGACTGACTGTCAGGAAGATGGCAAGGACTACTGGGGACATTGTCTTCTGATTTGTCTTCTGGCTTAGTTAACAGCTGACCCTGAAGAACCCAATCTCCACTGTGATTCATTAGTTTCCTATCTCCTTGCCACCCATCTGCCTTCCCCACATCCCATGACAGTAGCTCTGCAGCATCTGAACCTTCTGCCCTGATGGGGCTCTGACTGTGTTCCCCTGGTCTTATGGCTCCATCTTCTACCTGGGGTACTGACTCAATACTACCTGATCTGTCTTTAAGTCCCAGATCATTGGCCAGGTTCTCTTCATTGCCTTCTGTACCACTTGGGTCTCCATGGCCATTGGCCAGAACCTGTTTAGTCTTTTCCTCATGCTCCCTCAGGTGCCGCTCTAGAGATCCCCGGCCAGGAAAGCCCCGGCCACAGACAGCACAGCGTACAGCTGCCCGCCGGGACCGGCCTGCCCGCCGACGACGACTGTCAGAGTGCAGCCTCTGATGGTCCTTAAGGGCCATGCGGTTTGAGTAAGTCTTGGGGCAAGTGGGGCAGCTGTATTGGCCTGTCTCATGGCTGCGCCGGTGGTTCAGGAGGCTGCCTGCATGGCGGTAGGTCCGTCCACACTGACCACATCGGAAGGGACGATCTTCTCGAGTCATCTTTTGGGTACCCCCACGCCGCTCAAAATGGACTCGCTGGTGACTAGCCAGCTGTTTCCTCAAGCGAAAGGCCTTCCCACATTCGCTGCAACGGAAACGCCGAGGGTCTGCATGGATGCGCCGGTGGTTCTTGAGAGACATGAGGTTTGAAAAGCCCTTGGAGCAAGCCTGGCAGCCAAAGTGGCCAGTCTGATGGCTCTGCCGGTGATTGATGAGGCTACCAGCATGTTTGTATGAGCGGCCACACACCTCACAGCTGAAGGGCCGCTCAGAGCTGGCCTCTGTCTGACAGCCCTTCTCTGCCGTCTCCAACCTTGGCTCTATCTCCTCCCCCTTCACAGTGGTCTCTTCCCATGCCTCTTCCTTCACTCTAGCCACCTCCTCCAGGGGCTCCACTTTAAGTTCTTCCTGGAGCTTTCCGACTTCTGCCTGCTCTGGCACCTTCTCTGCCACATTCTGGGGCTCACTACTGCCTCCTGCCTCTGGAATGGGTCCCACTTGAGGCTCAGAGCCTTTGCAGCGAGGGTGGTTCCGCAGATGATTACGGTAGGCAGCCAGGTTGGGGTAGCAGCGGGAGCAAACAGGACAGATGAAGTCCCCAGTCTGGTGGATCTTACGGTGGTTCACTAGGCTGCCCCCATGGCGATAAGTCTTGCCACACTGGTTGCAGCGAAAGGGACGGGGTTGGACCTCCAGAAAACTTTCATCAACCTGCATGCAAAGGTTGTCTGCAACTGTGCCACCTACTTCCTCTTCAGACTTTGTGTCCCCACCCTCTCCAGAAACAGAGGTCACTATGCCCTCAAAGACACTGTCAGCAACCACCTCTGTGGCATCGTCTAACATTTCCAAGCAGCTGGAAGCCTTGTCTGTGGTGTTTTCTGAATTCTGACTTTGGTGGTGACGTTCTAGGCTCCCCAGGTCATCATAGGTCTGACCACAGCAGCCACAGATGTGCCCATAACCTGCTCCATCCAATGCTTCCACCTCTCTCTGCAGCTGATTCAGCAGCTCTGCTTCTGAGAGTTGCAGTGGAGGGGATTGGGTGGAGGCCGCCTCTACAGCTCCTTCTTCTTCCCCCTCCTCCTCTGAGCCCTCAGTCATACCAGAGGAATTGTGAGCCTGGCGCCGGTGAAGCCTGTAGCCAGCTCGCCCAGGGAAGATCATACCACAGAGGCAGCAGAGGAAGGGCTGTGCTGAGACTACCTCCCCCGGCCCATGGTTCCGGAAGTGACTGCGTAGGGCAGGCAGAGAGTCAAACTCCTTCGGGCACAGTGAGCACTGATAGATGCCTGGTGGATGGCAGGGCCTATGGCTTAGCAGGCCAGTGGCATGGGGGAAAGAGCGCCCACAGTCAGAACATGTGTGAGTGACCTCAGATTGCCAGCTGGTGACAGTTTCAGAAGAGTGGGAAGAGGAGTTAGGCTGCTCAGTAGTCGGTTTCTGGTCTTTGTCCATCCCAGGAAGGCCAATACAGAAGTGAGTCCCGCTGTCTTCTTCATTCCCAGGGATGTCCAAACTGTCAAGAAAACAAGACTCCTTCCTTTCTAGTCCATTCTCAGTGTCTCTGCTCTCTTTATTACAGGCCTCATCCCTCTCAAGCTCACATTTGTCACCTTCAGATTCAGCCTGTGAACAGTCCCCATCACTTTCCAAGTTGCCTTCAGTCCTACAAGGACTTTCCCCTAAAGGTCCTTGGGGATGATCCAAGCCCCCATTGTCTTCCAACTCCTGGACCCACGTTCCCCCTGGTGGGAGTTTGGCTTCTCCCATACTGGCACCCCGCTTTCGATGCCGCCTGCTCCGCCGTCGGCTATGGCGTCGCAAATGGTTCTTCATGGCAGACATGGTATGGAAGTGCTTGGCACAGGCCCCACAACTAAAGTCCCCTGTCTGGTGGGTCTGCCTGTGGTTGATAAGGCTGCCCGAGTGGCGATAGCTCTTCCCACAGTCTCGGCAGGCAAATGCCCGAGGAGGTGACATTGTGGCCTCTGTCCTATTTTCCATTTCCCCTGCCCTATGGGTCAGGACATGATGTTCAAGACTGTCAGGATCTTCAAAGAGCATCCCACAGATGCTACATATCTGTGGTGATGTCCCATCTGCTACTGGGGGGATATCAGTGGCCTCTTCTTCATGTTTGCATAAGTGCTCCTGATCTGTGTGTAAGGCTGCCCCCGCTCCCACTGGGTCAGGTGGGAGTTCCACCTTGAGGTGGCTGGGGGGACCCTCAGTCCTTGGGTCTGCATTTCGGCGAGCAGCCTTACAATGTACCCGCACATGGTTTCGCAGGGCCATTAGGTTGGGGTACTTGCGGGGACATAGTGAGCACTGGTACTCTCCTGTTCGATGGCTGTGTCGGTGGTTCACCAGGCTTCCCCGGTGGCGGTAAGCCCGACCACATTCATTGCACTTATAGGGGCGATGGTCTAGAGTGGTGGTAGGGACCCCATCTTCTCTGTGGGTGGTTTCAGTCAACAGCAAAGGAGATGGTGGTACTGATGACTGTCCATCTTCCCCAGCTCCTTGCCGAGGTCTATGATGAGCCCGCACATGGTTTTTGAGAGCAGCTGCATTGAACAGCTGTTTGGAACAGACTGAGCAGGGGTAGACACCTGTCTGATGGCTCTTTCGATGGTTGATGAGGCTCCCAGCATGCCGGTATGTACGGCCACAGTCCTCACAGCGGAAAGGCCGGTATTCTTCCAGGCCACTGTCTTCCGGCTCCCCAGGAGTGCTGAGCTCCCCAGAGCCATTCAGCATCTGTATACTAGGTAGCTGGTCCTGGCTGCTCTCATCTGTGTGACCATTGGTAGTGGGCATCCCTTTCTCTTCCCACGGTTGCTCCTGCCTTTCAACCTCATGGGACTGCTGGTGCTCCAACAGATCCCGGGGAAGCCGGAAGGCACGAGGGCAATAAGGACAGTGGTAAGGCCGATATTGGGCATGTAGTCGGGAATGGTTCTTCAGAGCCATGAGGTTAGAGAACTCCTTGAAGCAGATGGCACAAGGATAAACACCCAGGGTGTGGCTCTGGCGATGATTGGTGAGGCTACCAGCATGCTTGTAGGTCTTGCCACACTGACTGCACTTGTAACGCCGTTCCTCCTCGGCAGGAGGAGACTGGGTGAGCTCTTGTCCCCCAGTGAAGTTCACTACTGATTCAGCCAAATACTGTTCCAAATTGCTAAGGAGGCTGCTTGCTGGGGTGGGGAGAGGTGGGGTTCTGGCAGAATTGGTGGTAGACCCCCAGACCTCTGCAATCTCCTCAGAATCTGGTTGATTTTCCCAGCCTTCCCTTTGTCTGGTAGGCAGATCTTCCCAAGTGCCAGAGGTTGCCCTAGGGTCAGATCCAGACTCACAACCAGGTGTGTCTTTTGTATGTTTTGTCTGGTTTCCCCAGCCTTCCCCAGGGCCAAGCTTCTGGCCCCAGGAGTCAGTGGACACTGTCTCACTCTGGACATGTGGAGTGCCTTCTTTGGGGCGGGGAGGCCTGCGCCTGCGCCGGCCTTCAGGAGCATGAGTCCTCATGTGGCTCTTGAGGGCCATGGGATTAGTAAAGTCCTTGCCACAGGTGGTACAAGGGAAAAGGCCAGTCTCGTGGGTTCGGCGGTGGTTGACCAGGCTCCCGGGGTGACGGTAGCCCCGCCCACACTGCTGACAGCGGTAGGGACGAGGGATGCTGTCAACTTCCTCACTATCCTGGTTGGGAGATGGATGGAGCAGTTCTCGGTGCCGTGACAGTTCTGGGATACTAGGAAAGTGACGCTGACAGTCAGAGCAGCTAAGTGAGAGGGGTGTGTCCTCCATGGGTCACTGTGACAGAAACCTGGAGGTTCAGGAGGAACAGACAGGTGGCAGCAGCATCTTCTTCCGGTGGAGGAGCCAAGGCCTAGGAAGAGGGGGTCGTTATCAAAAAAAGGCCTGAATTAACTTTGACTCTTGTTTCTATGAGCCACACATTCACTAGAGGTCACTGAGAGGTTACCTAACCATCAATGCCCACTGATCTACTTTCTACTAGATCTAACCTGGGAGCACCATCATTTAAGGCCTATGCACAGCTCCCCAAATATGGGAGTTCCTCTAGGCTTAAGTCATACCTAAAAGATAAGGGAATAGAAGTCTAGAGAGTAACTCACTTCTGATCACAGACCTAATATCATGTCTTTCAGGCCAGATTCAAAAGGTTTACTGTTCCCAATCTTATATTCTCTATAATTCTCAAAAAACTTCTATGACACCTGAAAAAGGAAACTAGAATTGTTCCTAGACTTCAGAATAAGAAAGTCCAACCCTTTTTCCTTTATCCTTCAACTAAATAAAGTAACCTGGAAGCACTGAAAAAACGGCTACTTTCTCCATCAATAACTAACAAAAATATTTAAAAAAAGAAGTCATCTACAGAGAAGGGAGTGGTTTGTTCCCCCCACTCATTCCAAGTCCTTTCAGTGTCTCAAGGTCTTCTTTCCAAAAACTCTCTTGCCTACTTTTACCTACTTCCCCCAAACCCCAACTGTCTTCCATTTTTTGGGAAAAAAAATCCCCAAATCGTTTGACACTTTGAATTTCATTTCATCTCCTATTTTCTAGTCCGAGTCGCCTTACTTTACTCTCACCATCCTTTCTCATTTTTTCTTCTACTACTTTTCAATACTGATGACAGTAACTCATGCTGAACATTACCATGTGCCAGGCACTGTAAATATATTCACTGTGTCACTAAATCCTGACAACACTGCAATGCCAGTTAACTCAGTTTACACATGAGAAACACACTGACTGAGGCAGTCTTCACCTTAAAGCTCTTGTTTTCTTAGTAAGAGCCCCTCCTGCCTCCTAGTCATCTTGGCCTTTTCCAATTCTGACTATTCACTCCCATGGGACACCAATAGAATTCATCTCCGACTTTAAACCCTTTCACTGAATCTGCCCCCAGAATTCTCACTTCCCAAAGCTCCTTCTCGCAAGAGTCCCCTTCCCTAATCAACCACCAACGAGGTCCTCTATCGTCACTCATCTCTTCTGCCAATTTCCTCTTAGGACCCCTACCTTGCACCGCCGACCCCTTCCCGTTCCCGCCGCGGGCGCGTCCGTTGGGAACCGCGAACGAGAGCGCGCCTGCGCACTGGGACCCTTACCCTAACTGCAGCCGCGCGCCCCAGGAGGTGGCCTTGGGGGTTCTCGCGCTCCTACACACGAACAGTCAGCCAGGGTTCCCGGAAAGGGGGAGCACAGTGCAAGAAGAAAAGGCGGAGGTGAAGGAAGAGGAAGGTAGAGAGAAGAGGGCACAGCTGGTAGGATCCAGAACTCTACCCCCCTCCTCCGCGGACACTTCCTATTGTTACTAGGAAACAGGAAGTGTCCTAGATGCAAAATCTTCCCCGTGAAACTTCCGCTTCGGGAACACTTCCTGTCCCACCTCCAGGCTGCAGTTCTACACAAACACACTTCCGGTGCCAGGTTCTGGCTGGGCGTGACTCTGGCTCCGCCCACGCAGGTCACAACGCTGTGCTTCTTCTCACTACCTTAGCCACAATTCGGTCTAGAGCGGCAAAATTGTTCTGATGCATACTGAATAAGTGCGAGTTTGGGGGGGAATTCTTCAGGCCTGGCCACAGTACTATGGTGACACTTTTTGTGGGACTCCCAAGACAGATGGGGAAAGCTTCATTAAATTCACTCCTTGCTATTAAAGGAAACGTGAAGTAGAGGGTTTAGATACCACAAAACTTTATCATGGCCTTTCTGTCCTCCTATCTTCTAGCTCTTGGAGACACTTCCGGTGACCTGGCCAATACATACAGTCGGCCGGGCGTCCCCTTGCTTTATTGCTCAGAGACCCTTAGCAAGATGTTTCCGCCACCTTAGGCGGGGGTGCTTGCGTAAACTTTTCCTTCTCTTAAGCGGGGAAAGCTCTCTCTCACTTCCGCTCTCTGGCCTGCTGGCCCCGCCTCCCTGCCCCCCGCTGGGTCCTAGCGCCTTCCCCTTTCTGGTAGTGTTCTGGGCTCTGTTGGTGCGTGAAGCCGACGCAGATGCCACGGAGCCAGTCCAAGTCGGATCAGGTAGGAGACGCCTGCGGGAAGTCGCCAAGACCCCGGGCAGCCCTAGCACGGATGCGGTCAAAGCTGGCCTCAATTTTCCTGTGGGCACCGGAGGACTGGGTTGGCCCGACGCGAGCAGCGCGGGCGGGGCGGGCGGCAAGCGGCCCCAGGCGGGCTCCGGGCCCAGCAGGTCCTAGAACCCGCCGGCTGTCCCCGCGGGCCGGCTACTACGGACTCCTGGGCTCGGCCTACGCAGCTGCCGGCCTTGCGCGATGTGAGCCCAGGGGTCCTAGAGCCCGCCATGTTGAGAGCTTTTGTCTTAGCTGCGCGGCCCGCCAAGTAAGGTCCCTAGCGCCTGTGGCCCCCCTCCCAGGCGGAGGCCCTGACCGCCCCTCCCGCGGTCCTAAAGAACGCCATTTGCGGGGCTTTGTCCCGCTTTTGGCCCTCCTTCCATTCATTTGTTCATTCCTTCATTCTTCGTTTACTTTTTCTTATCACGTTCTCCAAGGCCACGTTTTCCTAGGGTTCATTCCGAAATGAGTCAGCCCGGGGCCCTGCCCTGCGGGGACTGCCTGTCTGGTGAAGGTACCAACACAGATGGTTATAGGGATTGAGGAGCACAAGGTTTCTGCATCTCTTGGCCACTGCTCAGGTCGTCTAGTAGGCTCTAATGCCCTTCAACTCCCTTATACCTCAGCTGTCGCATTTTAGCAATGCCGAGATAGGCCGAGAGCGCTGTGGATCCTTTACTTCTACTGTCCACTAGGTATTCTTGGGAGCATTGGAGAGGGAGTATTTGAGTGATGCAAATGAGTTTTCCCTTGGGAGAAGGGGAGCATGAGCTTCTTGGCAGAGGGAATTGCATATAGAAGGGCGAAGTTTGAGAACAATTGTGGCCGGAGCTTTGGTTGCTGACCCTAGCGGGTCACTGCCACTGAAACTGAGGCTGGAAAAGTAGATTGGGATCATATTGTGAAGGTTTTAGGCCTAGCTATGATTAATGCTCACCTCTCCACAGTTGCATCAACTCACCAGATCTCTCCTGGCCTGAGAGGTTTATGTGATGACTACTTTCTTAAAGATGGGGAGACTTAAATACCTCCTTTTTCACCTCATCCCTGCTTCCAGACTAAGCTTTTGGGGGAATTCAAACTCTGCATATCTTGTGATTACAGTTAACAGACTTGAGAGGTGGGGACATGAGATTAAGAGATAATTCTGTAGCCTGGGCCCATTGTGCTGGTCCCCACATGCTTGCTTTTAATTCTTTAAAATTTTATTTACTTATTTAGGGTACTGGGGATTGAATGCAGGGGCGTTGGACCACTGAGCCACATCCCCAGCCCTATTTTGTATTTTATTTAGAGACAGGGTCTCACTGAGTTATTCAGGGACTTGCTAAGTTGCCAAGGCTGACTTTGAACTGTTGGTCCCCCTTCCTCAGCGTTCTGAGCTGCTGGGATTACAGTCCTGTGCTGCTGGGCTGGGCCCACACTCTTGCTTTAAAAAAAGTTTACATATGGCCCTGCCTAGCTTAAGTCAATAGGACTGTTATATATTCTCAGCAATAGCCCATTACCTGCAGAAGAACTAATAGGCCCAGAAAGGACAAAAAGAAGAATACAAGTTACCCTGAAGTCCCTGAAGGGACATTTTGACCTTTATACCAACCAAAGATTCTGGGTCAGAAAGAGACAGGATTTCATAGGTTCTGACTCCTTCCTAGTCACTGGAACCTTCCTTATCACATCATAAGGGAGCAAGACTTCCTAGGGTGGACAACTGCATCTTCCCAATTTCAGAGTGGGGGTGGTGTCCAAATTCAGCGAGTTTCAACCCCCTTAAAAATCCCAGACTTTGTGAAAAATATGCTTTTTTGTCCAGAGACAGTTCAGGTCACTCCACGGCCACACTGTACTCATCTCTCTTATTTCATTTTCCCAGATAAACTACTTGTCAATCTGTATAACCCACCCAAAACCTTTGTGTGAGTTTGTAAAGAACCAGCTGTCTTTAGGACCCAACACCTGCCCTGAGGCCCTGCAAGCCACTTTTGGCTGCAGCTCTGAGGGCGGCAGACATGCTACAATGTTCGGTGTCTCCACCAATTACTTTACTGATTAACTCCTATTATTTTTTCTGGTTACTTTTTCAGATCTGCCTCTTCTAAACTCTTACTCAACAACTTGGCCTGAGATAATTAAAAATTTCTGGTTAGGGCACACTGTGATGAAATTGGAAGGTCTTGATTGGAATCCATTTACCCACAGCCCTTTATGGGGTAAGAGCCTGAGGCTTACATTTTTGGTCTTTTTGGTGGACAGACATTGTCTTAGGGCAGTTGAAGGCTTCCCGCCAGGTTACTCTGACATGCCTGAAGGCTAGCAATTATAAGTCCCTGAACACCCATGCCCTTTAGGGTAAAAAGACCACTTTGTCTTCCTTTTGCCCTCTCATCTTTACCTCTGGACCAGCAGAACATCATGGGACCTCACTCAAGGTTCAAATCAATGGGAACTCTAATGCACATTAAAGGTAAAAAGCATTTTTAATCTCTTTGGTTTAAAGTACTTCAATCTAAAACTCCTCTTCTTATACTGCATTACAGGATTACCTATAGGTTTCTTTGCTGCTTGATATCTGCCCATCTTAGGCTTGCTATCCTATTTGGGCCACTGGGACTTAAATGTTTGTTCTTTCTTTTCTTTTATTTAATATTTTTTTTAGTTGTACATGGAAACAATACCTTTTTTTATTTTTATGTGGTACTGAGGATTGAATCTTCCACATGCAAGGCGAGCATTCTACCACTGAGCTACAACCCCAGCCCAGTTGTTCTTTCTTTTTTTGTATTCTGGGATTATGTTCTTAATAAATTTCTCTCTAAATGCCAGAGTGGGAGGGGGAAAGGTAGAGAGACTGAACAGACCAGCTAAAAAAAAAACTCTGGGTCTTTTCAGGGATGCTCAAGAAGACCCTTTAGGTATTGCCTTAGGGACAATATAAACATTGCCCAAAGTGCAGGTAAGTCAGCTCCAAAATTTCAGAGCACCAAGCAAGCCAACATCAGGCCCAGGAACTGGGAACGTCAGGGGACACTCACTTTTCATAGATGCTCTTTTCTATCCAGATATAAAACATTGACAAAAGGGAAAATCCATGTTTCTTTTTCTTGAAAGCCTTTTTCTATGGTCTACCCTCTCCCCTGATCTCTAGGCTCTCATACTTTCTAAATGTCTTGATTGACTCTGATCTAATTCAAAAGTGCACTCTTGTCTAATATAAGTATTCTCTGTGTTTTTGATACTGATGACTGAACCCAGGGATGGTTTAACACTAACCTACATCCCCAGACATTTTTATTTTCATCCATTTATTTATTTATTTATAATTGTAAGTGGATAGAATATCTTTATTTTTTTATCTTTATGTGGTGCTGAGGATTGAACCCAGTGCCTCAGCCATGCTAGGTAAGCGCTCTATCACTGAGCTCCCTTATTTATTTAGGGATAGGGTCTGGCCAAGTTGCTGGCTTTGAGTTTGGATCCTCCTGTATTGCCCCCCTGATCTGTTTTTTTGTTTTTGTTTTTGTTTTTTTTTTTTGGTGGAGGGTGGATACTGGGAATTGAACTCAAGGGCACTGAACCACTGAGCCACATCCCCAGCTCTATTTTATATTTTATTTAGAGATAGGGTCTCAGTTGCTTACCGCCTCAATGTTGCTGAGGCTGGCTTTGAACTTGGAATCCTCCCGTCTCAGCTTCCCGAGCTCCTGGGATTACAGGCTTATGCCACCATTTCAGGCCTATGTATTCTTTTATTAGAGTAATTATTTTTTTTTCATGAATCTTTTTTTTTTAAAGAGAGAGGAGAGAGAGAGAGAGAGAGAGAATAAATATTTTTAATATTTATTTTTTAGTTCTCGGCGGACATAACTAACATCTTTGTTTGTATGTGGTGCTGAGGATCGAACCCGGGCCGCACGCATGCCAGGCGAGCGCACAACCGCTTGAGCCACATCTCCAGCCCCATTATTAGAGTAATTATAGCCATTTCATTTTGGGGAGGAAAAAACTCTGCTTTTTAGAGCTCCTGGTTTTTCTGGCAAATTGACCCTTGGTTCTATATGCCTATATTAATATAGTTTTGTTCTGATTTGTTTTGTCTAACTGGAGTTTTTGGTTTTTTTTGCCCTGTGTCTATCAAATTTTCCCCCTGCTATCTTTATTCTAAGGCCAGTTATTCAAGGGTTAACTCTCAAATTACCAGAAACTGAAAGAAAAGAGATCTTCCCCCTAAGAGGGCCCTATGGAGAGAAATTAACAGTGGTGATGATCAGAATGAATCTGCCCCCTGGAGGAGAAGTGGCCACCTGAACCTTTGATTTCAGTGTGCACAGTGGCTGACAGGCTGTGCTCCAAACACCCCCAGATGTGCAGGCCTTCCCTGTGTCTGAGTCATATTGTAAAATCTATAGCAGGTTCTGAAGCTTTCTTTTGTCCCCTACCTGTGGGGATCTAATACCTAGTAAAAAGCTATAAAATCTGTTTCCTGTATGTTTTTTGAGAGAGAGAGAATTTTAATATTTATTTTTCAGTTTTGGGCGGACACAACATCTTTGTTTGTATGTGGTGCTGAGGATCGAACCCAGGCCGCAGGCATGCCAGGCGAGCACGCTACCGTGAGCCACAGCCCCAGCCCCTTTCTGTATGTTTTTATGCACAAATTGTATATTGTTTGTTGTGTCTATATATTGTTTACTTGGTACCACAACTGGCTCATGAATAAGTGAGTACTCAAAAGTTAGGAAAATGAATCCAGATATCTTCTAGTCCATATGACTTACATCTTTAAAAAAAAAAGTTATTTTAAATTCGTTAAAAAGATAAAAATAAAAATCATTAAAATTACTAATTCATGCGTTTTTCTAGGTGGCCAGCTAAGTCTCTATAAAATATGAAATGTGTAATGTCCATTGCTTTAGGATTTTTCTTTGACAGGAAAAGTACCTAAAATGTTAAGTTAAATTTTTTTAGATTTTTTTTTTTTTTACAAGAAAATGACCTAAAATGGTAACTATGCTTGCCTGATATCTTGTTTTTCATGGTTAAATTAGGTTTAGGAGCTGGGGTTGTCTCTCAGAGGTAGAACTGAGACATTTAGAGCACGTGCCAGGCCCTGGGTTCAATCCTCAGCACCACATAAAAATAAATAAATAAAATAAAGGTATCGTGTCCAACTACAACTAAAAAATATATATTTTTTAAATTAGGTTTAATGTAAATGGGATAAAGAATTATAAATGTATTGTTAGAGGAGGCATCTGATTAATTTGCAAGTAAAATAACTAAAACATCAATCACTAAACATAAATTCTCATGTGTGATTTTCTTTTCGGTTGAGTTCTTTTTTTTTTTTTTTTTTTTTTTTTGGTACCAGGGGTTGAACTCAGGGGCACTCAACCACTGAGCCACATCCCCAGCCCTATTTTGTATTTTATTTAGAGACAGGGTATCACTGAGGTGCTTATCACTAAGTTGCTTAATGCCTCGCTTTTGCTGAGGCTGGCTTTGAACCTATGATCCTCCTGCCTCAGATTCCTGAACCACTGGTATTACAGGCGTGTGCTACCAAGCCCAACAATTCTAATATTCTTGGATTTTGTAAAAAAAAATTAAAAAAATATTTTTGGATCTATTAATTGCGGTTTTTTAAATATATATTTTTTTTATTTGCAGATGGACACAATACCTTTATTTTATTTATTTATTTTTATGTGGTGTTGAGAATTGAACTCAGGGCCTCACATGTGCAAGGCAAGCGCTCTACCACTGAGCCCAAGCTCCAGCCCTATTAATTATGTTTTTTTAAGTTGTTGATATATTAAAAATATATTTATAAAAAAATTATAGGTACAAACTGGGCATAGTGGTAAACACCTGGAGGATTGAAAGTTTGAGGCCAACCTGGGCAACTTAGAAAGACCCTGACTCAAAATAAGAAGGGTTAGGGATGTAGCTCAGTAGTAGAGCACCCCTAGGGTTCCATCTTGAGTAACACACATACACAAATTATAGGGATATTTTTTGGTAAGAAAAAATAAAGGGAGATATTTCTGGGTGAAAAGCATTTTGTATAATAAAGTGATATTTTTTTACCTAAAGTTCAAGATGGGGGAAAAAAAGAAGAAGAAGAAAACAGGACAAAAGTAAGGAGGTAAACAAGTTGTAAAATATCTAAGTTTCAAAAAGTTTGTAGAAGTTAAATCTTAGAAAAATTCTGTGTGTTATTAAGTAGGCTACAATTAACATATCTAAAATAATTTAAGGGGTTTTCTATGGTGAAAATTTAGTGTACTAATATAAAACCAAAATGTTTCTATATCTTAAAAATCATAGGGGTGGAGTTTGTGGCTCAGTGGTAGAGCGCTTGTCTAGTATGTGTGAGGCACTGGGTTCAATTCTTACCCTAACATAAAAATAAATCAATAAAATAAAGGTCCATCGACATCTAAAAAATATTTTAAAAAATTAAAAAAATCATAGGGATTTCTTAAAACATTGATCTGCTCTTAGTTATCAAGATAATTCATTGTGTCTATTAGGTTTCATTTCATAGAAAAAAACCTACTCATAAAAGAATTAGAGTTTGCTTAAGTAATTCTTTTTTTAAAAAATATTTAATTTCTTTTAGTTACAGGTGGACACAGTGTCTTTATTTTACTTTATGTGATGCTGAGGATTGAACCCAGTGCCTCACGCATTCTAGGCGTGCGCTCTACCTCTGAGGCACAACCCCAGCCCTAAGTCTTTTAAATGATTGCTTCATAACTCTGGTTAAAATTCTCATGTTATTACAGATACATTTGATACCCTAAGTATATGTGACTAGAGCTATGTGTACATCTGAGGATTAGATATGTATATCTGAGCTTTGTCTAAATGTTATGTAAGATTTATGAAATTAAAGCTATATAAATGTAACCTATATTAGAAGAACCAATAAGTGTTCTCTTCTGTACAATATACCTTGTATATGGAACTTAAACATGTAGAAGGGTAAATAAAACTTGGCATTTCTGCCCTTTGTATTTGGTCTGCATATGTTTGCTTTGATTAGAAAATCACTTTATTTATTGTACATAAGAGAGATACTTGTGGGTTAGGATTGTGGCTCAGTGGTAGAGTGCTTGCCTGAGGCACTGGGTTCAGTCCCCAGCACCACATAAAAATAAATAAAGGTACATCTACAACTAAAAATATTTTTTTTTAAACGAGAGATATAGGGCTGGGGATGTGGCTCAGGCGGTAGTGTGCTCGTCTGGCATGCTTGCGGCCCGGGTTCGATCCTCAGCACCACATACCAACAAAGATGTTGTGTCCGCAAAGAACTAAAAAATAAATATTAAAAAATTCTCTCTCTCTCTCTCTCCTCTCTCACTCTCTCTTTAAAAAAAAAAAAAAAAAAAGAGAGAGAGATATAGGGCTGGGGATGTGGCTCAAGCGGTAGCACACTCACCTGGCATGTGTGCGGCCTGGGTTCGATCCTCAGCACCACATACAAACAAAGATGTTATGTCTGCCAAAAACTAAAGGAAATAAATATTAAAAGATTCTCTCTC